>NC_138992.1:8908809-9508809 GCF_964341445.2 Mesoplodon mirus
GCCGCTGAGCCTGCGCGTCCGGAGCCTGTGCTCCGCAACGGGAGAGACCACAACAGTGAGAGGCCCGCGTACCGCAAAAAAAAAAAAAGAGCATGATTCCAAACCAGAGAAGGTTTGGGGGGTGCGGGTGGAGAGCCATTTGTGAATGGAAGGTAGTGTTGTGTATGTTTCCGTAGTAGAGAAGCAAGACAACTGGGTAGAATTTATGGGGAGACAGGTGTCAACTCCTTTTGGGGGAGGGCTTGGGAGGCTCTTGGGACCAAGGCCACTGGTGGGGCTTTTTAAGGGAATTTTGCAGGAACTGCAGGAATCAGATGGACTAGGGGAGACAGGAGAGTGAGTGTGGGAGCCTGTGCTCTGTACGTGATGAATGAAAGGAGGTCAAGGTCAGCCGGCCAGAGGGGCAAACAAGGCATCAGTGGGCACCCACCCTGCGTGTCGCACCATAGTATACAGTCAGGAATGTGCGTTTTGATGCCAGATGAACAACAATGTTAGAAGCCATGTGGCCTGGGAAATTTATGTAACCTTTGTTAAAAGATAATTTTTTTTTAAAAAGTAAACTCATGACTCCTATACATATATAAAATGAACATATGTTAAAGATTTTCTTTACTTCATCAATTAATGAAGGAACCAGGCAAATGTTACAAAGGACTCAAAAGGGAGAAGACAAACATTCATAGATCAGGAATATTGAAATAAATGGACAACTGGCAACACTGGTTTCTTTTCACAAGAGGAAGGGGAAAGAAATCAATTGAACCTATACTAGACAGGACAGAATTTGAATGTTTAGAGACAAGAATTGTTGGCTTTGCCATCTCTTATTTACAATTTACAGTTATAAAGTAGCTCAAAGACAATGAAAGACTAAAGCCCCTAAGGACAATGAAAAACTTAAGATAACCTGGAAGGGTATGATCTAAACAATGCAGAGTTTTTTTTATACCTTTTAGAGTCTCTGTTTGCCCATCTTGAAAATGGCAGAGATTGTATATCAGCAGTTAGCTCTGAGGATTAAAGAAAATGATGCATGCCTAGGGCTTCCCTGATGGTTCAGTGGTTAAGAATCTGCCTGCCAATGCAGGGGACACATGTTCAAGCCCTGGCCCAGGAAGATCCCACATGCCGTGGAGCAACTAAGCCCGTGTGTCACAACTACTGAGCCTGCTCTCTAGAGTCTGTGACCCACAACTACTGAGCCTGTGCACCACAACTACTGAAGCCTGCATATCTAGAGCCCATGCTCCCCAACAAGAGAAGCCACCACGATGAGAACCCCATGCACCTCAACGAAGAGTAGCCCCCACTAGCCGAAACTAGAGGAAGTCCGTGTGCAGCAATGAAGACCCAACGCAGCCAAAAAGAAAAAAGAAAATGATGCATGCCTTGCATTTTGACCAATGGCTGGCACGTGACAAGATTTTAATGAGGTACCCGGCAGGCATGATGGTTGGATGGAAGACACACTGTAATAGGAGCCATAAGGCAGGTCTGTGCAGAGTTCTGTGGGCCCAGAGGAAGGCACCGTGATCTCTGATGGGGAAGCTGTACAGCAGTGGCTTCTGTGCAGGCTGTTGATGAAAATTAACACTGAGCATTTATGTGCCATTTTAGTGGATTATCTTATTTAATTTTCACAACTACCCATAAGGCAAATATAATGTCCCCATTTTACAGATGATAATAGTGGAATAGTGTGGTGCACAGACTTTAAGGTGGACCTCACCATCCCCTCTACTGATATACATAATAACGTAAAAGCTTAGCACCGTCTTGCTAGAGTCCCCCCTGCAACCTTACTTCTCCCTCCCTTTCTCCCTCCCTCTCTCCTCTCTCCATTTCTGGCTTTAAAAAAACAAGTTGCCATGAATCCCTTTGGCCACAGAGGGAGCTTGGACACAGACAGGTTCATCGCCAGTTGAGCCTCTGATGAGAACCCAACCCTCGCTGATATTTGAAACAGCCTTAAGCAGGAAACCTAGATAAGCTGTACCCCGACTTTTTTTTTTTTTTTTTGGCTGTATTGGGTCTTCTTTGCTGCTCGCAGGCTTTCTCTAGTTGCGTTGAGCTGGGGCTACTCTTTGTTACAGTACATGGGCTTCTCATTGCAGTGGCTTCTCTTGTTACAGAGCACGGGCTCTAGGCACGTGGGCTTCAGTAGTTGCAGCGCATAAGCTCAGTAGTTGTGGCTCGTGGACTCTAGAGCACAGGCTCATTAGTTGCAGCACACGGGTTTAGTTGCTCCGCAGTATGTGGGATCTTCCCGGACCAGGACTCAAACCCGTGTCCCCTGCATCGGCAGGTGGATTCTTAACCACTGTGCCACCATGTGTGCTGATTTTTAACCCACAGATACTGTGAGATGATAAATGTGTGTTGTTTTAAGCTGCTAAACTTGTGACAGTATGTTACATGGCATAGAAAACTCATTCATATAAGGAGATTATAGATATCAAGTAACTAGCCCAGTGTATCTCACTAAAAAGCGTTAGAGCTATGAGTCAGACACCATTCTTTCTGATTGCACAGACACAGCCCTGACCAAGGCAGATTCCCACCACAAGCTTATGTGCTTCTTTGACGACTGACCAGCCAGAGACAGGATTCAAATCCATACGCTTCCACTCCAGAGCCCACAGTGTTAAGTGGTGGCATATTCCTTCCAGAGGGTGGCTTTCAACCCAGATTTCACATTATTATCATGTGGGGGAAGTTTAAAAACTAGATCAGCATTGGCCCACCCAGAGCAATTAAACTAGGAGATTCCTGGGTTGGGGGTAGCCCATGGTATTTTGTTTTTTAAGATCCACAGTGATTTTAATTCACAGCTAGTTTTACAAACTACTGTTCCAGGGCATAGGGGATGCCCAGGAAATCATATCATCATTACATCTGGGGAGAAGCCTTTTGCTAAAAGATAATTTAGGAAAAGGTGAGGTCATGACTGGCATCATAATTTTTCCATTGAAACACAAACATTGTTTTTAATACCCAGCTCTTCTTGCCTAAGAAGGGGAAAGCCTCATTCAGCTTGTACTTGGCTGGCACCAAATATCTTCCCCAAGTGCTCTGACAAATGCTGCTAGACAGGAAGAAGAAAAGACAGAGACGGGTGATACAAAGTCAGAGAATGAGGAGTCAGAGAATGAGGAGGACACCTCCTGGAGAGGTCAGAGAGTTATGACAAATGAGACAGACAAGGGCTAATGAACGTGAAACCCCATTGCCGATTATCTTCAATGAATATGGGGTGTGTCTAGAAGTCAAAGCACCCACAAGTGGCCCATCTCTCTTTCCACACAGGTAAATGGTTCCCATAGTTCCTGAGAAAGGGTCTGTCTGCTTCCTGCTCATCACCATTCCCCTGTAACTGAACCCCGAGGGCCTGTTCTAAGCCACACTCTGCCTCGTCTGCCTCCTCTCCAGTGGCCTGAAGCCCAGGACATTCCCTGTTGCACCTCCTGATGCAAATAAGAGTCACAAATCTGTTCTAGATCCAGAAGGTGTCTTAGGAGGATGAAACGTGGAATGAACATGAGCTGAAGGCCTGCAATGTGCCAGAACTGTGTGAGCATGTTCTCATTGATTCTCCCAACACAACTCTTACAATCGCTCTGAGAGGTCAGTTGGTTAGACCCATTTTGCAGATGAGGAAATTGAGGCTCAGAGTCAGCTTGCCCAAGATGGCCCAGGTAGTTGGTGGCAAAGTCTTAAAATGAGATTTCCTATCCTAGTCTTCCTTTTCCTCCCCATCCCTCTTTTCCTACATGTCCAAATCCATGCAACTTTTGCTCCACTTTCTCAGCCTCCTCCTCAGATAAATCTTGTGACTCAATTTACAAAGTTTGATGCTGGTCCTAAGAATTGGGAACTGTAGAGCCAGTGAACCCAAGCTTGAGGTAACTCCCAACACCCATGGCTAGTGAATGGTCTTGCATTTTTCCCTCCAGGGACTGACCTTAGAAATGCGAGGAAGGAGGTCTCAAAGCTCCAAGATACTGTTGGGTTTTGAAATTGTAGCTAATAGCTGGTAACGCCTGAGAACTTATTAGGGTGCTCTTGACTGCCATCTGTCCCCACACAGTGGCACGCGCTATGTCCACTTTAATGTCCACTGGAATAATTGGTTTCCTGATGATGCTGTAAGTATCTGAAAGGCAGACCTGATTCTTGGATCACCTCTGTACCTTGACACGGGGCTCAGTACGAGTAATTGCTCAGTAAATGTGTATTGAATGAAGGATTGAGTCAGTGAATATAAAATCCAGGAGCATTTAAAGATGAACACGATACCCAGGGAAGGAAGGAAATTGCTCCAACAATCAGCCATGATAGCTGTTGTTTCTACACGTGCAGCTGGGCAAACAGATGTGTCTCCATCCTGCTAACGCCAGCATGGGACACACTGTTTTTTAAATCTCTCTCATTTTGGAAACTTGAAGCCACTAAATGTTTCCATTCTAATGAGATTTTCAAAAGCAGAGGAAAAAAAAAATCTAGAATAATCAGGGCTTGTGTCATGCCGGGGGCAAAACAGCGGGGGGCCCAGATCTTACTTTGTGTCTCTGTGTTTAGCTCTCAAAAGAAACACTAGAGCCACTTGTAGGAAGGTGCTAATGGAATAAGAAAATATAAGATGTTTACACCGTTTGGTTTGGGTTTAAGAGGACCAATTTTTATCTCTGAATGAGAAAAGTCTCCAGGGCATGGTAAGAAAAGTAATATGCCAATTACACATTGGCATTTTTCCCACTGTCTTCAGCGTGAAGGCAGTTGAAAGTCTGGCTTGGCCCCTGTGTAGGTGGGAAGGTGAATGCCTACTTGGGACAATTTCAGATCTGTTGAGAAGACTTGCTCCCTTTTCTCCTAAAACCTCTGTTGTCAGCTGGAGCTCCCACAAGAAGTAACTTAATCCTTGGGTGCAAGGCTTTATTCCCTTTTAAAATGCAAATCCTAGGTGCCATTTTATACCTATTAAACTAGCAAGTCAATTAGCAAACATTAAATAGTCAATGCTGGTGAAATTGGGTGACAATGGGTGCTCCTGTGTTCCTGGGGACAGTGTAAAGTGTGTGACCCTTCAGAAAAGTATCAAGAATCCATTCAGAATATCTGAATGTATCAAGAATCCATTCAGATATTCAAAGCCCAGATATTCTAGAGATTTATTATGAGGAATTGGTTCTAAAGAAGGAAAAACTTCACGCACAAAAATATTTACCATCGTGTTACTTATAACAATACAGAATTGGTAGCAATCTAAATCTGAATATCCAGCAATAAGAGAATGGTTATATATATCTCAGTGCACTGATATCATAGAATGCAGCTCTTCCATTAGACATGATTGTTTTGAATATTTTATAGCTAAGTGGAAGAATATTTATGCTTTAATAAGATAAAAATGTAGACTATGCTGCTGAGACAAAGCAAATATTAAAAATTGTGTATGCCTGTGTCCTTGGGCTGCAAAAGGGCAGGAGAAAATGAAAATAGTTGATTTATTAGGCTTGGAATTAAATATGAGGATTCTTTTTATTTTGGTTTCCATTGTTTGCTTTAGAATGTCTTCTGTGAATTGAGTCTTTTAAACCAAGAAGACTGGAGATGAACAGATGGAGGTATCTGATGGTAGGCATGCACAGTGACCAAGGACCACTGAGGAGATGGGATGCTTTCGACCTGCAGTGAGAAATGCAGAAGAAAAGGCTATTGGGCAGCAGTAGAGGCTGGAAGACTATGGGAACAGAGGTGACTTGGAGGGGAAGGGAAGGGATGCCCTAGAAGCACATGCTTAGACTCTAGGCTCTGGATTTCAAGCCCCAGCCAATTCCTTGCACAAGATCCTTATGCCCAGATGGAAGAGACATGAGGTGGGACTGGAGAGAAAATGCTAGCCTCTACTGTGAACCTTTTAAGACATGCCCCTCTCCTTCTGGAAAGTGGGAGTGGTGAAGGGGAACCATGCAGCCTATTTGCCATTCCTCCCATCACCTTGTCACCTTCCACCCTCATGGATCCAACCTGGATCTCTTCTAGCCTGGTCCTTTTCGGTGTTTATGGAGGCTTCACTACATAGACATAATTGATTGAATCATTGGCCACTGGTGATGGAACTCAAGCTCCAGCCCCTCTGCCCTTCCCAGAGGTCTGGGAATTGGGACTGGCGGTTCCAACCCTCTAATCACTTGGTTACCTCTCCTGGTAATAGACCCCCATCCTGAGGTGCTTCCCAAAAGTCACCTTCACTAACGTAACAAAAGACACCTTGATTGTTCTCCTCGCTAAGGAAATTCCAAAGGTTTTATGAACTCAGTACCAGAAGCTGGGACAAGACCACGTCTATATTTCTCCTTCTAAATCACAGTCTCACAGCATAGTAGGTGCTCTGTGGCCGATTGTTAAATCAAGCATCCTCTTAGGGTTCAGCGTCATTCCAGAGGCAGAGTGGGTGTCTATGGAAGGATGGATTGAGACGTCAAAAGTACTACCCGGAGTCTGAAACAAAGAATATTTTGCTCACAAAGCTGACTGGACTTTTAGTTGAGGCTTATGAATTTTTAATGACGCCTTTGTTTTTTCATGCCCACTCCTGCAACAAAGCCAAGGGAGCACCTACTGTTTCTCTTCTGATTTTTCGAGGTTCACTTTCTTGATTTCTTGATAGCAAGCACCACCCAACCCCATCCAGCTCTCCAGTACAATGTGTCCTGTGACAAGGTCTTGAAGAAATTGTGAAAAATTCCATAAAAATGGTCCTGGTGAGAGTGGGCCATGTGGGAATGTAGCTTTGTATTTTACCCAACCTTCCAGGATCAGCTGTCCTACATGGGCATGAAAGAATACTGTAACTTTTTTTCTGGGGTGTATGTGCACATGGGAAGTTCTGTACGATGATACACTGCTATCAACATGGTTGAAAGTAGACAAAGGATGAAATAACGCCATTGGCAGCAACATGGATGGACCTAGAGATTATCATACTAAGTGAAGTAAGCCAGACAGAGAAAAACAAATATCATATAGTTTACATGTAGAATCTTTAAAAATGGTACAAATGAACTTATTTATAAGACAGAAATGGACCCACAGACATAGATAGCAAACTTATGGCTACCAAAAGGGAAGAACGGGGAGAGATAAATTAAGAGTTTGGGATTAACAGATACACACTACTCTATATAAAATAGATAAACAACAAGGACCTACTGTATAGCATAGGAAACTATACTCAATATTTTGTAAAGACCTATAAAGGAAAAGAATCTGAAAAAGAATATATATATATAGATAGATAGATAGATAATGAATCACTGTGCTGTACACCTGAAACTAACACAACATTGTAAATCAACTATACTTCAATTGAAAAAAAAAAAAAGAAAGAAAGAAAGAAAGAAATTTGACAAAGGAAATGGATGCGAGTCTGTGCTCCGGACACTGGGAATGGCTTGAAGAGGGTTGAAAGTTACCAACTTTCACTGGTGCTCACCCTCCATCCGCACTGGAATAGCAGCCTCTGTCCCATGTTTACACTGGTGTTTTATTAGCCTCAATTTAGAAATAAGGAGACTGAGGTTTCCAGAGGCAAGACAACGAGACCAAGTGCACATGGCTAGAAACGCGATGCAGAAATCGAAATCATATTCTGCCTTCCCGCTAAGACCTTTCTTTTTCTGATAAGCCAAGTTGTCCAAACGATGCTTGGCTCTGTGTGTGTGGAGGTGGGGAGAGATAGTGGGTTAGGAGGAACAGGGTGAGAGGAGATGGGGGCAAAACGAAAGCCTTTCTGTAGAATTGAAATGAGGAGTTGGGAAGACAGGGAGGGTGGGGAGTGATGGAAATGAGGCTGGGGGAAGATTGCTCTGGACTTTCCAGGATGGATTGGAGGGACAGGAGTGAAGGGCTGTAGGAGCCAGGTCAGGAGACCACTGGAGTGATCCAAGAGAAAAATGAGATAGCCTTTCTAAGGCATCATTCCCAGAGATGGAGAGAAGTCGACCAGATGTCTGATATTATTTCAGAAGAAGAATGGGCATAATTTGCTGAAGGATTAGTATCCCTGTAGGGGTGGAGCACAGTTGCAGCATAGGAGTAGGGGGGCTCCCTGCATCCTGCTGGGGGATCCGGGATGGGCACCTGACAAACCTTAGCTCACTGAGTACTCATCACAACTCTGTGAGCAGTGCTTTGTGCCTTCCTTTCCAAATCTTCCAATAAATGAGCTGAGGCTCAGAAAGATGGGGTATCTTGCTGGAAGTCATACAGCCCATAAGAAGGAGGATCCAGATTCAAACCTGGGTGCCCGTTATGGTCATATCCAGGAAGGAAGGGTGTAAAGCCTGTGGCACTTGGGAACACATATAGGATTCCTGATGCTCACCACTCTGCTAGCTGAGGTGAGCCCCAGGAAACTTCACTGCATGAAAGTGTGGAAGCTTTAGTTCCTGTGAAATAAAAGATGTGAAGTGTTAGGAGGTGCAAACAAACTCGGGCTGTAACAGGTCCAGTGAAAACAGAAGGTCTTAGGCCAAATAAACCCTGGACCCACACTAATGCCTGTGCCCTGCTGGTGTTGGGGACACGGGGTCTACTTCCAGCCCCTCAGACATCCCCGGAGTCCTATCATGACCCTTGTCCTGTCCAAGGGTTTGTCCTAAAGGACTTGGCTGTAAGGCAGCTTTACCTACCTCTGCTTTGTCAATTTTAAATGCATGTTTTTCCCATTTTAACATCTCTAAAATGAGGATGTGGAATACAATCAATGGCTGTCATAATTTAACTGGCAGTTTCCCTTTCTTAGTAGTTTATACAATTATAATGGGTCTTACAATTAATTGTGTCTGAGAGATAATGAAATATAGTGTTTCTTGGTAGGGTTACCCAAAGATGATGTATGTGTGATGAATTCCAAATGTCTTATAATAATAACAGTTGCTTCCAGTTATTGAGAAATTACAAATTTCCCAGGCACTGTATTTTATGGAATATTAAAAATAACAGTCATAATAATAATAATAATAATTGCCAACATTTATCAAGCACTAGCCTAAGCACTTTATTATCCCCATTTTACAGATGGAGAAACTGAGGCACATTTAGTCATCACAACAACTCTGTGAGGTGTAACACAGGCATACCTCATTTCACTGTGCTTCGACTTATTACACTTCACAGATGCTACTGTTTTTACAAATTGAAGGTTTGTGGCAATCTTGCTTTGAACAAGTCTATGAGTGCCATTTTTTTCAACAGCATTTTCTCACTTCCTGTCTCTGTCACATTTTGGTAATTCTGGCAATACTTCAAACTTTTTCATTATTATATTTGTTATAGTATCTGTGATCATTGACCTTTGATGTTACTACTGTGACTCACAAAAGACTCAAATGATTGTTAGAATTTTTTAGCAATAAAGTACATTTTAATTAAGGTACGTACATTGGTTTTTAGACATAATGCTATTGCACACTTAATAGTCTACAGTATAGTGTAAACATAACTTTCATGTGTTGTGGGAAACCAAAAAATTCATGTGACCTGCTTTATTGTGGTGGTCTGGAACCAAACCTGCAATATCTCCAAGGTATTGCTACATCTGCAGTTATCCCCAAAATGAATGAGAGGCATTGAAGGATCAGAGGGGTTGAGTTACTTGCCCAAAGTCACACAGCAGTAAATAGTGTAGTCAAAATTCACATTCATTCCATGTCTGATTCCCAAATTTAGGCTCCCAATTATAAATATTTTGTAAATGGGCATGTACATTGGCAAATTGGGAGGAAAGTACCAATTGCTGAGTGCTGAGTACTAACTACCAGCCTGTAAGCATATTATGTCTGTTATCCCACTGAATCCTGTTGGCAGGTAGACACTTCATCGCACTCTATAGATCAGGAATAAGAATCCCAGTGGTGAGGCTGGCCTTGAAACCCTGATGTGTTGGGCTCTAGGGCCCAGGCTGTTCCCTGACAAGAGGTGCCCATGACACTTGGTCAGGTCATGGAGAAGTTTCCTCGCAGCCTAAAGTAACACAGTCGGTGCCATCCACAAATATGCTCCTGGGGCAGTGACAGTGCCTTCAGACAGAGCTGCTGATTTGTTTAAAAAACATTAGTGAGCAGACAGGACGCTCAAGAAGAAATGCATGGTAACATACCATGAAACTCAAATAGGTGTTTCCAGAGACAGATTCACCATGAAACTAATGAAGCTTAAGCTGCAAGCCCAGCACTATTTTTTATCATAACTTGTATTCTTTTCCCTAAATTTGTATTTCTTTTCTTCCACAAACCTGGATGTGACCCTATTTTATTCCTCTAATCTTGCTAAATATTCTGTCATCTATCTCAACCACGGTGAGATTAAATCCTTTACTTTCAAGTTTTAAATATTTTTTTCTGCACTGCAATTAGACATATCAGATATCTTGAGGTGGTACTGATTGAATTCAGTTGCCCTGGGCTCTTAGTTTAAATCAGAAATTGGGAAACTTTTTCTTAAAAAGCCGAATAGCAAATATTTTAGGCTTGTGGGCCAGATGGTCTCTGCTGCAACTACTCAGCTCTGCTGTTGCATCACAGAAGCAGCCACAGACAATATATAAACAAAGGAGAGTGGCTGTGGTATAAGAAAATTTATTTACAAAAGTACCAGCTGGCTGGAATTGACCCCAGGGCTGCAGTTTGCTAACCCCTGGTTTAGATGGTCAAAACCTGCATCTGCGTTACACATCTGTACATCTATAGATGGATATGGACAGGATATAGATAGATCAAGATATAGATACAGATTTGTCTGTGGTTCTTTGTGAATATGATTTTCTTGCCTCATTTCAAGAACAGGGAAGTTTTTTTAGGACAAAATGATTTTTTCTATATCCCATTAAAGTCATCTTTTTACTCTCCTCTGTAAGCGTAAGATGAGAAGGAAGGAGGTAAGAAACTGGCATCTGATGAATGCCTGGTAATTACCAGGATTCTAGGCAGTTTACATACGTGGTTCTCTTTTCATCCACATGACCATGCCACGAGGTAGGTTTAGAGGGTCCCTTATTCCACAGTTAATAGGAATCAGTGAATATCTACTTAAAGGGAATCTGCTGAAAATGGGGACCAAACTTCATACTAAACAGTGAAGGAAATTTCTCATTAGTACATAATCACAAAAATATAATTAAAATACAAAAATGTGTTTATTGTATCTCATAGTTCACAAAATTGAGGTTATAGTTGCAGCTATGCTCTAATTTTTACAATGAACAGAGGCTCAATTGAGTGTTAATTTGAGGTTATACTTTCTTTGCCAAAACTAGATGATAATACAGTATAACTTCACATTTTATTTTCTCAACATTCTGGGGGAAGGATTGTATGGTATTTTTCCCACTTTGAAGT
Organism: Mesoplodon mirus; assembly: GCF_964341445.2. Classification (NCBI taxonomy): domain Eukaryota; kingdom Metazoa; phylum Chordata; class Mammalia; order Artiodactyla; family Ziphiidae; genus Mesoplodon; species Mesoplodon mirus. The sequence goes on from NC_138992.1 coordinate 8,920,212, forward strand.
ATCAATTGACTTGTCTTTCGTTGTTCCAGTAAGACTGTCACTTGTTAATGGCTTTGGTGTATTTAGAACAGCTCTCCATTATCCTATCCATCAACTTCATGGAATCCTACATCCTTTGTAAGCTTTGCCTTTTCACTTTGCAGATGGTTCACATTGTACTATTGGACGCTGTACCTGATAGGGAGGCAGAGACTGAAGTTCAAGGCTGTGATGCCCAGGGTATAGGCTGCTGTTAAATCATCAAGGATGTTTGCATGGAGACCTCATTAGAGAAGTGGTTGTTAGTTATGAGGATTTTTGCTGCCCTGTGCAATCTCTGAGCTACGAAGACTGGGATAAAGAAGAAGATAAGGAAGATCCCTTGATTTGTCACTCCTGTATTGTAGATGAGAAACTGAGGTTCAGAAGAATAAACCTGCCCCAGGTCATCTGGTTTCTAGGTGGTGAGCCAAGATTCAGATCCTGGTTAACTAGAACTGGTTATCTATTACTGCATAACAAGCTACCACAAAACTTAGCAGCTTAACATAACACGCGTTTATCATCTCAGTTGCTGTGGGTCAGGAATCCAGGCATGGCTTACCTGGGTCTCCTGCTCAGGGTTTCTCACAAAGCCTCTGATTAAGGTGTCAGCCAGGGCTGGGGTCTCATCTGAAGGCTTCACTGGGGAAGGACTCTCTTTCAGGCTCCCTTTGGTAGTTATTGGAAGAATCTTGTTCCTTGAAGGCTCTTGGACTGAGGGTCTTGGTACCTTGCTAGCCATTGGCTGAAGGCCACATTGAGTTCCATCCCACGTGGGCCTCTCCAAGATGGAGGTATGAACAACTTGCTTCATCAAAGCCAGCAAAAGAGGGAGTTTCTGGTGGTCTAGTGGTTGGGATTCAGCACTGTCACTGCCGTGGCCTGAGAACAGAGATCCCGCAAGCTTCACAGCACACCACCCCCTCCCCCCCAAAAAAAAGCCAGCAAGAGAGAGTCTACTAGCAAGGTGGCAGGCACAGTCTTTTATAACCTAACTCCAGAAGTGACACGCCACCTTTACTGCATTCTGTTGGTTAGAAACTAGCCATAGGTCCCAGCCAACTTTCCGCAGAGGGAATTAACCACATGTGTGCATAGCAGGAGGCAAGATTCACTGGGGTCATCTTAAGATCTGACTGTTACACTAGATTCCAAAATCTTTACTCTTCTCCTTTTTGGTACTGGTTACCAGGGGAGCATGGTGGATGCTTGCACCATGAAGAAGCAGCTTAAAATATAACCTCACATCACTTTGTAACACCCCTACCTTGGAATGCTTTTGGATGTTGACTAAAAATGCTTTGTCAATAACAAGGCTTTGCAGATACGCCAGTCCCTAACACAATGCCTGACACACGGGAAGCACACTGCAGATGACGAAATGAATGCCATTGAATGGGGAGAGGGGATTGGGGGCCAGATTGACTTTAACATCTCAGGATGTATCAGGCTTGTTCTGGAGAGGAAAAAAGGAAACATCCAGAGATGGACTGTTTCCTTCCACAGGCTTGGTTCAGATTCCCACTGTGACTGACACTCAGCATGGCCAAGGAGTCCTGCTGGAGCTGGAAGTACAGAGCTGATGACTCCTGTCTCTAGCCTATAGGGGGAAAAGAATGTGACCAGCCAGCCCTAGGATAGCATCACCTTTATCAGGAAGTGTAACATGAAAACCAGGGTACTGGAGAGGGCATGCTGGTGGCACTGTTAACGGGACTGTTGTATATTTCAGCTGATGATATGAGTGTGGAGGGGGTCAGAGGCATGGAACAGAACCGCTTGGTCTGGAGAAGGCTGATAACCCTGTCCCCAGGCAGAAGACTCCAACCCTCCTACCTCCCAAAAATAAATGTGACCTCCTTTAGGAGGGCTGGATGGATCTGAGAATACTGACAACCAGGATCCCTGCAGAAATAGACAAGTGATGACTCAGACTTGGTATAGACGGTGGCACTCAGACATCTTCTTGCCAGGGCTTCTTCCAAGTTCTAGTTGATTTCCCTATTCTAAAGAACAATCTCAGGTCTGAAGAGATGGCAAAAAGTTCCATTAGCCACATGGCACTCAGCCATAGGCCCGACCCATCCAAGATCAAATTCACTCCTGCAGTAGCTAACACGAGTTGGCCTCTGTGCTGTGCCAGGCATGGTGTCACATAGCCTACGAGCATGGCCTTGTGTGCTTCTCATGCACAACAGCCCTGAATTAGGAACTGTGGTCATTCCCACTTACAGATGAGGAAACAGTCTCGTAGGTGGTAAGTGACAGAGTTGAGATCTGAACTCCTGAACCCAAGTCTGTGCTTCTCTGAAAGCTCCTCCAGGCCCTCCTGCCGGGGCGGGCTGGAGGCCTGAACCCACAACAACTTCCTTTACAGGCCTTTTGGATCTTGTAACCCACTCATTTCACAGATGTATACACTGAGGCCTGGGAAGAGGAAAAAGCTTCTCCAAGTGCCTACAATGAGTACACAACAGAGCTAGAAGTAGAACTCAGGTGTGTGTAGCTTCTTCAGAATCGCTTGGGCTGGGCACTGAGATTCTAAGAGGTCTTGGGGCTGACTCAGAGGGAATAAGAAAGCCCCTGACACACAGTGGGTGCTTTACCTCTGGGGAATTTCCATGGGGGATCGGTAGGATCCTGATGTGGTCTGAAGGCTTGTAGCTTCTGCTGGCGAGCAAGGGTCAGGGTGGTAGCTGAAGATCAGGACATATGGGCTAGCTGTGACCTCAGCACACCTGCCCTGTCAGAGGGGTCAGTTCTGCTGCGCCTGGCTAGGGAGCATGATTCTACACATGCCCGTTTAATGGCACACGGATGGGGGGGTGTAAGGAGGAGAGTCCAGTGGTCAGCCGCCACCTTCCTCCCTCAGTCTAGGACCTTTGGTGAGCTGCAGGTACTCGAAAGATGCCTACCAGGACCCAGGAACCAGCCGCAGTCTCAGGGAACTACCTGGAAATGGAATTGAGCTTTTCTCCCCCAAACTGGAGTCCAGAGGAGAGGGGAAGCTGAACTGTGAGCCTCAGCCCTCCCACTCTCTGGCTGGCTCTAACCTGGCCCCGTTCCCTGCAGAGTCTCACCCAAGTCTCTGTGACCGCTCTCAGCACAGGGTCCGGTCCCAGCAGCACTGCTCCCTTCCTTCCTTTGGTGACCCCGCTGCCTGAGCCTGGAAGCTGTATTCCTCATCTGTAAAATGGGGGCACAGATATAACGGTGACAATGCCCCTGGCTGGCGTTGCTGCTGTCTGGGGTAAAAGAGAAAATGATGTGCTAAGAAAACAACCAAGTAAATGCTGGAGTTTTCATCCTCTTGGGCTTACTTTGAATGAAGCCTGGGAGAGGATATTTGGCTGTGAAGCCTTGTCCTGATTTCCAGCAGGTCCGGCTTTGTTCCTGTCAGGGGACGCCCAGCTCGGGTGAGAAGAGGTGGGTAGGAGATGGTGTCTGGCTTAAGGGTATGTCAAGACCCTTGCCCTTAACTGGCCTCATTGGCAAAGACAGCCAGGACCCTGCAGACAGAAGGACAGCTGTTGACTCTCCCTAAGACTTCAGCAAGTACTAGGAAGGGGGTCGGGGGAAGTGCTAGGTGAGGAGGAGAGGGGAGAGGAAAAGAAATCAGGGGAGGGAGGGCAGTGAGAGAAGAGTGGGGTGAAGGAGACAGCCAGGGCTACAGAGAAGGAAGCCACAGTGACAGAGGAAGTAACAGAATAATTGATGAGACATGGGGAGAGAGAGACAAAACAAGATGAGAAGGGAAGACCCTGGCTAGCCACACCTATCTGGCTTCCAGCTGTGAGACTGATAATTTGGTCCTCCTGTCTGAGATTAAGTTCATATCTTAAGAATAAACTGAACTATGCAAGAGACCAAAGGGTGTTTCCCCTTCTCGGGTGAAAGAGGGCTTCCCTGCTGCTTTTCGCTTTATAAATTAATAATTGTTTTCAAATCCCAGCAAGTAAATTCCCCAGGTTGCCGGTGCTTTTAATTCCTGGAGATGCCAGGAGGTGCCACGTTCCGCCAGGTGTTTGCTGCCCTCTCCTGGCTGAAGCCCGGTTCTGCGTGCCCCCTGAAGATGGGAACCGCAGTGAAACTGCGTTTTGGTGACAGGTTAAGGATGAGTTATCCCCTCACCTGGCTCTAAAATCACAATTGGAGCTGAAAGGGACTTAGGTCTCTAGCCCCAACCTCTCGCCTAAGCTTTAGCCTCGAATTTCGGCCAGCCTGCTGAATATTTCCCCTTGGACCTCAAACGGTAGGTGCGCACTGGAGCTTATCTTTGCTGTCGTCCTGGCCCCGGGGCACATACTCTTGAAGTCTGTGAACACCGCATGGTCCACCCTGTCACCCACCAACCCCTGTGAGCCTCCAGATGCTCCTCCTGCCCAGCCTACACATCCCAGTGGTCGCAAGTCCCGCTGAAACTTCGGAAGGATTCTGTCTCATGGAACCCCTGTCATCTCTGCAGGTCAGTTCATGACAACAGCTTCCTGACTGCTGTCCTGTCAGAGAGCAGTCTTTCTAGACATAGGTGATACAGGTGTGGATACTGATGATGATATAGATATAGGTAGAGATGACATGGATGTGGATATCGATGATATAGATACAGATATAGATGACATGGATGTGGATCTTGATGATGCTATAGATACAGATAAAGATGATACGGATGTGGATATCAGTGATATAGATACAGATATAGATGACATGGATGTGGATCTTGATGATGCTATAGATACAGATAAAGATGATACGGATGTGGATATCAATAATATAGATACAGATATAGATGACATGGATGTGGATATCGATGATATAGATACAGATATAGGTGACATGGATGTGGATCTTGATGATGCTATAGATACAGATAAAGATGATACGGATGTGGATATTGATGATGATATAGATACAAATAAAGATGATATGGGTGTGGATATCGATGATACAGCTATAGATCTAGCAGATATAGATGTGGATCTTGATGATATAGATACAGATATAGATGACATGGATGTGGATCTTGATGGTGATATAGATACAGATAAAGATGATATGGATGTGGATATAGAAATAGATAAAGATGATACAGATATGGATATGGCTATACCTACAGATGTAGTAGATACAGATCTTCTGCAGAATAAAGTCCAAACTCTCACTTGGCCAACAAAACTGTTCATACCCTACTCTGACTTGTCCCTCCAGGCCCATCCTATATCCCTTGCCTTCTATTGCAACCACAGGGCAACTGCTCATCTCTGAAATTGTTTTTATCCGTTCTCTAAACACATATGGGTTCTTCCTAAGTGCCAGGCTTTGGGATAGTCACTGGGATACAGAGAGGAACATGATAGTCCACCCTTAAGGGGTGGAGCCTCATAGACCAAACACACAAGTGCAGCCCAGACATCATCTGAAGAATGGGGCGTGAGGTGGGGCTCTGTAAAAACTGGATGCACTTGGTACAGATTCCCATCCACACTCTTAGCTTTCTGTTGCTGCGTAACAAATTGCCACTAACTTAGTGGCTTATAGCAACACATGTGAATTGTCTCACAGTTTCCATGGGTTAGGAGCCTGGGCATGTCTTAACTGGGTCCTCCTCTTGGGGTCTCACAAAGCAGCAGTCAAGGGGTGGGCTGGGCTGTACTCCTTTCTGGAGCTTGGGAGTCCTCCAAGCTCACCTGACTGTTGGTCCTTGTGGTTGTAGGACTGAAGTCCCACTTTCATGCTGGTTGTCAGGTTTCATGCAGGGCTGCTTTCAGGTCCTAGAAGCCACCACAGTTTCTGGCCTTGTGACCCTCACAGACCCTTCCCAACATGGCAGCTCACTTCAAGACCAGCAGGTGATTCTTGCTCCGTTCAGCTAAGATGGAGTCTTATCTCTTATCTAAAGTAACATAATCACAGACGAATCTATCCCATTGCCTTTGCCACATAATGAAACCTAATCAAGGGAATGACATCCCATCACCTCCACCATAGTCTCTTGTTAGAACCAAGTCGAAAGTTCAGCCTGCGCTCAAGTATGAGGATTATACGAGGGCATGGCTCGTTTGGGGTCACATTATGGCATGATCACCATGAACACACCTCGTAGACTCTTCCCAAGATTCACATACATTTCAAGTACAGGAGTGTGGGTCAAGTCCCAGAATCTGGCTAAGGACTCTTGTTCCTCCTGAATTAGTTTTGCTGTGGGACATCCAGCTTCCCCTTCTCACCACACATATCCCTACCCAGGCCACAGGCTCTAGCTCCATGTTCAGTGCCCAGTAAAGAAAAAACCACTCCATAAGGCCATGGCTGATGATTGGCTTTGCAGGACCATGAACTTGTCATTTTAGCCAGTCTTGTTCCTAACACCCCTTCAGCATGTGGCCATATCCTCTCCTCTTTGTCATTCCCGGCCCTCAAGACCGACCCCCGTCTCCAATTTCTGGCTACTTTTTCTTACTGAGAGGTTCAGCAGTCTTGTGCCTTTAAGGTTGCAACTTCCACCTCAACTGGATCAGTAAAATGTTTCACTAGGCAAAGGCAGTTCCTGCCCTAGGATGAATTCTCAAGTTGGGTGTTAAGATAGTGTGCTTTATTTATGACCCAATGCACGCAAATGATTACAAAATGATAATGGGTTAGGATCAGTACTGGAATAGAAATGCTTTAGGGTGCTCTGTGATCCTGAGGGAGGGATCACATGAGGAAAACCTACAGGCAGCAGCTGGGAGGCTCTGGAGGCAAAGCCATGACCGGCACCGTCAAGGTATCAGCAGGAAGACGAAAGGGCCTGTGTGGGGAGTGGGCAGGGAAGGGGAGAGTCTAGACAGACACCAGTAGGGTAAGAGAATCTGAGGAAGTGCTGTGAATCAGTAGGGCCTGCCTGGGGTGGGAGAGCAAGAAGAGATGAGGCTGTGAGGAGGGCAAAGCCAGATCATAGAAGGCTCACACCCCTTGCTAAAGGAGAAGATTGAATGGGGTTTTGTGTCCACAATGCCTAAGGGTCCATACTCCAGGTCAACACATATAATGGGCAATGACCTGGATAAACTGAAACATATGGTCAACCCTAGCTAAGCCTCAGATATCTTTCCAACCCTTTGGCCACAGCCTCTGGGATGCTTCCAGTGTTGTATTCCCAAAGCATGTGGTGGACACTCAGATCATAACCTCAACCACACTCTCGTGTGATTATTTGTGCTCTGTTTCCCCCACTGGACTAGGAGAAATGACGGCTAGGTTTTATTCATGTTTGTACCCTTAAAGCCACCTCTCTGCCTAGGACAGAAGAGGCATTGACATTAAATCACAACAAAATAATAGCTAACATTTAATGAAGGCTAAGTATCTGCCAGGCATTCTTCTAAGCCCATGACATGGATTATATCATTGAAAAATTGAGAACACTAGCACTTTTCTTGGATTCATTTTACATATGAGAAAATCAGGATGCATAGAGGTTGTGTAACTTGCCTAAGATGACACAGCATGAGAGGAGGAAGAGGATTCTAATCTAGATCTTATCTCCAGAGCCTTTGAATGAATAAAGTCAAGTCTTGAGAGAACAAGAGTATGGATTTGTAGAATCGTCTAAGAGCACGTTTCCCAGAGCCTGTCCAGCCAGTGATGCGTGTGTGTCTGGGCGAGCACCAGGCATCATTTGCTTGACCTTAAACAGTGGAGCGAATGACTCTCCATCCATTATCTCCTGTGGTCCTCGCAATAACTGTGCTCTCTAGGCAGGTTCGTTATTCTCGTTCTATGGATGTGATCACTGGGGTTCCCAGAATCCGTGAGCTTCTCAAGATCACATACCAGAGCCTGTTTCTAGTCCGTATCTTTGGACTCCAAACTGTATGGTCTTTTTACTGACAACACAGTTGTCCTGATGGTAATGATTCCTTCTGATGAATTTCTTCATTGCTAAAATGGGAATGATCATATCTACCTTGGGAGGCGGTTGTGAGGATAAATGAGCTGATAGATGTAGTAACTGCTCCCTAAAGAGTGGTGGGGGGTGTTGGCATTGTTACAGTTGTCAATGTCATCATCCTCATCGTCATCATCACCTGAGAAGATTTGGGATGAAGAGTAGGCAGATTCCAGCTATGGATCAGGAGTCATGAATTTAAATAAAATGGCCAAACACAGAAGGGAGTTGAAAATCTTGTTTGGGTTCATAGGCAGGGTTGGAAACGTGGATTCAGGTCTGCAGATCAGCAGCACTGTTGATCAGAAAATGTGATCAGAGAGGATCACCAAGGGCCAGAGCCAGGACTCTGGTCCAATCCAGGACCAGGAGCAGACATTTCCAAACCTCCCTACATCATGGTCCTTACCATCACACCATGAGATCGCTTCCTGTTTGTCTGAACTCTGGGCTCAGGAGGACGGATCCAGCTTATTCATCATTGAATTTCAGCTCTGTGTCCCCCAGTGCCTGCCATGTAAATATTGGATGGATGGATGGATGGATGAATGTACAAGTGGGTACCCACTTACACAAACCAAAAAAGCATGGATTGGAACCTAGCAGGGCACAGAGCCAGATTACATAGAGCAGGAGAGCTTGGAGTATGTGACCAAGCCTGCTGCATGGACCCTCTCTCGTAATTTCCCTCTTACACATGCAGGGAACCTGGTGCTGACCACTGAACCAAAGACTCTCCACCAAGAGCGAGGAAGAACCCTTTTTCTTTGCTGAAACGGTGAAGCGTGCACACACACACACACACACACACTGTCCCTCCACCACCACCATCACCCCCCTCACACACACGGAGTTTATAAATATAATAATCTTAAAGGATTGTTTGCAGTTAGCTTCTGCCTGAGGCAGGGGCATGTACCAAATGAGTTCTCAGTGACTTTTCAATGAGCAGCATTGTGCATCACGGTGGCTTCTGTTCTTTCTAGCATGAAGCACACTTGGTAATTTCAAAAACGATTCTGAAGGCCCCCAATTGAAAGAGGTTGTTTCCTTTAGTAACTATTGACTGTAAAAAATTAATAATAATATGAAGATATGGTGACAGATGCCATCACCGAATTTATCAATCGTTGGATGAATTTGTCTTTATTCTAAGAATGTTTTCATATATTTGAAAAACATAGACCTATATGTGCAGGACACATTATTAACATATTCATATTCCTGTTGATTTACCAAAGCTTGCGGTAACTTTGGGTTTTCAAGGCATCTGCAGCCCTCCAGGGCTGGGACCCGATGATCTAATTCAAATTCTCACTGTTTCCACTAACTAGCTGGTAAAGTAAAAGTTATGCACATTGCTTCACTTCTCCCAGCCCTGTTTTCTTTAACTGGAGCAGTCATTCCTACCTGCCTTTCAGGTGTGTTTTGAGGTTAAACGGGGTAACAGATAAAGCACACACCTATGTCTAACGGATGCTGTAGCTTCATCCTGTCTGACACCTTCCCAGTCTTGCCTCGGCACAATCCAAGACTAGACGCTTCCTTAGTTTCCTTCTTCCTTCCCCTCTAGGTTCCTGATTGTCCTTGGGTGCTTGATTCTGGCCGTCCTGACCACCTTCAGGGAGTACGAGACTGTTTCCGGAGACTGGCTTCTGCTGCTGGTGAGATGGCGTGTGCACCGTGCTGCTGTGCTGCGGGGGTGGATGCTCTGGTGGGACCGCCAACGATGAAGACACGGAGGCCCTTGGGTGTAATTCTGCCCAACCGGTTTTGGTTTCCTGGAGTCTCTGGCCAAGTCCAGGCCCAGGAGAAAGCACTGGTGGATCAGTTGATGAGGTCTGCTGGGGGCACAGGTGGAGCAGGGAATGGCTGGCCTGTGTTATTCCAGATTAGAGATAAGGGGACATAAACAGGGTCAAAGCAAACACCGATATTCACTGGTTAAATGATAAAATACAGCTTCCCAACTCTCTGGCAGTAACACAAAGGCCTGTTTCGGTCCCAGCCCTTCCTCTCCTTTTCCTCCCTAAACCCTGAGGATCTCTTCCTTCAAGGCCAAGCAACAAATCCCACTTCTGCATGAGCACTCCAGGACCTCCCTTCTGGGCCTCTGCCTGTTTTTACTCTCCAGTCTATATCCCGTGGTGTAACAGAGAGAGCGTGCAGTTAGAATTCTCGGGCAAGTTACCTAACACCCCGACTCAGTCTCCTCCCATCCTCACCTAAAATATGTAGCAATGTACGGTGAGGGGCACACGCTGATAGGCTGGGTGCAGCCTCCACACCCGGCCAGGAGGAGGCTCCCAGGAAGAGCTGGATCCTTCTGCAGCCCTGGACAGCACAGGCCAGCTGACCTTTTGAATGACCATGCCTTCCTGGATTAGGATCAGCCCGCCTCTCTAGGGTGAGGCCCCACCCTCTGCACAGGGAAGGGATGCCAGCCCCCAATCAGGGTTTACGAAATAGCAGAACCTTTGCCTCCCACTGAGCTAACCACATGTCCGTGGTGCCGGAATCAGCAGGTTCCTTCCAAGGGCAGGTGTTGACAGTCTACAGGACAGGTCTGAACCTAAGACCTGAGCAGATGACTCCTGGGAAGCCATCCAGTTCCAGGAATTAAGTTTCGAGGATTGCTGCAACTCCCTAAGGGCCCCAGGGAGGTCACCAAGCAGTGGAGGCAAAGGTGTCTCCATCTGATCCACAAAGGAGGCTCAGGAGGAAAGATGCAAACCCGCTGTCCCGGGAGACACCATAGCATGGTCCTGACGGGCTCAGAGCCTGATCACCTGCCTGGGATTCCTTCTTTGTCACTTTTGGCCTTGAGACATTTGTTCAGCCACTTGCCTGGCCTTGGTTTTTCAAAATACAAGATGAGGGTCATATTATAAAATACTTCCAGTGGTGCCTGGCCCAGGAGCTGTGCTCAGTAACCATTGGCCATGATTAGCAATACCAGGGACCAGACACCGGCTGGGCAATATCATTGACTCCTCTCCTTCCAACCCAACTGAACTTCTTGGGGGCTTTTAGTACATTAAAGGGATTTTTTTAAATGATCCATTAGAACAAAAACAGAAAAATGGCTTAATGTTAGAGACAGTTAGCACATCAGAGTGAAGACAGGAACTGCCCCAAACTGAATGGAGGTGATCAGCCTGTCCTACCCCCTCTACCACCGAACCAGCAACAACAGAAATCCAGCTCTTCAGAACTTCCGGACAGAAATCGCTAGTTCTGGACCACTGGGTCCCGGTTAATGTGTCTCTCCACATGTTCTTCAACGCAGGAAACATTTGCTATTTTCATCTTCGGAGCCGAGTTTGCTTTGAGGATCTGGGCTGCTGGGTGTTGCTGCCGATACAAAGGCTGGCGGGGACGACTGAAGTTTGCCAGGAAGCCCTTGTGCATGTTGGGTAAGCCCTGACCCCGAGCCCGGGGGTGCCTCATCCCCTTCTTTTGGTGCATTATTTCTCTGAGGCAATTTTAAGCAGCCGCTGTTCTTCTGGGAAACCATGCAGCATCTTGGGGGCCCGCCCCGCCTCTGACCCTCCCTTCAATCAATCCTCCAGCAGGTGGAATTCCTGCCCCCCGTGGCTTCTCTTTATGATGAGTCCGCAGGGCAGGAATTCTTAAGTCTGGTGGGGGACACTCTTGGCATTTGGATCGTGAAGGAGCCACAGCTCATTGCAGGATGTGAAGCAGCCCCAGTCCCTGGACTAGTAGCACCCCAGTCACTGTGACAGCCAAAATTGCCCGTGCTGTTCCAGACTGGCCATGGTGGGGATGGGAGGCGTGACACCATTGCTGGCTGAGAATGACCTCTGTAGGGCCGCAGAGGTAATTCTTCCATCCTAACACCCAGTCGGGAAGAATCTAGCACCTGTGACCCCCTCGCCACCATAATGCTGTGTCCTGACCCACCTTGCTTTGGGGAGGTGTCATGGAGACCCCTCCATCCAGGTGTAGGCATTTTGATAGCAAAGAAGGTGGAAACTCTCCCACACACCTATTGGTGCACCCCACCATGTTCCCATCTGAAATCCTACTAAAATCATACAGTGACAGGACGAAATCTACCTGCAGTGATGGTTAGGAGTCTTGGAGCTTCGACTTCCTAGGGATGGTTAAAGTCAGAGGATCATAGAATGTCAGGGCTGGAAGGGACCTTCAAGAGCGTTTGGTTGAAGATGCCCTCCTGTCTGATGCTCCAGCCCCCTTTGCAGCAGCCTTTAAGTGGTCCCCCAGACTCTACTGGCATACCTCCAGTCACGGGGCACTCACCATCTCTCGAGGGTATTCATTCCACCTTAACTCCTCTGACTCTCTTCACATATTCGAGTTCAGCCATCCTATTCCTCCTCTCCACTCCAGCAGTCTCCTTTCATTGGGAGGAATGTGCTTAGCGGCTTCAACTCCATCTTATAACCCATCTTCTTGGCATCATAGAACCTCTCCTCTGAGCTGCTGCTTATTCCTCACTCCCCTTTTAAAAAGTGACCTGCCGGGACTGGACACAGCCCTGTGGGTACGAATGACCCAGCCATGGAGGAAGAGCTGGACCCCTCCTCTGTCCTAGGTGCCAAGTTCTCTCTGTGCCTCCTGGGGCTGTGTTGCCGCGTTTGCAGGTTGCCTCACACAAAGGACAGGTACCACCCTCACTGTCGGCTGAAGCCTCTCTTCCTTCTTCCCATTTGCTGCTGAGGTTGGAAATCTGAGGATTTTGTTTATTGCTTAGAATTTTGAATGCAAGGAGGGTGGGTGTGTGTACGCATGCGTGCACACGTGCAATTTTGGAGCACTTTGTAGTTATTGATTTTTTTCACATTTTTTTTCTCTCTTCCTTTGTCCTCTTTCCATGTCTATCTACCGTGTCTTAGTCCTTTACAGCTGCTGTATACCACAGTATACCACAGACAGGGTAGCTTATAAACAACAGAAATTTATTTCTCACAGTTCTGGAGGCTGGACATCTGAGATTGGGGTGCCAGCATGGCCGGGTTCTGGTGAGAGTCCACTTCCTAGTTCCTAGAGAGCTGTCTTCTTGCTGTGTCCTCACATGATGGAAGGGGCGAGGGAGCACGCTGGGGTCTCTTTCATAAGGGTACTAATGCCATGCGTGGGGGATCCACCCTCATGAACTAATCACCTCCCAAAGGCCCCACCTCCCAATGCCATTTACACAGGAGGTTAGGACTCAACATATGAATTTGAAAGAACCCAAACATTCAGTCCATGGCAGCCCCCAACTCTCCTTCCCCTTCCTCTTTCCTGTCTTTCTTTCAAGTCTTAAGCTGACTTCTTTTTGGGGTGACCTGTCCAGTGTGTGTGTGTGTGTGTGTGTGTGTGTGTGTTGGCAGGGGGTGAGGGAGATGACTTTGTGATCGACGGTGCCCAAATTCAGAGGTTCCTGCCAAGTTAGAGGATGTCGTAGCATATGGAGCCCGGGCCCCTCCAGAACAGGGCCGTTCCCCATGGAACTGTCTCCACTATTCCAGGATTGTACCGGAGCTCCAGATCACGTTCCCCTGCCGGCCTTCCTGGAGAGACGAGGCTGGGCCTCAGCATCCACCATCCTTGCTGGCTTCTTTCCTGATGTTGCTGCATTTTCTATTCTACTCCTCTCAACTTCTCCCGTAACGTGGCCCCTGTGGGAAATGTTGCTTTTCTCTGTGTGTCTGACAAGAGGCTGGTTATCACGTCCACACATATCATGGCCTCCTTACTCAAAGCAGCCTCAGATCCTGCCATTTTTGGTGTGGATGGGTCTCTCTGGGCCAGAATTTGCTGTCCTGTCAGAGTGTCATAGACTTAAGTCACATTTACCCTGCACCTAGGTTTTGTTTTCTCTTTTACAAACGTGATAAATGGGTATCTTTGCACAGATAGACTGAGAAGCCTGGCCAAGGATATAGACATATTGGTATCCAGGTGTCTGAGCCCTACTTTTTCCCAAAGCGTAGGCACACCTGGGAGATACTTTGACATGGTGGAAGGGGTGCCAGCTTTTTTGGCAGACGTACCTGGTGTAGATCAAGGAGCCTAATCCAAGCTGGGTGGCAGCACAAACAAAGATGTAGAGGTGTGAGAGGACACTGTGGGCTCAGCCAACCACACATGCTTCTAGAAGGTTCCCAAGGGCCGGATCACAGAGGATTTTCAGAAGTTTGGACTTTGCCCAGTGGATAAACATTCCTACAATGTGTTCCTTGGAATCCTGATGCTCTTGCAAAAAAAAAAACAAAAAACAAAAACAAAACAAACAAGCAAAAACAGTTCAGACAGGTCAAAATCTTTTGAGAAAGGCTGGACTTCATTGGTAAAATTGAGAGCCACAGGGCATATTACCATATTAAAGGCTCTGAGAAGTCCTGCAGTAGCAAAACCTGTTTAATTGAATTTTTTTCAGATTTACTTGATCATGGGATCCTTTTTACTTGCTTAGCCCCCTGCAGTACAGTGGGGAGATAACAGATCCGGGAGCTGGGGGGAGGGCATTGAAGGGAATAAGAAAGAGACCAGGGCCCTCTTTATTCCATCCTCAGCCATTTAACTTCAGGAGCCAGCTTGGCCCTTTCAGAAGTGCCCCATCCCCTCGGCCTTTGCTTCCAGTCACAGCTCTGGTAGACGTTTCTAGGTCACCTCCTGACAGCAGCATCCCACTTCTGGGGTGGGCCCCATGTTTTCCCACAGTCTACCCCAGGGCCTTCTCTGAAGCTGAGGGAGGTCACAGGCAGTGGAGCTCACGAGTGTGGGGAGGTTACGACCCCCTCAGCCAGCAGGGAACAGCATCTGGTGGACAGATGGCCCAGCTCCCATCTTTCAGAGGGACAATGGTGGGAGGTGTTCTGCATACAGCTCAGAGGCTCCAGCAGCGGCCTTGACAACACCCCTTGCACTGGCCTTTTCCCCACCACCCCCTCCCCTCACTTCTGCTTCCTGAGATCATTTCTCATTAAATCACCCACAGCCTCGTCCCTGTCTCAGGGGCTGTTTGCAGGGGAAACCCACAGTAAAGCAGCATCTGAGCTTCAGGCTTCACCTCCACCACCTGGGCAACCCAGATCCCTTCTCGGCCAGAGAGGGACCCCCGAGTGCCACCCCTGGAGGGCCTTGGAGCATCACTTCCCTAGGATTTGGAGTGAGCGTTGGAGTCCAGCAGGCCTCCTGCCTCCAATCCCAAGTCGGCCACATCCGGCCGCGAGGCCCTAGGAGGACATTCACACTCAGAGCTCCTGTTTCCTCACCTGTCACAGGAGAACGCGAATCACGCGCCGTCCATGTCACGATTTAACACAGCGGTGTTTAGCGCGTGTTCGTCCGCTGCCGACTGCCTGCGACGGCCCCCATGCCTTGGCCTGACCTCCTTTCCCCTCTCCCCTGCCACCCTCTGTCCTCTCTCCAGACATCTTCGTGCTGATCGCTTCTGTGCCGGTGGTTGCTGTGGGAAACCAGGGCAATGTCCTGGCCACGTCCCTGCGGAGCCTGCGCTTCCTGCAGATACTGCGGATGCTTCGCATGGATCGGAGGGGCGGCACCTGGAAGCTCCTGGGCTCGGCCATCTGCGCCCACAGCAAAGTAAGTGTCGCTGCAAAGGGGACAGACCGCGCTGGCTTCCTGCCCACCTAGGCCCATCCGTGGCATCTCCTCCCTGACAGCATCCCCAGAGGGTGGTTGTCCTGTCCACTGATGATGATGATGATAAAGATGGGGGGAGGAGCAGCAGCAGGAAGGAGAAGCACACACAGGTGTGCTGCAGCCAGCAGACGCAGGTAGACCTGGGCTCAGGTCTCAGCCCCAGCAAATGCAAACAACTTTGGCCAAGTCACTCAACACTCTTTTTTTTTTTTTTTTTTGCGGTACGCGGGCCTCTGTTGTGGCCTCTCCCGATGTGGAGCACAAGCTCCGGACGCGCAGGCTCAGCGGCCATGGCTCACGGGCTCAGCCGCTCCGCGGCATGTGGGATCCTTCCGGACCGGGGCACGAACCCGTGTCCCCTGCATCGGCAGGCGGACTCTCAACCACTGCGCCACCAGGGAAGCCCCACTCAACCCTCTTTGACCTCAGTTTTTCCTCATTCCTAAAGCAGGGATGATAATGCCTGTACCTCTGGATTGTTGAGAGGATGAAATGAGCTAATGCAAACCAGCATGGGATGGGAGGGAAGGGTTCTGGAATGGACAGACTGGTTTGAATCCAGACTCTATTGACGTGACTTTGGAGATTTCCTGTAACCCCTCTGGGTCTTCTTTCCTGCCATTTATAAAATGGAAATGACAATGCATTCACCTCAGGGTGAAAAGCACTTAGAATACACCCAGTTCATTGATGTGGTTCAGTTGCTATTTTTATTATGTAGCCAGAAGCATGGTGCCTAGAACTTAGTGTTTGATACAGATGAGCTCGCCCCAGGGGTCAGGCACTGTTCTCACCCCATTTCAGTGCTAAAGAAGCAGATCTGGAAAGACGAAGTGAGCTGCCCACCATCACATACCCAGGCCGTCTGGCTTCAGAGCCTGTGTTCAGCGATTTGCTGCTGGTCGTGGTGGCTCTTGCCTCTCCAAGGGAGATGCGAAGCTAGGATGAGTGGGACTTGGCCTGATCTCTCCCAGAGTCCCACGTGCTTGAGCAGGTGTGGAAACCCAGGCAGGCAGAATCCAGCGTGTCTGGAGCTGTCTCTGTAGTGCTCCCTGTGTTTCTTTCCTATGGTTAGCTCAAACCTTTGGTAGCACTTTGTGTTAACATCCCTGCCTCAGCTGGACCCTGGAGAAATGAAGGAAGAACCTCTGAGTGGCAGGAAAAACCTCGCACCCCGAGGCCAGTTCAGGAGAAATCGGAGTGAAGGACCCCTGGGATGGGTGTTCTTCAGGGGATAAAGCCAAAGCTACCTTTGTCACTACAAAAGCATCTTCTTGTGCCAGGCTTGGTGGGTACAATGGACATGGTTGGTGCCCTGACCAGGCTACCTTTACCGGGAGGATGTGCTCAGCCCTCAGCTGCTATGAGAGTTAGCTGCTCATATTCCCAGCTGTCCCCTTCTCTGGAGACATCCAGGAGCGCTGCCTTGCCCAGGAGCTTATATTGTTCTCATCTTCCTTCCCCCACATCGGGGAAGCACACAGCCAGTGACTAACTGACACAATTACATTTCTTGCGTTGGGACCAGCCCTATGGTGCAGTTCACACTCCAGAGCTCCCCGTGGGATCAGGGTGAAGGAGGCTCCAGCAGAGAACCCATCCTTGCTGAGCTCTTTCTCCTGCCCTGTCTGGTTTCTTTCACTCCCTCTCTCCTGAGACCCTCCCTCAATCATCACATGCACCTAAGTTTCTGTCTCAGGCTCTGCTTCTGGGGAACTGCACCAAAGGCAGTGATCCTGGGGCAAGTTGCCATTGGGGAGCTCAGAGTTTCCCTTATATGTGTGAACAGCACCATGCCATCCCCACTTGGCAACCCCAGAACGCCTCCACACAGCTAACTCCTGGGTTCTTCCAGCTCAGTGCACACCCAGATATGCCGGCATGTCATCGTAGAATACAGGAGCTCAGGAGTCAGACAGCAGCTCAGGGCAAATTGCAGCTCTGCTGCCTTCCAGCCGTAAGGCTTTAAGAACATTGCTCTGTCTTTATACGAGCTTCCCCCGTGGTTAAAATGTGAATCCTTCCAGCAGCTCACATAAGCAAAGGTACATGTAAGTGCCTGGTGAATAATAAGTGCTCATTCCTGGTAGCATGGATTATTTCAAACATGCACTCCTTCACGAACATACAAGTAAATATATAAAGAAAATGAAATACAAGTTTAAAACACCCGGAGTCTCTCACTGGAGGATGCAGTTTCTTGCCATACATGTTTTATTCCCCATCTGTGCCACTTCTGGCCACAGGCTCGGGGAGGGTCAGGGCTTTCTTTTCAGAGTTCTTTCGTCACCCGACCTTCTATTTTGTCTTTTATCAGAGGACTTGTCAGCAATACCTAAACTTGTCTCCGTGGAGCTGAGCTGATTCACAGCTCCAGTGGAAAAATCAGGGCTAAAAATGGCTGGTTACAGTCCTTGTCCTGGGTTCCTTCAGATTAGAATAGGTGACAGTTGGATGTTTGCTATGTGATTCCTGGGAAAAGATGGTCCACGCCACTGCCAGACCCCACAACTGATGCCAGGCGGGCAGAACTTCAAGACAACTGATGCCAGGCAGGCAGAACTTCAAGTGTGTGGTAGGAGACCGCAGGCAGACAAAACAGCTGCTTGGCAAGCTCTGTATCCCATCCTTCCCTGCAGCAGTCCCACTAGACGAGCCTTCAGCCTTTCCCTGTGCCGTAGCTGCAGAGCGGTTATAGGGCTGGCCTTCACTTCCGGGGCAGGCAGTGTGTTCAGGAGGTAAGCACTTACCTGGATTTGAGTCCAGCATTTACTAACTGCAGGAGCTTAGACCAGCTCCTTCTCTGAGCCTGGTGAACAGGCACTTACCAATTCATTTCTTCATTCATTCATTCATTCAGAAAACGTGTTCTCTGGGCCAAGTTCCATGCTTGACTCCCCTGGAGGCTCAGAGATGAAGAGTGACGGGCCCATAGAGGGTTACACAGGGTTAGACTTTAAAGTTAACGCTCTTACCAAAGTTAGGATCGGCCGGGCTCTGCTTCCAGAACAAATAAGTCCTGGAGTGTCTGTGACTTAGCACAAAAGATGCGGGTGTCTTCTCACTCACACAGTGTCTCATGTGGGCAGGGTGGTCCTCATCTGTCTTGGAAATGAGCCTTGAGTCACCAAGGCAAGGGAAGGGAAGCCCAGAGCATCCTCTAGAATGGATTTAAGGCAGGAAGTAGCTCCCGTCACCCCTCCACATTGGCTGGACCCCAGGCCCTCAGCCCGCACCTGACTGCAGAGGGGCTCAGGCGTGTGTTCTGCCACAGAACTGCTGGCGAAAATTGCCTCCAGGCAGAATTACCTTGACTAGCCTTTGAGATGACTGCAAGGCACAGAGTGGGGACACATTTCACTCCTCAGTGAGGACCTTTATACCAGCTCTTAATCCCACGCAGCCAGTGCTTCTGTGTGCACATGGACAGCTGTTTCTCTGCTTAAGCACCAGATGAAACTTCTGACTCGCATTTGGGGGCCAGAGGGTATGGAAAAGCTTAGGCACGCTAGAATCACACTTAACAGAGCAAGAGGGTCATGCTCATACAGCCACTGGGGAAGGACGATCCAATTCATCTTTTCCTTCTCGAGCCCCCAGCGGGGCAGACACTCATGGAGGGGAAGGGCTGGCTGGATTGCCTGCAGCATCTCAGCTAACCTCTCTCTGCTGTAAAGTCACACAAGTGCACTGTGCACACGATGCTGTGGGGAAGGTCAGGCCTCTAAGCAAATGAGCATAAGACAGTGTTAGAGATTTAAAGTTTGTTTAGAAAATAGTGAAGGAACTGAAAGAAAGCTAGAAATGAACCCTAGCTCTAGTTGGGGGAGCAAACATCCAGAAAGCTCTCATAGTGGACGTGACGTGAATCTGGAGATGACTCAGTGCTCTCTGGTTGGTCCCATGGGGGAGGACAGAGGACCAAGGTGAACAGAGGCACAGAAGCAGGCAGAAAGCAGCCCTGTCAGCGAGACGCGATTCACCCCTAAAGCCAGCTGGCTGGCCGCAGATGGTCAAGTAGATGAACTCTATCGATATGAACAGCTTCATTCTCTGTGATGACTCAGCAGGAATGACGGGCCTAATCTCCACGCTGTGTTCGCCCATGACTTTGACTTTCTTCTGCCCAACCTACCACAGTAACCACAGTAACCCTTGGAACTGGAAAAGAACGAAAGGCGTAGAAAGCACCTCAGGGACTGTCATGGTCAGGATGTTTGAAACCTCAGTGGTTTGCCCATCTTTGCCATCTCTCTGCACCATCCTTACTATGCCTCAATGTCTTCCTTTAAGTCAGCTTTCTCCTGTGTACGTGCATGTCCTAGGCTATCGTGCGGTAATATCCACGAAATAATAGATTTTACTGTCATCTGTGCTAATGTGTAATATGGTCTAAATCAGTAGGTGACCACGTCACATAAAAAAACACCTATCTGCATTTGAAGTGTCTGTGGCACTTTCTGGAACTCTCTGGTCCAGTCCCTTCATTTTAAAAATGAAAAAAATAAAAATAAAAATTAAAAAATAAAAATGAAGAAACTGGGCTTCCCTGGTGGCGCAGTGGTTGAGAGTCCGCCTGCCGATGCAGGGGACACGGGTTCATGCCCCAGTCCGGGAGGATCCCACATGCCGCGGAGCGGCTGGGCCCGTGAGCCATGGCTGCTGAGCCTGCACGTCCGGAGCCTGTGCTCCGCTACGGGAGAGGCCACAGCAGTGAGAGGCCCTCCTACCGCAAAAAAAAAAAAAAAAAAGAAGAAACTGAGGCTGGGGAGGAGGGGTCCCAGAGTCACACAGTCAGTTAGTGGCAGGGCTGCGTCCCTGTCCACAGCTCCATCCATTCTGCCAGGCTAGCTCCCCATTGCTGTCCATTGCTGTCCCAGTAGAAATGAGCTTTGTCCTTGCCCTGCCCAGTCCTGTGTAGGATAGGCTCTCCTGAGTCCCGAGCCTCATCTCAGAGGCAGTGGCCAGTCTCTCCTGCCTTCTTGCCTCCAGGGGAAGGCCCTTGAGCTGTGATATAGAGATCACAGAAACCTTCCTCTCCTCCTAGAGCTATACACTTGTTCTGTTAATGATGAACATGATGACCATATTACTGATCCTATTGTACAATGATGGGAGAGGAGGATCAGAGAAAGTAAGTAACTCGCCCATGTCACAGAGCTGGGCAACCTGGACTGCAGCTCCAGTGTGGCTGCTTCCAACCTCCACCCAGCCTCCACTCAGTGACCCCTTCCCTGTCTCTGCTTGCTCTCCCAGGAGCTCATCACTGCCTGGTACATCGGGTTCCTGACGCTCATCCTTTCTTCATTTCTCGTCTACCTGGTTGAGAAAGATGTGCCGGAAGTGGATGCCCAAGGAGAAGAGATGAAAGAGGAGTTTGAGACCTATGCGGATGCCCTTTGGTGGGGTCTGGTGAGCTACCACCTTGAAGGCTGCCCGGTGGGGATTGTCTGTTAGGGACAGAGAGAGATGGAGGGCGTGGCATGGATGCGCTCGGGCGGGCAACTGCATTCTGCAGCCACAGGAGAGAGGAGCCCTCCTCCATTTCTGAACCTGCCCCTGGGAGACGCCCCCGGCAGGGTAGGCCCTTGGAAGGGGCTTTTCCATAGTGTTTATAAGAAGTCAGAGCTCTCAACAGTCTGGTCCTATGGTCACTCAGGTACCTTACCTCATTTGTCATAGGCTGTCATCAGCCAGGCCATGCTGTGCAAACAGACACAGTGGCAGATGTAGATGTGTGTACCCAAACCCTCAAACACACCTAGAGACACACGGCCCCACACCCACAGGACATGTGGTACTAAAGCATTGCTCTAAGCGCTTTACATTTCTAAATATTTTAAGCTGAAATAGCTCTTATTATTAGCCACCTTTTAAAAATGGGGAAACTGAGGCATAAAGTTGAGTAAATTCAAGGACGATCTCTGAGCCAGTTAGTGGTTGACTTGGGATTTGAACTCAGGCATTTGGCTTCTAGAAGCCACACTCTTAACTGGTCCGAAAGCCTGCCTTCCATGTTCATAAGTACATGTGCGCTGATAACCTGCACATGTAAACGCACACAGGAATATTCAACTCATACCAGGACAGATACGGGCACAGACCTTAGCCATGCACACATGTACACACAATACATATGAATACACCCACAAGAGCACATATATTTAGAATCATGGCTATACACAAAATCACACATAGGCAAATATACACATGAATGTATATCACATGCACATGTTTGCAATTATTGAAATATTTGTTGACTGATTGACTATAGGGAAGAAATCCTTAACTTAGAAACAGGTGTGGTCTCAAGGCTCCCGTAAAAATTCGCCGGTACTTAGCACCATCTCTCCCGTGGGAATCTTATTCTAAACGGGAACAGCACCCTGGTCAGTACAAAGGCTTATAGGTGAAGCTCAGCTGATACATCATTAATTTCCTCTCCCTGAGAAGCCACATGTCTGAACTCTTCTCTCTTCAGATCACACTGGCCACCATTGGCTATGGAGACAAGACGCCCAAAACGTGGGAAGGCCGTCTGATTGCAGCCACCTTTTCCTTAATTGGCGTCTCCTTTTTCGCCCTTCCAGCGGTGAGTATCTCTGGTGTTCTCCCTAGTGTGATGGGCAGGACCCCTCATCGCTTGGCCCCAGCTCAACTTTCCAGCCTCATCTTCCATCGTCTCATACCTTGAATTCCAGCTCTATCAACTCAATAACCATCCCTGTAGCATGGTTTCCTGTCTCTCTGCCATAGGCTGTGCTGATCCCTTTGCCAGGAGTGATCCCCCCAAACACCTACTCCTCTTTCAAGACCCAGTTTCTTTTTTTTTTTTTTAATTGCAGTATAGCTGATTTGCAATGCTGAGCCCATCTCTGCTGTACAGCAAAGTGACTCAGTTATACACATAGAGACATTCTTTTTTTTAATATTCTTTTCCATTATGGTTTATCACAGGATATTGAATATAGTTCTCCATGCTGTACCGTAGGACCTTGATATTTATCCTTAAGACCCAGTTTCAATGCTACCTTCTTTAGGCTGAGTTAGTCCTTCCCTCCTCTGGGCATAGCTCTTTAAAGGCGTTTCAGACCCCATGCTGGGATTGCACATTTCCAAATCTGCCTGCCCAGAAGACTGTCAGCTCTTGGGGAGCTGAGCTTATGTCTTTCACCCACGTATTCCTTGCACAAAGCGGGTCCTTTGTATATGTGAGTTCCCTTCCCTTGCCCTGTCATCTACTGGTTTATATAAAAAATGCATTTCCCTCAAGAATAAGTTTTGACCCCTGATAGAATAACTTCCCCAAAGCCCAGTGCCCATCAGTGTATTAACAGCAATAATAATAGATAGCATTTGTTGAACATAGTGTGCACTAGATTCATGCCAAATGCTTTACCTACACCATCTCACTTAATCTTTGTGACAACATTAGGAGTTTGGTGCTACATTTATCTCCATTTTCCAGATGAGAAGACTGAGGCTTAATTGGGTTAGTGAAGTTTCCACAGTCACAGGGCTTTTAGGTTGTGGAGCCAGGAACCCAGGTCTGCTCATTCCAAGCCTGACTCTTAATCACAAAGCTTGAAGAGAACCTTCCTGTATAACAAACCCTCTTCCCTGCCCTTCCCCTCCCATCCTTTTGTTGCTAATGTTCTTTGTCCACTGCAGCCCTACCTGGTCTATTTTTTTTCTAAGCTCTTTGACCTTGGGCATATGGCCTTTCTGATTCTCAGTTTCCTTATCTGTAACAGGTGAGGGCCAGTGAGGGTGCGACTTGGTCTCTAAATTCTCTCTTGACTTGAAAAGGGTGTGTTCCTGCCTGTGTAATTCACATGAGAGTCTGACCTGGAAATCAAAACAGATCACAATTCAGAGAGATTCCAGCCAGAGTAAAAGCCTCAAGTGACAATGCAAGCAACTAAAATATTTTTTAAATTCCCTTAATAGTAACTGGGAATCTATTCTGCATCCTACTCCTTACTAGGCAGTTCCTATTACATTATCTCACTGTTTCTCCTAACAGAATTATGAGGTAGGTACCTTTATCCTACTTCCATGTGGAAGAAAGTGAGATGCAGCAGAGAGGAGGCAGGCCCAGGGTCTCACTGCAGGGAATTGGCAGAGTCAGGAAGCCCTGGCTTCAAGGCTCCACTTAACCCACCTCCTACTCGCTGGAAGAGAAAGAAGGGATCTTTCCTCCTCCCCTCGGCTCAGTGTCATCCTGCTGCTGGGAGTCGGGATGGGGCTCCGGGAGAGTCTGGGTGGGGCTGACTTCAGGGCCTGACCTCTCCCTTCAGGGCATCCTGGGGTCCGGGCTGGCGCTCAAGGTGCAGGAGCAACACCGTCAGAAGCACTTTGAGAAAAGGAGGAAGCCCGCTGCTGAGCTCATCCAGGTCTGTCTGCCTGGGGATGAACTGGAATGGGACTCAGATCCCATGTAGCTGCCTCTGCTTGTGTGTCTGTGTGTGTGTGTGTCTGTCTCTGTGTGTGTGTCTATAGACAGCCAGGCAGCAGTGGGTGTTGGTCTCCTGCCAGCTCTCCATCCTTTATCTCTGCCCCAACCATGGGCTGGGGGTTGGGGACCATCGTGAGAGATGGTGGGAGAGGCAGAGTGTTCCCTCTTTCACTTCAGAGAAAGTTCCTGCTTTGTGGTTTTATGGGCCACTGGGAGCGCAGAGAATAGAAAAAGAGAGCGTTCTGGCTCTAGCCGCCTGGGACTGAATGTCTGCGTGACCACCCACTCATGAACTTGTGTCCAGTTGCAGTGAGTATCTCTGTGGGTCAGATACAGGATGGTACATGATGTTACCCTCCATACTGTAGTTTCTAGGCCAGTGCTGATCTCTAAGTGTCTGCTCTATCTTCGCAAACCCCAAACCATCATGGTATACAGAAGATCTAGTATATTAGAATCAAAACCTCATCTCCCGGGCTGTCTCTTACACTGGGAAATGCACAGAAGACTGTTTGTCTTCCTACCTGTTTGAGAAATCTCAAGGAATCGTGCAACAAGAGTAATCCCTGCTCCTTTCAGGGATCTTCTACCCAGCACCCGCCTCCCCTGTCCACTGTAGTGCACCTCTCCACACCCCACACCATCAATTATAGCTCCGAGATGATGGGGTCAAGGAAGGTTTTCTTCCCATAGGAGCTACAGAAAGCCAAGGATCCGGCTTCTCCGGATATGACCTCATTGCACATTTTACTCTTAGGTGTCAAGGGCTTTCTGTTTTAATGTTGTGGGATTCCACATGAAAGTTTCGGGAGACACCAGGTCATTCCTGCCCCTCTTTTCTCCTCCCCAGGCCGCCTGGAGGTACTATGCTACCAACCCCAACAGGATTGATCTTGTGGCGACATGGAGGTTCTATGAATCAGTCGTCTCTTTTCCGTTCTTCAGGCAAGTGGCCACTCATCTGAATGCTCAGAGCGTGACTGACCAGCCCTCCCGTGGGTCTGTATTTGTGCCTGTGGCCTTCACAGTTTCCCAGAGGACGTCCTTCAGGGCAGTGGTTCCCAATCTGGGCTGCATGTTAGAATCATTAGAGCTTAAAATATCCCAATGCCCAGACCATACCCAGGCAGATTCAATCAGAATCCCCAGGGTTGCAGCCCAGGCATCAGTATTTTTTTAAAGCTCCCCAGATGACCCCAGGGT
Organism: Mesoplodon mirus; assembly: GCF_964341445.2. Taxonomy (NCBI): domain Eukaryota; kingdom Metazoa; phylum Chordata; class Mammalia; order Artiodactyla; family Ziphiidae; genus Mesoplodon; species Mesoplodon mirus. Next base: position 8,945,462 of record NC_138992.1, read on the forward strand.
ATCACCCAGAATTTCCAGCTGAACAGTGTGGAGTGTCTGAAAAGGGAGGTCGGGCCAGTGTTTGAGCAAATCAGTGGCTGGGGAAGTGATGAGCCAGTGCAATGGGCCACCCTGGCAGTCCTGGAGGCCCCAGCACCTGCCCATGGCCTGCACTGCCAGACCACTCTGGACAGGGGGAAAGGGCATGGGGAAGAAGCAACTGGGGGCCCAGAGACGTTGTTTTGTGTTCTCAGAGGTGGGAGATTAAACGAAAGGTTTCAGGAAAAAAAAAAAATTAAAACCTCTTCCTATGGCCAGCACCTAAGTTTTTTAAAAATTATTTTTAAAAAAATTTCTTTTGGCCACACCACACAGCTTATGGGGTTCTAGTTCCCCGACCAGGGATCAAACCCGTGCCCCCTGCAGTGGAAGCGCAGAGTCCTAACCACTGGACCACCAGGAAAGTTCCTGGCCAGCACCTATGAAAAGGGAGAGGGAAATGAATACTTATCGGATGTCCAGTATGTTACTGGAATCCAAGTTCACATTTCATTTAATTCTCACAGGCATCCTATGAAATAAGTCAGAGGTTCTCAAATGTCAAGGTGCATTAAAATCAGTGGGGGACTGTAAACACCAGATCCTGCATCCACCTTCAGCAATTTCAATGGCGTTAGAGTAGCTAAAGCACCTCACACAGGCGCCCCTGTTGATTCTAACACAGTGGCGCATGGTGCACCCTTGGAGACAGGCTGGGTGGTCGGTATCACCAGGCTCCTCATGGATGAGCCAACTGGGGATCAGGAACTTTGGTCATTTTGGCCAGTGTCTGCCACATCTAGAGGCCTCCAAAGCCCATGATGTTTTCACTACTTGGGCTTCTGAAATAGACCACACCTTGCCAGATTTTTTTTTTTATTTTTTAATTTTATTTTATTTATTTTTTTATACAGCAGGTCCTTATTAGTCATCAATTTTATACACGTCAGTGTATACATGTCAATCCCAATCGCCCAATTCATCACACCACCACCTCCCCGCCTCTTTCCCCCACCTTGGTGTCTATACGTTTGTTCTCTACATCTGTGTCTCAATTTCGGCCCTGCAAACCAGTTCATCTGTACCATTTTCTAGGTTCCACATATACGCATTAATATACGATATTTATTCTTCTCTTTCTGACTTCACTCTGTATGACAGTCTCTAGATCCGTCCAAGTCTCAACAAATGACTCAATTTCATTCCTTTTTATGGCTGAGTAATATTCCATTGTATATATGTACCAGAACTTCTTTATCCATTCGTCTGTCAGTGGGCATTTAGGTTGCTTCCATGACCTGGCTATTGTATACAGTGCTGCAATGAACATTGAGGTGCATGTGTTTTTTGGGATTATGATTTTCTCTGGGTATATGCCCAGTAGTGGGATTACCGGATCATATGGTAATTCTATTTTTAGTTTTTTAAGGAACCTCCATACTGTTCTCCATAGTGGCTGTATCAATTTACATTCCCACCAACAGTGCAAGAGGGTTCCCTTTTCTCCACACCCTCTCCAGCATTTGTTGTTTGTAGATTTTCTGATGATGCCCATTCTAACTGGTATGAGGTGATACCTCATTGTAGTTTTGATTTGCATTTCTCTAATAATTAGTGATGCTGAGCAACTTTTCATGTGCTTCTTGACCATCTGTATGTCTTCTTTGGAGAAATGTCTATTTAGGTTTTCTGCCCATTTTTGGATTCGGTTGTTTGTTTCTTTAATATTGAGCTGCCTGGGCTGTTTATATATTTTGGAGATTAATCCTTTGTCCATTGATTCGTTTGCAAATATTTTCTCCCATTCTGAGGGTTGTCTTTTCATATTTTTTCTTTTGCACTACCCAGGTACGTGGGGAGTTTCTTGCCTTTTAGGAGGTCTGAGGTCTTCTGCCAGCATTCAGTGGGTGTTGTATAGGAGCAGTTCCACATGTAGATGTATTTCTGATGTATCTGTGGGGAGGAAGGTGATCTCCACATCTTACTCTTCTGCCATCTTCTCCAACTCCCAGGAAATCTTAAAGGGGCTTTTCTGGCACAAGGTGGCCATCCCTGGTTTCACATCAACATGATCTCAGGCACAAACCTCCTTGTTCTTCCATTTTGTCTTTAAGTTACTTGTTGAAACAACTGGCCCGTGATCCCAAGGACTGTTGCGGCTTCGCCTGGTGAGGCCCCTCCAGAGCCGGCAGCCTCAGCGAGATCGCCCTTCCCTCGGGCCCCGGGGCAGTTCAGCCAGTCTTTTCATCTTGTTTATGGTTTCCTTTGCTGTGCAAAAGCTTTGAAGTTTCATTAGGTCCCATTTGTTTATTTTTGTTTTTATTTCCATTACTCTAGGAGGTGGATCAAAAAAGATCTTGCTATGATTTATGTCAAAGAGTGTTCTTCCTATGTTTTCCTCTTAAGAGTTTTATAGGGTCCGGTCTCACATTTAGGTCTCTAATCCATTTTGAGTTTATTTTTGTGTATGGTGTTATGGAGTGTTCTAATTTCATTCTTTTACATGTAGCTGTCCAGTTTTCCCAGCACCACTTATTGAAGAGACTGTCTTTTCTCCATTGTATATCCTTGCCTCCTTTGTCATAGATTAGTTGACCATATGTGCATGGGTTTATCTCTGGGCTTTCTATCTTGTTCCATTGATCTTTGTTTCTGTTTTTGTGCCAGTACCATACTGTCTTGATTACTGTAGCTTTGTAGTATAGTCTGAAATCAGGGAGTCTGATTCCTCCAGCTCCCTTTTTTTTCCCTCAAGACTGCTTTGGCTATTCAGGGTCTTTTGTGTCTCCATATAAATTTTAAGATGATTTGTTCTAGTTCTGTAAAAAATGCCATTGGTAATTTGATAAGGATGGCATTGAATCTGTAGATTGCTTTGGGTAGTATAGTCATTTTCACAATATTGATTCTTCCAATCCAAGCATGGTATATCTCTCCATCTGTTGATACCATCTTTAATTTCTTTCATCAGTGTCTTATAGTTTTCTGCATACAGGTCTTTTGTTTCCATAGGTAGCTTTATTCCTAGGTATTTTATTCTTTTTTTTGAAATGGTAAATGGGAGTGTTTCCTTAATTTCTCTTTCAGATTTTTCATCATTAGTGTATAGGAATGCAAGAGATTTCTTTTTTTTTTTTTTTTTTTTTCCGGTACTTGGGCCTCTCACTGTTGTGGCCTCTCCTGTTGCACAGCACAGGCTCCAGACGCACAGGCTCAACGGCCATGGCTCACGGGCCCAGCTGCTCTGCGGCATGTGGGATCTTCCCGGACCAGGGCACGAACCCGTGTTCCCTGCATCGGCAGGCGGACCCTCAACCACTGCGCCACCAGGGAAGCCCATGGAATGCAAGAGATTTCTGTGCATTAATTTTGCATCCTGCAACTTTACCAGATTCCTTGATTAGCTCTAGTAGTTTTCTGGTGGCATCTTTAGGATTCTCTATGTATAGTATCATGTCATCTGCAAACAGTGGCAGTTTTACTTCTTCTTTTCCAGTTTGTATTCCTTTTATTTCTTTTCCTTCTCTGATTGCCGTGGCTAGGACTTCCAAAACTATGCTGAATAATAGTAGTGAGAGTGGACATCCTTGTCTTGTTCCTAATCTTAGAGGAAATGCTTTCAGTTTCTCACCATTGAGAATGATGTTTGCTGTGGGTTTGTCCTATATGGCCTTTATTATGTTGAGGTAGGTTCCCTCTATGCCCACTTTCTGGAGAGCTTTTATCATAAATGGTGTTGAATTTTGTCAAAAGCTTTTTCTTCATCTATTGAGATGATCATATGGTTTTTATTCTTCAAATTGTTAATAAGGTTTATCACATTGATTGATTTACATATATTGAAGAATCCTTGCATCCCTGGGATAAATCCCACTTGATCATGGTGTATGATCCTTTTAATGTGTTGTTGGATTCTGTTTGCTCGTATTTTGTTGAGGATTTTTGCATATCTGTTCATCAGTGATATTGGCCTGTAATTTTCTTTTTTTGTAGTATCTTTGTGTGGTTTTGGTATCAGGGTGATGGTGGCCTCATAGAATGAGATTGGGAGTGTTCCTTCCTCCACAATTTTTTGGAAATTTTGAGAAGGATGGGTGTTAGCTCTTCTCTAAATGATAGAATTCTCCTGTGAAACCGTCTGGTCCTGGACTTTTGTATGTTGGAAGATTTTTAATCAAGGTTTCAATTTCATTACTTATGATTGGTCTGTTCATATTTTCTATTTCTTCCTGGTTCAGTCTTGGAAGGTTATACCTTTTTAAGAATTTGTCCATTTCTTCCAGGTTGTCCATTTTATTGGCATAGAGTTGCTTATAGTAGTCTCTTGGGATGCTTTGTATTTCTGCTGTGTCTGTTGTAACTTCTCCTTTTTCATTTCTAATTTTATTGATTTGAGTCCTCTCCCTCTTTTTCTTGATGAGTCTGGCTAATGGTTAATCAATTTTGTTTATCTTCTCAAAGAACCAGCTTTTAGTTTTATTGATCTTTGCTATTGTTTTCTTTGTTTCTATTTCATTTATTTCTGCTCTGATATTTATGATTTCTTTCCTTCTTCTAACTTTCGGTTTTGTTTGTTCTTCTTTCTCTAGTTCCTTTAGGTGTAAGGTTAGATTGTTTAGTTGAGATTTTTCTTGTTTCTTGATGTAGGCTTGTAGAGCTATAAACTTCCCTCTTAAAACTGCTTTTGCTGCATCCCATAGGTTTTGGATCATCGTGTTTTCATTGTCATTTCTCTCTAGGTATTTTTTGATTTCCTCTTTAATTTCTTCAGTGATCTCTTGGTTATTCAGTAACGTATTATTTAGCCTCCATGTGTTTGTGTTTTTTATGTTTTATTCCCTGTAATTGATTTCTAGTCTCATAGCGTTGTGGTCAGAAAAGGTGCTTGATATGATTTCAATTTTCTTAAGTTTACTGTGGCTTGATTTGTGACCCAAGATGTGATCTATCCTGGAGAATGTTCCATGTGCACTTGAGAAGAAAGTGTAATCTGCTGTTTTTGGATGGAAAGTGCCATAAATATCAATTAAATCTATCTGGTCTGTTGTGTCATTTAAAGCTTCTGTTTCCTTATTTATTTTCATTTTGGATGATCTGTCCATTGGTGTAAGTGAGGTGTTAAAGTCCCCCACTATTATTGTGTTACTGTTGATTTCCTCTTTTATAGCTGTTAGCAGTTGCCTTATGTATTGAGGTGCTCCTATGTTGGGTGCATATATATTTATAATTGTTATATCTCCTTCTTGGATTGATCCCTTGATCATTATGTAGTGTCCTTCCTTGTCTCTTGTAACATTCTTTATTTTAAAGTCTATTTTATCTGATATGAGTATTGCTACTCCAGCTTTCTTTTGATTTCCATTGCATGGAATATCTTTCTCCATCCCCTCCCTTTCAGTCTGTATGTGTCCCTAGGTCTGAAGTGGGTCTCTTGTAGATAGCATATATATGGGTCTTGTTTTTGTATCCATTCAGCAAGCCTGTGTCTTTTGGTTGAAGCATTTAATCCATTCACGTTTAAGGTAATTATCGATATGTATGTTCCTATGACCATTTTCTTAATTGTTTTGGGTTTGTTTTTTTAGGTCCTTTTTGTCTCTTGTGTTTCCCACTTAGAGAAGTTCCTTTAGCATTTGTTGAAGAAATGGTTGGGTGGTGCTGAATTCTCTTAGTTTTTGCTTGTCTGTAAAGCTTTTGATTTCTCCATTGAATCTGAATGAAATCCTTGCTGGGTAGGGTAATCTTGGTTGTAGGTTCTTCCCTTTCACCACTTTAAGTATATCATGCCACTCCCTTCTGGCTTGTAGAGTTTCTGCTGAGAAATCAGCTGTTAACCTTATGGGAGTTCCCTTGTATGTTATTTGTCATTTTTCCCTTGCTGCTTTCAATAATTTTTCTTTGTCTTTAATTTTTGCCAGTTTGATTACTATGTATCTCAGCATGTTTCTCCTTGGATTTATCCTGTATGGGACTCTCTGCGCTTCCTGGACTTGGGTGGCTATTTCCTTTCCCATGTTAAGGAAGTTTTTGACTATAATCTCTTCAAATATTTTCTCGGGTCCTTTCTCTCTCTCTTCTCCTTCTGGGACCCCATAATGCAAATGCTATTGCATTTAATGTTGTCCCAGAGGTCTCTTAACAGTCTTCATTTCTTTTCATTCTTTTTTCTTTATTCTGTTCTGCAGCAGTGAATTCCACCATTCTGTCTTCCAGGTCACTTATCCATTCTTCTGCCTCAGTTATTCTGCTATTGATTCCTTCTAGTGTATTTTTTGTTTCAGTTATTGTATTGTTCATCTCTGTTTGTTCTTTAATTCTTCTAGGTCTTTGTTACACATTTCTTGCAACTTCTCAATCTTTGCCTCCATTCTTTTTCCGAGGTCCTGGATCATCTTCACTATCATTATTCTGAATTCTTTTTCTGGAAGGTTGCCTATCTCCACTTCATTTAGTTGTTTCACTGGGGTTTTATCTTTTTCCTTCATCTGGTACATAGCCCTCTGCCTTTTTCATCTTGTCTCTCTTTCTGTGAATGTGGGTTTTGTTCTACAGGCTGCAGGATTGTAGTTCTTCTTGCTTCTGCTGTCTGCCCTCTGGTGGATGAGGCTATCTAAGAGGCTTGTTCAAGTTTCCTGATGGGAGGGACTGGTGGTGGGTAGAGCTGGCTGTTGCTCTGGTGGGCAGAGCTCAGTAAAACTTTAATCCGCTTGACAGCTGATGGGTGGGGCTGGGTTCCCTCCCTGTTGGTTGTTTGGCCTGAGGCAACCGAACAGTGGAGCCTACCTGGGCTCTTTGGTGGGGCTAATGGAGGACTCTGGGAGGGCTCACACCAAGGAGTACTTCCCAGAACTTCTGCTGCCAGTGTCCTTGCCTGCAGTGAGCCATAGCCACCCCCTGCCTCTGCAGGAGACCCTCCAACACTAGCAGGTAGGTCTGGTTCAGTCTCCCCTAGGGTCACTGCTCCTTCCTCTGGGTCCCGATGTGCACACTACTTTGTGTGTGCCCTCCAAGAGTGGAGTCTCTGTTTCCCCCAGTCCTGTTGAAGTCCTGCAATCAAATCCCACTAGCCTTCAAAGTCTGATTCTCTAGGAATCCCTTCTCCCGTTGCCAGAACCCCAGGTTGGGAACCTGACGTGGGGCTCAGAACCTTCACTCCAGTGGGTGGACTTCTGTGGTATAAGTGTTCTCCAGTCTGTGAGTCACCCACCCAGCAGTTATGGGATTTGATTTTACTGGGATTGCGCCCCTCCTACCATCTCATTGTGGCTTCTCCTTTGTCTTTGGATGTGGGGTACCTTTTTTGGCGAGTTCTAGTGTCTTCCTGTTGATGATTGTCCAGCAGCTAGTTGTGATTCTGGTGTTCTCGCAAGAGGGAGTGAGAACACATCCTTCTACTCTGCCATCTTGGTTCCTAATCTCAATAATCTAAGCTTTCACCTTAGGAAACGGGGGGTGCCCGTGACTCGCCGCTAGTTGTGCTCAGGCAGGAAATGCGCTGACCGACACCATCAGCAAAGTGCCCAAAATCCTTGCCAGTTTTAGACACTGTGGTCCAGAGCTCAGATTTTTAAGTGTGTGGATAGAAGGCTGGGTGGATAGGACCCCTGAGTTGGAAGAAGAAGTAGAGGGACACTCAGAACTCATACCTGGAGTGGGAGCCCTGCTCTGAAGCGTGTTTCTGCCATGTGTCTGGGTTCATGAACCATAGCATGACCCAGTGCTGGATGGGTGGCTTCCCCCAATCCCATCCCACCTCCCACACTCTCATTGTGGAACCTGGGACCAGGCTCTGAACTCGGCCTCAATTTTCCCTCCATTTCCATCACTGGACTGTGGTAAAGATTTAAGAAAATTCATGACATCATGACTGACTCATTTCCCTGCATAAAACCTTCCACTGGATAACCATGATGAAGAGAACAAGGTCCAAAACCTGACCACAACCCACAGGGCCCCAGAACCTCAGGACCCTGCTTACCTCTCCCATTTCAGCGTCTATGGTGCTGTTACTCCCAAGAGGGTCTAGTGGCACGTGGCACTTTCTAGTCCAGGCATTCGGTCCACCAATATTTTTGAGCCCCTTGTATATGCTAAGGATTGGACCAGACCATGCAGGTCACAAGTGACTTGTGAAGGACTCTGACCTTGATCCTGAAAGTGAAGAGAAGCCATTGGCGGCAGAGAATGACATGATCAGATGTGTGTTTCAGGAAAGTGACAGGAGGGAGGATGGATTGGACAGGCTCAGGATTCTACACAAGGATATCAGCTAACAAAGGAATGCAGGATTCAGGGGAAGAGGAAATGAGAGCTTAAACCAAGGTAACAGCAGTAGGAAGGGAGGATAGAGGGAGGACCCGAAAGGGAATAAGCAAAGGGAAAGAAACTCAGGGAGTGATGACTTGTGGGAGAGTTAATGAGATGAGAAGAAGCAAGGCTTCCATAATGGAATGATAAATTTTGATTTACTAACTGTGTCTTCTTACTTGTAATTAGATTTACTCAGAAGGTGGTCTCTGTGGTTCCTTTTGATTGTAACATTCGATTGTTGCTATAATCATTTTGGGTTTGGGATAGTATCAGCCTTCCTTGGGATAACAAGGGTCTTAGAATGGGCAGGTGGCTTCTCCTGAAGAGAACAGAATGACCTTGAATTCAAAAACAAGAACTTGTGCTACCATATTGGATTCTGAATCAAGAAGATTTCTGTTTGCTTTGCATCCCAAGGTCTTGGCAAGAGGCCCATTCTTTTGCGTTGATTTATTATAAACAAGGCATTGTCCTAGCTGTCGGAGACTCCAAGGAATACATTGTGCTGCAGACAGCAGCCGTGATATGGGAATGGCTTTTACACTAAGAGAGAACATTTCTTTCCTTTTTTCAAGGACAAAAGTATAAAACCACTAGAGAATTCACTTGGCAACCATTCTGAAACAAGGCCGTCCCTTGGGAAAAGAATGCCCCACCCACCCACCCATATTCCAACCCACTCCATATGTTTAATGGCAAAAAAAAAATAAAAATAGCTGATAATACACTGGTGTGTCCTCACCTGCTTCCTAAAGGCTTTTTTATTTGATTTACTTTTTTGAAAAAACATTTTTTTTTTTTTTTTTTTTTTTTTTTGGTACGCGGGCTTCTCACTGCTGTGGCCTCTCCCGTTGCGGAGCACAGGCTCCGGACGCACAGGCTCAGCGGCCATGGCTCACGGGCCCAGCCGCTCCACGGCATGTGGGATCCTCCCGGACCGGGGCACGAACCCACGTCCCCTGCATCGGCAGGCGGACTCTCAACCACTGCGCCACCAGGGAAGCCCCTGAAAAAACATTTTATTGAGATATATTTCATATACTACAAAAGGATTTCACATACCATAAAAGGTACCCTTTTAAAGTAACAATTTGGTAGGTTTTTAGTATATTCACAAAGTTGGGCATTGATCGCCACTATCTAATTCCAGAATATTTTCATTACCCCAAAAAGAAACCCTGTGCCCTTTAGCAGTTACTCTTGTTTCCCTCTTTTCCCCCAGCCCTTGCAAACACTAATATTTTCTCTCTCAATTCTGCCTATTCTGGACATTTAATATAAAAATAAAATCTTATAATGTGATTTCTTTCACTTGTCGTAATATTTTCAAGTTGCATCTATGTTGTCTTATGTATCAGAACTTTATTCCTTTTACGACTGAATAATATTCCATCATATATACCCCATTGTATTTATCCATTCATCAATTGATGCATATTTGAGTTATTTCCACTTTTTGGCCCATTCAGGTACATGTTGTGTGGATATGTGTTTTCAATGCTCTTGGGTGTATACCTAGGAGTGGAATAGGTAACTCTATGTTTAACTTTTTGAGGAACTGCCAGACTGTTTTCCATGGTGGCTGCACCATTATATAGTCCTCCAAAAGATTTTGAAGGATGAAGTTGTATAGCCCATTTCTAAGAGTGGTGTCATATCAGTTTCCAGCAAGTGTATTTCTTTGTTAATTTGCAAGTATATGTTTGTATGTATACACACATATGTACATATGTGTATGTATATACATCCATATTTTGGGCTAGCAGTGATGAGTGATGGTATTGCCTTTTTTGTTTTTCTTTTATGATTACTTAAAATTATAAAATCATTACTTTTGAATTGCAAAGAACCTCAGAGAGTTTCAAGTCTCACCCCAATTTTATATGAGAAGAAACTGAGGCCCCCAGCAGCTCAGGAGCTTGCTCAAGGCCACACATCATGTTGGGCATAGCTGGGACCAAACCCAGGTCTTCTGATTTGCTGGCCAATGGAAACTGTGTAGACCTAGTAGAAGTAGGTGGTAGGAGGCTGAGAAGGTAGAGGAAGATGCTGGGGGGATGGTAGATTGTACATCCTCATGCACAAACAGAGAAGAGAGCAGACATTAAAAAACAGATGTTGCTTACCACCAACAAAAAATCATGCACACAGATTTGTCCCCTAAAAGTGATAGTAGAATTGTCTATAGCTGCACTGCCCAATATGGTAACCACTAGTCACAGTGGCTGTTGAGCATCTATTACTAGTGCAACTGAGGAATTGAATTGTTAATTTTCTTTCATTTTAATTTAAATAGCCATATGTGATGATTGATTAGTGGCTACCATTGGACAGTGCAGCTTTGGAATCATTAGATATTAGAACTAAAATAGAGCTGAGACTTAGGCCCAAGAAACAGAAGTTACTTGACCAAGAAGACCCAGTTAATTTATTGTAGAACCAGAACTTGTTCTTTTTATGACCAGCGTCAAGATTATTGGAGTGCTTAGAAATGGAGAGTGGGGACTATATGCAGTAACCCTTTGCTACGGCCAAATAACATTGGATCTGTTTTCATACAGACTATCTCATTTAATCTTAGAATGTCCTGGGAGATAAGTAGAATGGGTAACTCCATTTTTCATAGCCATAAGCTTATAGGTGAAGAATCAGAGCATTAGTGAGATTAATCAGCTTGTCTAATGTCACCCAACTAGTAAGCAATGGAGCAAAGATTGGAACCCAGGTCTTATGCCAAAGCCCATTATATCTCTGAAAAGAAAGAGTTTTTTAGGGAGAAAATTGGATAAAAGTAAGACGAGACAAGTTTTGTTGAGATAATAATACCCTTTTCTGAAGATGGTTGTTGTGAAGGTCAAACTGAATAAAATGTGTGAAAGTACCTGGCCCATCCTAGGTGTTTAGTCTCTGCTCGTTGAATCTGTGCTGTAAGGAAGTAGTGGATTTATGGCACAGAGGAGAGAGGAGGGCAAGGAAGACACTAAACTCCCAAAGCACAGTCCTGGGAAGCCACTGTTAGTGACAGCAGGACTAGAACATCCCGTCTGGAATGTGGTTACAAATCCTTTCTTCATTTATCCATACATTCGGCAAGTATTTAACTGAGCATCTCTTACGTGCTAGACACTGAGTGTGGCATTGGGGATAGAGCAGTGAACAGGAGAGGGTCAACCGTGCTAGTCCTGTCACGTGGTTGATGGAGACAGGGACAGAGAATTGCCCACTGGGTGTTATCTCTTGGAGTGTGTTGGGGCTTTGACTAGAGCAATTGCAGTAGAGCAGTGGGCAGAAAGCCAGCTTACACAGGCTAAAGGGTGACAAGGAAATGAGCACGTGGGGACAGTGAGTGCAGATGACACAGCTGCAAGGGATGTAGGGCTCAGGTTTTATCCTTGATGGAAATGGTATAATGGTATCATGGTAGAGAGGGGTATAGGCGGATGCAGTGGTGGTTGAGGGGAGCACTAGAGGAGAGAGCAGGATGGAGGGCCTGGGCTTCAAGGCACAAGTGAAGTCATCAGCAGGAGCATGGACCCTTCAGTCGTCAACACTGAAGGGAAGCCAGTGGGTGAGACCAGGTATAAGATTGTCAATATGGTGGTAGGTCCCTGAGGCAGATCTCTGCTGAGGTCAAGGTCACTGGCTGGGGGCAGAAGTGGGGAGGTGAAGAAGTTCTGATACTGGAGGGGGAGGCATGGCATCATTGTCCTGTAGCATGAGAAGGGAATGGAAGTGGTGCCTCTAATTCTTTTTTTAAATTGAAATATAGCTGATTTACAATATTGTGTTAGTTTCAGGTGTACAGCATAGCGACTCAGTTATATATTTTTTCAGATGATTTTCCATTATAGGTTACTACAAGATCCTCCCCGTGCTATACAATAAATCCTTGTTGCTTGTCTAGTTTATGTATGGTAGGGTGTATCTGATAGTCCCATACTCCTAATTTATCCCTCCCTTTAGCACTGCCCCCACCCAGGGCCCTCTGATCCCATCCTGCCCTCGGCACACTCCCTCACCTTCTCTTTCTCCTCTTACTGCCATCCCTACTTTTCCTGGAGCCAAAAGTCAGAGCTTTTTCTGTCCACATGTTTCAGGAGGGGAAATAGGCCCAGGGGATGTGTCCAGCTCAAAGCCACACTAGATCCACAGGCTGAGCTGACGCATGAACTAGAAATCCTTAACTCTCCAACTGGTCCTTTTGCTCTTCTACCAAGATACCTCATATTCTCTCCCCATTTCTCCCACCCCTGGATCCCAATGAGAGTCCAGGTATTCATTCAGTATTTCCTGTGCACTTACGAAGTGCCAGGGTATGGGGTGCTCAGATTTTAGAGCTGAGAAAAGCAGAGGCTCTGCCCCCGCACGACCACGTAATTCTAAGACAATGTGATCCAGTCCAATTCCACGTACGAAGATATTAGCTCAGCCTTAACCCTGGGAATTTAGACAGAAACACCAGGAGGGGCCCCTCCAGCTGGAACTTAAAGGAAGAGTAAGACTATTCAGGGCAGAGCCCGAGCGAAGTCTCAGTTATGAATGTGTGTAGACTGCATGTGGCCTCATGGTTACAAGTGTGGGCTCTGGGGCCAGATCATCTAGGTTTGGATCCTGACTCAGCTGCTTCCTGGCTATGAGACCTTGAGCGATTTACTGAATCTCTCTGTGTCTCGGTTTTCTCATCAGGAAAATGGGGGTGATAATAATAGTTACCTCATAGGGTTGCTAGTGATGATTAAATAAGTGAATCCATAAAAAGCACTTCAAAGAGGATCTGCCTACTAATTACCGCACAATAAATATTCGGGATGATGATGTCGACTGTAATGATGACGGTGGTGACAGAGTGATGGGGTGTGTGGCTGCTAAGTTATGAAATTCCTGGTTTCCTGATCTGTCCCCACCGCTAAACAGATCACCTGAACCCAGCACAAGGTGTGGGGCAGCAACCATTTTGGGGATGAATAAATGAATGAGTGGCTGAGAAGAACCTTGGAGTTCAGAGCCAGACCTGTTAGATCACAGGAGGGGTCTGGGGTCTGGCTGGGGAAGCCCATGTCATTCACTGGCTCTCCTCCACATGCACCATCTTGTCCCAGAGCTCCACCCTGCTCCTTCATCTTCATCAAAGGGAAGCTTGGGGACACATTTTGGGGCGAGGGGGAGCTGTTGCTTGTAATTTATGCTGTGTTTCTTTTTTTCTCCCCTGTCTCCTCACAGGAAAGAACAGCTGGATGCAGCAGCCAGGTATGTTTGTGATTATGAAGCCTCTTCTTCCCACCACTGTGTCGGGACAGAGGGTCCAGTTGTGTACACTGTAGGGCCCCTGGGCAGTCATGCCGGTCGTGAGATAGAGTTTTGGGGTTCACTGCTGTTGCTGGCCACCATTTTCCTCTGCCAATTTCATGTTAATTTACTCAGGAACAACTTAATTGTGATCATAGCAGCAGCCACATTTTGAGTGTTTCTCCTCTGTGCCTGGAGTCCTGCATGTGTTATCTCATGCGGTCCTCACATCCACAGTGAAAGATCGACTCTCGTGTCTTCATTTATGGATTGAGGAGACTGGGGCTCAGAGACATTGAGTTACTCCGTCTGGGTCACACAGCTACTGAGGAGCAAGACCAAAATTCAAACTCAGGTCTGAATATTAAGACCATGTTATTTCCATTATATCTTGCTTCGTTTGCTTCTTGGGCTCACAGATGGTTCTTCGAAAAGTGAATCAAGACTATAATTCATGATCCCCAGTAAACCATGCTCAGTACAGGCTGCTGCAGAAGCAGGTTGAGCTTCTGCATTAGTCGTCTCTCTTCCTTTTGGTTCCATCTAGAGAAGATGTCACAGTAACAGGGACACTATGGACCCTGTTCGAGATTGTAAAGGAAGACCATCTCTCACAAACAGTTTGACTGTTTGTATATAAGTCATCCCTCTATATCCACAGGGGATTGTTTCCAGCACCCTCAAGGATACCAAAATCTGCAGATGCTCAAGTCCCTTATGTAAAATGCCAGAGTATTTGCATATAACCTATGCGCATCCTTCTGTGTACTTTAAATCATCTCTAGATTAGTTATAATACCTAATACAATGCAAGTGCTATATCAGTAGTTGTAAACACAACATAAATGCTCTGTAAAGAGTTCCCTGTATGTGGCAAATTCAACTTTTGTGTTTTGAAACTTTCTGAAAATTTTTTTTTCGAATATTTTTGATCCTCGCTCGGCTGAACCTGTGAATGCGGAACCTGCAGATATGGAAAGCCACCTGTATTTATAAATAGAAATAATTATAAATGTAAATATACATTATGCATATAATATAGATTTAAAGTATTATTGTTGACAAACTACTTGTAAAGCCTCTCAGTCAATCTCCTGGACACCAATCAGCTGTTGTCCTTCTAGAGCTGACAGATTGGTCAGAGGAGGTGGTGGCACCCTGGACCATCTGTATGGGAACCACTTAATCCTGCCTGGAAGGAACAGACAGCACCAGTTAACTCACAGACAAAGACACAGTTTGGACTTTCTCCCTCCTTTATGCAGACTTTCAAGTGGAAGGAGCATTTCTTGCTTGGAACCAGTCCGGACTCTAGGGGGGCATTTGGGGAGATTGTAAAGGGGGGCTGACCACTGACAATGACAGTGTCAGGAGACATTTGCTAGAGGACCTGCAGCAGCTCATGTCTCACAGAGGCAGAGCGGGAAGACGCCTCAGAGATCCTCCTCTGGATGCTTTTACAGAAATGAGTCCCCCCAAGAGGGCAGGCTCACCCCAAGTTACAGAAATCATGAGCTCAAGGGGTTACGTGATCTCAGGACTCCCCATGGAGTTCTCGTTCCCCCTCATCTCATGACTCATGGGGTTTTAAATCATACAGGTGTTGACATTGCAAGTGAAATACTGCATTGACCTTTATATCCTTTTCTCTGGAGACAGGAATAGAATTTAGCCAAATTGGAATGTATGTGCAAAATACCGCTGTGCACTGGACTAGGCACTTTGGTTTAATTTGGGCTTAGATAGATGCATTTTGCAGCTTCACTGGGCATGCTTCTCCAGTTGTTGAAAATGAGCTCTCTGAAATCTGCTCATCAACTTACTCATGCCTCTGTCAAGAACTCTCCACTCTGCCAGGGGTACATACAGAGGGAAAGGACATTCCATGATTTCTTGGGGTGAGAGTTGCTGGGTGTTTTCTGGCTCATCCTCTTCAGGAAGAGCTAGGTCAGTTACATAAGCCACTCAGCCTCCCTCATCCAGGCTCAGGGTGCAGCACTTTTGATTTGAACAACAAATAGGTTTGGCTGATGGATTGACAGGTGAGATGGCAGGTGTGATTGTAGCCGTGAAGCTTGGAGGTGGTGCCAGAGATCTGGAGGAAGGATGGGTGAATTGTCGACAGAGGAATCAATTCTTTTACCTAAGAAGGCAGGGAGCAAGGAGACCAGAGAATGGTCAGCAATGTACATGTGCATTAGATGAATACTTACTGGTATACCATTAGCTTCTTCAACAGGCTGCCAGCTAACTGGTGTTTCTATCTTACTTTATTATTATTTCTAAATAGCCAGAATCAGATTTGGAGTTCATCTTTTTGACACCTTCTAACACAGGTGGCCCACACATCTGTTTGCCAGCCCAAGGAAAGAGTTATATCCTCTTTAACTTAACAGCTCCTGGTTCTCTGTTGGGATAAGAAAGGGAACATTTTAGTCAGCTTGTTGGAAAGAGCTCATACATGTAGTTTCTTATAAAGCTAGTGCGTGTTCCCACCACCCTCCGCAAAGGGTCATGAGAGCTGAGCTTCTTTGGTCCCAAGGATGGGACTGTCTTGACTGATTTGCTTTTATGCAGGTTTGTTTGAGGAACAGAAGCCCTCTGACTTCCTACAATGGCTGGGAGGTTGGCTTTGATCACTGTATGCTTCCTTCTCGGGATCTATAACTCTGAGAAGGAAGAGAGCCAACTTCTGTTGTGGGCTTGGTAGGGGCTGAGCACTTTCCATAGATCGTCTTAATTAATTCTTGTAAAGATGGAGACAGTTGACAACCCACCACCTCACCCCTTCTCACCTAGTTTAGATGCCCCACTCATGGTGCCCTTAAGTAGGACTCAGCACTTCCCCTAAGGAAGCATTTACTTTATTCTTTTTATTTAAATAAATTTATTTATTCATTTATTTTTGGCTGCATTGGGTCTTCGTTGCTACGTGCGGGCTTTTCTCTAGTTGTGGCACGCGGGGGCTACTCTTCGTTGCAGTGCACGGGCTTCTCATTGCGGTGACTTCTCTTGTTGTGGAGCATGGGCCCTAGAGTACGTGGGCTTCAGTAGTTGTGGCTCGCAGACTCTACAGCGCAGGCTCAGTAGTTGTGGCGCACGGGCTTAGTTGCTCTGCGGCATGCAGGATCTTCCCCGACCAGGGCTTGAACCCGTGTCCCCTGCATTGGCAGGTGGATTCTTAACCACTATGCCACCAGGGACGTCCAGCATTTACTTTATATACAGTCAAAACTTAAAATTCCCTCTTCCTCTCCACCCCATGAGTTTGATAGGGCTAACACTGTGCCTGAAATGTAGGATGTACTCCATAAATTTGC
Organism: Mesoplodon mirus; assembly: GCF_964341445.2. NCBI lineage: Eukaryota > Metazoa > Chordata > Mammalia > Artiodactyla > Ziphiidae > Mesoplodon > Mesoplodon mirus. Next base: position 8,962,396 of record NC_138992.1, read on the forward strand.
TGAATATATAAATAAATGATTCAATGAAAGAGATATTGTACAATCATTTTCCTTAGGAGGAAATTGAACTCAAGCATTTATGTAACTTACACCTAAGCCAAGGACAGAAATAGCCAAGATGAGGATTTCAGATATAGGTCTGTCTGACTGTATCAGACCATACAGGCTGAGTCCCACCACAGCACAGGTGGTCATCATGCCCTCTTTGTCCTCCAGGAGAAGAGTAAGGTCAGTTAATCTAGCAGACTCTTGATCCTGGCACTTGTTCTGTCTCGGCCAGGAACTCTTATCTCTTTGTTCCACTTGCTCCTTCACTTCATTTGAGACTCTGCCAAATGTCACCTCCTGTAATAGACCCTCCTTGCTTCTCCACCACACCCCAGTCTCTACCCCTTGACCCTGCTTCAGTTTCCTTGTTAGCACTGATGGTTACCTAATAGATGAGGCATTTGTTTCTTGTCTGCCTTCTCCAGTAGATCAAATGCCTCCAAGGGGCTAGACTCTGTCTGTTTTGCTCACTGCTTTTCTCCAGCACCTGAAACAGTGCCTAGAACAGAACCTGGCATGTGGTTGGCTTTAAGTAGATATTAATTTACTGAAAAAGTGGGTGGATGGATAAATGGATGGATGGATGGACAAACCCTTTATTCCCCAAGTGTCAGAAACCCAACTTAAAGTACCTTGGACTCAGAAGGCAATACAGTGGCTTTCATAGTCACCCATCAGCGAGGATGGAAACCCCTGGGCGGGAAACAAGGAGCAAGACCCTTCCAGAATCTCTCTCTTCAACTCTTGTCTCTGCTTCTCTTTTTGGTTCCACTGTCTCAGCTGACTTTCTCCATACTGATAAGACTGTGCATGTTAGCAGCCCCAGGATCACATATTTTTTTCCTCTTTCTTCTGTCCACCTGTTCTTCACCCAATTCTAGTTTGAAAGATCCCAGGGAAGCATTTAGATTGGCCCAATTTGGGTCACATGGTCACACCTTGGTCTCTGTGGCTCAGAGAGTAAGAAGTTAGTAACAGTGACCAAACTCTAGGTCATGTTTCCACCAGTTAGGGTGGGTGGGTGTAGGTTCAAGATACTGTGTTTGGCAGCCCCCATTAGAGTCACTTGGTTGAAGTTGGGAGATCTGTTCTCCAATAGAATAGGGTTCTTTTTCCCAAACAATAGGGGGTGACACGTAGAGCAGACAAACATGATAGATGCCCATGACAAGCATAAATTCTACTCATAACTTTTCAAATTCCTAAAAATAATATTGCATTAAAGAACATCAACACTAAAACATACTGAGCCTCGTTTATTTTATAGAATATACCAGAGAAGACTTCGGTATTTTGTATTAGGGATGTCATTTTGAAAATCAATTATAACTATTCAGTAGACATGCAGCAGTGCTGATAATTAGGTTTTTGATAGAAACCAGCATTATTTTTTAACATCTTTATTGGAGTATAATTGCTTTGCAATGATGTGTTAGTTTCTGCTTTATAACAAAGTGAATCAGCTATACATACAAGCAGCTTATGCAGCTCAATACCAAAAAAACAACCCAATCCAAAAATGGGCAGAGGACCTAAATAGACATTTCTCCAAAGAAGACATACAGATGGCCAACAAACACATGAAAAGATGCTCAATATCATTAATCATTAGAGAAATGCAAATCAAAACTACAATGAGATATCACCTCACACCAGTCAGAATGGCCATCATCAAAAAATCTAGAAACAATAAATGCTGGAGAGGGTGTGGAGAAAAGGGAATCCTCCTGCACTGCTGGTGGGAATGTAAATTGATACAGCCACTATGGAGAACAGTATGGAGGTTCCTTACAAAACTAAAAATAAGAAACCAGCATTTTTTGAATTTGCAGAACAGGTAACTGTGTTGACGATAACTGCTTGCCTGGGCCCGATTGCTTATTTTGTGTCTTCAAATGATTCAATATGAACAGCAGCCTTCAGGTTTCTTCTCCTTTGTGTCAGTCTTTGGAGAGGGAAGAAATTTGTCCCATGCATCTTTATCTCCTATCTCATTATTATGTCTTTCCCATTGCAAACCTGTCAACCTTAGTAAAAGATCATTCTTTGGATCAAAGAATTCAAGTTACGATAACCTTTATTTATAAAGAATGCCTACTGTTTGCCAGCTACAGTTCTAAGCACACCTAGCCCCTCCTAGCCACCCCAGAAGGTAGGTAGTATTTTTTTTTTTTTTTTTTTTTTTTTTTGCCGTACGCGGGCCTCTCACTGTTGTGGCCTCTCCCATTGCGGAGCACAGGCTCCGGACGCACAGGCTCAGCGGCCATGGCTCACGGGCCCATCCAGTCTGCGGCACGCGGGATCCTCCCACTGTTGTGGCCTCTCCCGTTGCGGAGCACAGGCTCCGGACGCGCAGGCTCAGCGGCCATGGCTCACGGGCGCAGCCAGTCTGCGGCACGCGGGATCCCCCCAGACCGGGGCACGAACCCGTGTCCCCTGCACCGGCAGGCGGACTCCCAACCACTGCACCACCAGGGAAGCCCGGTAGGTAGTATTTTTAATCCCCATTTTACAGACAAGAAAACTGAGGTTCAAAGAGGTAAGTGGCTTGCACAAGGGTCATACAGCTAATAAAGTAGCAAGAGCAGGGCTTGGATCCAGCTGGTCTGGCTCCATAGTTCATGGTCCCAACCACTCTGATGGTCCTCACAATTTTTGGGAACAGTCACTGCAGTTGTCCCCTTTTGTGTGTTGTTTTCTTCTACGCTTTCTTGGCTCACGTAGCTGGGGTCCCAGCCATGCAAGGGGGCTGTGCAGGCAGGGAAAGGCACAGACCCAGAGTCTTCTACGGCATCAAGGAGTGTTTAGTCAGACCTTGTAATTCACATTTTTCCTTCTCCCTATGATGTCAGCCACATGAATTTCATCTCACAGTGTGATGGATGATGTTGGCAATAAATCTTCCATGCCCTAGGATCAATGCCTATTAAAGGTGTACAAGAATTTAGAGATCAATTAATCTATTCCCCCAATTTTACTGATGAGAAAATTATTACCCAGAGCAAAATAAGAGCCTTGGACACAATCCCATAGCTATGTGTATTTTCTCCTGCCATCCAGACCCTGCGGCACTGCTCCCAGGCTGCAGAGTAACTGAGATTTGGACCAGTTTTAATCTCAGAGTGATCCCTGGCATGTCCTAAGGACTTAGTCTCAATTTTTTTTAAATACTGGGGGTTGCCTATTTATAACACCCCTTTCTCTCTGAATTATGAACTAATTGAGACATAGAGGAGACAGGAAAGGATCGAAATACAGGCTACATTTGCTGGATGAAGCAGGATTGGCTCTGGGGCAGCAGTGAGCTTTGTAACACTTCACGGTAAGTCTGGCCTTGGGACCAGCACATGCGCAGAGCAGAGGCTCTCCCAGCCAGCCACCTGGGGCCATGGCCTATCTGACCCTGTGGGTCACTGAGAGCAGGAGAGAGAGACCATTCTCTCCTTGACCTTGAATACAGTGCTGACCTTTAGTATGGAAGCCTACCCAATCAAGAACATGGGCCCAGTGGCAATTACACACTCAGTATAACCCAATCAGATAACTCACCTCCTGCCATGGGGAAAAGCCAGTAGAAGGCTAGAGGTTTATTAGTTCTTCTAAGAGTGTGGAAATTCCATTTTTATGATGTTGCCAAAATACAGGAAATGGTGGTTCCCCTGGCTACCAACCAGCACATCATTCCGTAGCACACGAGGATGTGTCACGGTCCCTGACTTGGCTCCATCCGTCTGAAGACAGTGCACGTGTATCCACTAAGCCCTCATTGTCTGCTGTGTTAGTTTCCTGCGGCCGCCACAGCAAATTATCACAAGCTGGGTGACTGAAATCAACAGAAGGGTATTCTCTCACTGTTCTGGAGGCTGGACATCCAAACTTAACGTGTCATCAGGCCGTGCTCCTCGGAAGGCTCTGGGGAGAATCCTTCTGTGCTTTTTCCTCACGTGTGGTGGTTGCTGGTACTCCTTGGCATCCCTTGACCTTGTAACCCATCACCTCCATTCTCTGCCTCCATCTACACATAGGCTTCTTCCTTCTGGGTCTGTTCATGTCTCTGTATCCAAACCTCCCTCTCCTTTCACTTACAAAGACATTACTCATTGAATTAAGTGCCCACCCTACTCCAGTAGGAGTTTATCTTAACTTGAGTACATCGGCCAAGACTCTATTTCCAGGTAAGGTCACAGTCACAGGTATCAGATGAGGGCTTGAACATAGCTTTTTCAGGGGGACATTCAACTCTCTACATTTGCAGAAGGTAAATGTGATGGATCTGCATGTGGTGGGAAGCTGTCTGAGCAGACCTAGAATATGTGATTTTGAGATGGACGTTTATGAGAGCTAGATTTCAGTGTCCCCCATGCAGATGAAGGTGACGGGGCTCAGCAAGGGGAAACAACACGCACAGGGGCTGAGATCTGATCCTATGTGTGCCCAGCTCCCTCCGGATCTGTGGTCCTCTCTCCTCTTAAACAAGGGACCAGCAATAACCAGGTGGTAGAATTAGGAGATAGTCATAGCAATAGGGGCTGAGACAGACTCCAGAGTTAGACTATCAGACTTCAAAAACTGGCTGCCCTGCTTATTAGCTGTGTGATCTTGAGCAACTTATGCAACCTCTCTGTGTCCTCATGTCCTTATATGTGGAAGGGGATAATAATAGTCCTAACCTCATAGGCTGCTTGGAATGACGCCTGCGGTCCAGCAGAAGTAAATGCTCACTAGAGATTAGTTCTGCTCATTTGGTATATTATTCATCCATGAGATTTGGAAACATGGGAAAAATCATTCTTTTAGGAAACCAACACAGAAAAATATATAGTTTCTCACTCTTGCATCAGTGTGTGAGTCCGCGTGTCCTCGGAGCACCAGCTGCAAGTGTTCTGGAATCGTGCTCATAGATCTCCAGACATACTGGGTCAGAGGAAACAAATAGATCCTTGAGCTCAGCAGAGCTAACTTTGCAAACCTGTCCAGATGAGAGTGAACCAGACCAATATATCAGGGTTATTTTAAAATCACAGTGTTCTTCCTACAGCCCAGGAGTCAGTCCTATCATGACCCTACCTCCTGGTCCCTGCTTTATCCACCGTTTCCCTTCCTCAGCCCAGACAGTCCATTAGGAACCACCAGCCCCCTGGCCCTCGGCTGCTTCATTGCTAGAAGGCAGAAGTCGGACCAAGGGATTCTTAAGCCACTTCCTGTGTGTTGTGAGTTTGTGGCCACAGTAGCAGAATTGGTCCCGCATTGTTTTGCCACATTAGATAATGTGAGTTACAGGCCACTTGGAAGATTTTTTGTGTGTGTGTGGTATGCGGGCCTCTCACTGTTGCGGCCTCTCCCATTGTGGAGCACAGGCTCCGGACGCACAGGCTCAGCGGCCATGGCTCACGGGCCCAGCCACTCCGCGGCATGTCAGATCCTCCCAGACCGGGACACGAACCCGTGTCCCCTGCATCGGCAGGCAGACTCAACCACTGCGCCACCAGGGAAGCCCCTGGGAAGATTTTTTGACAGTATGATTTGGGCCCATTGCCAAACCTTTGTGCCTCAGTTTTCTCATCTATATAATGGTTATAGTAAGAATACCTACCTCCTAGGGCTATTGTAAGGATTAGTTGTGAATAGAGCCTTAACCTGGCAAATACTACATAAGGTTTGCTTTTATTTTTATTACTGTCATTATCCTGATTGACACCCACATTTCTGGGTTTTCTGTGCCAAGGATCTTTTCCACATGCTGTAAGGCCAGCTTAGGAGTCAGATCAGCAGAGGTTTGAATCTTAGCTTGGCAATGGTTTTCCCCTCCCTTCCTTCCTTCCTTCCTTCTGTCTTTCCTTCCTTCCTTCCATAACCCAAACATTAAGAGCCCTGCTTTACCTCAGGCCCTAGAGATTTCCAGGGAATTGGGACTCACAGTGTAATGGGGAAGGCACTCACAGTCTGATGGGGGAGGTGAATATGTCAACCAAAAAAGAACAATGTAGTGTGGAGGGTGCTGGTATGGGGATATTACAGACACAGGAGTACAGAGAAGGAGAGCAGAGGAAGGGAAATCTAAGTTCTACCTGGAACAACACATCAAGAGAGGATCCCTGAGGCGCTTTCCTTTGACTTGACTGTTAAGGGCTGAGTGGCTCTACACGGGGCTGAGGTACGGATTAGGGCTCTAATTGTGTTCCTTCCCTCCTTCATTCTTTCATCCTTCAAACTAACAAGGATTGAGTCCCTAGGCCTGTAATCTTTCCATGGGCCATCTATTTCTGTATGGGAAATCCCTAGAAACGCCAACTCATTGGGTCAGTAAAGAACAGCATGCAGGGAAAAATGTGCAAAATGCCTAAATAAATGAGTCTTCATTTCTCTATAGAGGAATTTATATTGTAGCTAGAAACAAAGGATTTGAGTTCTCCTAGCTCTACCGTGAAGTACCAGGATGCTGACAACCACTCCATTTTCATTGTCATCTAATTCCCAATTAAGATTTCTCATTTTAATGAAAAACAAACATGGGCGAGATAGCAACTTTCATTCATAGTTTTTTTCTCAGAGGGAAAACAGGGCACCAAAGCTTCAAAGGTTTGGCACGTGGATGGTGATAGATTTTTATTCTCTCTATGCTTTCTCTGCCTTTTTCAGGGTAGACCATGGTGCTAAAGGAGCCTTCTAAAAGGGGACTGCTGATCTTGTGTAAGCTCTACCTTTCCCATGTGTAAAGGTGGAAGGAAGAAAGAATGAAAAAGGGAAGGTACAAAATTAGGGCTTTAACTCCTGTAGGTGAGATTGGCTGCTCTGTGAGGGTTACCCAGCTTGTGCTCATTGAGCTGAACAAACAGAACAAGACAGATTGACCATTTCTTCAAAAGACTGTTCTGTTGGCTGCAGTGACACTATACTCTTGGCTGCAGTAACACTGTACTCTTGGTTTATCCATCATCCAATTATCCATCATCCATCCTCCATCCATCATCCGTCCATCTGTCCATCCACCCATCCATCATCCATCACCCATCCATCATCCGTCCATCTGTCCATCCACCCATCCATCATTCATAATACATCATCCATCATCCATCCATCCATCATCTATCATCCATCAACCATCCATCCATCCACCCATCCATCATCCATCATCCACCCATCATCATCCATCTGTTCATCCATCCATCCACCTATTCAATGAATATTTATTAAGACCCTCCTGTGGACCAGAAGCCCTTTTAGGGAATATAGCTATGAATAAGAAAGATAAGGTCCCCAACTATTTATTTGACAGGATGCCTCTCAGTCTTCTAAAAGTAACTTGTCCCAAGCTCAAATTTTGTTTTTTTGTTTTTTTTAAAAAAAACATATTTTTAGCTTATCCAGGACACACATGTCCAACAAAGATGGCATAAGGAGGCAGAGAATATAGTCAAGTTGGTCCCAAGCAAAGTTGTTTACTAAGCACTATTCGCCTCTGATATTTTTTAACCTTACCTGTTGGGTTGTCTCCCTTCCAACTTCTCTCTGATATCACAGCCTCACTGACACCTCCTCCCCACGATCTCATCTTATTCTGTATCCTGGATGGGAAGGGCAAGAATTGTATTTAAAAGTACCACTCCTAAGGTTCTCTTTGTATTTTGTTCATATGAACACTTGTATGAGTTTTTAATGTGCAAACCCAAGAGCTGAGTGTGAGAGTAGAGACAAAAGAGAGTTTAATTGAATTGGAAGTGAGAAGAATCTAGATTGGAACAGAGGAGGACTCAACCCTGGAGGGAGTATATAAGGAGGAGAAATGGGAAGGGAGAGGAGGATTCAGAATCCCGCAGGAAGGTATAACCACTGAGAAATTTTCCCAATGGAGAGAGTCTAAATGATTTTTTAATTTTAAATTTTTTAATTTTAAGTTTCTTAAAAAATTTTTTACATGGTTCATTAGTCAAAATAATGTAGAGGCAAACAGTGAAACATCTTAGTACAACTTCCATCCCTGTCTACCCCATTCCACCCTCCCACCCCCCATAAATAATCTTTTTCAGTTTTTAGGTATCTTTCCAGTGTTTCTTTAGCACATACAAACCAAAATTTATTTATGTTTTTATATTCCAAATTCCAAAAGTATTTTAAGAGTGACGTCTAATATTCAACTTAAGTTGTTTGAGTTGTGAGGCAAATCCTCACCATTTACTAAAATCCGCTTCACACCACAGTCTTGTATCAAGTGTGTATGTGTGTGGTTGTATGTGTGTGATGACAAGGGACTGCCAAACTCAACTTCTGATTTCTTCTCCAAACCTGTTTTGCTCCTTTTGCTCAACTGAAAAAAAAAAAATGGCATCACTGTAAAAAAAATCGTGTCCCCACCCACCCATTTGTGTAGCCAGAAACCCAGGAGTGGTGCCCTACCTGCCTCTTTCCCTCATGGCCACATAGAATCCATCAAGGAAGACTGTTGTGATTCTTCTCCAGAATAAATATCCAAGGGCTGGTCTCCTCCTTCCCACTGCAGTCACCCAAGTCCAAGCCACCAGCTTAGAAAACTTCAGTAGCATCTTCTTTGGTCTTTCATTTTTTCCTTGCTTTCCTCCAATCCATTCTCCATGGAGCAGCCATGGTGTTCCCTTTTAAAAAAAAAAATTATTGTGGTAACATACCCATAAAATTTACTGTCTTAACCATTTTTAAATGTACATTTCAGTACTGTTAAATATATTCATATTGTTGTGCAACCAATCTCCTGAACTTCTTTGTCTTATAAAACTGAAACTCTGCACCCATTAAACACCAGCTCCTCGTTTCCTCCTCCCTCCAGCCCCTGAAAACCACCATTCAACTTCCTGTTTCTGCAAGTTTGACTACTTTAGACACCTCATATGAGTATAATCATACAGCATTTGTCTTTTTGTGACTGGCTTATTTCACTGAGCATAATATCCTCAAGGTTCATCCATGTGGTAGCACGTGTCAGAATTTCCTTCCTTTTTAAGGCTCCATTGTATGTTTATACTGTGTTTTGTTCATTCATTCTTCCATCCACGGACATTTGGGTGGTTTCCGCCTTTTGGCTCTTGTGAACAGTGCTGCTATGAACATGTGAATTCTTTTTAAAAGCAAAGTTGATATCCTCTTTCCTTCTTAAAACTCTTTGGGTGTCTCCAGGTAGACCTAGAATAAAATAGAAATTCCTATTTTCCTCTTCCTATTTTCGAATTCTATTTCTAAAAATCCCTGACCGACCTGGCCTCTGATCCCATCTTGCCCTTTGTCCCCCGTTCACGTATCTTTGGTCCCGTGTGCTCCCTTCAGGGGCACAAACCAGTCCTCACACCCTTTGCACCCACGTGCGAGTCTTCTGCCTGGAGAGCTCTCACTCCTTTTCTTTGAAGTCTTGCTTCTTCTTACTCTTCCAGTCTCAACTTCCATGTCTGGAGCACCATCATTTTGAACCTGAACCACTGAAACTGGTTCTCTAATTGTTCTTCTCATCCACCCCAGAGGCCTTCCCTGGCCACCCTACCTAGGGTGACCGCCTGATATTCTCTGTTACTGCGCTCTCTTTGTTTCCTGGGTGTTGACTGAAAAAAATGCACAACCTAAAAGTTGAGAATTACTTCTTATTCGGCAGACTTTCTGAGGACTTAAGCCCTGGATGCAGCCTCTCAGATCGCTCTGAGGGACCGTTCCAAAGAGTATCCAGGATATATAGGAGTTTCTGCCACAAAGACCAGGTGGTCAGAACATCGAAAGTTTACTGTTCATTAAAGAAAACCAGGTACCTCAGGTTAAGGAATTTAGCACTTTTCTATGTATGGGAAGATGCAAAAGTCTGGGCTTATTGAAATCATTCCATTGATAGGCACCTCAGCTCTCTAGGGCCAGTATCTGGTACTTTCTCATCCTGAATCCCCTCAGAGTGCACCTTGGGGGGCATCGTGTTTCTATCATGAGTTCCCTCAGTGTTCACCTTTGGGGCAGCTGTAATGTGATGGCTTGATGGCTGCAACATCCTTTGTTTATTGATCTGAGAGGCAACATTTTCTTCATTGACACTGGTCAGATTTCCAACAATATATATATATCTGTTTGCCTATTGTGTGATTTCTTGACCTTGTTGTAAGCTCACTGGAGGCTGTAAACCATGTCTATTTTAGTTACAACTATGACCTTAGCAAGTTACTAAGAGCCTAGCATTTTCAAGGTGTAGAACACATTTTTGTGGAATAAATGCATAACATTAGCTCTATTTTACAGCTGAAAAAAAAGCAGAATCAGAAAGAGTTAACGCCTTACCCAAGTTAAAAAATATTAACTGCAGGGCAGCGACTTGAACCCAGTTCTCTTCTCCCAAAGGCAACACTCTTTCCACTCTACAGCACATCCTCCCTCAGCTGAAGTTGGGTTCATTTTCTTAATCAGAAGGTCAAATATTATTATTCTTTCACCCAACATCATAACAGTGTTTTCAGTGCTTACTATGTGCCAGGCACTGTGTTAGATGCTGGATCATTAGACAAAGTACAGTTTCTGAACAAATAACTTTTGGTTTCTTATGCTCAGCTCCATTGATTTTTGGGGTGGGATAAGTTTTTGCTGTGGAGCTACCCTGTGTGCACTGTAGGAAGTTTAGCAGCATCCCTGGCCTTGACCCACTAGAAGCCAGTAGCACTCTCCAAGTTATGTCAATCAAGTGCAATTCCAGACGTTGCCACATGTCCACTGGGGGCAAAATGAGAGAGAGAGAGAGTCCCTCGAAAGTCAGAGATTTCATTATGGTGGCCAAGTGCCATGGTTGAGAAAAGTCTTTAAGAAAGGACAGTGAATGTATATCTAATTGGACCAAGAGTGGAAGTGTGCCTTGGGACTGATATTTGGACGAAGTTTCAGACAAAAAGTCAGTCTTTTGGATAAAAGAAGGGATGAAGGTTTTCCTAGACACAGGTCACCACTTGTGCCAAGGCTGGGAAATGTGAAATCAGGGAACTGCATGGAGTTTAACACAACTTAGAGTTCCCTGGGGCAGGAGCCCAGGGCAGGGACTGAACAACTTTGCCAGGAAAGAACAGCCTTGATTTTACTTTGCCATCCTTAGTCTCTATTTCCAGTTTTCCCAATTCGTGTTTGGAAATCATTTGTCTGCACTTAACAAATCAGGGACCCCGGCTTTCCAAGGGAATCTGTTGTCAGCTTCAAGGAGAGCTTTTCTCGCGAGACCTGGCATAGCCTCCAAACACACGGCCTGAATCATGCACTAGAAATCCATATGGAGAAGGGCAGAGATGGGTTTTGAGTTTCAAGGATGAACTTTGCCTTGCATTTGATTATCCTTTGGGGTCTTGGATTTCAGGCAACACAATTAAGAAGTAAGCTGATCACCCACTCTGCTGGAGAAAGAATTCCATAAGCCTCTTAGGCTCAGTGGCCATAATTCAGAACCGAGATTTCTGACCTGTGCCCGACGCATCTGGATTCCTAATGCTGTCAGAATCCATCTCTCATAAAACAATCTCTGTGACCAATGGGGTATTAAGTGAACGTAGCCAAAGCAATTCAGACTGTTAGAAGTTGCAGTGAAACATTTAAATGCCAAACAAGCGAATCCTAAATCCCAACAGAGATAGAACCAAGAGAGTTCTTTCATTATCTGATAGTCAGCAGTTATCCTGAGATTTCAAATCAGGACAAAGTGGCTGCCATTACTTTTTTTACTTTTGTCTTGCTTAGATTAAAATTAAGCTTCTCATATACTTATCTCCTGCCGAGGTCAAGTTCTGTGGCAGTGGTGAGTGTTTGGGACTAGCATTAAGAAGAAGTACTGTAAAATAATACATAAATCCTGAGAACTCATCTCAGTTCATTAAAAAAAAAAACACAATTTTTTGTGGCTCAGGAAATTCTATCCATCCTTTTCACACATGTCGTTAGCTTTCTACTGCTTCTGTAGGAAGAGGATTATTTACCGAGATAATGGTGAGAGCCAGCATTTATTGAAAGCTTCTCACATCCGCATCCCAGACAGTCAGCTAAGCAATTTACACGTATTCCCTCACTTAACCCTTCCACAACCACATGTAACATGGGCTGGTCCTCATCATTGTGCCCGTGAAGAAGCTGAGGGCCAGACAGCATGAGTTCTGTGTCCTAGGTTACATGTTTTTTAGGATGTTTCCCCTCAGGCCAGTTTTGCCCCAAAGTCCTGACCATGAGGCTGTGCTGAGCAAGGCTGTGGGGTGGGTTCAGAGATAACCAGGCAGAGTCCTTTCTTTGCCAGGACTACACAGTCAAGTGGAGCAGGCGGGTGTGGGAATGTACAGCCTCTACCCTGTGTACTAAACACGGAGACGGAGAAAAACACAGCCTGTCTTTGGAGCAGATGGGGAGACCTTCATTTCCAAGAGGGGACCCTTGGGCAGTTTTAAAGGGCAGATGGGAATGAGGTCAACTGAGAAGGCAAGACAGGGCATGGCTGAGGGCACCACGGCATGCAGGAGGGGACTTGAGGTGAGCAAGGGGCTTGGTACGGATGGAATGATGGATCTGCTTGGCGGTATAGCAAGACAGGTAGGCAGGGGCCAGGAAGCAGAGGGCCTGAGAAGTGACTGACCTAAAGTCCCCTTTTTCCTTAGCTCATGGCTAGGAAAGGCTTCTCTGTGTGTTCAGTTGACTTCCTGCCTTGTTCAGTATTTTTAGCCCCTGGGCCCTGATTTATTCTCATTAGTCATTTACCTAGTACTGGTCAGGAAACCACTCTGAAAACTTTGACCAGCTCAGGAAAGATGGAGTCATTTGAGTACTAGCATTTCCCTGAATCTACTCTGGGCATGTACATGTATTCATGTAACAATGCCGGGCAAGAGAGAACAGTCCAGAAGGAGTCAGGTGTAACAATTACTCATCCACTTGTTCATTCATTAATCAAATCTTCTTAGTGCCTTCTCTATGCCAGGCTGAAGACAAGAAGCATTACAGACATTATCATATGTAATGCTCCCCAAATCTCTCCTAAGCAAAGTGTTGTTAGGCCCACTTAACCGATGAGGACCCGGTGCTCAGGGAGCATAAGGCACCTGCTCGGCACGAGGTGCTCCCACCTCTGCAGCTCCAACGCCAGGACTTCCTCACCATCCCAAGCCACAAAGGTAGCAGCAGCTCCTGGCACGAAGCACGTGGCTGTCATAACCAGACGCAGACTTTAGAAATACTCAGTTATCTCAGGCTGATGCAAAGCTGACTTGACCACCCATATTCATATTCATTTGTCCACTCATTTCTCCCACAAGTACATGCACACCTGCTGGGTACCAAGCCCCGGGTGGGTGATGGAGAGAACGCGGCTGAGCTGAGTGTATTGATGTGTGAAACAAGCACTGTGGGTCTCTCTGGTCTGTACCACACAAAAGGACTTTCCTCCTGTGCCCACTCAGGTGAGGGGCAGAGACTAAGAAACAGAGGGAGAAATTACTATTTATAGAGCACCTACTGTATCCCAGGCTCCATGCTAAATCCTTGACAGGCATGATCCCACTGCAACCAAGTGAAGTGGGACGTGCTTATCCCTATTTTAAAGATGAGGTAACTGAGTCTGGTTAAGGTCACAGATTTGCCCGAGGACACCTAGATGGTATCTGCACCAGGGCAACTTTCTGTTGGACTCATTAACTGTTTTTTTGTGCCAAGAAGACTTCTGGCAGTACGCTGAAGTCCAGGGACCCTTTCTCAGAATACCAACTTTGAATCCATAAATAAAAGGCAGACAGTTACAAAAGAAACTGATTATGTTGAAATGTAATTACCAACGTATTTAAACTTTTGAGATTCAGTCGTATACGTGCTTCTTTGTGATGAATCTAATGGCATGATGTAGTGGCAGGTTGAATACTCCCATAATTTCAAAGCAGTGACGAGCATGGCAATACCTGGAGATAACAGGATATAAAATGACCTGTGATTTCTGTTGTGGAAAGTGGCTGGGGCATTGAGGATATTACTGGAGTTTATTCATACATTCATAATTGAAAGACATGGTAATTTTCAGTTTGAGATTAGTGAATTAAAATCTAATTAGTAAATTAAAAATGCAGTGTTTTTCCCATCCAAGCTCATGCACCTCCCCCAAAGTTCTGTCCATGGTTGGGTGTCTGTGGACACCAGGTTAGGGTACTTGCTTTATGTCATTTAGGTCATTCAGTTCTGTTCAAGGAACACTTGATAAGGCTTTGCCTCTGTGAGTCACTATCTGGGCACCACGGAGTGGTACAAGGGAAGTTATTGATGCAGAGGACATGGGAGTGGAGGAGGAATGAAGCTTTGCTGCCTGCTACTATGGGCTGGCATTTTATATCCTGGATCTCGTTTAAGCTGCACTTAAGCATAGGAAGAAACTGAAATTCAGAGAAACGCGCCTGAGGTGTAATAGCTAGTCAGTTGCCAAGCTAGGATCTGAACCAAGCCCTGTCCCATTCCAAGCTGCTCAATCAGATTGAGCATTGGAGGCGCGAGTCCCGCTCCCGCGTGGAGGAGGATGTGTGCGTCTCTATGGAGAGGGACGGGAAATTACGAAAGCCTGCACTCAAGGAGGAAAATTGTTCACTTTTGCTTATTTTGTAGCCAAAAGCTGGGTCTCTTGGATCGGGTTCGCCTTTCTAATCCTCGTGGTAGCAATACTAAAGGAAAGCTATTTACCCCTCTGAATGTAGATGCCATAGAAGAAAGTCCTTCTAAAGAACCAAAGCCTGTTGGCTCAAACAATAAAGAGCGTTTCCGCACCGCCTTCCGCATGAAAGCGTACGCTTTCTGGCAGAGCTCTGAAGGTAACGCCCTTCCTCTTCCTCATCCTGCCTCCTCCATGTCACCTCCTCCCACCCTCTTCCTTCCTCTCCTCCCTCCCTCCCTCCCTCCCTCCCTTCCTTCTCTGTGGAAGAGCCCTGCAGTCTACAAAGTAGCCCTATCCTACTGCCCTGAATCAGCTTCTCACTTGTCTTATCCTCAGCCCCTGGGCTGTGATAGGTCCCTGCACTCACTCCAAGAGCAGAGGGCCCACGTTAGCTTTCTCCTGGGCCAGGGTCACCACATGTGTCTGCACATCCCCTCCAGGGAGCCTTGGGACATTCCACCATGGATCCTAAGGGTGGCCCTGATGAGTGCATTGCCATGGAGGTCACCTTGAAGGATGGAAAGGGGCCAGGTGCAGAGTGTTCTGGACACGTGGGGAACTCAGCACCCCCAGGGGTGGGAAGAGGTGTTGGAAAAGTGCCCCACGGGGGCTGTAGGAGCAACACATCTGTGTGCCCCTTTCACTTATGAAAAGGGAAGATGAGTAGGGCTCAGAAAGTGACTACCACCAAGTCAAGGTCACAAGGATCATGACTGACAGAGCAAGAATCTAAACCCGGGTCTGCCTGATAAACACCCACGTGTGTCCCTTTGCTGCCTCCAAAGGGCCACTCTGGAACCCTGGAATTCACATCACCTCCATCCTAGCCTTCTCCCCCAGCAACAGTCCTGACTTATGGGCACCTCTGACTCAGACTTCTGGATAATGGAAGGGAAATGAGGAGAAAGTCTGAATGACGGAATGACATCACAACGGGAGCACACATCGGGGTTTCTGAAATGGGAATGGAGATTCAGGAGGTTGAGTTTGGATGGCTCTGACCGAACCAGGTCCCCGAGCCTTTCCGAGTACCGTGGCCTGCCGCTGATATGTGTCTCCTTCCCTCTCAGATGCCGGGACGGCTGACCCCATAGCGGAAGACAGGGGCTACGGGAATGACTTCCTCATCGAAGACATGATCCCCACCCTGAAGGCCGCCATCCGAGCCGTCAGGTAACGCCCCCTCCTCCCTACCTGTGGGCCTCCCAAGGCCCCAGCTCAGCTCCCACAGGATGCGGTTTTGTAAAGTGCTCTTGGGCTCTGGGAAGGTGGGCAGAGGATCCCTCAAGTAACCCCTGAGTCAAGTCCAGAGACTATGTCAATTCTAAGGGAGCGGCTACAGTAGCAGGTCATCCTGGGAGGCTCTTGCTCTCCGTTTTATAAAAATGCTTCCACAGGCCCCTGACAGTGTTTCTGACTGTCACCCTCTTGTCTCGCTTTGGCCACCATTTATTTTAAAGAATGTTGGGGAGGCGCAGGTGTATTGACATGGAGTTTTCTTTTATAGGCTTCTTACGCAAAATAGCTTTTCTTCCGTCTGTCTTCATCCATCTAGTTCTTTTTTAGTTAGCATTTTCAACAAGATAATCAAGGATAGGATTTTTTTGTCTGCTTCAGCCAAGACTGTAATTCACCCTGGCTATTTCTGTTTTGTTTTGAATTCCACAAGCAAATAAAAATATGCTACTACTTCAAGAAAACTTTGACCAGGATATGGGCTTATAAGCACTCCGCCATAGTGGCAGTGAATTCTAGAAACTAAGTCGGAGTCTCTGAGAACTAGTCGTGATATTTTCAGAAGATTCCCAGTCCAATAGATCAGGGAGCACAATAGTTTATAATATGTGGCCCTCAGCAAGGCCGCTGGCCTGGTTCCTCATGATCCCATGCTGTACAATGTCCCAGAAATGAGGCTGGATAAAAACACAACTACCTGGATTCATAACTGGTTGAATGGTCTTATTCAAAGAAAACCAATGAATGAATCTGTGTCAAGCTCGAGGGAGGTCTCTGCCGGAATGCTTCATGGTCTGGCTTCTGCCCTATCCTTTTTAGCATTGTCATTGATGCCTTAGTTCAGGGGTTGGCAAACTTTTTCTGTAAAGAGCCAGGTAGTAAATATGTCAGGATTTATGATCCATAGGTCTCCGCTGTATTCAACTTTGATTTTGTAGTGCAAAAGCAACAAACAGTCTGTACATGAATGACTGGGACTGTGTTCCAACATAACTTTACTTTCAAAAACAGGCAGTGGGCCAGATTTGGCCTGCAAGCCATAGTTCCTGATACCTACCTTAGATGGAGCTATGTAAAGGGCAGGCTTAGAAAATGACATAAAATTGGAAAGGATGGCGAGTTGGATATACAATCAATAGGCAAAAATAGTGTTTAGGGGTTGACACCATGGGCTATGACAAACAAAATGAGCCTTGATGCACCATAAAAAAACACCTGTACATGGGACTTCCCTGGTGGTCCAGTGGTAAAGAATCCTCCTTACAGTGCAGGGGACTCAGGTTCGATCCCTGGTCAGGGAACTAAGATCCCACATGCTATTGAGCTCGAGCGAGAAGAGAAAAGAAAGAGAAAACCTGAATGCCACAACTAGAGAGAAACTCAAATGCCACAACTAGAAGAGAAGAGAAAACCCGAACGCCACAATTAGAGAGAAAACTGTTGCCGCTACAAAAGATCCCTCATGCCTCAACAAAGATCCTGCATGCCACAACTAAGACCCGATGCAGCCAAAAAATAAAATACCTGTACAAGTATAAGATGGGAGGACCTGGGAAGCCATGTTTCCTACCTGGCCTATGATTAAAGGTTTTAATTGTCACTATGTTCAGCAAGAGTTGACCTTGTGATGGGAATTTCAAGGAGCATTCATCACCTAGGATGACTTTATTGGTTCCCAGGAAGATGGAGGTGAGGGTTCAGCATCTCCAAGTTCTGGGTGCCCCACTTAATTGAGAACCTGAGAAAACTCGGGGAACAGAAGCTAGCTTTTCTCTTCCAGGAGCTCATAAGCCAAAAGACTAAGGAGGCTATTGAGGAAGAGATATGTCAGCTGTCCTCACATAGAAAGCAGTGTGACACAGGATTGGGACCATGAGCCTTGTCCGCATACAAACCTGGGTTTGAAGAAAACTCTGACGTTATGAGCTAGATGGCCCTGGGAAGATGCTGAAGCTCTCTTGGCCACAGTTGCATCATCTGTGAATTGGTCTATTAGAAAATTGTTAAAAATGCACTTAGCTCAGTGTCTGGCATGTAATGAATGTGAAATAAATGTTAGCTCTTATTGTTACTATGAATTTATTATTCAAATGAGTAAAAGGAGGTAGTCATGAAGGAGAGACGCCAGCCAGCCTCATTCAGTGTGTTTCCAAGAGGTAGAACCAGGACCAAGAGTTGAAACTTCTCATCAAGTTGTTTCTCTTTGGATCTTTTATCCTCCCCTGCCCGAGAGTTTGCTCATCTTGTATCATAATTTCCTTTACTCTTCACTCTTGATGTACAAATGTCTCTACTTTGCCTTGCAGAATTCTACAATTCCGTCTCTATAAAAAAAAATTCAAGGAGACTTTGAGGCCTTATGACGTGAAGGATGTGATTGAGCAGTATTCTGCCGGACATCTTGACATGCTTTCCAGGATAAAGTACCTTCAGACGAGGTAAGACAGCACACCTGGAAGGATGGTGCTCTCCTGACTGCTAAGGAATTAGACAGAGCCAGGTAGACCTTAGAGCTGAGGGTGAAAGGCATTCACTAATCCACAGTGCAGGGCAGAAATTTTAAGAACAAACATATTCATCAAACATGGATGTCAAGGCCAACCAATACCAGATCAGACAGGCTGGGAAGAATTTCTGTGACATTGACACGGCCAAGATCAACACCCTGATCAGGCCTCAGGGAGAAAAAAGGCATCTGTGCTACTGGCCCCTGACTGTGCTGCTTTGGATGTTGCCAACAAAATTGGGATTATCTAAAATGAGTCCAGTTGACTAATTCTAAATATAAATTTTCACCCAATTAAAAGTTCATCAAGTGTTATTTATACTAGTGAAAATATGGAAACAGCATTGATTTCCAATTCGCAATAATTGCCTCCATTTTTGTTAAGCACCTGGGTGTGCTACATTTATGTCTCTAATCCCTTATAACCCCCTAAGTATTGCATTATAGCTGCCATTTTACCAGTGATAAAACTGAAGCTCATAGGACAATGGATTTGCCCAAAACTACCCAGCTACTAGGTGGCAGAGCTGGAAGTCAAACCAGATCCAACTGGTTACAAAGCTCCCATTCTCTGTAACATACCACACTGCCTCAATTCTATAAATAGTGATTAAGAAAATAATGGTAGGGCTTCCCTGGTGGCGCAGTGGTTGAGAGTCCGCCTGCCGATGCAGGGGACATGGGTTCGTGCCCCGGTCCGGGAAGATCCCACATGCCGCGGAGCGGCTGGGCCCGTGAGCCATGGCCACTGAGCCTGCGCGTCCAGAGCCTGTGCTCTGCAATGGGAGAGGCCACAACAGTGAGAGGCCCGCGTACCGCAAAAAAAAAAAGAAAATAATGGTACCTGCTCTCATTAAAAAGTTACGCAGCCATCAAATGACATGTTAAAAATGTATATAGTGAGATAAAAATTTATGTGATTAGTGAATATATATATGCATAATATGATTACTAATAGTACACTTAGATACCTATGTGGACATACATATGATTATATTTATATATAGTCTACCTAGATCTTGTGATGATATTAACTATGTTATTTATATACTATGATTACAAAAATGTACACACATAACGTTTATTCAGAAATATACACAACACATACACACTCTCCCTTACAGGAGCCTAAAGGAAAGAAATAAGTCTTCCCCCAAGGGGTTACCATAGCTCTACTGATGTGATGAGTCCATGTGTGATCGTTTTTCTACTTTTTAAATTTATCAAATCTTCAATGAATTGTAAAAACATCCTTTTAAAAAGAAAATCATTTAAAACAACTAAAGGACACTTTGATGTCAAGTCATAGAACAGACATCAGGAAGCCAAAGCCCTGTCTGAGGCTCATTCTCAGACCTGTGTGAGATTTCAAATTGACATGAGTCAGGCCCTCTCTGGACCTGTTTTCTCATCTGAATATTTCACCATTGGGTTGTCCTGCAGAGTTAATAGGACCATCATGTTGAATGAGTCGGCCATTAGCGATGCTGTTGGGTTGGAAGAATGCTTATTTGTGACCGTCCTTTATCCATAAATGGAATACCAACTGTGATGGCCCAGCATAGTGGCGGGCACACAATCGGCGCTCAATGCCTGCCGAGCAAAAGGATGTGTGAACAAGTTCTGAGCCTAACATGCTGTTATTTATGCAATATGTGTCTCTGAGAGATGGAAGGAGGGAACATGATGTCTAAGACATACCAGCCTCCAAAAATATCAGCCCATCTTAATGTGCATTGAGTGGACCTTTGCACAGTCATCATGTTTGGTATTTATCAGGCACATGAGTTTCTGAGTCTTAGCGGGAGGTTGACTGCCTAAGTGGGCTAATCACATACCCCGAGCCATGCTGATATTGCAGGAGGCCAGAGAGAAAGGAAGGATGATTTAGTACATGGTGGGGTCACTGGAGGAGCGGTTGGGTTTGCAGAGAGACAGAGTGAGGCATGGCTTCTTCTGGGTGCATGGTCTTAGCGGTCCTAGGCCTGTGATAAGCCTTCAAGGCTGCTCCCACACCCTGCCCCTGCCCTAGCCCTGCAACTTGATGAGGTTGGGGGGGGGTGCGTTTGTCTCCTGCTGTGCTCAGGGTGGCGCAGATAGGGAGCTAGTGGCTTGAGCAGAAATGGAAGCAAGGTGTGGGAGCCAGTGGGTGTGGGAGCCAGTGTTGGATCCATTCCTCTAATGGTCGGAGAAGCCTGCAAAGCAGCAGAGAAAAGAGCACGGCTGAAAACAGAGCCTAGGGTTTAGAAGGAAAAACTCACTAACTAGATGTTTTGGGTGGAATAAAAGAGCTGGAAGACCAGATAGGCTGTAGCACACATGACATTTCCTGTAAGAAATAACAAGACACAACTGTCACCCTGTCTCAGTGGTTTGGCTCTCTCTCTCCCCTGGGATAGAGAGATGCTCTCGGTACCCCTGGACCGAAAAAAGAAAATGATACATTGAGATTATAAATTCTTTCTCTCTTTCTGGCTCTCTCTCTCTGTCTCGCCCTCTCTTTCTCTCTCTCTCCCTCTCCTCACCTCTTCCTTTCCCTTTCCCCTTTCCTCTCTCTTGTTTATCTTCTCCTTTATGTTCCAAACCCACAGCTGACTACAGAAGGAAGAGAATGAATTGCTTTCTTCTCTTTTCATGTAAAGCTGTTTTTAATTTAATCCCCTCTCTTTGTGTGCTCTCTTTCAGAATAGATATGATTTTCACCCCTGGACCTCCATCTACTCCAAAACATAAGAAGTCTCAGAAAGCATTCACCTACCCATCCCAGCAATCTCCCAGGTGGGGCCTATGGTCATGGGCTGACAGGCTGTGTGGTGCCAAAGCCCACAGAGCATTCCCCAAATCTCAGCTGGGTTCCTTCACGGTGGGGTGAGGTTGCCATTCCCCTAAACCAGATGAAGAGAAAGAGTTTGAAGCCTATTCCGGCCTGTGGCCATTTGAGAGGTTTCTGTACAAAAGACTTGCAGCCCTTCCACCCAGACCCTGTAGGTGACACTGCTTTTTATGGCTACTGAAAATGAAACTAATGGTTTCCTAGTTATAAAATAAGAGGAGACTTATGAGCTTTTTTGTAACTGAAAGAATATGTCATGTTAGCAGAGCCCAAGGCACTCCTGGTCAGCTAACTTGGCTTTTCCTGCGTCATCACCCACAGAGCCCAAGAAGGAAATCAGATGTCAGGTCCCTGACAACATTGTAACAGGTAGAGCTGTGTCCCTCAACAGAGCAGCTCTGCTGCCCCTCAAAAATTGTTTGAGAATTGTCCTTTGCTAGGTCCTCATGAACAAGGAGCCATCCTTTAGAACAGTGGTCCCCAACCTTTTTGGCACCAGGGACTGATTTTATGGAAGACAACTTTTCCATGGACTGGGGGTTGGGGGGATGGTTTCAGGACGATTCAAACACATTACATTTATTGTGCCCTTTATTTCTATTATTATTACATTGTAATATATAATGAAATAATTATACAACTCACCATAAGGCTGACAGGAGACGGAGCTCAGGTGGTAATGCAAGCAATGGGGAGCGGCTGTAAATACAGGTGAAGCTTCGCTTGCTTGCCCATTGCTCACCTCCTGCTGTGCAGTCTGGTTCCTAACAGTAGCGGTCCGTGGCCCGGGCGTCGGGGACCCCCGCTTTAGAAAGTCCACTGTAAAAGAAATGTACACTTCTTTATTCCCAAATGTGTTCAAGGCAGGTAACATGAGTGAAGGGAGGTAGGCATAAGAAATGTTATGCACCTTATCATAATAAGGCTCCTTATTATTAAAGAAGGAAGAACATAAGGAGGATAATACACAGCCTCTAATCTTTGGCCTCAACCCTGGGGATAGAATAGCAAGGGGTGAACGTGCCCCATCCCAAGGAGGTAATTGTTACTTTGTTCTGCTGTTGCTAATTTTACCAATGAAGATCGTCTGTTTCCAGAGAGTCTGATTTCTCAAGAAGAGCTGCATATCCAGATTTGATGTACAGTTCCCCATTTTGGAGATGGCTTAAATGTTTAGAACCCTGTGCAAGCCAAGGAAAACACTGGTGGGCTTGGATTCAGCACACAGGCCACCAGTTTTTGGCATCTGCTTTAATTCAAGATTGCTCAGCCCAAGACAGGCCAGGGTCTTAGCAGGAGTCAGTAGCCTAGAGAGAAAAACCAACTGCCTAGAAAGTGCCAGACAAGAATGGTTTCAAGCAATAGCTAGGTGCCCTGAAAGGTCTCTTCTGCATAGAAGAATATTGAAACTAACTGGAATTTAGGCAGATATGAACTGTGCCTGGCCAAGGAGCAAATGCAGCACACGTCTCAATCCTGTTACCTACGAATATCATCTTTTGCATCATTTTCCAGATTTCACATCTGTTTTCCAGTCTTAACTAAATGAAACAGATGAAATATTGGAATATCGGTCCCCACTGTGTAGAATTTCAGAGATGAGACAACCCCTTCCCCACTCCATCCTCAACCAGTCGTCTGAGACAGAAAGGTTGAGGAACATAATTTAAAGGAATCAAACACTCTGGGCACAGTTATTAACCTTGACACAAAGCTTCCTAAGAGCAGCTTAATATTCAGCTTCAGGACTTCCCGGGCGGTCCACTGGTTAAACTTCACACTTTCCTGCAGTAAACATGGTAAACATGAGAGGTCCCTGTTGAAGACAGGAAAATGCTGGCCTTTCCTGATGCCCATTTTTCTCCAGAGTTGCGTGGCCTCTTCCAGACTACGTCAGCCTGAACACGAGAAGGATAGTTCCAGGGGCCACAGCCCACCTAGCTGAAATGACCTTGCAAGGCAAAAATAGATATCACGATCTTACAGCATTATGGGCTCTTTCCTAGGAATGAACCATATGTGGCCAGACCATCCACATCCGAAACTGAAGACCAAAGCATGATGGGGAAGTTTGTGAAAGTCGAAAGGCAGGTAGGTCCTTCCTTTCTCTCACCAAAAAACAAGTATGTGAAATTTATTTTCAAATGTCATTTTTTTCATAGGGAGATAACATACTTGAGAATCTACCATTCATAAAAGGATCTGGAAATGAAATCACTGATTTAGCACTTTACTGGTTGGGTGATCACATGCAAGTGAATAAATTGTTCTGAGTCTTAGTTTCCTCGTATGTAGAATGGGGATTTTAATACCTCATAAGGTTGCCATGAGGATTAAATCAGTTGATACCTGTAAATTATCTACAGTAGTAGCTGGCACACAGTAAACACTCAACAAATGGTAGCTACTGTTATCATGAACTTCATGGTGTTTAAGGAATGTTGGTGAGCTTCTCCACATTTATTCATAATCCTCCTTCCCTGAAGTTTTGGTCAGTGTGTGGCCGGTGTGAAGGGGCCTGGAGGAGGCTGTGGGTGGGGTTCCTTCAGGGCAGAAAGAAACCCATTCAGTCACAGCACCCTAGGTAGCCCACCTCTCCTTTCTGCAGTAAAGCAGCTTATATTTCAGGATTGTTTGCCCAACTTTACACTAGATAAATAGCACTGTCCATTTCCTTTAGGGTTCCTATCAATCCTTTTATTTTATTCAGAGCCTAAAATTGGATCTGTGCAGAAGAAACGAGAAAATTTGAATGATTATTCTTTTTTGGTATATCAAGAATGTCCTTTTCCATCTTAAATTTTTAATTTGTCATCTCAGCTCTTCCATTTACCTGCTCTGTGATGTTTGATGAGTTACATCATCTCTCTGTGCCTCTATTTCCTCACCTGGAAAATAGAGAGAATAATAGTATCCACCTCATAGGGCTGTTATGAAAATTAAATAAGCTAATATCTTAAAAGTGCATACTAACTGCTAGAGAAGTATTAGTTATTGTTAAGGCTTGGGTACCAACTCAGCCATGACCTAGTTCTATGCTTTGTGTCTTTATCTGTAAGAGAGGATGGTAGACCTGCCTGCAGTGCTTCCTGGTGAGTTATGATCTGTCAGGGAAAGAACATGCCATGCACACATGAATGCACACTTGTGTCTGTGCACGCAAAGATCTTGATACGTTCTCAATTTTGTAGGTAGGAACAGATAGATGCAGCTTATCTCAGTGTATCTTCCACTGGCCTCCAAGACCCCTAGGCAGGGTCTCCAGTTCTGAGAAGCTCAATTCTTGCTAACCACCGCCTTTGTATCTTTGGGGCTTACATCACCAGGTAGGGGAAATGTGCACAAATAGTCTAGATGCTTCTGTAAGGGGCTGTTTGCAAATCAAGAACTCCCGCTCCTAGACCCAAACGGCAGCAGCAAGGCCACCTCCTCCTGGGGTAAAACTTGCCCTCCAGCCATCTCTCTGCTTCCGGCTTTCTGGAAAGTCCTTGCCCTGTGTGTTTTTTTTTTTTTTTTAGATTAGCACGAATCCATGCTCAAGGCTCAAAATCAAGAGGCACGAAATAATTAGCTGTTATGATCATTATGACTTGCAAGAACCCTCTTCCTTTCTGAAAAGTAAATCCTATCGTTTTTCCTCCCGACCAATAAAACGACCCGCAGGTCCGGAGGAAGCAGTGATTCACGGTTCCTTGTATTTTCCAGGTTCACGACATGGGGAAGAAACTGGATTTCCTGGTGGATATGCATATGCAGCACATGGAGCGGCTGCAGGTGCACGTCACTGACTTCTACCCGACCAAGGGCACCTCTTCGCCAGCTGAGGTAGAGAAGAAAGGGGACCACAGGGATTCGGATTTGAAAACTATCATGTGTAACTACTCCGAGACCGGCACCCCCAACGCTCCCTACAGCGTCCACCAGGTGACCATTGACAGAGCCGGCCCCTACGGGTTTTTTGCCCACGACCCCGTGAACCTGTCCCGAGGGGCACCCAGTTCTGGAAAGGTTCACGCCACCCTTTCCTCCTCGGCGACCACCTATGCGGAAAGGCCCACCGTCCTGCCTATCTTGACTCTTCTCGACTCCCGAGGGAGCTACCACTCCCAGGCTGAACTGCACAGTCCCTGCTCGGACCGGGTCTCGCCCCAGCAGAGACGCAGCATCACCCGGGACAGTGACACGCCCCTGTCCCTGATGTCCGTCAACCACGAGGAGCTGGAACGCTCTCCAAGTGGCTTCAGCATCTCCCAAGACAGAGACGATTATGTGTTTGGCCCGAGCGGGGGGTCAAGCTGGATGAGGGAGAAACGGTACCTCGCCGAGGGTGAGACAGACACGGACACAGACCCCTTCACGCCCAGTGGCTCCATGCCTTTGTCGTCCACGGGGGATGGTATTTCTGATTCGATATGGACCCCTTCCAACAAGCCCACTTAAAAGGGGTCGTGGGCTGGCTCCTCCTTGTAATGTAGACAGACTTTGTATAGCTCACTTGCTCTCACACCCGCCATGTACCTGTGAGATCCCCAGTGGCTGCATCAAACGCATGCATGTGCGTGGTAGCCCCACCTGGGCTGGGGCTTCTCGTGGCCTTTTTCTTCTCCAGGTGACCACAGTGAAGCCGCTTCCTTTCAAGCATGGTTTGCATGACTTTACACTATATAAATGGTACCGCTAACCTCTTTAGGATACACATTTATCCGCTGTTCTTACTTTGAATCATGACTGGACCAGTACAGGGAGAAATGACTGAGGAGCCGTGCTATGTGTCTGTGTGGTTGTCCGGTTTGGGTTTTGGTTGGGTGAGCAGAGAAAATCGTTTACGTTGTTTCTAGCATCACTGCCCCTTTGTGTAAAACAGTCCAACAATTAACCGTTTTCTAAAGCAAGCAAATAATTCTCTCAACAAAAATACATTGCGTACCAGTGACGTTGCCTCCTGAGCTAAAAACATGAGGGCAGGAACGAGAATTACATGTTCAAAACCAAGAATTTAAAACATTATTTTATTAAGGAAAGCCTTGGAAAACCTTCCAAAAGCTCTCAAAGGGACCTCACTTAGTCTGTCATTGTCAACTATCATGCCCCAGTTTCCTCATCTATGAAGGGTGGTGGCAGGTGTAACATGTTGGATGAGTTGTTACTAGGCAGGGAGAAAACACACACACATGCACATTAAGATAGTTCCCAAATTATGTAGCCAAAGATAACAAAATTTATCAGCAGTGGGGTGCCCCTCAGGGCAGGAGTTCAGTGCCTTCAAAATGAGGTTCCAATTCACATTCTTCCCCGTGATACTTGTATAAAATATCTATCTCAAATAGGACCTAGAGTCAAGAGGGCACACAGAAATTATCCAGTCCACATCCTTCCTTGTAACAAATGAGAAAGCTTAGGTCCAGGTAAAGACATATGCCCAGGGCCACTCCATTGTTCGCCGGAGAACTGGGACTCAAAAGCCCGGTCAGCTGACTCACTCCAGGACCCGGTCCCTCCTGCCACACCACTCTGCAGTTTACACAACAGGACGGAGATGCCTGTACTCAGTCATGTGTAAAGCACTCGTGACACTGTTTATCCAGCGGGAGGAGGATGTCTGCTTTTATTGCAAAACATGTTTGTTGGATGCTTTGCAATTTGGATCCAGAAAAAAGTAATAAGACAAGTGAGCTACAACATTCATTAATATGCAAATAGACAAAATTTCCAGAACCATCCATTTTTCCTCCTCTAGATTTTATATTTATTTTTTTATTTTTTAGTTTTTGCGGTACGTGGGCCTCTCACTGTTGTGGCCTCTCCCGTTGTGGAGCACAGGCTCCGGACGCGCAAGCTCAGCGGCCATGGCTCACGGGCCCAGCCGCTCCGCGGCATGTGGGATCATCCCGGACCGGTGCATGAACCCGTGTTCCCCTGCATCGGCAGGCGGACTCTCAACCACTGTGCCACCAGGGAAACCCCCTCCTCTAGATTTTTTGAACCACACATAACCGTAAGACTAGCTGAGCTCACTGTCCTACTATATAAACATTAAAACGAAGCAGAAGCCATCCTGCTAGGAGATGTTGCTACTCTGAAACACACTGATGGAAAAGGTTTCCGTTAGGCTTGAGGTAATTCACTACATGACTACATGCGGTGTTACTGTCTCACTCTTTTCATACGTCTAAACACAGGTTGTGGATGGTTGCCTTGATGACAATCAGGATGTTTGAAATGGCCTAAGCGAGTGTCTACATCCCACCGATATTCTCCCTTGCAGTCTTGTCACGAGCCATAATGGCTGTGGCAGACATGATGGTTGATGGTTTCTTCATTACCTAATGCAGGGATCTTGCACTATATCGGAGAGAGGAGCTCCTTCCTCAGAGATTGGTTTCTTTCAACCTATGTGTCAACAGGTACCACGTAAAAGGCTCAGAGTACAGTAATAATGAAGGGTCAGCCCCTGACTTTAGGAACTTACAACCAAAGCCTGAAGTCCTTGGCTTTGTGAGTGGTAAAAAAGGAGTTTTACTTGGAGAGTCCCAGGAATGGATGGGTGTTGGCTTTGAAGTCCGAGGTAGGAAATACACAAGAGTGCGCACATACATCAGATGTGAAACCCCCTCCCCCACGGTTTGCCGTTTGACTTTCTGGCTATCTGAAGGGCAAAGGGCGTGTGATCCTCCTGACCCCCTTCAGGATGGCTGCAAGTGCCACTGGAGCTGATGACCTAAGACACCTTCTGCCCTTTCCTTAGAGTTTGGTTCTTGATTCTGACCTTCCTGGAATCTTTTGTCAAAAATGATTAAGCCATCTAACATACCAATTATTTTCCTAACTTATTAATATTCTTGCAGAACCTACTGGCCTCAGTATCTTACAAATAGAGGCATTTTCCAAGAACTCAATGGAGTTCCCAGCTGGCAGAGTGAGACTTTCTCATCCTCAGGTTAAAAATAGTTACCATGGCTCCAAAGGTAGAGGATTACCTTAGGTTCTTTTAGTAACTGATGAAGAATTGGAGTTTGTATTATTTTCCAAACCATAAGAGGACAGTCTAGCTTCCCTGCTGGATCATGAGGCCAGGATGGCAGGGACTGGATTTGTGTCGATTACATACCTCCAATGCAGTATATGTTGTCTTTATCAGTGTAGACAAAGGCAAATTACACCTTCGTGAATGAATAAATGATAAGAATCTTAAGAGCTGTTCTTTCCCATCTAAGAAAACAAAAAAGAAAGAAAAATCATCTAGAATATTCTGCTTTGATATTCCTTTAAAAAAAAACACACATTCCAGAAATGCAAACCAAACCTACTCAAGTTGCCTGCCCACAGATGACATCATCAACATGGCTGGCACTGATGAAGTAGAAATTCAGAGTCTGGGATTAAACATAAGTTATTAGGAGAAACAGAGTGTGATTCCACAAACATCCTTTTGTCAAACAAAAAAACCCCAGCATGATGAAATAATCCAACAGAATTGGTAAATAACACAGCCCAAGATTATTCTACTTCAGACAAACCAGTGGTTCTGAAGCTTGCCCAGGAAATTGCAATAGTTTCAGCAGAACTCCATGAAATAATGGCAAATGAAGGATGATTTTCTCAAGGGAAACTATGATATATGTATTCAGTCTCTGTGTCACAACATGATATATGCAAAATTGAAGAGGTTGTCTTTTAGCAGGATCAACATTAATGAGGTAAATACACTTTCCAAATGTTAGGTGAAGGGTGATCCTATTGGGCTGAGAAGAAAATACGTGAGATCAATTTTGAGTTTTGACTATCAGAGACTAGCACACAAGCAAATACTAAAAGTTTTTTTGTTTTTTTTTATTGTGAGAGAAAAAAAAATCAAATTGAGAAAGTTCTATTCACTAACTGTGTTTGTTCTGGAAACTGAGAGATTAGACTTATTAGACATGGCGTTGATATTATAAAGCTCTAGTTGTCATGAAAACATAGCCAGAAAACCCCAAGGTATATACTGTACATCAAATGAGCCCATTAATCAACAGTATGCATTTAATGCCTATTTTGTGCAAGACAGTTCCTAGACACTCTAAGTTGAGAGAATAATTACTTATAGAAAATGTTAACGTAACAGGAGCTACTCATAACTGGCCAAGATCATTGTCATAATTCCATGCCACTCTAATGAGCGTGATAAAAATGTTCCTTTGGTTATTCATTTACAAGATTTATTAAGCACCACTGTCCTCTAGGCACTGCACAATGCACCAGAAATTCGGAGATAAGAAAAATACAGACTGCTATCAAAAAGCTAGGAATCTGGTGGCCTTGAATTATTAAAGGTCCCTTTAAATTATGTCTACCAGAAGTGGAAAGAACCTGATTTCATCCCTGCAGACAACTATACAGACAGGAATGCTTCCTAGGTTGGAATCAGTGAGAGACTGAACATGGAAGAAAGTGAAAGCAAAACTTCTGCCTTCAAAATCGTAATGACCCCATCAGCTCAGGGAAGGCTGATTGGATTGTATGGGGACTTTGAGTTTGCGTTCAATGCTTTAGACATTATAGCTCCAGACAAGCTGTGGAAGAAGGAGTTTCTGGAGTATCTGAGAAGGTTCTTGGAGAAATCAGCTTTCTCTTCCTCTCCAAATCCCTACCATGATTGAGACCAGGCAAGGAGCTGAGCTACTTCCATTTCATTGTGTTGACCAAGAGAAGCTTATAGTAAAGACCAATATACAGCATCTATTTGAAGAGAAAAGTGTCACTCTGCTTCTGGAAACCTGCACATCAGATTCTCCTGGGGCAAGAGAATAAATGTGTCCAGTGTCCTAAGAGGCCAACTGCACTTTGGAAAGTGCACCCCAGGCTTCCTCCAGAAGATGCCCCATAGCTACTCTTCATTTTCCTTGAATACATATCCAGGGCACCTAGAACCCCAAGGGTTATCTTTGCTTTCTGAACCCTGGGCATCCTGAGGAATCTGCCCATGTCCTCACTTGTCTTTGAGGGCTTGCTTATTTCAAGATGAACTTTTAAACAGACTGTAAGTCCTTTCTTTGTATTCAAATCAACCCAAAGTTCTTGTGTTACTGATATTACACTATTTAAAACTGAGCCAACAGTCCCCTAAATCAGGTAGCAGGTATCACGATGCCCAGGTCAGAACAGGTTAGGAACCAGCCTATCTGCATAGCTTTAGTGCTTTAGGAAACCAGTAATGAAAAATACCAAAGAGCTCGGAAGGATATAGAGATGCCCTGGATGAAAATTTGAGTTATATTCAAACGTCTTTGGCTTTTCTGATGTGTTTTGATTTTCAAAGACACAATCCATATAGATAAAGCCCCTACTACAATGACTGCCATATCCGGGGTACTGTTAATTCATGTTCTTTTTTTACAGCATGTATGGACTCCATTGCCTGAGTCTTGGTATTACTCATGAACTCTAAATTTACACTCGAAAATCTTTTTCAGAAAAAGAGTGGTGAAGGTACAATCCCAATTTTTACAAGACAAAATCAGGCACTTTCACAATTGCTATTTAAATAAGGACATCTCTAGAAATAGAAATGCTGACTTTTTCCATCAAAATAAGGAAGAGCAGGAATGCTGGAATGAGGAGAGCAAGACTGTTGGATCCCAGTGGTTGGGCTGTGGCAGTTCCATGGGACACACTGTACCAGGTACTGCACCGTTGTCTCGAAGGATGATTTGTAGGAGGTAAAGCCAAATAGAAGGAATAATTAAATATAAAGAAATGAGTGGTTTCAACGAGGAAATTCAACCGCACCATGATGTCTGTCAGACAAATGCTAGCAATGAGTGGAGAACTTCCAAGAAAGAGTTTAAGTTTGCTGAAACCCTCATCAGGGGGATTTGTTGCCAGGTTTGAACAGTCTCAACCCTGGCATTCCTGCAGGAAAACTGTGACTAGTGTTTTGCTTTATTATCATAGACACAGGGAGGCATAATTTCATAGATTCTTAGATGCTCAGAGCAAGAAGAGACCTTAATCACCCAGACCACCTCTCTTTTTATATCAGGAAGCAGAGGCTCAGAGCAAAGGGAGTCACACTTAGTCGATCAGTGATTAAATGAGTGATTGTGTAGCAGAATCTAGAACTCAGGTCTCCTAACTCCTGGACCAGATGTTGGAGATCAAAAACTAAAAGTAAAATACCCTGTGAGAATAAAATATTTCTGTTGAGCCCAGGAGATGAGAGAGAACTTCCTGGTCCACTGGAGAAACTGTGAAACCAGACACGTGTCGGGACATCTTCCCATCTCTGGAATATGATTGATGATCCCGTGCCTTGAAAGATGACATCGCTCTTTCTTCCAAAGTCCTGCTGTGTTCCAAAGCTGTAGACATACCACTGCTGCTGTGTGTGGTTGAGAAAAGGAATGAAGAAGAGTACTCCTCCCCTCCGCTCTCCTGACCTTTCCCCCAAGCTTAGGCTGGTTCAGCTCTTTGGTCCATCACTTGGACTCATTCAGCTCCAGAGTGATGCCTCAGGTTATATCCTTACCTATAAGCCAATTTACCAGGATTTCTCCTTGAAGAAAATGTATGGGCTTGATTTTAGGAAATGGGATGTGATTTCTTTGGGGAAGCATAGGACCCCACGTCAGCAGGTCTACTGAAGTTGTCCCTTTGCCCTGGGATCTATGGGTCCCACCTGGGCACAGCCTGGCTCCTCCTGCTTTGTCCCAGAGAACATCTGTCTTGCTCATATCACAGCCAGGTATTCTAGTCTTCACCAAATTCTACAAAGAAGCAAACAGGATTCAACTGAAGATATCTTAGGTTCCTGTAACTAGAAAATTATTCTAGGAAGTCAACAGGCCTCCGTTGGCTCAAATGAGGATTTCCATAGTTGGTTTCCACTTATATTGTGCTTGGGATCGATTTTGCAGAATTTGGCAGGGCTCCCCTTGTTAAAGCCAGTAGCAGCAGTTCTTCTGAGTCAGGAGCTCCTAAGAGATAGAAAGGTGGTCAAGTTCTTGGATGGCAATAGGTGACCCACTGACTTTAATGACTGTCATTCTGTCAGCCTTCACATAGCACCGTTCTAAGGTTAAAATACGTTTCAGAGGGAAATAAGTCAAAAATGGGGTCTATGTAAGAATAACCTGAGTGTGACATAATTAAGCAGTCAAAAGCCTTGCCCAGGGGTTAGGAATATATTTGTAATTCCTCTTAGACTTGTCAGATGGACTCTACAATTTGTTGCCTAAGAGTAATGCAAAATGAGAGCATGTTTTGCTTCAGTGTTCTATTCTCTTCCTCTGTCCCCAAGACTGAGTTCAGGGAAGGGGAGGAGAACTCACCCTAAGCTCTCTTTATGAGCAGCATGTGACATCATAGCTCTCTCTCTCGACTTCATGCAATCCTCATCACAACCCCACTGAGGAGGTATTACTGTTTCCATATTATAGAAAGCTGAAGCTGAGAGGGAGAAGCTGTTAACCAAAACCCATGTACTTCCAAAGCCCATTCTTCCTCCCCACCTCAAGTCTCCCAGGTCAATAGAAATGCTCCCAAATCATGCCTTGTGGGCTTCCACAAAGCCTTGCCCTCCCACACCCCATCACCCTTAAGTAAAATGATCACAGTCCTGTTGGTTCCCTGGAGAGAAGAATGATTCTTGCATTGACTGTTCCCCTTGCTATTCCGCGGGTCCTGCCTGCTCCTTTGCATGGTTTCACAATCCAGCTGTCGGTGGCAGAGAATAATGCCACATAAATTGTCCATCTGGTTCATGTTGGAATCCATCAGCTCTGGGAGTTTGGTGTGGCTACAGATTATCCCACAAGTGCCCCTTGTTCTTTGCCCCCAAGGATTTCCTTTCATTGTTTTAACCAAATAAGTTCAAATGTCCCTCCTGACTAGTCTTTTGTCTCTAGACTGTACCTTTATTTCAGAGCTTAGAGATCCTGCAGAAACAGGTGAGTCTTCAAAAACATTCTCTGGGAGGCTAAAGGCTCAGAACAGTTGTGTTTCTCTTTCTCGATATGAAAAGATCAAGGTATGAAAAGACCAAGGTTCCCAGTGGAAGCCAACCTGATCTGATAATTGGGCTCTTCTTTTCCCTCTGAATCCTTTTCCAAGGGAGGGGAGAGCAGCTCCACCCTCCAAAGTTCCTGTGAGAGTTCAGAGTCCAGAAGGGAGGCCAAGTTCCAAGACTGGCAGCCACCTTGTTGTCAAGTGTCAGAGGCTTTGCTGTTGGAGATGTGAGGTGGGCCCTGCTCCATCCTGAAAATCACCTTAGAAAGATGCACCAACTTCATCAGATTTGTCAATCATTACCTCTGTTAAAGAGGAAAATGCTTTCCACGTTGCTTCCAATGGGGTATGGCTATTCTTCTTTTTCTTTTTTCTCTTTGTGATTTAACAGTGATGGAAAACACCGATCTGAAGAGTAAACTGAGGTTTCCAGTGACATGAATCCGTTGTATCTGATTTTGGATTGTATTTTCTTTAACCCCCTTTTACGGCATAGAATTCTGGTGCCTTGCCCCCTGAATTTGTCTCCATGCTACAGTAGGCTTTCTTCACATTCTGGCTTACATGGGAACACAACTCTTCCACAAGTGGCCTTTAGTGCTCTTTATAATATGATTTCCTGTAATTTTTAAACTGTATGTGTAATTTATATTCTGGCTCTGTCCAATATTTGAACAACTTTAATAAGTTGATTTCCATATATATTATGCAAACAATTCTTACTTGATTTTTTATGTTCTATCTTAAAACAAATAAATACTGCACCACTTATTAATAAATAGACATTTCAATGATTGTGTGGCAAAATGTTCTTTGCTTCATTAACAGCACAGAGTGACAAGGAAAGACAGTTCATTATTAGTTGCGGGCAGGAGGAATAAGCGGGGATTTGAGTATGTTTGTAAGAAGTGGTTGACAGGCAGAGAATAAAGACACAAGAAAGAAAACATAATTCAATGTTTTCCTAGCTACAAAGTGCATGATGTGGATTACTCACCTCCTTTCAAACAGCCACTATACAGGTTGTAGATGTACAGAGTTTAGTAAAACATTACCTAATCGTTACAGTTTTAAGACATTATTACTCCATTTTTTTTTTTTTTTTTTTTTTTTTTGCGGTACATGGGCCTCTCACTGTTGTGGCCTCTCCTGTTGCAGAGCACAGGCTCCAGACGCGCAGGCTCAGCGGCCATGGCTCACTGGCCCAGCCGCTCCGCGGCATGCGGGATCTTCCCGGACCGGGGCACGAACCCATGTCCCCTGCATCGGCAGGCAGATTCTCAACCACTGCGCCACCAGGGAAGCCCACTCCATTTTTATAGGTGAGAAAATTCAGATCCAGAAACATAAGAGACCTGCCCAAGGACAGACATTCGTAAGTGAACAGTCACAAGTAGGACCCAGGACCATCTACCCCCAAGACTCATGTCACTTTCTTTGGAGAACCTTCCCCTCCTAGACCATGTTGGGGGGAAGACCACGTGGGTGACTCAGAGAGAATGTAAATCAACGGAGAGGAAATTAGTAAAGCTCATATCAGATGGCCTCTCTCTGTTGTCAGTACAGCAGGAAGGGATGTTTTCTCATGAGAAAGAGGGAGTTGGAGCAGGGAACCTTGGGAGAGTTACTTAACCTTTTTCTGTCTTGGTTTATCATCTGTAAAGTGGGGAGAAAAATGTGTGCCTTGAAGGGTCATTATCCTAGCCAAGGATCTGGCACTCAGCGCATGTTCAGTGAATGACAGCTTTTGACTCTATCCTGTACCCCCATGCCTGGCTGCCTTAGTTTGGGTTTTCACAAGAATAGAGACAGAATGTTGGATGCAGGTAGTATATTTGGAAAGTGATCCCAGAAAACTCAGGTGAGAAAGAGTGGAGAGACTGGAACAGGGAGGGAGAAAAGTCAGTAAAGAATGAGTTAATCCTTGTGGGTAACTGGGCTCAATTCCACCAGGAACCCCCTGAGAACCCATGTGAAATATACCAGAGAATCATTCCACCTTGGGACAGGCATCTGGGGCATTCATCCACAGAGCCCTGTTCTTCCCTGGTTGAGAGTTGCCCCTGGGATATAAATTCCCTCCTCTGTCAGTTTTCCTGTGCTACAGCTGAGCAAGTTCCCAGGTGCAAAAGCTCTAAGGCAGAGAAGCAGAGAGACGTAACCAGAGGAGCTGTCTGCCTGCTGTGACCTGTGTACTGTGACCACAGGTGAGCTCACAGCTGAGCAGAGGGAAAACAGCATGGAGCAACATCAGCATCTGGTATATAAGCCCACTTGAAAATCCTACATACACACAGGGAAGCCAAAACCCAGCCAGGTTGCCACAAATCACTCTGTAAGCCAAAGGACAAAGTTGGCCAACACTGGACAAGCTGGTTGTGGTGCCCATGAACTTGTTCATTATTAAAACAGTGCCTGTAACCACTAGGAAGCAGGGTAGAAGGTCTGCTAGAAGATCAGGGCCACATTTGTCATTGTGAAGACCTGTGGCTGACAGCTGAGATGAGCATCCACTCAGTAAACATATGTCCCTCCCCCAATAAAACATACCCACCTCCAGTCTCAGATGACTGCAGGACAGACAGAAAAAGAGCCTAAAAATTATATCCCTGAGAAAATCCCTTCCCATCTGCACAAATGGAGCAAAAGCCCATTCATAACCTTGCAGATCCTCCTGGGAGCCAGTTACCGCTCCTAACAATGTCAGCTTCCAACAGTGAAGCTTTCAACAATGAACAATGTCGGGCACCCAGTTGACCTGAGACCCTGTGGCTTCCCCACACTGAAGACGTGTAAGGTGTCTCCCCTGAGAAGAGTCCAATTGTCCTTGTATCCTGCCTCCACATCAAATATGAAAACATTCCCAGCAATTTATCTTCTGGTTCTGGGCAGGTCAGCCCCAGGCCAGTGGAGGGCAGGTGGAGTTAGCAGAGAGAAGCAGAAATGCAATTAAAGAAGTAACAGAGGTCAGGTCATGAACAGCCTCCTGGGTCATGATAAAGACATTTGCTTTTACTCTGAGTCAGACAGGAAGTCATGCAGGGCTTTGAGTAGAGAGGTGAGAAGATCTGACGGATGCTAACAAGGGGTTCTCTAGCTGCCGTATTGAGAATACACTGAAGGAGGCAAAGGCAGAGGCAAGGAGATTAATCAGGAACACTGCTGCATTAGCAATCATCCAGGTGAGAGCCGAGAGTGGCTTGGACCAGGGTGATGGAGGTGGTGAGAAATCTTAATATTTAGACTCTAGATACCTTTTAAAAGTAGAAATGACAGCTATATGTATACATATATCCCCTCCCTCTGGGATCTCCCCCCTCTGCTGCCCCATCCCACCCATATAAGTCACCACAGAGCACCGAGCTGAGCTCCCTGAGCTATACAGCAGGTTCCCACTAGCTATCTGTTTTACACATGGTACTGATTCACTTCATTGTAGAGCAGAAACTAACACGACACTGTAAAGCAACTATATCCCAATAAAAATAATTTTAAAAAAGAACCCAGCCACAGACAATTTAAAAAAAAAGTAGAAATGACAGGATTTTCTGATAGATTGAACGTGAGATGTGGAAGAAGGAGGAGAATCCAGGAAGATGATGCAGTATTTTATTTGAGTACCTGGAAGAATGAACATATCATTAATTGAGATGGGAGTAGATTAGGGAAGGGGCAAGTTTTTGCAAAAGGACGTGAATTTGGCTTTTTAAATGTTAAATCTGAGATGCATATGAGGCATCTAGTGGAAATGTTCTGTAAATAATTGAGTGTGGAATTAAGATTATTTAGGACTGAAGGTACCTATCTATCTATCTGTCTGTCTATCTATTTATCTATGGATTTGACAAGTTATAGATAACCTTTAAAACCATGAAACAAAGGCTTCCCTGGTGGCGCAGTGGTTGAGAGTCCGCCTGCTGATGCAGGGGACACGGGTTCGTGCCCCGGTCCGGGAGGATCCCACA
This sequence comes from Mesoplodon mirus, assembly GCF_964341445.2. Taxonomy (NCBI): domain Eukaryota; kingdom Metazoa; phylum Chordata; class Mammalia; order Artiodactyla; family Ziphiidae; genus Mesoplodon; species Mesoplodon mirus. The sequence continues at coordinate 8,999,607 of NC_138992.1, forward strand.
TGCCACGGAGCGGCTGGGCCCATGAGCCATGGCCGCTGAGCCTGCGTGTCCGGAGCCTGTGCCCCTCAACGGGAGAGGTCACAACAGTGGGAGGCCCGCGTACCACACACACACACACAAAATGAGACAAGATGCAATCTCCAAGTGAACAAGTATAGAGAAAAAAGAGGAGACACCTAAGGATTATACCCAGCAACCTCAAGAGGTCAAGGAGACGAAGAGGAACCAGCCAAAGAGGCTGAGCAAAAGCAGCTGATGAAATAGAAGACAATCAGAAGAGTATGGCGTTGGGGATGCCAAGTGCAGACCTCATCTCATGGAGCGAGTGACCTATTGCAGGCACGGAGTGCTACTGAGAGGTCGAGTGAGCAGAAGAGTTAGCCACATGGGAGTCATGGAGACCTTGACAAAGGTGGTTTGGGTGGGGTGCTGCTGTGATGCCTGATTGGCGTGGCCTTGAGAGAGAGGAGAGGAGAGGAATTGGGGGCACTGAATAGGGACAACTCACAGTGACCATCTTAAGCATACAGTTCCATGGTATTGAATAAATTCATAACAGTGTGCAACTATCCCTAACTTCCATCTCCATAACCTTTCCTTCTTGTAAAGTTGAAACTCTCTACCACCCATTCAAGAGTAACTCCCCATTCTCCCTTCCCCCCCCCCCGTTCCCTGGCAACTACCATTCTACTTTCTGTCTCTATGATTTTGACTATTAGGTACCTCGTACAAGTGGAAGCCTGTATCATTTGTCTTTTTGTACCTGCATTTTTAAGTACAAGGAAAATGAGCCTCAGAGAGGTCAAGCAGTTTGCCCAAGGCCACACAGCTAGCCAGTCACTGAAGCAGAACCAGGGCTGTGGCTTTTGTTCCTGCTGCTTCATCCAGAAATGTTACTGTTAGCACAGTAGGTATATTTCACAAGAATCGACCAAAAGTTCAGAAATGCAGTCTTTCTAGGCAGACAATGGGTAACAATTCTCAAATGTCTACCTTGAACCAAGTGCTGTAAGCCCTTTCCTTATGACCATTCTATCCTTCTGACAGCCTTCTGCGGTGGCTACTATTGCGATCTTCTTTTCGTAGATGAGAAAAGTAACTTTGAGGTAACTGATCTCCCTAAACGGAAATGTACAGGCCAGGAGGGCAGGGATCCTGACTGGCTTAATTGGAGCTGAGTCCCAAGCACCCTGAAAAGGTCTGGCACACAAACGGCTCTCCTATACCATTCCCATAGACAGTGTTTGGCCCCTGCCTCATTTTCCGACAAAATCCTCACCGTCCCCCACCTCCTGCGTGGGTTCCAGCTGGCCTGAACCATTGTAGGTGCTGGGGACGCAGGATGCTTGAGGTACAAGGGTACCTGCCCTGAAGGTACACACATACACACAACCTACTGAGGGAGACAGACAAGCAAAGAGATCATCCCAGTACAGCACAATAAGACAAATACAAAAATATTACCCTTAATGGGCTGGGACGGTATCAGAGAAGGCTTCCTGGTGACAGGGAGGTCTGAGGTGAGAATAAAAAGGATGAGGTAAAGTTTGGGGTGTGGGTAGCTGAAGGGAGCATATCACAGCCGAAGAGATCTTCACATGTGGATAATGAAATTCAAATTTATATCATTTTTACACATCATGAAATACTCTTCTTCTTTTGCTTTTTTACAGCTGTTTAAAAATGTAGAACCATTTTCGGCTTTATAAGAACAGGCAATGGGGCCAGGTTTGCCTACCCTGCTAAAATTCACGAGCGACCCCCAGCCGGTTCTTCAGAAGACTTCCACTGGCTCACAGGACAGGTGATGCTTGGCTCACAGACCTTTACAGCAGGAAGGGGAAATCATCACCTTGTGATCCTATTCTGTTCCTTCAATACATATAATTACTGTCAGAAGAGGTTTCCCATCCCACACTGAATCAGTGCTTTGTCATTCTGTTCACGGATGCTATTCAGTTCATAGCAAAGGCATTTTTCTCCAATGGAGGTGATCCTGTTTCACCGCTGTGACTTCTTGGTAGGATTATTATTCCATTTATTTTTTTCCAGAGGACTTAAAGAAAAGTTATCAAGCCTTTCCCCACCTCCACCCTCTGTATCTTTCACTAAGAACTCATATAAACCCCGCAGCTCTGACTTAGCTGTTAATCTTTCAGGCTGCTTAAATTCTTCGAAGTCATTTCTCCTGCTCGGGAGACAGGTAAGCCACATACTGTAGAGATTTGCAAACCCTTCGGTTCCCTCTGCTCCCCAAAGCACGAAGGCAGATAAGAAATGCATCTGCTCTAATTCCCAAACTCTGGGGTCCCGGTTGCCGAATGATAGGAGGGGAGTTTCTGTCACCCAATCCCTTACGCTGCACTTCAGCTAAATCTCACCCCTTGATCACAGTCCGTTTCTTTTCATTTTTTTCCCTTAAGCTATCGATTAGTATCTTAATGCAGTCCTCAGCCGGGAGGATGGCTTGTCCTCACATCTGTGATAAAGGAAACATGATCTTTAATCCAAAGATTGGAATGAGCAGAAAAGAATGCCCTGAAAAATGGCTGGCAGCAAGGCAACAGCTCAGAAACTATACTTTCTCAGAGGCCAATCAATCACGGATTTTGGCGGCAAACAGACTGGGATTCCACTCCTGGCTGTTCAGCGGCATTCCCAGGGGCCGGTTGCTTGTCTGGGCCTTGCTTTTCTCCAACTATAAAATAAGGATGATAACCCCTAAGTAGGGTTACTTCCAGGACCAGTGGATATCATACGTAAAATTCCTGGCACCTCAGGTAGTCAAGAAATAATAGATTTTTTGCTTCTTTTTCTGAATGAACTATTTTTGAAAAGCCAGAACCTCCCCTTTCAGTGTCTCCCCCCGTGCAGTGGAGCCGACTGCCGGCGTGTGAAGGCCAGGCCTGCTCCTTCAGTTGAAGGAGCTTGAGCCAGTTGTCTGACAGCCTTAGGCCCCTGGGTCCTGCTCACAGAGAGGGAGCTGGTCCTCACTAGGAAGGTTGCTGAGTGCAAGTGTCACTGGGCCCTCTCCAGATTCTTGGATGCAATACCAGACATGAATGTCACTTCCACAAGACTCTTAGGTAAACAAAGCTCTCTCTTTTATTAAAAGAGAGAGCTTGTGCACAAGGGAGAAGGTGGAAGAAAGTGCCAGCTCCCTGAGAAGGGGCGAGTTGCTTTTATAACAATAGGGAGGGTTTGTCTCATGATCACTGGTTAATTTCCAGAAATCATCAAACTTCTTTGATCAGCACCAGGTGGCTCCATGGTGGCTGTCGGGAATAGGGAGTGCTTTGGTGAGGGAAAAGGAGTGCATGAGAATTTTCTGTAAGAAAACATCGGAACAGATAAGGTTAAAATGGATAGTTGAGCTTCTTGTCTTGTGGCAACTAGGTATGCTCCTTAGTGTAACAGAGATAATCTTGTACTCCTGTGAGCCTGGTTTTTGTTTCTGGTACTCAGGACCCCAGAGCCTTTGTTCTTTAGCTTCCAAGGCCCGTTTGGCCCAAGGTCTTCCCCCAGTCCTTTTTCAAAATGGCTGTACTCTTGTCTTCCTGACTCAAATGTGCCGTTACAATGCATTGAGAACATGCTTCTCTGACCGTGGCTGGTCCACACGAGATGGACTTCAGTGTGAGTTTTGACCCTGACACTGACATTATTGTTATTCTGTATCTGACTGGCCATCTTTTGGCTGCAAAATCCAGTGAGAAAGGTAGGTTTCCTTGGCAGCCTAGACTAGTCTTTGTTGATTGGTGATTCCCATTAATTGGAAGTAATACAATGTTTAATTAAGGCTCCAGCACCTTTGTTCTGACCACTCACATTTCCAGGTCCAGGACTACTGCTGGTCAAGCACAGACAGACTGTGACTTCATTTCACAGGCCTCTTGGGCTGATTCACGGATCATGGATCCCAACGACACTTCTCAGCGCTTATCCTGGGAGTGTGACTGGACTTCGTATCCTTCCACCCACCAAAATGCTTTGAAATAATCATCAATTCTGTTTGTTTCTAACCTCAGGTCCTTTTTGTGGTGCTCTGGGCTGGTATTTTGAAGGGCGGGAGAACAGAGCAACATTGTAAAAAAAGGACACAAACTTTAGTATCTGGGAGACCATGGTTCAAACCCCAGTTCTCCCACTTAGAGCCACGTGACCACGAGTAGGGGGCTCTCCCGCCGATCCCCGGGGCCCTCTCTTGTATCATTGAAATATCAGTGTCTCTCTCACGGGATGCTTGAGAAGGCAAAATAACAGAGACAATAGCAAAAAATAGAGGCTCAATAAATTATACTGTTGGAGAGGAAAAAATAACTGTTTCCTCTACCCTCTTAGGTTCAGTATCTGGGGCTCTGCAAATTGAAATGACAAAAAGATTCACAGGAAAAAAGGTTTATTTCATATACATATGGGATGGGAGCACCACAGAAATAAATGAAAACCTCAGAAAGGTGGTCAGACCCTGAAGTTTCTATATCATTTTAACAGAAGGGTGTTAAGTTTGTGGGGAAGTGACAAGGGTTTTGAGTCTCTAGGGTGCTAAATCGTGGGAAGGTAAATATAAGGGGAAACTAGTGGAAGACAAGGGTTATTTTATAGGTTCCTTTGTGCAGCCCCATCCTGGTGTCAACTTTCCGTTCCCTTCATGGCCATAAGACACCCCCTCCCGCCAGGAAGGAGAGTTTATGACAGACCTGCTCTTAGTCAGAGAGAGGAGGCTCCAAGAAAACTTCTTTCTGCACCTGTTGATTCTCAACGGGCTTTAGATGAAAAAAGTCCATATGCCAAAGTGGTATATTTGGGGATAGCATATTGTGACCCCACTGAGCACGTTATTATTGTCATCGTCTCATTACATGACTAGCTTTTATGCCAGTGTCACTGGCTGTTTATTCAAAAATAACCATGGGAAACAACAAGGTCCTACTGCAGAGCACAGGGAACTATATTCAAACTCCTGTGATAAACCATAATGGAAAAGAATATGTATATGTATAACTGAATCACTTTGCCATACAGCAGAAATTAACACAATATTGTAAATCAACTATACTTCAAAAAAAAAGAATAAAAAAATGGCCATGGGAAATGCAGTGAAATAATGATGACTCCGTTTTCAGAGGAAATTTTTGGACGTCTGATCCAGTCTTTGTAAAATATAACTTTGAAGATTGTAATTCCATCCATATGGGGAATATTGTTGCTCTTTCTTACTCTTAGAGTACCACCTTCTTTTTAAGTACCAACACTTTTATTTATTTGTTAATACTTTACATAGCCTTTGCTCTGCATCATATACCATTTACCGTATTTTATAAATATAACAGCCTTGGGTGAGGAAACTAAGAGAGAGAGAGAGGTTTAATAACTTGCACAGCAGGAGTGACCAAACCAAAGAGCAAAGCCAGACAGCTGGGCTCCAGGGTCTGTGCTTGTAACACCAATGCCATGAGCTCAACGAAGGTTTTTTGAGTGAATGCAGGTTAAGTATTTGAGCCAGACGACACTCAAGATGCAAATCAAGTCTGTGAGACCCTAACCCCTGCTCCTCCCTCTGCCCTAGTGTCCCACGGTGGCCCAGGCTCTTAAGGAGGACCTTGCCTGCCCATGATGACTGGTGTTATGTACCGAGCACCTATATGTGCCAGGCACTGGGTTAAGTAGTTTAGATTCATTATCTTAAGTCCTCACAAAGACCTTATGAGCTAGGTTCACTTATCCCCATTTTGCTGATGAGGAAAACCAAGCTTCAAAGAGTAGACAGATTTATGAGAATAAGAGGACTCCAAGAAAGCACCTCCCAGCCTTGTGAGGCCTATCTCTGTCCAGGGTGACATCCAGAAGAAACACCACTTAAGTATCTACCAATAATTAAAAAGCAATTTAAATGTTTACAAGGATCTTTCAAGAAAATTCCAAAGGTGGTTCTATCCCTAATGGGTAGCAAAACTTCTTAAAATATAATTTTCCGTGAAGATGCTCAATTCCTGAGACAATTTTCACCCCAGTGCACTTTCTCTTGACATTTCTCTTCTTCCCCAAGTCACCTTCCAGATCTATTCCATTCTCTACCACTGGCAAATTTCTATTCTTTTCAAATCAAGTCTGCGCAGCCCGTATTAAATGGGTAATACATTAATACCTACACATCAAGATTGTGTAGTTATGACATGACAGTGTGCGTCAGGCAGCGTCCTGTGTGGTGTCTGGCACACAGAAAGCACTCAATAAATTTTCACCATCCTTCCTATTATCTCAGCTTTGTGGCTTTTAACTGTCATACTGATTCTGCGCAGCAAATGCCCAGGTGAAATCCTGGCACACAGTGCTGCAGTGAAGGAAAGAGAGGTTGAACTCTCAAATGTACATGTGTATTAATATTATTTTCTTATTTATAAGCAGCAGTGATGCTGTATTTGAAGGGTATTTTCCATCTAAACAATGGGAAAGCCCATGGAAGAGACACTGATTCTCCCTGCATATGCATGCACCCCTCCCATATTCCCAGACTCCCTGCAGTGATTCAGGACCACGTGAGTAATTCTGGTGGAGGCTGTAAATGAATGTAAGCGTGTCACTTCCTGCCAGAGCATTTAAGAGTTGGTGCATAATCCTCCAGGTCTCTCCCTTCCACTGCCACTATGAGTCAAGGACTAAGGAGGCCACAGGGATGGAGAACTACAAGAAGGTGGAACCTCCATCATCCAGGGCCCCTGAGTGAGCGTGAAGAGCAGTTCCCCACCAATACGCAGACAGCATAGACTATCAACAAGAAAATGACTTTTATGGTTGAATTAAGCCAGTGAGATTGCAGCGTTAATTTGTTACCTCAGCATAACCTAACCTATCCTAACTATACAATGGCTTTTATCAATTGTATTTCTAATGGCTCCCCATGCAGTATTCTCAAGGATCTTCTGCATCAATGTGGTTAGTAATCCAGCTGGTTTCCTCCAAGTGCTTGCTTGCTTGCTTCCAGGTGGGCCAGAGTATCCAAGACATGCCAGGCTTCCTGCTACATGGTCCACTGGTAAGCCTGTGCATGGGCCTCGCATGTGTCCTGTCCCTTTACAACACAGGTGGGTCTGGTCAAAGTTCAAGTGTCTGTTCTGTATACTATGTTTGGGTATTCATCGTGCTTTAGAGAATTGTAGCAGCCAGCATTTCAGCCCAGAATCCAAACGAGTTTGATAAAAATGGCAATAATAAATTCCCCATTTATTCTGTTGCAGTTGAGTCCCATTTAGGCAACAGAATTATCTTCACCTCCACTGTTACCATCCTTATCCAAAGCAACGTCTTCTCTTTGGTGGGCCAACAGGAGAGCTTCCCAAAGCAGCTCCTTGCTTCTCCTCTTGTCTCTCAATGATCCATTCTCCACTCACCAGCCTGAGCCATCTTTTCATACATTTCATTAAGCCACCCTCCCAATCCTCCCTCATTTCTCCCTCCTCCTCCCCAAAAGTATTCAATGACTTTCTACTTTTCTTTGGATAGTATCCTAAGTCCTTTACGTGCTCTACATGGCCCAGCCCACCTCCCCATCATCTACAGTCCCTCATATCCTTCATTCCTTATGCTCCATCACATTGGCCTTCTTTCAGTTCATAAAATAATACTCATGCCCATCTCAGACTGTTACCTGTACACAGAATACCCCCTCAGCCAGGTACGTCCTGCTCTCACACTAAATAAAAAAGAAAAATTTTTTATTTATTTTTAATTAGTTAGTACATTCATATGGTTCAAAATGCAGAAGGTACAAAGGTGTAAATGTTAAATGCTCCACCAGTCAGCCACTTCCTTCTCCAGAAGACACCAGTTGTACCAATTTCTTCTCTATAAGCAGGGTAATTTTCAGTAAATATTTCCCCTGTTTGGGTCTTTAATTTTCTCTTTAAGTGGGAACAATTCCTGTTTCACAGGTAATCATAAACCATGAAAAGCAATAAAATACTAAGCATGACTGAGTATGAAGAGTGCTAATACCATCTACCTTAAGATTCTACTATGGTGGTCATTTTATCCAAAAAGAGAACAATAGCTTTATGTTATCTGCCCAGCAATTTATTTGAAAAATGTCTATAGCATCCTATTCAGAAATCCCTGCTTCTGGGGCATTTAGCTCACACTTCAAATATTGTTACCAAAAGCCACCCATGGGTTTGTAATTATAAAAAGAAGTGGTGGAAATAATTTTTCCTTAATGAAATGAGCAGTGTTAAGAAAGGATCTTGGTTAGGAAGACTGCAGCTCAGGGCTCATCATTCGGATTTGACAGGTGTTAAGAATCCCACAAACCCAGCAGCTTATAGCATCCCTGGAGCCTGGTAATCCAGAGCCCAGATGATTCCGGTCCCTCACCCTGACAGAGGGCTCTGCTTCCTGGTCAGGTAACAGGCGAGGTCGGCTGGTATCTCCTATAGATCTCACTGCAGCTGCTTCAGAGTAGATTGTGGGCATCAAGGGCCCCTCAGGGTGCCTGAGAGGGGAGCGCCAGACGGACTCTCCCAAGCCGGTGGGGGGAGTTTGTTTGACAACTTCAGGCCTGCTTGGTAATAAACATCTGTCTCAGACTTCCTTTAATTGTATCGAGAACATAACCGCCACCTCCAGTAGCCGTGTTGTGTTGTAAAGAAGGACATCCACAGACTCCCCCTACCTCTAACCCCAAAGCTCTGATATTTAACCAAAAAACCCGATCATCTGTGAAAGGCCAAATTGGCTGACAATGGTTGACTGAACCTAAGTTCCAACAGTGTACATAGAAGCAGAGAGAACAACCTAAATGTTCTTCCACGAGCGAATGGATAAAGAAAATGTAGTATATACATACAGTGGAATATTATGCAGCCTTAAAAAACAAGGGAATCCTGCCATTTGCCACAATGTGGATAAACCTTCTGCTAAGTGAGATAAACAGTCACAGAAGGACAAATACCACATGATGCTGCTTCTATGAGGAATCTAAAATCGTCAAACTCATAGAAGCAGAGAGAAGAAATGTGTTTGCCAGGGTCTGGGAGGAGGTAGACACAGGGAGACTGGCCAGATGTGGGATTTAGATGCCTCACGTAACATTCTGGGTCTCAGTTTCTCATCCTTCAAAGATAGCATTGGATAAGATGAGTTTTAAGGATATTATAAATTGCTGAGGCTCTGCTTCCACGGTACTATTTTATTCATGAAAACTTTTATTTCAGTGTCTGGAAATAAAGAAGTTAAGAAGGAAAAAGATGGGGCTTTCCTTGGTGCAATGGTAACTAGACCGGTCCTAAATCCTGACTTACTCTGTGACACTATAACACATTTTTCAGCCTCTCTGTGCCTTGGTTTTTCCATCTATAAAATGGATATAAATCACCTTCTCCAATGGAATGTGACATGAAAAAATAATCATTGCAACAATAAGAGTAACGGATGCAGTATGACTAAATGGCATCTAATCCAAAAGAGCTGACTTTTCAGGTTTTAGCTTTCCGTCACTTCCGCAGTGAGGTCTCCTCCATCCCCCAGACCAGGTTGGGTTCTCTGATAGAGGTGCTCCCAGCATCCTGCTGGTCCCTGTTTGACACTCTTCTCCTGGGATTACACGTGAATCTCCCTCCTCCCTCTGAGCCACAGACAGTAGGCTCTGCGGCCGTGGAGACTCAGTCCCTTCCTGTTGACCTCTTTATACCAAACACGTACCATACTGCTTAGCCCTAGGTGAGTATTTACCGAATGAATAAAGAACGAATGAACGCCTTTGGTATTTCAAAATTTCCTTTGACAGTGTCTTCTTTGGCAGCATGAAATTTGCTGAGTGGGCAAGTGGCCTGATATTTTGGAAGTAGGTTCTGGCCCTTCATTACCAGGACTCAGTTGTGCACATTTAGGCAAGTTTCTTCTCCTCCCTGAGCCTTGGTTTCCCAACCCAGTAAAGAGACGGGGTGGATTGGACTCCCTGCATGGGAATCACCTTGTCTGTTTATTAAAATATGCATTTCTAGACCACGTCCAGTTCAAGGAGACTAGAATCTCAGGGGGAGGGGTCACAGTGCCCCCAGTGACGCTGACCTTTGCTAAACCGGAGGGCAGCTGCAGTACAGACCTCAAGGTCCCTCCAGCAACGTGGGGCTGGGGTCGAAGTTTCTTCTTCTCTCCTGAAGTCTTTTCTCTTCCCAGTGTCTGGCCTCAGAGGAGAAGAGAGTAGAGAAAAGGGGGTCGCTTTTCTGGATGCCACAGGTGAGTACTGCCCACCCCAACCCCAGTGCTCCATGGGTGGCCTGGGCCACTGAGATGACTTCTCCCACCTCTTTGGACCTCCATTCTCACGCCCACAGAGGAGCAACGGCATCCCTCCAACCCTCAGATTGCTTTAGCCACAATTATCTGAACATTAAGTAAGAGATGAAAAAGATAGTGTTTGCCAAACCATGAAGAGCAGCATCAGGCTCTTATGTCCCCTTTGTCAACTGTTGTTTCCAAGTCTTCAGGGAATAGCTGGGAGAAGCAGCGTCTCTCCACTTGGCTGCACACTACCAGTATCTGGGCAATTGGATGGATGGATGGATGGATGGATGGATGAATGGATGGATGGATTTAGGTAGTAATGTCTGTGACACATCCCAGACCTATTAAATCTGAGTCTCTGAGAATGGAGCCCAAGCATCAGAATTGTGGAACTGGAAAAAAAAAATCTTTCTAGTGATGCCAAGGGCCAGCCAGGATCCGAGCTCCTCTGTTTTTTGGGGGGTTTTTTGTTTTGTTTTTTTGCGGTACACAGGCCTCTCACTGTTGTGGCCTCTCCCCTTGCGGAGCACAGGCTCCAGATGCGCAGGCTCAGCGGCCATGGCTCACGGGCCCAGCCACTCTGCGGCACGTGGGATCTTCCCGGACCGGGGAACGAACCCGTGTCCCCTGCATCGGCAGGCGGACTCTCAACCACTGCACCACCAGGGAATCTGCAAGCTCCTCTGTTAGACAATGTCATTATTTATATTATACAGCACATTGAGAACTCCTGCAATTTCCCAGGGCTTATATTGTATATTATACATAAGCATCTCCCACCAATCTCTACTCTCTCCAAATGCAGAGATAAAATATTCCCTAAAATAAGCATTCCTTGTGTTTCACCCAAACTTCTACCTTCTCTTGCTTGTCACAGTATATGCCAGTCGCTGTCACCTCCTGAGGACAGGAACTGACTTTTATCTTCCGAATCCTTGTGCCCAGCACAGGGTGTGAGTTCATGTCCAAAGAGGAGGCACATCTGCCTGAATGTCGGAAATGAGGAACTTTTCCTTTTGCCAAGAAAGGCCGGCTGCTGACGTTACCTTTGAATCTCTTTCAGAGCTGCCTGCAATGTCGGTTGATCTGTCTGCACTTAACCTGACAGAGCTGGTGAACGGGATGCTGATCAGAGCTTTAAAAGGTAAACAATTTTTTTTAAAAGCACAATCCAGGCCCATTTTTATCTTATTCCTGCTTCGCCTCTGGACTCTCCATGACCTGGGCAAGACCCGTCACGTCTCTGTGTGTCTCGGGTCCTCTGTGTTCAGAGCAGAGGATGTGTGTCCTACCTAACTCATGACAAGATTGAAAACATCCAGATGAAGTAGGAAGTTTACCAGCATTTTGAGAGCAAGCTGTGCTCCAAACACAGCATCTGTGTAGGCATCTCTACTCATAACTATATTATGAGACAATTGCAAGAGTTTAAAGACAGATTAGGAAATATAGCCAAGGGACATGTACTTTTGCCTTTTTTGTTTGTTTTCGGTTTGCTTTGCTTTGATTTTTGTTGATTATTTTCAGTGTTTATTATTATATTTTTATTTGTTCATCGTATTATTAATTTCCATGATCCATTTGCTAATTTCTATTACTGTTATTATCGTTAGTGGGCACTTACTGTTTCTTTATCTCAATGTCTTTGACAGATAGCAAGAAATTTTTCTCCTTGCTGAGTGTTACTTCCTACAGCTCCTTTGCCTTCCACAAGTTTTCTGTGGCCATTTACAACAGTAAGTGCTGGCTCTCCTTCTTTTTTTTTTTTAATTTATTTTATTGAAGTATAGTTGATTTACAATGTTGTGTTAATTTCTGCTGTACAGCAAGGTGACTCAGTTATACATATATATATATTTTTTCATATTCTTTTCCATTATGGTTTATCAGAGGATATTGAATAGAGTTCCCTGTGCTATACAGTAGGGCCTTGTTGTTTATCTGTTCTAAATATAATAGTTTGCACCTGCTAGTCCCAAATTCCCAATCCATCCCTCTCCCATGCCCCCTCCTCCAGGTTTTCTTGGTGGCCAGAATGGTAAGCGATGGGTAGGCAGGCCAGGCTGTGTGTCAGGGTTGCTATGTGCTTCGTTTCTCTTCACAGTTTCTAACCTGAAGACTGTGGACCCGGCCAAATTCCCCACACGGTACTGCTACTGCTTGAACAACCGGACCAATGATTTATCAGGTGGGTAGAATTCACTTTGAGGCTTGCAGGCTGCCCTGATTTTGCTTATGCCCTTTTAAATAAGGTTGAATTATTTTTTTTTCTCCTTAGACTAAGATCAGAAAATGTAATGCTATCTATTATGCTTAAATATGTGCACATCCATTGTCCTGGAAAGTTCCTTTCTTGGTTTTCTACTCTAGAGAAATAGTTACATCTGCGCAAAGGGGCAAGAACAAAAGGTAGCATTGTTTGAAAGCAAAAGCTGAGAACAACCTAAATATCCATCATTAGGAAAATGGCTGAATAGTCTACTGTACAGTCAAATCTTGGAAGACAGCCATAGAGAGCATATAAATGCATGCGTGTGGCCAGGTTTGGTCTATGTATGGAAATATTTCCATGACATTTTGAATTAGAAAAAGGGAGTTCAAAAATAAATAGAGTAAAATGGCAATGATGAAAAAATATATACATATTTGAACACCGGGTAGGTGATTACCTCTGTAAAGAAGATTGGAGTCTGCATGTGAAATAGAAGAGTGATGATTAAGGGAACCTGGTATTATCTGATTTTTTTCAAAGACAGTATATTCATGTATTACTTTTATAATTAAAAATTAAAAGTATGACATGTTCCTTATATTTATAGAATCCTGAAAAATAAAAGTGAAAATTACTCTCTCACCACTAATTCATCCATTCAGCAGTTCTTTGTTGAGCACATACTATTAGCTGGATGCTCTTCTAGGTGTGAGGGTATCACCCACACTGAAGTGGACACACCCCCTGCTCTTATGGACTTAGATTCTGTTGGAAGGGAGAGGGAGTACACGAATAAACTGAAAACACACAGTATGTTGGCTAATGGCATGACTGTGAGAACAATAAAGCAGGGGACAGGGTGATGGTGGAGGTGGCTGCTGTGTGCAGGGTGGCCAGGGAAGTCTTCTCTAATGAGGTGAGGGTTGAGGGGCTACCTGCAGGCAACCTGAGAGACAGCCTTGTGGTAGCTGGAGACAGAGTGTTCCAGGCAAAGGCAGAGTGAGGACAAGAAAGGCCAGCAAGTGAGCCAGAGAGCCGTGAGAAATGAGCTCAGAATTGTGGGGGCAAGGCAGGAAGGGTGTTGAAGATCATGTAGAAGTTTATAGTCTGCCACAGGGATTTCCACTTTTACTATGAATAAGAAGGAAGCCATTGTGATTGTCCACACAGAGGAGTGAAGTGATCTAACTTACATTTTAAAAGAATCCCTTTGGCTGCTTGTTAAAGAATAGTCTGTAAGGGAAGCAAAGACTCAAGGTGAAAAAGGCTTCTGCTTTTTTTTCCCCTCACTTAACCTAATATTAAAAATATTTTCTATGATATTACACTCTTTGCAAACATGTGTAATGGTTACATAACCTATGAATGTGAGCATTTTCTTAGCTAGTATGTTGTTGAACTTTTGGGTGGATTCTAGGTTTTCCTTAATATAAAAAAATCCTGTATTAGACATCTTCGTGTCTAAAACATTTCCCTGTTTTAGATTACTTTCTGAGGATAGAGTCCCCAAGGTGGAATTTATGGACCAAATACTGTGCACCTTTTAAAGAGGATAATGATTATTGTTTAATAAGTACTGGATGCCAGACTCTGCAATAAGTACCTAATATCCATCTTCTTATTTAACTCACCCTCTGAATCTCATCGACAAACTACATTTGGGAGGGAAAATGTTCTTCATAATCACATCTTTCTCACCATCTCATTAGCCTCAGCTAGAGGCCAAGTTTTATCTAGTGTTGAGACCTTGCCCTGATTGTGTGAAAGATAAAAATAAAATTTAAAAATTGGAGTCACATCTGCTGGGGAATTTTGTAATTCTGTTTGGTGAGCTGAAGTGTATTTTCATACACATGCAATGCTTATTTGAAAAGAATTGATCCATGGATCGTTACCCCTGATAAAATAGCACCTTGCTCCCCTGGTAAACCACAGAGATTTTCACAAGGTTTAACCTATCACAACGTGCCTAATGCTGATTCCCCTCAAATTGCTACCTTGAGAGGCTGTACACTTCGGCCAACATCTTGCCATGGTTCAAAACCTTTGGGGAAGATGTGTTTGCGGATAATCTTCAGACATGGATTGTTTTCTGAATATTCTCAACTCTGATATATAGCCTTCCTCTGAGTGTGTTTTTCCTTAATGAAAATGGCTTAAATTTTCTTGATGTAAAAAATAATATATTGTGATGATAAAATATATTGTGATGTTAATATATTTTGATGTTAAATTTTCTTGATTTAAAAAATAATATATTGTGAACTTAAATTTTCTTGATTTAAAAATAATATATTGTGATGTTAAAAATAATGTGTTGTATGGAAGGTATGATTATACCTTCCATACAACATGGAAGGTATAATCAAAATATCAGAAACACCTGATATCCCAACATCCATAGGTAATCACATTACCCAAGGTGATCTAACCCACCTCTCTCTAATTCCTCTATCTAAGCCATCTGTCAACTACATATCTAACCTACCTCTCTAACCTACTTACCCCATTCATCTACCCATCTATCTACCCATCCTACTGTACCTTCTCTATATTATTTAGAAAACAAGCTTAAAAAACATTCCATTCAATGATATAAATATGCTTCATCCTTCATATGAATTCATAGTATTCATTGAAAGAAAGTACCATGATATAATTTATCTCCTCCTGATGGAAACGGGTATTTTTTTACAATTATCAACAATGCTGTGATGAGAGCCTATGTACAATCACTTGCAGTGTTTGCCCAATTATCACTGTAGGATAAAGTCCTCAAAATAGAACTGTTGTCTGACAGGAAGAGGATTTTGTGATGCTTCAAATTGCTAAAATTTCCTCTAGAAATCTTGCATAAGTTTACACTTTTACCAGTAATGTTTGAAAGTGTGTGCTTTTCCACACCCTTGCCAACACTGAGTACCAAGAGATATTCTTAAATCATTACCAATTAAGACAGACAAAAAGGGTTTTTTCCCTATTTTCTATTTATATATGAAAGTATTCAGAAATCATTCATCTGTGTGTTGCTAGTAAATTAGATAGTTCATATTTTCATCAAAACAAAGAATATCTTTGAGGCAGTGATAACTGATTTTCTTCCAAGCCTAGGACCGGATCGTGAAAGCAGTTCTAAAAGGAGAGTTGACAAATATATTGAGTATGAGATTTGTATGAGCAGTGGTGGAAATTTTGGGAAGAATAGGAGCTTTAGCACAAGGCAGACCTCAGCTCAAATTCAAGCCCTGCCACATGCTCTGGGACCTTGGGAAAATTCCATCATTTCTCTGAAACTTGGGCAGAATCTGGACTCCATGCTTGGTGTCTGGGCTGCAAAACCATGCTCAAATAGTGGATTGAAGTTTCTTGGTCTATCTATGAGTCTCTCTCTCTCTCACTAATCTCAGCTTCGGGTAGGCCGAGATGGTGTCTTAATCCTCCAGTGCCTAAAAGACGTCTGGCATATTCCAACACTCCATGCATGTTTATTAAATGAATGAATTAATAAACAAAGGAAACTTGAGAATTAGAAAGAAAATAGATGGCATAAGTAATGAAATACTACCCCTCTTCAGTTTCTACAATGTGACTATAAACAGATTGGTCTAAAGAGACATAAAGAAGGATGCCTACCTTCTGCACGGCCACGTGTCCACACCTGTACAGGTGGCCCACCACATCTTCCTCTAGGAGACTAACCACGCACCCGTGCAAGTGTGGTAAGATGGCATGTCACCATGGTTCCGGCTCACATAGGGTAGCACCCACCTCCTGTTGGCCTTGTATGTTATACATTCCCCTGGTTGTCACATCACGTCTTCATGCCTCTCTGGGTTCTATATTTTCAATGGTCTGGGTTTTATATTTTCAAGTCAGCTTGCCCCTGACCCCAGCTCATAACCCCATTAGTGAGTAAAAGAAGAATTTAGACAAGGCATGACGGGAAACTATCCATGGGACCTCAGAAGCTTCTTTAGAAATTCACAGTTTGGGGCTCCTAGAGTAAGTACTCCTTGTTTTAGAAGCCAAGAACTTTCTGGGTCCTGGAAAACCATAACTGAACAGCAGAAGAGGCAGCAGCTGTGTGGGTAGGAAGTGCATTAGGAACTTTCTTTGGTCAATGGCACCCACCATGTCAAGACCTGTTCAGAACGTGCTCGGAGAGAAAGTCCTCAAAGATTTTATAACTTGAAATGCTGTAAAATTATGTCCTCCCATCAGACTTCTGAACATGGAGGGCAGGAGAACAGCTTCCTTGTTCTATTTTGTGTAAAGTTCTTGTCTCCTTTGATAGTTCATAGTTTATAATCCACCACTAAATTTGATATCATTTTGAAAATCTGAAGTTATGTAAATTTACATCCCATGTCTGCAGGGATGCTTCCTATCCAATGAATTTGGTATTCTAAATCAATTAGACGAAATAATGTGGGGGGGGACTCAGAAAAACCATTATTCAACACTATGGTTTTGCACAGCTCTTTGGTGCTGGCAGAGGAGGATCTGGGGTGGGGGGAGGGAAATGGGGGAGAAAGGAGGTTATGATGGTGGATCCAAAAGTTTTTTGCCTGCCTGAAATTAAGACTTGAAAAATAACTAGTAGTATTTCTTTTTATGATTGTTAATAATCCCCAATACACTGAACTAAATCAAACTTGTAAAATCTAATCTGAAAAATCCAAATACAATATACATTTCCCTTCAAGTCTCTGAAATTTAAACCAAGTCTCAGAAATTTAAACCTCCTCAATCTGTCTTACAGATTTCACAGCCCTACTGGTGGACTTCATTGGAAATTCTACCAGCTACCTCACAGAGATTTTAAAGTCAACCTCCATCCTCTCAGGTGTGCTCATCTTGAAAATGCTTGGCAAATTTGAGATTTGGCATTCACCATGGAATAAAACCTAGTCAACTTCCCACCCCGATCCCTACCATAGGCCGGACTGCCAGGAACTTTAATGTAAGTTTTATTTAGACAATCAGCGTGGTACAGTTTCAACCACCAGTACAGTATTTGAAGCCTCCATCTTCCTATCAAAGCTATTCCTGGGGTGCAAAAAGTTGGAGGAAGAATCCAAGGCTCGACAATGGGGGGAGTTAGGCAGACTCAAAAAACAGCTTCTATTGGACAGCTATACTCCCATTTTAAAAATGAGAAAACTGAGATTCAGAGAGGTTGAATATTTTGCTCAAGGTTGGCTCAGAATTCAGATTTAGATCTCTATGGAGCCTAAACTCATGTCTGACATTCAATTGAGAAAGATACGCTTCAGTTATAAGGTGGCTTCATATAACCCCCAGGCAATTCACATTCCCCTGGGGGCCTACTTTGAAAAGCACAGATCCAGTCAATAGCCCAACTCTTGGTCTCATCAGAAAGGTGGTGTCCTATACTGTGGAGCAACTACTGTTTTAGGAGCAGTGGGGGAGGAAGAAAGAGAAATAATAGATATATTCAGGTGCCCGGGACTCTTCTAAGGGCTTCCCTCACTGGATCCTCACCACAACCATATGGGGTAGCTACTATATTTATCTCCACTTTACAGGTGAGGAAACTGTGGCACTGAGAGATTAAGGAACTAGCCCAAGATCATTCTGCAGAGACAGAATTCTAACCCAGGTGATCTGGCTCTGAAGTCCATGCTCTTGGTCACTATTAATACATAGAGTAATAGGACAACATTAACAAGAACCATTATTACTATTATGCCTATTTACTGAGCTCTTCTACCTGCCAAGCACCATACTTAGAGCTTCACATACATTGTCTCATTGGATCATCATAGCCATCCTACCAGAGATGTCCAACCGCACATCCACAGTCCTTTAGGCAGCATCTTCAGAGACAAGTATGCTTAGGGACTCAGAAGTTTTCGGATTTTTGATGGTGTAATAGGGTGTCTACACTGTACCTGACAGAACACCTCCAGCGACATCCAGGACAGCCTGCTGTAAATCAAACACATTCATATTCATTTAGCAAAATGGTTGACCCTTTACACTAAGAAGGATAGATAAACTACAACAGCCTCGCATCTGTCAATTCAGGTTTTGCCACTGAATGAGTCGGTACCAAACTCACACAAAAACCTTCCATCTTACGGAGATTTGGGGATTTGGAAAGTGCAAATAAGGTACTGTGGGATTTGAATTTTCACCATTTTAAAGATAGGTGAACTGAGTCTTAGAGAGGTCAAGCAGTTCATTTATGCTCACTTAACTAATCAGTGCCAGAGCTAATGTTATAATCCTGGATGCTGACCCCAGGGGCTCTGCCCTTAGCCATTACATTATACTGCACCTTCCCTCCATCAAAAAAATTAAAATCAGAAACTCGGGGCTGACTGAAAATCAGGGCTCCTAAATAAGGACCTTGTTACCCTTATTTTCCTATAGCATCCAGAGCTAGAGATTTCCAGCTTAATTTTCATTTCAACCAAAGACTTAACAGCTTCAGACCCATTGCTAAGTCCTGTTGTATCCTGGTCTGTCTTGCAGTGAGTCAAGCGAATGAATCTGACTGCATCTTCATCTGTGTGATGTCAGGAAAGTCAGGTGAACCACCAGCCATTCTTTGACAAGCTCTCTGAGCTGAGAATTAAACACAGCCCTCCAGCAGGTGAGCCCAAGATTTGACCCTGTTGGTGTGGTTCTTGCAGGAAGGAATCTTTCTGACTTCTGGGAGATGGCGGAAAAATCTCCTGTTATCAATTACACATTTACCAGCAGCATGTCTGGTGTTCTGGGTGAGTGTAACCCTCCCAAACTCCTACTATAGAGTCTCCAGACCAGGGTCCCAGCTAGCAAGCTGAAGACTGAATGCTGCCCTCAGGTATTTTATTTAGTTGTACTGTGTTAAGATCAGAGGATTTCATCATTAAAATTTTTGAATTTCTAGATTTTTTTTTTTTTTTTGCAAAAGATCGGGTAGCCCTGGACCCTCCCCCTCCCCCATGGCAACTGGGGTTGAGTTGCCATCCTCCCCATTAGGAGAGACACCTTTCTCCTCCTTTCCATAGCCCTCACTTCTCCCTGTTGCCTTGCACTTTCTTCTCATATAAACTACCTCTTTTTGTAGGTATTTGAATTTGTGACCCTCTTGTAGACATTGCCACTCCATAATACTCAGACCGTACCCAACCATCCTCTACCCCTCCACACACATCTACCCATCTTCCTGCCTTTTCTCTGGCATCAGGTGGCATTTTTTGGAACCACCTTAAAGCCATCTTTCTCCCCTATACTTATGTGTCATTTCTAGCTGAATAAAATTTCTGGAATCTGGCTGGTCTTCCAAGATCATCATCTGTTGCTATGACTAACTTAGTTCAAGTCCTTGTCATCTATCTTTACTATAATAGCCTCTGAACCAATCTCCTTTGACCTAGTCTCTTATTTCTCTGAAATATCCATCCATTGTCATAAGAGTGATAAAATAATTAGGTTATGCCTCTTCATTGCTCAGAACTCCTAAGTCAGCAGCAGAGGGTCTGAAGTCCTTAGCATCGACTATACATTTGTCTGTCATCAAACCCACCCTACCTACTCTCTTTTACATAAATCTTCTGCTAAAACTCCACTGAAATCCCTGCCCTCCTTGCAGACGGCATACATCTCCATGTCCCTGCAACTTTGCTCATGCTATTATACCAGAATGGAACTGCCCTACTTTTCCATATTTCAGAATCCAATTTGTCTGTCAATGGCCAGCTCAGCTGCTGCTTCCTCTTTCCAAAAAATCCCCCAGTCAAAATTAGTCTTCTGTCTTCTATGATTCTACAACACACACTTATAAGTCATTTGGACTATTACTCCAGGTTGTATCACAGATGACTTTATCTGTGTGTCTCATCACTGACTCATACTTGAAGGCAGAGACCATCTTCTTCATCTCCATAGTCTGCTTTCCCCTCAGTGCCTCACACTGTACTTTGCACATAGTAGGTTTATTGGAGTGAAATGAAGTTTACAATCAACCTCCAATTCCACTCCAGGGGGCTGCCTTGGTTGGTATTTATTGTAGGGCATCTCTTAGTTATGTCAAGGAAGGAACTTCAACTGTATGGAATAAGGCTGCTTGATAAGGAGAAGAAATGGGTATTTGGCGGGTTCCCCTCACCTACCCAATTCTGAGGACAGATCTGAGGGTTGAGTCAATCTCACTTCTTCAGAGAGTCCTTTCATGACTTTCTGACCCCCAGTCTCAATTATGTTTCCCCTTTTGTGCTCCTGTAAAGTTTTCCCAGCAACAACTGCTTGAGAAGAGAGAACATATGAACAAGCTGACTCAAAATTGATGTGTTTGATAGCCAGTCACCTGGGTGAGTGATAGTTTGATTGGCAGGCACTCAGTCCCACATGCTTCAGTCTGAGAGCAAGGACCAGGCTTCTGGTGCATGTGGGGTGATATTGAGCTCAGAAGTAAGGCAGGAGAGAGGAAATGATGCTGCAGGGCCACCTTCTGCAATTGCACTGGTCGTGTCCGACACACAGTTACCTGCCAAAGGGGCCGAAATCCCACCTGTCTGCAGGCCAGGCTTTGTCCACCCAGAGGAGGGGGCCTTGTGGGCTAGTAAGAGCCTGTCCTATCCTAACATGCAGCCTCCATCCCCTAAGCCTTCCCGAGGTAGGCTTAATGAACATTTGGACCTCTTCCTCCTTTTCCTCATGGAGCATCCAAGGGCACTGTGTAGATCTCCTTCTGAATTAAGCCTTCCTTCTGTCTCTGTGGGGGGCCATCTTTCAAGTGGGTTTCTTCCTGGCAGCCCCTAGTTCCCCCAAATTTCACCTCTGGCCCCTAGTCATACCCACAGGGCACATGAGCAAACATAATCCCTCTTCCTGGGACCAGTGCCAGAGCTGTGGAGGGGTTGAGGGTTGTGAAGTGGGCAAGGACCCTGACAGGATCCAGGTTCTGTTCAGGAAACACCTCAAGTGTCTGATGCTTTCTGGCCTGACAGCTTTGCATTCTGTGCACATTGCTTTTGCCCATGGCATTTTCACCCCTCGATATTTTAGCTTAATCTGTCGTTCAAGGAGAAACCCTCCTCTTGGTGACGTAACGTACTGCTCCGAGTAAGGTTTGAATCTCTGCATTCTGTATATTTTCTGTCCAATGATCTTTCAGTGGCTCGACAGTTCTCTGTGTGCAAACTGTCAAGCATAGTAAAGCTGCCATTGACTGTCTCCTTGAATGTGCAGCTACCAGCGGGACAGCCCTGACTTCACAGCTCACACCCACAAGCCAGCAAACGCTACCAAGGTCAAGCCCCGCACATGGATCCCAGGACGCTGGAGTGTCTGCTCTGAGAAGCTCTCCCAGGACAGAGACAACTTCTCCTTCAGAGGGAGAGCAGACCATGAACACAAACAAGCATCCTGAGGGTCACAGCAGAGCCCTGGCCACCCTGGACAGCACCTCTCCCACCCTCCCAGCCTGGGGTGAGATTTCTCACCCCATCCTCTCCTGTCCTGTTTCTCCCCGCACTTCCCTCTAGGCTCAGATAAATAAGTGAAATCCTTCCTTTATCTCTTCTCCACCAACCTCTTTGTTCAGCAGCCCTTTAATAAGAAATAGATGTGAACCAATATGGGTATGATACCTATAAGCAAAGGCAACAAATGTCACTGGCATAATGTCTTTCTAACATTTGATTTTATAATTTTTTATTTTAAAATAGTTTAAGACTCACAGGAAGCTGCAAAAATAGTACAAAATTCCCTCATACCCTTCACCCAGCATCCCCCAATAGTAATATAAATGTGGTATATGGTAACATCAGGTATTTTCATTTTAACAGAGTAGGTAGCAATATCCTGAAATTCACACTAAATGGTGAAACGCAGTCAACATTGTATGGTGGGCAGGGTTAGGTTAATTTGTAGCTGGCTGGATAATGTTGCCAAGAATATGTTAATGACTTGATGCCAGAGTAAAAAGCTGCTGTTGCTGACCTGCTGAGAAGTTCTTCTTTTCCCATCATTTTTGTGGACACTGATCAGTGGTGTTGTCACTGAAGATGTAAAAGGCATGCTTATCCTATGTGGAATAAGATACAGCTGAAATAACTCTTTCATTAAAAGACGATTATGTCTCAATGAGTTCCAACAATGGACCACGGTCATCAGAATACATTCGTTCATTCATTCACTCATCAATACGTATATTTAATATCAGACCCCAAGCTAGCTGTCAAAAAACACAGCTCTATCAATGTTCCCTTTCCTTCCTGAGCTCTCAGATCTGGGAGAGAGACACAGACAAGTAAACTGATAGTTATTATCCAGCCTACAAAGAGCTATTGTCCTGGAAAGCCCAGAGAGGGGGCTCCCCTGAGCTTGAGAACTGATAAAAGTCAAGCAGATAGGGAAACCAGAATGAGGAAAAGGAATCAGATTCACTAACTAGAAATTTTTTAGTAATATATCCACATCAAGACAATTATACAAAATTAGAAAGCTTTCCAGTATAATATGAAAAAAGATGTGATTGCTAGTGGCAAGAAAAATCATAAAATATCTAGCTATCACTCTGAGAGGGAAAGTGCTAGTTTTGCATGAGAAAAACTACAAAACTTTCAAGAGAATAATAGAAGCATATTTAAATAAATAAAGGGTTATACCATGTTCTGGATGAGAAATCGGAATAGTTTTTAAATGGCAACTGTTCCCAACTTAACTTATAGATTTAAAATCCTCCCAGGGGATAAGTTTTGTACAACCTGAAAAAAATTTATTTTAATTCTTAACATGGGAATGGACGAGTGAAAACATCTGGCAATTGTTTAAAAGACCAGTGAGGGAAGACTTGTCTTAATAACCGTCCTGTGATATTGTCAGTCAGGCATCATCATTATCATCACTGCCATTTCAGTGGTAAAGCTGAGAAGAGTTTAGTAACTTGCCCCAGTGTTCACAGCATGGAGGAGGTGGGGCCAGAACTTAAACCTCCAGGTCCCCTTACTTTAAACCTTTCCACTGTATCTCATGATTAGAATCGTATTTCTTAAATTTGACAGTGTCCACTGTCCTCTGGACACACACCCTAGCTGATTGTTCAGCGTCCTAGGAATTTGGAGAATTTTTTAAAATTAGTAGTTAGGAAAACAAAGTTTAGTGTGGTCCCCTTATTCCAATTCAGGGTAGGGTTGAAGTCCCTGGATTATCTATATTATGCATGCGCCTTGCATGTACCCCTTGATTATATGTCAATGTCTTGTCAATGTTACATCTGAATCAAAGCAGTCAAGCAGTAAGTGCCCTGTTACTGTCACTTGTGCAGCTACCAGGAAGGTGGCTGGAACTCCATGGGTGACAGCCCGCAGGCAGGCATGGGCTTCCATACTACCTGTGCCCTGGGCTCAGGCCACCAGTGAGAAAACACCTGGAGGGCTTCCCTGGGAAACACTTTCCTCCCCGCGGACATCTCCTGCAGAGGCCAAGAAGGCCACGAACGCACGGAGCTTTTCCGAGACTCCTGCTAGGACAGCGGCCATGCCTGGCAGCCCACCAGGGACCAGCCCAACCTCAGGTAAGAGAGGATGCTCACTCCTATGCCACTAATTACATATACAAATATAGTGATATGCACATTAAAATGTAATCATATAGTATGAGGAAGGCCTGAGCTCTGAAAAACTGTGTGATTCCAATTTTGTGTTTGTCTATGTATTTATGTGTGTATGCGTGTGCGTGTGTGATACAGATACACAGAAAATAAAAAATAAACCAAAATAAGACTGAAAAGAAATTCACAACATGTTATCCTTGACTATATCTGGAAAGTATCAATAGATAAGATTTGATTTTTCTTCACTTCGGTGTCATGAATTTTCCATATTTTCTACTCCCAGAATCAGACAAACATGGTTTACGTGTTTTTAAAATCACTTCCTCTGATCTCTGCAGCCAGAGGCCCTTCTTCTATGCTTCTGTTTTCAATAGATCGTAACATTCATCACTGCTGTGCTGTTAGGGGCCGTGAACTTGGCCTTTCTCCCCTCTGGACTATGCTCTCTTTAAAGGCCTGTGTCTTTACTCTCCAGTTCCCATGAAACCCAGCAGACATTCAGTAAAAGCTTGCTGAATTGCCTGAATTTCTGAAGAAGTAGAGAGGAAGAAGTAAGTGAATTTCAAAGGGTGCAAATGTAAAGTCTTAACTTTAGGTGCAAAATCGCAATTGCACAAACAGGTCTGGGAATGCAACTGATAGCTTAAATCAGAGAAACACCTGACATAATGGCATCGGGAAAAATACAGGCTAACATGCTTGGGTTTGGCCAACAGGCAACAGCAGCCAGCACAGCCCTGAGGCTTTGAGCTCTGGCCTTTATTTCAGACACAGTAGTGTTGAAATCTTGACTCCACCACTGCTGTCTTCTTAGGCAGTTCTTTTGATTTCTCTGAGTCCTGGTTTTCTCTTCTTCGAAATGGGGAAGGTGATGCTTACTTTTCAGAGTGGCTGTGCTGACTCAGTTAAGTGATGTCTGTAAGGTGTTCAGCTCCTCATGGAGCACCTTGGAATCACTCGATCAATGGCAACGCCGACTGCCCTGTTCTACTGCCCCCAGGGCGACAGCGTAGCAGCCAGCTTCAGGACACGTGCTCAGGAGGGTAGTGGCAAAGCGGATGTCAACCAGAGGAGAGCATGTGTCTGCTTTTGCCCTCGGCCCCTTGCAGCTCTAATCCTCTGTGATTCTGCAGTTATTTAGTTAAGCTGTGAACAGTGACCACAGACAAGTCAGCTCTGTGTGTGCGGTAGGGTTAAGCCTGCTCATATTCCAGAACTACACAGAAACACACCCAGGCAGCAAGCGTCAGCGGTGCCTTCTGTACTCAGGGGCTTACAGTCAGTGCCTGGAGGGGAATCCAAAGAGGATGCTGAGGGCTTCCCTGGTGGAGCAGTGGTTAAGAATCCACCAGCCAATACAGGGGACATGGGTTCAAGCCCTGGTCGGGGAAGATCTCACATGCCGCAGAGCAACAAAGCCCATACACCACAACTACTGAAGCCTGTGTGCCTAGAGCCTGTGAGCCACAACTACTGAGCCCACGAGCCACAACTACTGAAGCCTGTGCGCCTAGAGCCCGTGCTCTGCAACAAGAGAAGCCACTACAATGAGAAGCCCGCGCAACGCAACGAAGAGTGGTCCCCGCTCGCTGCAACTAGAGAAAGTGCGCGCGCAGCAACCAAGACCCAACGCAGCCAAAAATAAATAACAAAAAACAAAGAGGATGCTGACCGGCTCTGAGAAAACGACCAGGTCGCCCCCTGGCGTTGGGCCTCCTGCCCACAGTTATCTGTTTGTAAATGTGTCATGCGGCCCATCTCTGCTACTGAGGCAGTTGAACTCAACGCTGCCACACTCACCATCCTAGCAGAGGAGCCTAATAAGGAACAAGCGGGATTGCAACACTGTACTGGGTCCAACCCAGGCTTTGAGGCCTCACCCCACCCCTCCACATCTTCCTTCAGACTCCAGCCATAGCAAACGGCCTTCCACTCACTTCTGAGTCTTTGCTTATTACGCGCTTTCCTCTGCTTGGAAGGCCTGTTCCCCTCACCTACGGCTATGCTTTCTCCATCCCAGAGAAGATGTCACCTGCCCCATCCCCCATCCCCACGCTCATGTTGCACCCCCAGCCTCACCCCTTTCCTTTCCGCTTAACCACACGAGTGAAAGTGCCTGTTTCCTCTTCCTCTCCCTCATTTTCTATGAAGGCTGCTTTGCTGGTTTTGCCAGAGGCATGCATCTTGACAGCAGGATCACTTCCCAAAGTGGTCCTTCAGTCAGAACTTCATGAACAGGATCAAAAGAATTGTTGAGATGAGCCTACGTTCTCTCATGATGATGCTGGGCAGTGTGTAGGGGTGGGGATGGAGTAAGTGTGCACACCAGACCCAAGTGAATGAAGAGCCTCTCGTGTCCTATTGGCCTAGGAGCACCGTGCTGGGACATGGCCCATGCTGGTCCACTCCTCTCCCATTTCATACCAGTGTTAGTGGGTTTCCAGTGGCACCAACACACGGTATCACAGTTACTGATGGGACTTGGCCTTTTCCTCCTCAACATTGGGGGTGCCTCCACTGTAGAGTCTATTTCTTACTCATTTCTGCATCCTCAGCAACCCCCAGATACCTGGCTTGATAAGCAGCATTGGATGAACAGGGCAGGACTGGTGGCCGGGGGCCTCTTCTGCTCATGCATCCTTTGAAGAAACTCAAGCTCACCACTCTCTCCTCTCATCCCAGGCCCATTCACCCGTGGCACACAGACTCCAAGTCCTACCAAGGCTCCGGCCCCCAGATATCCACAGGCAGGTAAGAATGTGGCCCTGGAAAGAGGAACCCAATACCCCAGGTGGAAAATATTGTTTAGGGGCAGGGGCGTGACGGGACAGGGGTGCCTGTAGGCAGACGAAGCCTGTTATTGTATTTTATTGGTTCTAGCAGGAGGAGAGGCAGGAGAACTAAGTCTTGCTGTGCTATTAAATCCCCCTATGATCTTGCATAAATCACTTTCTCTTTCTTGACTACAATCTCCCTATGGATTTACAGAACTCTTTATCTTTAAGATGCCATGATTCTCTGCTTGTGTGTATACCCCAGGTCCATTTCATTTTGACCTTTGTGAGGCCATTGTTGTCCTTGCAGGTGATCTCCCCGCTGTGTGGCCCTTTACCCCTGGAGAAGAGCCAGTCCTCGTCCCAGGACCCCACCAGGTTTCAAGTACGTACCAGTGCCCTGTCGCTCCTATAACTTTTGTTTGTTTTGGACGAAGTTGTGTAGTAGAATAAAAAGAGGTTTGTTTGATAAATTTAGATTCAGACTCCTGGGATTAAACCCTAGCTCTGCTATTTACTGGTGAGGTAACCTCCTGCGCTCAAATTCCAGAATTCAGTTTCCTCCACTGTAAAGCAAGAATAATAGCAATTATCATGGGCATTAAAAATGTATTTTCTCTGCAGCGTTTTGTACTAGGTAAGATAATGTGTGTGGAAGAGATGTGGAACTGGAGAGCTCCATATAACTTAATTCAATCAACTTTTTTTGAATGGACACCCATTGAGAATGTGCTGTACACCTTGTAAATGGAAGCTGTTCTTACAATGAGCATGATGTCAGCAGAAAGAGGGGAAGGAAAAAAAGATGACTCCAAAAGTCCACCCCCAGCCACTGGGTGCCATTTACTTCTATTCCCTGTGAAAGGACATTCCTGGACACTTCATTCTTACAGAATTCTAGGGGAATCCCTCTCCTGGGCTTGATGTGGGTTTTCAGGACCCGTGACAGAGGCTCAGGACTTGGAGTTTCTGTGGTTTAGGCTGCATTTTTCCAATTTTTAGATGTCAAACTCTCATTTTTTCCTGTGGAGCCAGTTTCCATGAGAGAGAAATTGACACAAAGTGAGTCCTTCAAAGCTGGTTGAGTCCTCAGGCCCCTCCCACTCCTAGATGCCTTTTAATATTATTTTCCTGAATGTTCCTGAACCTGAATGTTCTAGTCATATGTCAACGGGGCATTATTAAATCGCTGGACCCTGCACCGTCTCCTTTTTCATATCACCTAAGATCTGCCTCAGCCCCATATTCAACCTGCAGTGAATGGTGAATGGACCTTTCAGACACAAAGACGTGATTATGCTACCACAGGAAATTATAGCCCTGTTTTCTCCAGGTTCTAAAGAAACACAGGAGTGGTGCAGATGGGGGCAGTCGTCACACTGAGCTTTAGCAAACAAGTTGACTATATTTACCTGTACCTTTATCTATATCTTTATCTGTATCTATATCTATATATCTATCTCTGTATGGCTCCATCCATCCATCCATCCATTGTTCCATCCATCTAATGAGAAATATAAAATTTCTCATTAGAATTTTTATTTATTTATTTATTTATTTATTTATTTATTTATTTATTTTTATTTTTTGTTTTGCGGTACGCAGGCCTCTCACTGCTGTGGCCTCTCGCCTTGCGGAGCACAGGCTCTGGACGCGCAGGCTCAGTGGCCATGGCTCACGGGCCCAGCCGCTCCGCGGCATGTGGGATCCTCCCAGACTGGGGCACGAACCCGTGTCCCCTGCATCGACAGGCAGACTCTCAACCACTGCGCCACCAGGGAAGCCCGGAACTTTTATTTTTAATAAAATTTCAGTGAGACCGTCTCTGATTTCTTCCAGAAACCACACCCCCACCCCCCTTTCTCTACCTATCGCTGGGAAGTCTCACAGCAGCTTTACCAGACATGGTGAAGCAAGGCCATGTTTACCTGTTGGTCTCGAGCTACCTGAGATCAGGGGCAAGACAGTATTCACTCAGCACAGTCCCTAACAAAGGGAAGATGCTTGCTAAATTCATGTTGATGTGAATTGTCTGGGATTGCATCTTCTAGGGTGTCCTGAGCCGCTCCTCAAGGAGGGGGCCATGATCTCTGCTCCTCTTACGCTGGCCATCCAGAAGCTTAACCCTTGCCTGATGGAGCTGTGCCGCTTTTTCCAGCAATGCCTCTGCATGAGCCAGAAGAGAGACCCCAGGATGGAGGCAGTGAGGTAACCTGAACCACTCACTGCTTTTTACATCCAGTATTTACAGGCTTCTGCTTCTGCTTGACTCCTCTGCAGGCCACTAAGTGATGAGGCATTAAGTAATCCACACACAGATGACAGGGGTACCTCAAGGAATGCACACTCCTGTGAGTCCTCTATTGCACTGTCACCTCCTTGAGAACCAGGATGAAACCTCATTCATTTCTGGGTCCCCAGAGCCAAGGGCGGGCCACGACACAGTCAGTGCTGTCAAGTTGACTTGTGTTGTGTCACATCTGCTGGAATAATTACGCTGGAATAATTACAGAGGATTTTGAGTGGTCCCAGAGCCCCAATGCCCTCAGCCTGGCACGATTTGCTAGAAGAGACTAATCAGAGGTTATGTCCACCTAAATTCCAGTTTTTTCATAAATCCCTAGCAGTCATTTGCTGACTCAATAATAAAGATGTAAAAGGAAAATTAGAAGGCAGACCCCATCTTATATTAAGAAGGACTAGGTGTGGATGTTTTCCTGCCCAGGAAACATTTCCCTTTCTTCTGGGATTTATTCTTGGCTGTAAACCCAGAGCCAAACAAGGTAGATGAATATTTCTGCTCCAATAGTAGGAGGCCAGTCTCTCAGATCTTTAAAGTTATCTTCAAAGTCTACGTATGAGATCTTTCAGCTTTTTAAATGCCCATTATCCACGGGCTCTGAGCCCCAAGTTCAGGTTGGCAACCTTTTTCCATCACTCTTTTCTGGCCCTGGTCTTGGATCTCCCAATCAGAGTGGATGCTTCTTCCACCCAGAGAGGGAGATATGCAAGATTCGTAGACCTGAAGGTGTTAGCCAGCAAGGTGGAGGCATTTCTCCACAGCACAGGCTGATCCTAAGGAAGAGGACATTTTGCAACAATACTTCCCTACTTGATCAGCCCACTATTCCTTCCTGCTTTCTCTATCAAGCTCTTTGTGTCAATAACAAGTGTCAAGGCTCCACTATGTATCAATTTAACACTGAGCTGAGCCAGCAGGATATAGAGACAAATCAGAAATAAACCCAGAAACTGAGGATTTCATAGTTGGGGGGAATAAATGGTCATAAACACACATTAAAATATGACATAGTAAGTGACAAAATCAAGTCACGCACACAGGCAAAACCTATTAATCTCATACCCTTGGAAGAAAATCAAATTTGAACCATCCATATTGCATATTTGCTGGAAGGATAATGAGGAAGGCAGACATTTCCAGAAAGTAATTTGAGTTTATATTTAGAGAAATGAAGCATCTGTAAAACTGAGCTTATCCCTTCATTTCCCTTTAAGTGAATAGTGAATTGTTCTATAATCGTATAGTAAGCATTGAATAGGGGATAAGAATAACAGAGTAGGAGGCTGGCATTACTCAGTGTGCTCGTTGAATAGGACGGCCCATGTGGCCAAAAAAAATAGTGGTTTAGGGGGGCAGTTGGTCATGTGAAGAGACAAATTACAAAGAAGTGTGACAGATGCTATAGCAGATACAAGCTCTGCTATACAAGCTTGTATAGCAGAATACGAGCCATGGGACCCCAGAGGAAATAACTAATAGGGCTTATGGAGGAATAGGAGTTTGTTAGGCAAAAAATGGGAGAGGCCACTCCAGGCAAAAAAGGTGGAGAGTGAGAGGCAGACTGGAACATCTCAGAACCACGGAGAGTTCCATGTGGCTACAGCAAAAACGGGAGGCCACTGTCCCAGCATATGTCCCTATTCAGGAGACCTTGCCCTTCCCAACATCTACTTGGGTCTTGCAAATGAGTTTTGACTTTTCCCAGAGTTCCAGCAGCAACATCTCTGTGCCTCAGTTTCCAGAGTTTTATAGTGTCCTGTAAATTGAGGGTGACACAACCTGGGGAATCTTTACAGCCAGCTTTACATGAGCAATTGGTTGCTCCCCAGAATATGTGAGAATCACAGAATGATACAGATGGAAGAGAAGTTAGAGAATATTTAGCCCAACCTCCTCAAAACTCAGGCGAAGGATTGAAAGGGAATCGGATTCCCAAGAGTCCTATGTGAAGCCAGTGACACAGCCTGTCCTGAAAACTCTTCTTCCTAATGACATGCGTGGCTTTTTCACTGAAGCCTTTTCAAGCAATCCCTGTGGCCACCAGCCAAGAGCAGGGTATTATTTTGCTAAGTATTTGCTACATTGTTGACTCTAACAGCCCTGCACTCTCACTCCACCTCACACAAAAATAAATAAATGAACATCATCATTGATCCAGCACCTATGATAAGCCCGGCACTGTCGGGGAACTTTGCCAATGTTATCTCATGTCATCCTCAGGATACCCTATGAGTGTAGATTCTATTATTGACTCTCGTTTATATATGAAAAAACCAAGGCCCAGAGAATTAAGTAATCAGCCTGAAAGTCATACATTCTAGTAAGTCATGATGGTGGAACTAAAAATAAGTTTTTCTGACTCTGAAGTCTAAGCTTTTTCCTACTCAGACTCATTCTCTACCTCTCCTCCCACAGCCTATAAAGATGGAGAGGGAGTTCCTTGCTATGAATAATTAGCCATTATGACTTTTTTTTTTTTTTAGTATGGTTCTCTTCTTATAGCCACAAAGGATAGTAATTGCGTTCCCCCCTGATTTAAATCTTTAGGTATTGT
This sequence comes from Mesoplodon mirus, assembly GCF_964341445.2. Taxonomy (NCBI): domain Eukaryota; kingdom Metazoa; phylum Chordata; class Mammalia; order Artiodactyla; family Ziphiidae; genus Mesoplodon; species Mesoplodon mirus. The sequence continues at coordinate 9,031,302 of NC_138992.1, forward strand.
CTTGAATACTATTCCTGGTTTCTGAAGAATGCAACATACATCTGTCAGAGGGTGAAAAGGGTGTTCCACTCACACAGTAAGTACACAGCCAGACTGTATTGTAAATCGCATTCTATGGAAAGGTTCTAGAACTCTGAGTGATGTTCCTGCCTTCCACGGGGTCAGTAGGAGGAAGTATAACTCATCTAGTGATCATGAATCCTAGACAGAAAGAGTCTAGGGTATTTCTGAATCCCCTTCACCTAACAGTTCGAAAAAAAAATGCAGGAGTCAGCCCAGCCAAACACTGTTGCTTTCTCTGTGTTCTTGGGCAAGCTTCTCCTCCTCTCTGAGTCCCCATGTAAGCTCAAAAGACAAAGACAAATAAAACGGGAGACAATCACCAGGTAAGCACTCAAATTCCTGACCAAAGCAAAATGTATACAAATAATTCAAGAAGAAGAAGGCAGCTTGAAGTGCTAGAAGCGGATGTGTATGGTACCTCGGTCCTTGTCCTCATGGCATCTGAGCCCCATTTATTCTCAGAGATGCCAGACATCTTTTTTTTTTTTTGCTTCTACTCCTGCTGACAAAAGTGGCTAACGTAGGCTGTCTGTTCCCAAAACCAATAGTTTGGCCATTGTATTGCGCCATCTTCCAGAACTGTCTGGTCAAGGGACTCTGGCTTTCTGAAAAGCATGGAACCAGGTTGAACTCTGTAAAAAATCCTTTCTAAGTATAACCCAAATATAAGCCAGGTGGCCATACGGCCATGTTTTACATAACAACAAACAATCAAACAAAGAACAATTTAGCTGCTCAGTCCTTCCTTGTGGCTTTTGAAGAATATCAAATGAGATCTATGATAACACTCTTAGACACTCTTCTTATTCTTTTTGCCCCTCCATTATCTCTCACTTCCTACAAGCTACCGTCTCAAAACCTCTCTTTAGGCTTCATTTTCCAACGTATCCCTCAATAACTTTCCTAAAATCAAGCTTTCTGGCCCTTTCTCTGTTTCCATATATCTCCCCTGATTATTTTCTTTTCATTTTGCCTTTCACTTTTTTATCTCTCAAACACAGCTTCCTTATTTCTTATACAAATCCATCACCCCCCTTCCGCTGTCTTTTCCTTCCACCATCACCTTTATTCTGCATCATAAAAACCAAGCATTTGGACTGGGGGTGTTGGAGGAGCTCAGTAGTCAAAAATAGGAATCTATTTACCTGGTGTGGGGAGAGGGAATAGGAAATCTTGCAAACTGCTTATTGACTAGCTCTTCTATTGTCCTCACCACATTAAAATCTCCACACAAACAGCATTTTACATTTACAGAACATCATAATGAGTTCAGATTAGCATTGTGCAAACTAGGGAGATGAGGTTGGTACAGCTGGGTGTTAGAAAAACATCACTGGGCAGAGACTGGCGAAATGAGGCTTTGCTCTCAACACGACTTTCCTGCTAACTAGCAAGGGGGTCTTGCACGAGTTCCTTCATCCTCCGCCGTTGACTCTGAGTAACACCCTGTCCTGTGCACTGCCATATACTGGCCCCCTGGGAAGAGCCTGAGCCATCGCTGGTACTGTCAGAATTTTTGTCTCTGTAGCATTTCCTTCTCCATACCATGAGTTCTCTCTCTTTTTTTTCCAGCCTTAAAACAAATATGCCTTGAGAACATCTGCAAGTCTGTTTGAGGTCTTGAAAAAGCAATGGGACCTAACAGTAAGTTGGGGAACATGTGTTCACCCTGGCCCCTGGCCCAAGTTGGCTGCATTTGCAGAATTCACCCAGGCTGCAGCCAGATCATCAATGAATTGAATGTGGGTCTTTTTGGAAGTAGCAATTCTTTCTCTCCTGTGAATCTGTGGAAGGTATTGAACGTGGAAGACCACATGTTAGAGCTCTCACAATCAATGCAGTGATGCTGACTCCCTTGCCTGCTCCAAGGTCATGGAAACCTAGTACCTATGCTCAAGGGACTCCCATGATGACTGAGACTGAAGAAACGGGATGTGGGGTGTCATGCTAGCATGAACAAACCAGTCCAGGCACTGAGACTCTGACATAGTCCCTGAAGTAGCTTAAACTTGGGACTTCAGGAAGACAACACAAGGATAAATGAGGAAAGCTGAACCCATCCTCTGGAGAGAGTCACATATGATTTCTCTATACAGTTTATTCAAACTTGCTTATCTACAACTCATCAGACTTGCTGTACTATCGATCCAGATAACCTTCCAAGCCACTTAAACAGGAGGTGATGAGAACCTTCCCTCACAGGGAAGTGGAGAGTGCTGTTTTGTTGATGTCTGGTCTTGATTTCTCTTCTGTGCGTCCCACTGTATTTGGGGGTGCCTAAGGGCACTCTCAGGTTTGATGATGTACTGATAGGACTCACAGAAGTCAGAGTAGTTCTTATAGTCACCTTTACCATTGACTGCAGCAAAAAGATAGAGATTAAGGTCAGTCAAGGGAAAAGGTGCAGAGGGCAGAGTCCAGGCACAAGCTTCTGGTTGTCCTCCTCAAGTGGACTCACATGGACAGCACTGAATTCCTCCAGCAATGATGTGTGACAGCGTGTATGGAGTATTGTCAACCAGGAAACTCATCCGAGCCATGGAGTCCAGGGGTTTTATTGGGGGTCAGCCATGCAGGGACATGAAGTGCCCACATGGCTGAGCTTAGTTACTCAGGCTCCAGCCCCTCCAGAGGTCAAGCTGACACTGTGTGACTCATGGCACCCACTACAAATCACTTTGTTAGCTTAGACTACCTGGCATGGTCCAAAGCCCCAGGTATACAAAGACACTTACCAAGCAATATATTCCAAGGGTTTAGTGGTTATGTCCTAGGAACTGTTCAAGGACCAGACCTTTCTTTGGCAGTTGCATGGTTTGAATGCCCTCCTGAGTCAACCCTCTACTGCACACTCACACAATGAGTCATCCCCCTTATGGGATCAGGTCCCTGTATGCTATTTCCATGTCTGTGGTTGCTCCAGTATCTCTGTAAATGTCGAGTGTCTATGCAGAGCATTACTAAGCTCTCTCCAGCTGCCCCGTCTGTACCCCTTTGTTCCTCACTGCAGGGACAGCTTCCCTCCACCCACTCACCTTGCACGCTGCTGAGCATCAGTTTTCCCTCCTTTATGATCTATGCCCACCACTTTCCAAGTAGCATCCAAGTGGAGACAGTTTTCCCCCATCGGAAGACCCTGAGTGTCCTTGCATGACCAGTGAACATCAGGTTCTTTCATGAGGGAAGTAGCCCGATGCTTCCCTGTCTGGTCAAACACAGAAAGATTTATTGTTAATCCCTGGGACACTTGAGGGGCCCTCAAAGTTACACAAATGTCAAGCTCCTAAACAGCTGTGGTCGGGCCTCCTAGGGCCTGCAAAGGGCCCCTTGTTTGCAAAGCTGAGGAGGATACAGTAAATTTGCTAAGGCAAAGGGATTCGTACCTGGATAGGAATCAAGAAAATAGCATAATTCATTAAGTGTGGGTTAATCTGACCCGACCCTCTGCGATGGATCAAATTGATATTAATTAGGGACATTTGGCAGGAAATGATCCCTGAGGTTCCACAGAGAGTAATTTATCATCAGGGGAAGTAGAGGATGAACTGATGAATGACTTGGTCCCGACCCCCGGCTATCCGCTTGTGTGGAACCCGCCAACCATCCTTTAGGGATAATGATTACGCACGACCAGAACTTTTAAAAGCCCGAGTGTGGGGGACGTCTGAGGCCCACGCAGCAGGGACAAAGGCTCAGAGCACCACATGGGACCGGTTTTCTAGGGTCACGCTATCCCAACAGCAGCCATGGCGGGAAGTAAATAGGGCCCAAGGAAAACTGGCCGGAGCCTGGAGTCCACGGTTTCCTGGAGTGTAAGGGGAGGTTGACCCCTCCTGGGCTGAATAAGTCCTGATGGGGCGGATGCTTAGGGCAATGAGGAGGCCTCAGGGGGTGCTTCCACACTGGCGTTCCTACTCATTTGTGCAGATGTGGTCGCCAGTGGTTTACTGATGAGGTAGAGAGATAGGACAGGTATGGTGCCCCAGCCAATGAAGGAGACCATGCAGCTACACATGTGACGTCATTAACCAGGATTCTTCTTGGAGGCAAAGCACAGGTGCATTTCTGTCTATTTCACTCAAGTCCAAAAGACTAGCTAAACTAGCAAGAGAAAGAAAGGGAGGGGGAAGGAGAGGGGGAGGGGGAAAGGGAGCAAAAGGGATTCCGTGTGTGTTTCCTAGTCCCGTTGTGTGTTTCTATGAGTTCGTGTGTGCATGTTTCTATGTCCACCTATTCTGAATAGGTGCCCTGTGTTGGGGGCTTGTATGAGTGAGGAAATAGAGTGCTATCATAATGCAATCTTAAATTTTAAACTCCCATACAATAGCCTTTTTTCTCTTATGTCTGAGTTCTTGTGAAAACTTTGGTTCTCACCTCATTCCTTCCATCAGAGAAGGAAAAGGCCAAGGCTCCAGGGATATTATAGGCCAGTGGTTCTCAATCAGAGGTGATCTGGACCCCCAGGGATGTTTGTTTGGCAATATCTAGAGACATTTTTGTATCACAACTTGGGGACGGGGGGCTGCTACTTGTATCTAGTGGGTAGAGCCCCAAGATGCCGCTAAACACCTTAAAATGCACAGGAGACCCCAACAGCAAAGACTTATTTGGATGAAAATATCAATAGTGCTAAGGTTGAGATACCTTGTTGTTGGCTATGGGAACTTCTCAAATCCCGAGAAACGTCTAGAACAACACACCTATGCAGATTGTTATTACCCCTTGGCATTGAGCAGAACTTAGGCTCTGGAGATGCTGAAAAGATGAATTTTGCCACATTGATCCATCTACCCCCCTTGACGTAATCGTTTTAGAGATGGTGCATCTTCTGTATTAGTGAGAAAGGATGGGCACGGCATAGCTTCATTCCTCTGTGCACCTGAGATACTGAACAATAATTAATGATCTATAAACAAAGCTTCGATGCACAAGGACAACTCATGATTTGAAGAAACCCTTCAGAGGGCTCTGTAAAGGCTCAGCTCTTCCCAGATATGATCATTGGATGAGCCCTGGTTCTCCAGGAGGCAGTGGTGGGGGGAACAGCTCACAGCCAGGTTCACCTGTAAGCCAAGAATGGTCCCATCACACATGAGCTCGGTCTAACTCCTCAAACCTCGTCGACCCCTGTTTGTCTCATCTGCAAAATGGAGCTAGTGCTGCATCCTACCACCGTCAGGATGATAAGGACAAAATCCTGTCAAAACATTTGTGGTGAGCAATAGGCTTTCAATAAATGGTCTCTCTCCTTGTTAAATCTGCAAAGGAAACAATTCCCAAGGGGGCTATCAAGGAAAGAGGAAGAGCTAGGATTTAATGGGCCCTGCTGCCATCCATGCACTTTACCTGGCTCAGCTCATTCTCACGGTCCTCATGGGATGACTCCCCACGGATGTGGAGTCAAGGCTGAGCAGTGACAAGCTCCAAGCTCCATATCCCTCTGGTAATGAGTAAGCAGGATGGGCACTGCAACCTAGGAGGTCTGATTTCAAAGCCCCATCTCACCCTACCCCCCAGCTTGTGCAGAAAACCCCTAAAGGAAAGACGTATCAAATTCCCAGGCCCGAGGCCAGGCACATATAAGAAGAATCACCCCAGAGATCCTCTTGCTGGAAAATTAACTAGACTAGACAAAGCCAGCCCTTTTCCTGGAGGGAGAGCTGATGACCCTGAGACATAATCTCAGGGCCTCCAAGCCTTTGAGATGAGGTAGGGTGTGTGGAACAGGGGAGCCATTGTTCTCTAATTAGAGCCTGGGTCTCCTCTGAGGCTCAAGATGGGCCTCTTAATATGGAGTCTTCACCTGCTCCAAGCCAGAGCGTTATGATGCCTCCTCCCCCCGAGAGGCAGCCCACCTGCCAGATTCATGAAAGGCTGTCCTCTTGATGTGAAGAGGGGGAGGGGGACCGCATGACTAAGGGCTTTCCCTGGGGTATAAAGGGCTCAGTCCCCATCTTGTTCAAAGCCAAGCATCGTTCGTCCAGCAGCTTTCGAGTGGGACCTTCACGGTAGGGACCCCTTCTCCTGATTGTGGAGGGGGCCAAAGAGGAAGGAAGGGAGGGATGGAGGGAGAGGGTTAAGAGTGGAGGAAGAGGGAGGGAGGGAGGAAAAGAGGGAGGAAAGGATGGAGGGATGGTAAGGATGGGAGGAACAAAGGGAGGGAGGGAGGAGGCTCTCAAGGGGTGCCTGAGACCTGGATGCTACTCCAAGATGTAGCTAGAAACCCAAAGGCACTCAGCTCTTGTACAAAGAGATGTAGTGCCAGAGGACAACATCTGGTGCATTTACCTGGGGAAAAAAACCAGCACAACACATCAATGAGAGTCCTACAATCCTGTGTGGGCCAATGTCTCTCCCTAGGGCACCTGGTGTGGAAATATAACTATCACTAGTCATGGGCCGGCCTTACTAAGCACCTAGTTCATGCTAGGCAGGTCCCATCTTGAAGGATTACTCCATTCAATCCTCATGACACCCTGAGGAAGATAAATGGGCATCTTACTGCCCAGGAAAATGAGTACAAGACAGCTTCAGTGTCTGGCTCAGGGCACGCATCAAGGGAAAGGCGGAGCCTGAGCCCCCTCCCCTGGTCCCCCCCCAAACCCGACTCCACCCCAGGTCTGTCCAGCTAGAAAGGCCTTGCTTTTAGAAACATCCTAGATGAGGCGGAATCAGTCTTCAGGGAACATCTTGGTGAGCCAGGCCTCCAGAGCACACCGACCAAGGCGAGGCTTGGGGACCCTCAGTCCCACAAGATAGCACTGCTGCAGGGTCCCTGACAGCCCTGGAGGCCTTTTTAGGAAAAGGCAGTTCTCCTCCAGGTGGACACAGCCCCAGCCCCAAGGGCACCTGACTCTGCCTGCAGAAGGATGCTGGATTTCGGCAGCGGCCCTGAGTCATCCCACCCCCAGATCCTAATGTGCATGTCCCCCCACTTCAAGTCTCTTTCCCCATTGTTCAAGGCTGAGCCCATGCTGTCACCTCTGGCTGGCACTGCAATTTCCCTTGTCTTGGCTCCCAGCTGGGGACTGTCAACTGCAGTGTCACACCACACCCCAGCGAGTGGCTGGCCACTCTGGGGGCCTCCCAAGCAAGTATTGCCAAAACTCTCAACAGTTATACAGTGAATAAAATTACTAGGCTGCTTATTTGAGATTTAATGATCAGCGTCGCAGTTGAGGGTAAAACACCTTGTTACCGAGTCCAAGCTCGCTCTGCTCTCCGCACGACAGGCCAACGAATCGGGAGGCAGGTGTTGAGGCAGGGAGGACGATCGGAAAGCTGGCAGATGGAGAAGATGACAGACTAGTGTCTCCGAAAAACCAGCTTATTGGGGTTTGGATGCCAGTTTCTTTTATAGCGTGGAGAGGGGGAGGAGATGAGGAAGTAAAGTAAAAAGGCCCGTACGTTCTGCAAATATCCCCTGGAATGGCCAGCCTCTGGGAGGGGATGTGCTAATTTCTTCTTTCTTGCAGCCATCCACAGGTGGACAGGGTCCAGATGTTTCCCTGAACAAAGGCACTTTGGTTTAACATTCAGGCAGAGGGGCAGGGTTCCCCAAGGCAGGCCATTATGTATAGACAGTATCCTTTTAGGGAACAAAAGCAACAGGAAGCAAAGATTAAAGTAAAAGAAACAGATCCAGCCTGTAGTCAGACTTGTCTCTTCCCTGTTACAACCTGGACAAAAGACTTAAGTCGGACTGGCTGACCGCAGTTTGAATCTTGTGCCTGGTGCTGCCATGGTCCCCCTGCCGTGGTGCCTTTTGGCAAAGGTGGCCTTGCAAGTTACTGGACCTCTCTGAGCCTTGGTTCCCCACCTAGAAAGTTCTAGCGTGTCCTTATGAGCCAGTATACGGAGATGCTTGGTGAAGACCCAAGACAAAGAATGACCCAATCACTGAAAGGTAGTGTTTAAAGGAATGAGGTCCTGGAGTTTATAACATCCCTTTTAATTGTGGTAAAATATACATAACATAAAAGTTACCATTTAAACCATTTTTAAGTGAACAGTCCAGTAGCGTTAAGTGCATTCACATTGTTGTGCTAACATTACCTCCATCATCTCTAAAACTTTTTCATTTTCCCCAACTGAAACTCTGTCCCATTAAACGCGAACTCCCCATCACCCCGCCCCTGTCCCTATAACTTACTTTTTATTTATTTATTTTTTTAAAGAATCAGTTTTATTTGTTTATTTATTTTTGGTTGCGTTGGGTCTTCGTTGCTGCGCACGGGCTTTCTCTAGCCGCGGCGAGCGGTGGCTACTCTTCGTTGCAGTGCTCGGGCTTCTCATTGCAATGGCTTCTCTTGTTGCAGAGCACGGGCTCTAGGCGCGTGGGCTTCAGTAGTTGCGGCACACGGGCTCAGTAGTTGTGGCTCACGGGCTCTAGAGCGCAGGCTCAGTAGTTTTGGTGCACGGGCTTAGTCGCTCCACGGCATGTGGGATCTTCCCCGACCAGGGATTGAACCTGTGTCCCCTGCACTGGCAGGTGGATTCTTAACCACTGCACCACCAGAGAAGTCCCCCTATAACCTACTTTGAAAAAATATTAGACCCGAGTCAAGATCATGTCTGTAATAAGGTCACTTCTGCTCATTTGCATTCTAATAAAATATATGCTTGAAAGTCCAATAAACATATTTGCGATTTCTATAAACACCACCCTCAGCCTGTTCTTCCCTGAGCATCAGGATGACCCAAAGGAACATCTCCCTGAAATGAGTATCACAAGAGAAAAAGAACAGCATCCATGGTGCTCAACTGGATCCTCTCCTGCATTTCATCAAACAGGGGCTTCTTCTCCAACAGGGAATCAGAGCCTTCATGGTAATAGCTGCTTTTTCTTGAGCCTTTACTGGTGCCGGATGCAATCATTGTAATTACTGAAGATTCTGAGCCATTTCTCTCCATCAGGCACTTGTACGTGCCCTGCATGGATTAACTCATTCAGTCCTCACGACACCTCCTAATTTATATCGTTAATGTGATGAGCACTGGATCTGGGAGTGGGGCATTTTTACCATAAATCGCTAGTCTCTGAGCCTCGCTGGTCTCATTCGTACAAAGAGACTTTGGACTAGATGATTCTGCTGCCTCTTCTGAGCTCAAACAGGTGGCACCCTCTCGCTGTGTGACGGTGACAATTAAAAATCTGACTCAGGGGCCTCCCTGGTGGCGCAGTGGTTGGGAGTCCGCCTGCCGATGCAGGGGATGCGGGTTCGTGCCCCGGTCTGGGGGGATCCCATGTGCCGCGGAGCGGCTGGGCCCGTGAGCCATGGCCGCTGGGCCTGCGCGTCCGGAGCCTGTGCTCCGCAGCGGGAGAGGCCACAGCAGTGGGAGGCCCGCATACCGCAAAAAAAAAAAAAAAAAAAAAAAAAAAAAAAAAAAAAAAAATCTGACTCAGTAAGTGCCAGGTAGTGCCACCGGTCTCGGTCATGAGGGTACGACTTCAATAGGGTCCCCTGAAATGCCTTTAGCTGCCACCCACGGAGTTCCCGGGCCATGCCACTTTCCAGCGGGAGAGCCTGTGCCATCAGAGAGCCTGTCTAACCTTGAAAGTTAACCTGCTGTAAGAACTTATGTGGTTAAAAATTGTTATAAGCAGAGCCTCATGTCTGGCAGATAATAAGCAGAGTATTAGAGAATGCTTGAGCTGAGTGTGAATCTCAAAGCTCTCACACCCTCTTCTTGTGTATTCATTCAACAAACGGGTATCTTCCAGCCAGCAGAGGTGTGCTGGGCCCTGGAGCAAGTTCACAGAGTAGAGATCCTACAACCTATGAATGTCTTCTCCCCTGGGACACCTTCCCCAGTACCAAGCCCTGTCCACTTGCAGAGCGGCCCACCACGGACCTGGGTATCTATGCTGGGCCACGAGGATACAGGGCAGCCTTTGCCTCTGGGAGAACAAATTGCAGAAATTGCCCCTCCCTCCAGGTTGACACAGCCCTGCAGAGGGCAAGCGTGGGAGTTGAGCACCGGCTGCATTTCAGCCCCTACTTGCCCACTCAGCACAACACCTCTGCAAAGTGCACAACATATACAACCGTACTCAGCAGCCCGCTGTGTGCCACTGGGGTAGCATAATCACTCTGTATTATCGTTCAAACTGTGTCCTAAAAACATGTTCTAAACTGAATATGTGTAAGTCAATCATCCATCTCACATTCCTTTGGGAGTTAGATTCCCAGGGAGCTAAAACTATTCTATTCTGAATTCCTCTGGTCTTTAAGTTGTCCCTTCCCTATTAAATACATGGTTAACCTGCTTGAGGCAATAGACCGTAAGTGACTATTGAAGTTCAATATTGACTGCTCAGATCCCAGGGCAGCTACAGTTGAAATGTAGGTTCCTGACCCCACCCACCTCGCCCCTTCCCCCCAGGCCCTTCCAAACGCACATTCCTTGAACGCTAGGATTGCCACAAAGTATGCAAAAGCATTGTTTGCTAGCAGGCAGCGCTGCCTCGCGATGGCCAGATTTATTCTGTGATGTTGGTACAAAAGTTCAGAGCCAGCCCGTTCAAGAATATCCTATGGTATCACTTATGGGTGGAATCTAAAAAAATGATATAAATGAACTTATTTACAAAACAGAAATCGACTCACAGATATAGAGAAAAAACTTGTGGTTTCCAAAGGGGATGGGGGAGATAAACTAAGAGTTTGGAATTAACAGATACACACTATGTATAAAATGGCTAAACAACAAGGACCTACTGTATAGTACAGGGAACTATACTCAGTATCTTGTAATACCCTATAATGAAAAAGAATCTGTAAAAGTATATATATATATATATATATATATATATATATATATATATATATATATACTTCAATTAAAAAATGGTTAAAAAATTTTAAGAAAAGAATGCTTCTCAGAATGCTGGTGGGTCATAACGTATGGGTTGCTCAAAATTCAATTTACAAAAGTCAAACTATAGCGCTTGTTAAATTGCCACCCTTTCCCATTCGTCTGTGAACCACTCACAGGTAAGGTGTGTTTTCCTCACTTTGCTTTCCTGGATCCTTGCAATGTGCCTGACCCATAATAAATGACCATTGATTTAGTGAATAAATAAATGAGACCAGAACTATGTCCTCAAGGAGCGCACAGTGAAGTGTCCATTTTATAGATGGATAAACTGAGTCTCAGAGAGGGAACAGAATCTCCTTACTGTCGTATTGCTAACAAAGCCGCTGGCAAAGCTGGGACAGAGACACTTTCAGGGCTTTCTCTTTTTCCTGCACTGCATTACGGGACAAACAGCTCCTGCAGGGTCTCGTGTCATGGTTTCTGAAAGCACACTTGCCATATTCCACTGACTTCTCTCCCAGGACGTTGTTGCAGCTGATGCCAGGATCCCACTGTTTGCTCTGCTGCCATGATCATGCTTCTGCTCATAGGAATGCTAATGGTCCCGCATGGCGGTGAGTGACGGTATTTTACTGTATTTCTGGCTTAGTATATAACTACATACAATGAACCCTGGGCCGTCTTGTCCAATTCCATCTGATTTGCTTACTAGTAATTTTATCACCTTGCCTAATGAGTGGTGGAAATCAAACATGAATGATAAGCTCGAGGGTTAATACTGATATTAAAGTTGATATTTTGAGCATGGACATGTGGAATGGGGGTAAGTGGGCACCAAGGAGAGCAAAGGGCAAGGGTTAGCAAGGTCCTCTCCACCCGGTATTGCATCTCCTTCCCCGCTGCTCAGGGGCTGCTGTCCCTTGCTTTGCTGATTCCCTTGGAGTGTGTTGGCCTTCCTGACATGCAACAGCTCCCTTGCCCCTTCTGGAGGCATCTCTGGTGTAAAAGCAAACACTTCCAACCCCATATTCGAAAGTTGGGGCCCATGCCACCAAACCTGAAAGCCATCTAAGTAAGCTCCTTGGCAGCCGGGGTAATAATTCCGAGTTCACTTGGGATCTTAGCTGTGAATCTGAGTCTTCTGGCTCCTTCCTATGCTCTTTCTTATTTGCATATTTATGCAGCTAAACATCCCAAATCACTTCTTTCCTTCCTGTAACTGCTTAGGCACTGTCGTTACTGAGATCACTCATTTATCTTGTCATTTTTCTCCTTCTTTTTCTATATTCAGGTAAACTGTGGACCAACCCACTGACCCTCCCCTCTCTGTGGTTCCCTTCCAATCCCAATAGTGACAGTGAAGCAAAGGGAACCCACAATATTATTGATCGTTTATCTTGACCAGGACCTGAGTTAGGAGATAATTCAAGAGGTTTGCATGGCATCCAGAAGCTTGTAGGTTGAAATTAGAATATAACCACTTTCCATAAGATGCAAAGTCTTCCCTTCAAGTTCAAATCCTCCCAAACACCACTTCGGACTTTCCTCTGAGGCAGAGTGGGTCAACCACTTCCAGAATGTGCTGGGCTTCTATTGATTATTTACTTCCTTCATATGTGGCTTTTTTCTTATAAAAGGTTTTGGTCATGACTGGGGTCCCATTGCTAGCACAACTGGGGCTGATGTATCAGCCCCTCCACCTTTCTCAAGAACTTAAGTGGTCTTGATCAAATGATGAGGCTCCTGCCCTCAGGTGTTCAAAGTCTAATGCCAGAGACCCACAAGTAAGGAGACCCTGAGAATCAGCATGAATAGTACCATGGTAGAGGTCACCAGAAGGTGGGAGTGGGCATGAGAGCTCAGAGGGCAGGCAACTAGCCAGAGTCTTCCAACATGGAGGGAGGGAGAGAGGAAAGACTTCCACATGGTATTGTTAAAACTAAGCTTAAATGGTGAGTAGCTGAGCCAGGCTGAGTCATGGACAAAGTACTGCAGCAGAGGACATGGCTTGTGCAAAGGCCCAGGGGTCAGGGGACACTCATGGAACTGAGAGCAATTCAGGATGGTTGGAGTGTGGCATCCAAGAGGGATTGATCCCAGCTGTCCCAGCTCACTACAGTCCCCCAGATATCAACCAGGGGTACAAAATGTACAGGACAGCCACAACAGAAAATTATCCAGCCCAAATATCAATAGTCTTAGGCCGTGAAACCTGCTCTAAGCCAAACAGGGCCAACTGGGGGCATCTTCCTGAATAAAGTTAATCTAACATGCTTCTTTGAAGGCCAACCCTTTGTGGCTTTCAGATTTGCAGCTTTCCAAACAATGTCAAACTTATGGGCCTGACTAAATTGACCACTTTGTGAAGAAAGACAAAAATCTTTCAACATTTCAGGCTACTCACATGCTGCATATAACCTGGCCGGGGAGGGGGGGAGCAATGTGAGCATGGACCAGTCTGTAAGCCCTCTGAGCCTCTAGGGAGCTGGTCCCTGGTTGAACTAAGATTCCAATTCCCATCCATTTGTCCCCATTGCCCTAGGCTGCATCCCCATCCTCCCACCTTGACGAAACACTAACTGAAGTTGGTGGTAATATTTGGGTACTGTAGAAATCATCATTTTTTCCCCAAGCAACATTTCTCAAAGTGCAGATTCTAGGCCATCAACTTTAAAACCAGCCGGGGAGCTTGTTAAAAATATCTATTTCTGAGCCTTACTCCAGACCTGCTGGATCAGACTTGAGTGAGGTTACAAGGATGGTTCCTTTTACTGAGCCTGCATCCCAGGTGAGTTTGATGCTGATAGTCTGGGGGAAACGCCTGTCCTCAGTTATAAACCACTTGGAGTTTGGGGTCCTCTCCATGTCTGTTTTTATTTCCACCAATCCTTCATCTCAAGTAACTCCAAACAAACATGCAATATAAGTTGAAATTGTATGCTTTATATGCAACAACAGCTTCAAGATAAGTCCCCAAATCTCCCCATCCCAAACCAGAAAGTCACTCCCTTAAGGCCAACTAATATAAAACACTGGGTTACCCAGCCACTCCTTTATTTCCTTCAAGAGGTGACCACAGAGATCTGGCACATAGCAGATACCAGAAAAATATGTCTAGAATTGAATTTATGTGCATCCTCATTGCTACCCCGGCCACCACCTCCCAGCTCTAGCCCAGCACTTGGACAGAGGCAGTGTTGGTGCTAACCCTGCTCTCCTCCTCGATTACAGGGGCCCACCCTCTGGACACCCCACATCTTCCATGGGAGCTGCCTCCAGGACTCTCAGAAAATATCAGTAAGCATCCTTTGATCTTTTCTTAGGAGACCTAGCTGGGTAGAAAGCTGTCTAGGGTATCGGCAGAGAAATCGATCCCTTCTGCATAAACCCTAGAGCCATTTACTGCTGTGGCATTTGTAGGTAAAGTGACTTGAATAAGACTCAGAAGCCTCTCTCTCACAGTTTACTCTGGTGTCTGACCCACTGTTGGTCTCTCCTTTGAGATAAAGCACTAAAAACTCTCATCAAAGACACAGGTCAGCTGAAAGGGGAAACTAGAAGAGGGAAGCAAATGGGCTGATGAATGAGGGTTATGTAGTAACTGCATTAAAAGGCCAGATGAAAAGAAAAATATGGTGTATTGCAGTCCTCTGGTTATTAGAAGGGAGGGATCTGTAATTGTTCCTTGGGGTATGGAAGGTTTTCCTGGTGATGGATTATAAATATTTCTCAGGTGGGTTCTTATACAGGCATCGCTGAAGAATAGAATACATCGTGAACTAGCTGGTGAGGTTAACCCTGAGTTAAGGGTTCGTTTCTGACCTTTCAGGGAGGTGAGCTGAGTCAGCCGAACTATTTGTGCAGGCGCCCATGCAAGCTAAGTGATCAGCCCCATCCAGACACAAATGCTAGTGGCCTCTCTCCAAATGGCATCACCCCCATGGGAAGTGCAATGCCTACTAGGAGGTCTTCTTCAGGTAGATATTTAGACTCACAGGCCACACTTGGCTTTTAGAAGGATCAAGGCCAGGAAGCACTGTGTGCCAGCAGGCCATGCCAGCCATTCTTCTTTACCAAGAGGAGCCCTGGCAGCAACCTACACAGTAGCCCAGGAGCCCCTAGGTAACAACTCAGGTACAAGGGAATGGGACTCACATGCAGCAGCCCCAGGACCCGCCCTGGCCTAGAAGCTTCACTCTCCATAGGAGTCAGTATCCCTAGTAACCACCGCATAGGTATAATTTCTAGGATGCCAGAATGGACATGCCCAACTGAATGAGTCATCACGCTGATGGACACCCAAAATGATGACTTCCCACCAGGTGTTTGTAGTTCATCTGATACACCTCACCATCCACAGGCCTTTTTTTTTTTTTTTTTTTTTTTTAACCATTGAGCATTGTTGTCTAGCAACACAGTTCATGGTTTTTATCTTATCAGGTTTCCATGGTAACCGGTGTTACTAGAAAGTTAGCCCAAGGTCAAATCTATCCTTAGAGAAGGGGTTGTACTCACACTTCCCACAGGGGGCGGACAGGGAAGGGAAAGGGGTGGACCTCAAGCCTCTCTAATTTATTTTCTCTTCCTTCCACTTAGATATGACTTTCCTCAATGGGGTGTTTAAAAATGTGGGAGGAGTGGCCGAAATCTTTGGTAAGTTAAATCTGAATTTGCTTTTATCCCCCAGGTGTCAGGGCGTGGGAGGTGTGTGGGAAATCTAAGGAAATTACCAGGGCCTTGGGCTCTGCCCTCTGAGCTCCCACAGCCTCGTCAGCAAGCTCCCAACAATGTGACCCAGGTCCTGATGATTGTAGCAGTGCCCTTTAGTGCACGGTGAGTCACTGAGTTGCCAGGTGGCTTCATTGTCCTTCCTTCATTCATCCTGACCTCAACCTGGCCAGGAGGGGAATGGCATCCCTACTTTACAGGCAAGAAAACTGAGCCAAAGGAGTTAGGGACTTGCCCAAAGCCACACAGCCAGAAGGGACAAGGTCTCCTCTGAGTCCAGAGCTTGGCCCCCTTCCACAAAAGTAGTTTTATGTTTCCTTCTCAACTACTGAATATACATAAAGTTTAAGAAGCGTTCCACTGATCAGTTATATATCTATTATTTGACTGTTAATCGCACGACATTACACTGATTCCCATCACTGATGACTAAAAGTACCCGAAATAAGATGATAGTAAAATGGACGTGAGCAAGGTGACTCTGAACAGCTATGGGATTAGACAATGTTGCACGTAAAACTGCACTTAAAATGTGTGTATGACTAAGTGCAGGTGCCCTGGAAGCTCTTGAATGCAAATGCATGTTTCTATAAACACATACACATACACATAAACCTTAGGGTGGCTTTTTCCATCAGCGTAGAACCATTTATTCATGTTTCTGATAAGACTGTGTGGAAACAAAAGGTGGGAAGGGAAGATTGAATGAGGTAGGAAGAAACCAGCAGAGCAGTGAACGGTCAAGGTGGACGTGGTCCTCACAAACAACTTTGGATCTCCCCAAGCCCCCTACGATGACCCTGTGTGTTGAAATCAGTGCTATGGGGTCACCTCGCTAAGCACCTGACGATCATCCAATCAGAAAGGCAGAGAGCAGAGACTCCCGTCAGACTCTACAACCATGAGTTGTAGAGTCAAAAAGATGGATACTGTTTTCTTGCCAATTTTGTTTGCAAGAGCATTTTTGTTTAGGATAAGTCATTGTTGCTGGTGGATACCTCGGGCGTGTCTCTGACCTTCTATTTCTTTACCCATGAAAGGGAGGTGACAGAATAGCATCTGCCTTACAGGATTAACAAGAAGTTTATGGGGGGAAATTCCCTGGTGGTCCAGTGGTTAGGACTCCGAGCTTTCACTGCCAAGGGCGCGAGTTCAATCCCTGGTCAGGGAACTAAGATCTGGCAAGCCCCATGGTACTGCCAAAAAAAAGCAAAGCAAAGCAAAGCAAACAAACAAACAAACAAAAAACCCAAGAAGTTTATGGGATCATAGACCAAATGAAAGCTTTATAAAGCATTACTCACTCAATCAGTTTTAACTATTGTGCTATTTAAAGTACTAACACACCATTGTAAAGCAATTATACTTCAATAAAGATGTTAAAAATAAAATAAAAAATAAAGTAAAATAAAGCACTTAACACAGTTTCTGGCACATAGCAGGTGCCCGCAAATTATGAGTGTCTGTGCCCCTTCTCTTCCTGCACTGATTTTTACTTCTTTATTGCCAGCACTGTGTCATTAGGGATACATTCAGCAAACTAATAGTGATTAAATAATAAAGACATTTAATGATCTCACATAAGCCATCTGAAGGCACCAGCATTGGTGCAGTAGCTCAACACAGGTATCAGAGACCCAGCAGGTTTGTTCTATATTACCCCACTGCTACCCTGGACATAGTTTTTCAGCTTTAAGCTTGGGGGCCTCATGGCTGCAAGGTGGTTGCTGCAATTCCAGCCAGCATATCCTCCCCATATTCAAGGAAGGAGAAAGGTGTAGCTCAGAAGGGCCCTCTTACATGCCTTTATGCTTTATTAAGAAAGAAATATTTCCCAAAAGCTTCTAACAGACTCATCCTTAGGGTTTTGGGGTCATATTTGGGCTTCATGCTCAGCCCTAGACTAGCCCTTGTCTTGGAAGCATGGGATTACCATGATGAGCTGAGAATGACTATTAAACAGTCCCAGGGACTTGGGGAGGAGGTTACCTTCCCTGAATGCTTTTCAGTTTTGTTGTTTAGGAAGAGGGATGAATGGCTGTCAGGTGGGCAACCAACAGGGACCACAGCTAGTAAACCTGCTTGTCTTCAATTGTCTAGAATTGTCCTAAGTACACAGTAGGTGCTTAGCAGGTGCTAAGGCACCATCCACCCAAGAAGGGGGCTCCCTCCTCAACTCTGGCTCCTGGTGTGCCCTCCTCCCCTCCCCCAGACTGCCTGGGCTCCCACTTCACCTGGCTGCAGGATGTCTTCACCAACTTCCCTGCGCTACTCCAGTTCGTGAATGGTATGAAGTGTGTGGCTGGTCTCTGTCCCCGGGACTTCGAAGACTACGGCTGTGCCTGCAGGTTTGAGATGGAAGGGCTGCCTGTGGACGAGTCTGACAGGTGAGCACGACCAAAACGTGAGCTCGTGGAGACCCGGCTGAGGCTTGGGCGGAGCACAGATGCGGAAAACTCCCTTGGCTTCGTTTGTGTGTGCAGGTGTATGTGGGTGTGTGCAATCAAATTTAAAATATTAGAAGCATCCAAGGTTAGCAAGGATATGGCAAATAGCTACTGGTAGCAGGACGGTCAATTAGGACAAGTTGGTGGTATCTGTTAGAGTTTTATGCATATCACCTATAACCCAGTAACTCCAATTCTGTGCTCCTAAGGGACTCTGTGAGCTCAGGCCCGTTCTTTTACTTCTTTGTGTTCCATTTATTCATCTATTAAGTGGCAGTAAAAATAACACCTACCTCATAGAGTTATTGTTTAGGATTACATGACCAAATGCAAGTTAAAGTGATCGGGATTCTGCCTGGCTTATTAAGTCTTCAAGAGTACTTGTGACAGATCACAATATTAGTAGGGCTGTAGTAGTAGTAGTGAGAGTAGTAATAGTATTGTGGGAGTCACAGTCAGGCTGTAATAGTAGTAGTAATAGTAACAACATCAGTAGTAACAATTGTCTAGGTAGCTATAGTAGTATTAATAGCAATAGTGGTAATAATAGCAGTGACAGCTGCAGCAGTAGTACTAGTAAACGGGTGGTGGTGGTGTTGGTAGTAGTAGTAGTAACAGTAGTAGTAGAACAGTTGTCACAGTAGCTGTAGTAATAGTAATAGTGATAATAGTAGTAATAGCATCAGTACTAACAAAACTGTAATGTGGTGTTGGTAGTAGTAGTAGTAGCAGTAGGAGTAGAAGTTGTCACAGTAGCTGTAGTAAGAGTAATAATAGTAGTAATAGCATCAGTACTAACAAAACTGTACTGTGGTGTTGGTAGTAGTAGTAGTAACAGTAGTAGTAGAAGTTGTCACAGTAGCTGTAGTAAGAGTAATAGTAATAATAGTAGTAATAGCATCAGTACTAACAAAACTGTACTGTGGTATTGGTAGTAGTAGTAGTAACAGTAGTAGTAGAACAGTTGTCACAGTAGCTGTAGTAAGAGTAATAGTAATAATAGTAGTAATAGCATCAGTACTAATAAAACTGTAATGTGGTGTTGGTAGTAGTAGTAGTAACAGTAGTAGTAGAAGTTGTCACAGTAGCTGTAGTAAGAGTAATAGTAATAGTAGTAATAGCATCAGTACTAACAAAACTGTAATGTGGTGTTGGTAGTAGTAGTAGTAACAGTAGTAGTAGAACAGTTGTCACAGTAGCTGTAGTAAGAGTAATAGTAATAATAGTAGTAATAGCATCAGTACTAACAAAACTGTAATGTGGTGTTGGTAGTAGTAGTAGTAACAGTAGTAGTAGAACAGTTGTCACAGTAGCTGTAGTAAGAGTAATAATAGTAGTAATAGCATCAGTACTAACAAAACTGTACTGTGGTGTTGGTAGTAGTAGTAGTAACAGTAGTAGTAGAACAGTTGTCACAGTAGCTGTAGTAAGAGTAATAATAGTAGTAATAGCATCAGTACTAACAAAACTGTAATGTGGTGTTGGTAGTAGTAGTAGTAACAGTAGTAGTAGAACAGTTGTCACAGTAGTTGTAGTAAGAGTAATAATAGTAGTAATAGCATCAGTACTAACAAAACTGTACTGTGGTGTTGGTAGTAGTAACAGTAGTAGTAGAAGTTGTCACAGTAGCTGTAGTAAGAGTAATAGTGATAATAGTAGTAATAGCATCAGTACTAACAAAACTGTACTGTGGTGTTGGTAGTAGTAGTAGTAACAGTAGTAGTAGAAGTTGTCACAGTAGCTGTAGTAAGAGTAATAATAGTAGTAATAGCATCAGTACTAACAAAACTGTAATGTGGTGTTGGTAGTAGTAGTAGTAACAGTAGTAGTAGAACAGTTGTCACAGTAATTGTAGTAATAGTAATAGTGATAATAGTAGTAATAGCATCAGTACTAACAAAACTGTACTGTGGTGTTGGTAGTAGTAGTAGTAACAGTAGTAGTAGAAGCTGTCACAGTAGCTGTAGTAAGAGTAAGAGTAATAATAGTAGTAATAGCATCAGTACTAACAAAACTGTACTGTGGTGTTGGTAGTAGTAGTAGTAACAGTAGTAGTAGAAGCTGTCACAGTAGCTGTAGTAAGAGTAATAATAGTAGTAATAGCATCAGTACTAACAAAACTGTACTGTGGTGTTGGTAGTAGTAGTAGTAACAGTAGTAGTAGAAGTTGTCACAGTAGCTGTAGTAAGAGTAATAGTAATAATAGTAGTAATAGCATCAGTACTAACAAAACTGTACTGTGGTGTTGGTAGTAGTAGTAGTAGCAGTAGTAGTAGAAGTTGTCACAGTAGCTGTAGTAAGAGTAATAATAGTAGTAATAGCATCAGTACTAACAAAACTGTACTGTGGTGTTGGTAGTAGTAGTAGTAGCAGTAGGAGTGGTAGAAGTACTAGTCGTAATAGCGGTAATTGGAGCTATAGTAACTGCAGCAGCAACAGGAGTGTGGAACCAGGAAACTGAACCCACATCCTACCCCTACTCCAGGACCATGTCTACACCTCACTGGTATTATATTTGTGCCCAAATCCAGTGTGATAAAGTGTGTGCTTTCATCTACGCAGACTCCCAGGAGATAGGGAAGGATTCCCATTGGTGGAAGTTGTTTCTGCACCAAAAGGGCAGTTGGTCGTTTCTGGGACCATAAGCCAGCCCGTTGACATTCAGAAAGGGGGAGGCTGATTCTGTTTGGGGCACGGTGCCAGAACCATTTCTGGGAATGTGTTTTCCTTTCAGGTCCTCCCTTACCACTTCCTTTAGTTATTAAAACACCCACAAACCTAGAAGTCAAAGAAATGAAGCAGTAATTCATCCCTGTCTGAATGATCAAAGCATTGATGGCCAGAACTGGCAGAATGGTGGGCCTACCCAGTTTCAATTACTTTACACATCGCAGGTGATGGAGGTGGGAATTTCCAGACTCCTGGAGGATAGATTATTTCCACCTCGAACTTGCATGCCAGATTCCAAAAACAACTGCCATAGTTCATTGAGTGTCAATCACATGACAGGGTCTTTTTAGACATTCTTTTGACTCCCCCAAATTCTTATGAGCTAGGTAATGTGAGAAACTTAGTAGCTTGCCCATACAGCTGCCTGTATGTCTTCTCCTTCACATTGGTTTTCACTGCTTGCTGAATGCACTGCAAGAGCCACCTGACTCCCTTGTTTAGTGTCAGCCTCTCTCTGTGATCAACCTTGACCTTGGCAAGTTACAGAGCTTTATGTGTCTCACTTTTCACATATGTAAATGCTCATAAGAATAATAGCAATTATATTACCTGCTGCATAGGTAATATAATTCAAATTCAAATATCGTGTGTGTGTGTGTGTGTGTGTGTGTGTGTGTGTATACACTAAGTATTTGGAACAGGCCACTGCCAGAAACCAACCAGAGACACAGAATGATCATGTGCTGCCTGCCCCTCTTCTGACCCTAACCCACACTCTCACCCTGACCCTTCCCCATCCTGCCACAGCTGTTGCTTCCAGCATCGCAGGTGTTACGAGCAGGCTGCTGAGATCGACTGTCTGCAAGACCCTGCCAAGCTTAGCACAGATGTCAACTGTGTCAGCAAGAGTATCACCTGTGGTGAGCATCTCCAGGTGTCCCAGGAGGCTGGGCTGAGAAACGACAGCTCAGAGATCGCAGGCCCAGGCTCCCAGGGTCCACCCTCATCATCATCACTGTTGGCAACATCACTGTGTATACTTAGAGCCCTACAAGGGCCAGGTCTATGGCATCTCTACCTTGCATGGAGCAGAGGCACAACACATTCTTTCTGAATTGAAACAGTAGCTGCTCAGCAGGTCATGTGATCTACAATTTTATGCTTGTACCAAGCCCGGGCGCTTGAGAAGAGCAAATAGCTTACGACTTATGCATTGTGTGATTTAGGGGGAATACCCTGACCTTCCACTTAACAACTGGGAACCTCAAAATGGGGAGGAGAAAACCTGCTTCAGAGATTTGTTATAAAAACTAAGTAATGCTTACATGTAAAACCATGTTACATTTTAAAAATGTAAACACTGTTAAGTGTAGAACAGTTAATATGGTGACTGGCATCTGTTGAGAACTCAGTGACAGAAGCTGAGTCCACGAGGGCTGAATAAGGCTGGTGTGGTTGTAGGAATCAGGCACACACGGCGGGTCAAATCTCAGCCCTCCACATCACTAGCTGTGTGACTCCAGGAATTGTATTTCATGTCTCTGGACAATCCCAGCAGAAGAAGTAGAATAGGCAAAGGCACTGAGGGAAGAGGACCATGACAAGCTGGGGTAGTATATTAGGGCACCCTCTCTGAGTGCCTCTTATGTGCCACGGATGTTATACACAGCAACTCTGATCGTCCTCACAACCCTATCAGATGGGGGTCATTATCCCCAGTTTTCAGACAAGGCGAGGAAAGCTCAGAGACATTAAATAACTTGCCCAAAGTCACATAGCTGCTAAGTGGCTAAGGCAGAGTTTGAACCCAGGTTTGACTGGTCCCACAGTCCAGGTCACATGGACTGGCTGGAGTTCAGAGCATCAGGAAGGGTGTAAGTTACAAGGTGAGGAACCTAGTGAACACGAAGAAACATGACTCATTCGTTCACTCGCTCACCTCACGCATGCTGAGCACCTGCACCAAGTGTAAGACGATCACCTACCTGCTGGGGGTACCCTGACCTTCTGGAATTTCCTCTTGGTTGTCAGACACTGAAAATGTCAGAAACAAATCATACGGTATGTTAGATAAGGCTAAGATCTGCAGAAGAAAATAAATCAGAGGAAAGGCATAGGGAGGGCTGGGGTGTGGGCTCCTATTTAAATAAGAAAGTCAAGAGAAGCCTCCTTGGGAAGGTGACAGTTGAGCAAAGATTGAAAGAAGGGATGCCAGCCTGTGGCTACTCAGGAGAAGAGCGGATGGAGGAAGCAGCTGTGGTGGACCCCAGGCTCCGGGTGCCTGGTGTTTCAGAAACAAGGGGGACAGTGGGTCAGAGGTGGGGAGACGGGGGAGGAGTGCAAGAAGGTGAGGTCTGAGAAGGAACAGGGGGCGGTGGCTTTTGAGTGCGGAAGTTGCTCAAAGTTCTGAACACACACACACACACACAAAGGTATAGTTTGACCTGGGCTTGAAAAGGACCGTTCTGGCCCCTCAGTGAGAAGAGGCTGAGCAGCCGGGCAGGAGGCGGCGGTGGGGGGCGGCAGTGAGGTCACTCACATCACCCAGGCAGGGGATGATCAGGGGTGCAGTGGAGATAGGGACGCATGTCAGACTCAAATAGGTTGAAAGTAGCTGGTAGGATGGCCTGGTGGATCGGGTGTAAGTGCGGGGGAAAAGGAGTGCCTACGGCTCCCGGGCTGAGACCACACGGCTGAAGGCACGGAGCTGGCGTGGATGAGATGAAGAAAACTGCAAGAGCATCAGGGCTCTGGGGGCAGAGCGGGAGTCAGTTTTAGAGTCTGACTCACCTCCTGGGATTCCCAATGAGCTCTTCCGGCATGCTCTGCCCTTGCTCTGTGTACAGAGTCCGGGGACGCTTGTGAGCACCTGCTGTGTACCTGTGACAAGGCGGCCATAGAGTGCTTGGCTCAGTCCAGTATCAACTCTTCCCTGAACCTTCTGGACACGTCCTTCTGTCTGGCTCAGCCTCCAGGTAGGAAGATCCGGGCCCTGTATCAGCGGTGGGGATGGCGGTCTGCGGCGGGAGCTGGTATGGGACCAATCGATGCTGCGTTTCTTCAGATGCCAAGTCCAGCACCTTCTAACGTTCTCCAAAACCACTTCTCTAATGTGCTTTCTCTTCAGAGACAACCAGCAGGAAAGAAATGCTGACACTTCTGCCCAGAGGTAAGGTCTTCTCGGGAAGCTGCTCTTGTTTGGACCACAAGGCTCTGGCTACTGATGGGAGTGGGTGGATACACCTCCTCCACCCGGTCTGCCTCACTGAAGCTGGAGTGACCCATGGCACTGAAGACATGCCCACATCCCCCAGCCGGAGACGCCATTACTTCTGATAAACTCAGTTCACACCCAAAGTCAAATGGCCCTTTCTACATAGACAGGTGTGAATTTAATCCAGTTAGGACGGACACCCCAGGTTCCTTCTTTCGGCCTTTAGTTGTAAGCAGGACAGGGTCCAGTGCTCAGATGGGGCAAGGCCACTCACGGCTGGGGGCGCTCCTGGCCACTGAGGCCTCCCGGGAACAGACCGGCTGTCCCCCTCCTGTGCCCCCCAGAGCCTGCAGCACAAGGAGCTGCTTGGATCCAGGTGACGCTCCTTGAAGGGGAAGCTGTTTTCTCGTGTGTCACTTTTCAGGACAGGGTAGCCTCCTTATAACCGTCTACTGAGCTAAGCAAGGGATGATTCTGACTCTAAAGCATGCATCTTATGAAAAAAGGGAGAGTTCAGTTTATGCCCACCATTCCTTGTCTGCCAAAGGTCCCACGATCTTTCAGTCCCAATACTGTGGGTACCCGGGGATGGGAAGTCCGAGGTGCACCTCGGCCAACCATCCCTCCTTTCCCGGGGCCGGGCCCTCTTCCTCGGAATTAGCAGTGCAGTGTTTGTTGAAGAGGAAGCCGATATGGCTGTGTGTGCATGGATGCAGGTGTGCCCGTGCCTCTGAGTGTGTATGGGTGTGTGCACGTGTGGGTTTGTGTATGGGCATGTGTAGGCTGACGTGTGTGTATGGCTGCGTGTGTGCACGTGCGTTGTACCTCTATGGACTTTCTGAGTCAGCGCCCTTTTCTCTCTGCCATCTGCCTTCCCTTTGAACACAGGTCTTCTCAAATTGGGACCACACTCCATAGGCACAAACCTTCGGAGTTTGCAGCCCTTTCGTCGCCACAGCCTGTGTCCAATGGTGTCGCCTTCCCCACCAGAACCCAGCCCTGGCTGGAGTCTCTCCCGAGGGGGGGCCTTGCTGGGCACCCCTGTGTCCTGGGCGGTGTGCGAGAGGCAGAGGTATCCCGAAGCAGGACAAGCAGCCCTTCTGGGAACATCTTTTACAGCCTCCTTATCCTCCTGCCTCACCCGGCCATCCAGCCTGTCCTTGGGGACCCTTGGCACTTGCATCCCTCACTCGTTGCTCTTGGGGGCTCTTTTTACAGTGGTTCCTGTGGAGCCCACGGACTCCAGCCTGACGGCCCTCTCAGGAGAAGATGAACACAGGGGGACTGGTATGGAACCCAAATATCTGTGGGTTGTTTTTTTTTTTTTTTTTGTAGAGTAGCTTTATTTATTTTCTTTTTTTAAATTTTATTTTTTATTGGAGTATAGTCGATTTACAATGTTGTGTTAGTTTCAGGTGTACAGCAAAGTGATTCATTTATACATATACATATATCCCTTCTTTTTCAGATTCTTTTCCCATGTAGGTTATTACAGAATATTGAGCAGAGGTCCCTGTGCTCTACAATAGGTCCTTGTTGGTTATCTATTTTATATATAGCAGTGTGTATTTGTTAATCCCAAACTCCTAATTTATCCCCCCTCCACGTTTCCCCTTTGGTAACCATAAGTTCGTTTTCAAAGTCTGTGAGTCTCTTTCTGCCGTGTTTTGATGTGCCAGCTGCCTGCTTGCTGGGATTATCTCCCTTAAAATGCTCCCTGCCTGGGCTTACAATGGAACTGCCTCAGGAACATTCTAGAACCCCTCCTACTTCCTTTTGACTGCCAAATCTCTTCTCTACTTGCTCAGCTTTCTCCCACACTCCTAGTCCCACCTTAGGAGAATTGTCAGCTAAAACCCCGCCCTCGACCATCTGACATTGAACTTCAGATCAACAACACATACTTTGTTAATATAAGTATGTCCCAGGATTTGCATGGGACTTACTTCTACTAAAATTGTATCTTTTGTTCATGCGAAATCCAAATTGAACTGGGCATCCTGGATTTTTATTTGCTAAATCTGGCAACTCCTCACCTCAGGGAGATCACGCTGCACACCCACCGCCCTACAAGTGTGTGCGTTGCTCTCCTCTGCTGTTGCTGCTGCTGCTTCTGCCAGGTTAAAAGCAGAGGCTCATGTGTTCACACCCAGCCATCCTCCAGGTCCAAGGGCACGTCATCCCCAACAGCTTCCAGACAGCCCGTGCCTTGGAGAGCAGGTCCAGAGAAAAGAGGAAATGGCACCAACACCAAACCAAAGCTCCACCATACGCCCCGCTTCCAACCGGCAGCCATTCCCAGCAGGACTGGCAGTGGCCATGTCCCTTCTAAGTTGAGGATAAGCTACGGGCTTCACGGCCCCACCCAACAACCACAAAATAACCCCAAATTCGTACATTTTCCACTTTCTTCAGCCTGAACCATCATCCCTTTGCGGCACAACCCTGGAAAAGACTCAAAGTAAATAAGGTTCCTCAACGAGTCTAGAGTCTAACGGGAGGAAGTGAGGGGATACACTCTCACCTTCACTCCCCAACACACACGGACTCGCCCCCTCACATCCATGACCTAGGCAGTGACTGCAAATGCCCTCAGAGGAGGGGGCAGCCTGAATGCGGGATCAAAAATCAATCACGCAGGTGCAGGTGGGACAGTTTGTGAGGAAAAGATCTGGGGTTCGTAGTTGTTCTCACCATTATGGGATGAAATTATGTTTTGGAGTCAGGCAGATTTGGGATGGATTCCCTGCTCTCCTGTTTTTCATCTGTGTGACTTGGGAAGCGTGGTTTAAGCTCTTTAAGCTTTAACTTCCCCTTTGCATAAAGCAGGTATCAGCAATTTTTTATGTTAAGGGCCAGATAGTAAATATTTTAGACTTTGTGGACCAGAGGATCTCTGTCGCAACTACCCAACTCTGTCATTGCAGCAGAAAAGCAGCCATAGACAATCTGTAACTGGATGGGTGTGGCTGTGGTGCCAATAAAACTTTATTTACAAAAACGGGCTGAGGGCCGGGCCATAGTTTACCAATCCCTGGAAAGGGATGATTATCCCGGTCCATTGTGGTGACTGGAGAATGAAACAGAGCATGGGAAGATTCTGGGCCAGCATCTTCTTCCAAAAATTCTAGTGTGACTATAAAAAACCGCACACAATGTCAAATCACATGCAGGATACTGGACAACTTGCCTAAAATATATAATCTCATGTAATGCTCATACAACCCTATGAAATAATTGCTGTAACCTCCATATTTAGATGGTAAATTGAGATGGAGAGAGAAGTTGTCCAAGCCCAGAGCTGGGTGGTAGGGCTGAGATTGGAGGCCGCCACTGTCTCCATCCTTACTTCTAGACCTAAACTCCCTCTTCAGCTGCCTTCCCCAACAAAGCCATCCCAACCAGGGGAAATAATGGTCCTTTCTCCCAAAGAGGTCATTTGCTGGTCTCTTTGCCTAAACACAGGACTGGCTCTTATCTGGCCTCTTGTCCACTGAATTGGGAAGTAATGGAGCAACAACATCCAGACATAGTCTGATCAGATTGCCACGGGCCTTCTCTCCTCTGCCCAGCTAAGGTGCTGAGTTGGGATGGTAATTGAGATGGTAATTGGTTTCTTTTCACAGTGGCAGCTGAGACCAGAGCAGCCCGACTGACCATTCTCTCCAGGACAAGTAAGCAGAGGGGCTACATAGGAGGACAGCAAGAAACCCAGTGGAGAAATGTCATCTAAATATTTGTGTTCAGTTCTGGTGACCAGTTTTTGACATGGCCTGGAGGAAATATTATTATACCCATTTTGCAGATTATATCAGAAACGGGGGCTCTGGGAGGTTAAAAGCTCCGTCATTCAGCAGTGACTTGCAGACTGGTTTCTAACCCCAGACTTCATTCAGGCTTTCTGTTATACAATAGTGATTCACAGAGCACAACCTCCTACTTAAAAATATCTAGACCGAGATGTCATCAGAAGAATTAACATATTTACTTTGCTTGTGGTCATTAACAACCATGGCTCCTTTATTAATAAGTATAAATAACAGATAATAACGGTTTACTAATACTAAGAGTGACTAAATATACAAACGATTCCTTGCTTAATAGGCAGTGACACTGTTGAGGACCTCCGATGTGTCGGCGGGTTCCTAGGCCCCTATGCGCCTTCTCTGAGTTAATCCTCCCTCATCCTAAAGGCCTGTTGTTATACCCATTTTACAGATAAAGGAGGAGCTCTGAGAGGCGGGGTCATTTCCCCAGGGTAGTACAGCTTAGTATTCCTTTAGTTCTGAATCTGTACATTCTGCCTTTGACGAGACCCATCTGCCCCAGCTTAGAACTGCCAAGATGTTCTCTCTTTGCTGAGCATTCGTGTCCACATCAGGAAATTTCAAAGCCTGATTTTCACATAACATCATCATAAACTTGGTCTATGGCACCTTGAAGTTAAGGCAGTTCCTTCCTTTCCAAAGTATTTTGGAGTTCCCACCTCTAGCTCTCTGGGGTACAGCCAGAAGGGAAAGAGTAGCCTAGCATAGTGGTTAAGTGGGTCAACTTTAGCCAGGTGGCCCAGGTTTGCATGTCACCATTTCCTGGCTCTGTGACCTTGAGCAAGTGTGTCCCCTTTCTCATTTGTGAATGAGGGTGAGCATAGTACTAACTCACGGGGTTGTTACTGAGTTACTGTAATCGAAACACTTAGTGCTGTCTATGGCATGTAGTAAGTCTTTGTTCATTCTGGCTGCTATAACAAAGTACCACAGACTGGGTGGCTTATAAACAACAGTCATTTATTTCTCATGGTTCTGGAAATCCAAGATCAAGATGCCAACATCATCAAGTTCTGGTAAGAGTCCACTTCTTAGTTATGGACAGCTGGCTACCTTCTCACTGTGTCCTCACATGGGAGAAGGGATGAGGGAGCTCTCTGGGGTCTCTTTTATAAGGACACTAATCCCATCACAAGGGATCTGCCCTCATGACCTAATCACCTCTCAAAGTCCCATCTCCAAATGCCATCCTATTGGGGGTTAGGTTTCAATATATGAATCTGGGTGGGGGGGAAACACATACTCATTCTATA
Organism: Mesoplodon mirus; assembly: GCF_964341445.2. Classification (NCBI taxonomy): domain Eukaryota; kingdom Metazoa; phylum Chordata; class Mammalia; order Artiodactyla; family Ziphiidae; genus Mesoplodon; species Mesoplodon mirus. The sequence goes on from NC_138992.1 coordinate 9,060,325, forward strand.
GCATACTAGAAGCTTAGTGACTGTTAAACAGCAACAAATTCATTTCACAAAGAAACCAGGGCTCAGCAGCCTTCCTGGAGCCACACCACAAGCAACTGGAATCACACAGTTCTGCTGCCTTCTTCTCCTCTGTTCAAAAAATGTGATTTTTATTTGTTTATTTATTTTCATTCAAATTCTGGAGAAGTCTGCTTTCTCAAAGTATTTCAACAGACTCACCTGCTTCCAGCATGACATGTTGTGGCTGTGTTTACCAGCAAGCCTGAGTCTGGGGTTTTTTTAGCTCAGCAGGGACCCTGCCCTCACCAGCTCTCCTGGGAGGCGACCAGGGGCACAGCAAGAAGCACGTTGCCTCCTGGGCTCAGTGGGATGGGAGCTGCCTCTGGAGACCAAGATGGGACAGACTGGAGCTAATGCTTACTCCCTCTCTCTTCTTCTGGGGCCAGAACCAGGCCAAGTCCAGGAAGACACAGAAGATGCAAGGGCCACACCTTCTCCAGGTAAGCATGCTCAGCTTTGTATACGTTGTATATATTGTTGTCCCCCATATATTTATGAAATCTAGTGTGTTCCCTGGAATGAAAGAAATCATTGAAGCCAATTTACTTTTATATCCCCCAGCCCAAAATTAGACAAGTGCAATCAGAAAATAGATCCATTAGTAGGAAGATACTGAAACCTACCTGCTAAAGAGATGCACTTAGAAAAATATAGAAAACTGTACTTAGTTGTCTATTTAAATCCACATTATAAAAATAGCTACTTCTAATATGTGAGGATGCTTTCTTCCAGTCTGCCCCAACCCACAGTGAGCACATCTGTGAACATAAATAAAATGACTTTGAGATCACTTGGCAGCCATGGTTTTGCAGTCTGCGTTGTAGCACTTTATACAGTGAGATAATATTCCCCTGACATGAAAGATTTTTCTGTAACATGATTTTTAGAGGCTGTGCAATGGTTTCTTGTATGGAATCCTATAAATTGTTTAACCAATTATTTCCAACATGTGTTATTATAAATAATAGATATGCACTTTCTTTATGCCTATCCACTTCTGATAAATGCCTAGAAGGTGAATTGCTGGATAAAAGGTATAATCATTTCAGGGCTCTCAATATGTTGCCAAATTGCCCTGGAGAAAAACTGAACCAATTGACATTCCTCTGCACACGCCAGGGGCCAATAGTGCCTACTATTATTTAAAAACAAACAAACAAAAAACCTGTACCCATTTTTAATAGAAAATAAAGATAGCTCATTATTTCCCACTGTTCCCTCTGATTCACCTTTGGGGGCTTGGAGAGCTGGGCAGGATACTAAACCTAGGAGACTGAGGTTATGACAGGACTACTAGAGGGCTGCTTCTAACCCATCAGGACCAGTGCTGAGCAAGCTGAGCCAGAAGCCCAGGTGTATGAAGCAAACCAATATGGTGGATTTGGGGAAGGACTGCAAGTCACAGGCCCAGGTCTTACCCAGAGCTCTGGGAGCTGAGCCTGGGTCAGCAGATGAGTGGGCACGGGGCCTGCCGAGGCTCCCTTGGTCTGGACCACACTGGGCTGGAGATCTGGCCTGTGGGTTGGAGACCTCCCTGCCTCCAGCCAAAGGAGCTGGTGGGACTGAGGTCTGAGAGCAAAGGGAGATCCAGACAGTGCCAGGGAGCCTGCCTGGGGCAGGCAGAGCCACATCACAGGCAGCCTTGACAGCCATGGAGGGGACCTTGCACTTAATTCTGAGTATGAGGAGAAGCTGATGCAGTGCTTTGAGGAGTCTGCATTACTGAGCACTGTGAGTTGGCGTAATCGCTCCACCATTCTTTTTATCTCTTCACCCGTGAGTATCATAATGGACCTTCACTTGGCAGGCTCATGATGGTAAACACAGCACAAATATAGGCCTGAGAGGCGATGACTTTTCTCGCCCACGAGATGCCATCCAGGTGGTCTAGCCTGGGGTCCTGTCAGTTTTAACGTTATCGTAGGAAATCTGGAAATTCTCACATAGTGTCCGTGGATCCCTGAGGCTCTGCCCTGATACCTGCAGACCCAGTTTGAAGACACTCTCCCGATGCTCTGTCTGCATTTGGCCCTGACTACTGGTCCATCTGCAAACCTCTTCTTGAACCACTTTTCAAATATGGACCATAAAGGTATGTGTTTTCAGGGTCTGCAGAGATTGTTGCCACAGCTAAAGGTGTAACCGTCGTCCCTGCCGGCATTAAATCTTTGGGGTTGGCTGTGTCATCCGTCAGAAGTGGTCCTGAGGGGACATCTAGAAAAGGTGAGCAGAAGCAGGCAGAGATGTCTGTGCTCTCCCGGCCTTGGGATCCTCTAGTGAAGTCCTTAACCAAGCCCCTTCGGCTACCGCATCGTACTGTGACTGTCCCACTTGGTGCCACTAGGGGGCGCCATCCCTCCTGCCGCTTGAGCACTTCGATTCTCAGAGAGGGCAGATGAGTCTGCAGCCATCAGCTGCTGGAGGCCGAGCCGGGGAAAGGGACCCCTGACCGAGGGCTCTTGTCGCTCTTACTGGCCCTGAAGGAAAGAGCTTGGCGTCATGCGCAGCATGGTTTGCTGGAAAGAATGAAACACGTGGGTTTGGATGGTTCTCCTCCTTGGCTGTCCTCCCTCGGGTGCCTTAGCAAAGGCCCCACACCGGCAAGCAGCCACAGCCAGTGGGACACAGGAGGACTCTGCTCAGGCCTGGGCAAGCCCTCCACGCATGCAAGGCTCTCGAGAGGGGGGCTGGGGAGGGCTCCGGCTTCGTGGTGCTTCCCCCTCTGAACTGAGGACAGTGGAGTTTGCACAGTGGACTTTCGCCTGGCTTAGCACAACTTGCAGGCTGAGGAGGAGGGGAGAGGAGAAGGAGGGCAGAGAGAGAGAGAGAGACAGAGAGTCCTTGTTTCTCATCAGCCTGTGACAGGTTCACCTTCCTGCACCTGGGAAGCGGGGACAACACTTGGGTGATGCCACAGCTTGGAGAGATGCTCTTTTGTCTGACATCCCGGTGCCCGGAGGAATTTGAATCTTACGGCTGTTACTGTGGGCAGGAAGGACAAGGCGAGCCCAGGGACGCTCTGGACAGGTACGGCCGGGCGAGGATGGCGGGTGGGCGGTGTTGATGCTGCTGCAGCGAGAGATGATAGCCTTCCTCGATGTCGGACATCGCTTCGGGCTCACAGAGAGCTCGCCGAGTGGCGTTATTTCACTCAGGAGGGCTTGGTGCCATTATGGTCCCATTTTCCTGATGAGCAGTTGAGGCTCCAAGGCTGACCTGTCTGAGGTCCTTCGGCTACAAAGGGGCAAAGCCGGGCAGACCCAGATCTTTTGATTTGGTCTAGAGCTCCACCACGAATACTGCCCAGCTGCTCTAAGAGGGTCAATCTGCAAAGACACTTCAGAAGACCCCAAATCTGCCTATTTTGCAATGAGCAGCATGTAGAATTGGGGTCCCTAGTTGATTTGCTCTGCCGGATGACACACTGAAATGAGCCTCTCAACAACTTTTAAGTGTCATTGTCAAATTTTTTACCTACTGTTCTTGGAAGAATTTTCACTGACCTCATGCATTCATTAATTGATTCCTTCATTTATACAGGCATGCAGCCTACATTTGTTGTGCTTTTGCTCTGTGTTGGGCACTGTGCTAGGTGCTGGAGACGTAAAAATGATTAAACCTAAACAAGCGGATTAAAACAAACTGCCTCTGCCCCATAGGACCTTGCTGAGTGAAAGAGATGGACAATTCAACAAAGTACCACCCGCTGTAACAAATGCAGTGGGGACACAGAGGAAACAATGGGGATCTCAGCCTGGAGATGAGTTAGAGGAAGATTCTGAGAGCAGAACTGATCAGGTTTAAAGACTGATTGCATGTGAAAACTCACCCAGTTCACGGCCAGTTAGAGCTCTAGTGAAATTGTGTACGTCTGCCTCCGATGTTGGGCTTGCCAGGGGAGAATCAACAACGATAGCTGAGAGTGAAAAAGACGAGTCTTACTGTAGTTAACACAAAGGATACAGTACTGGTAGGAATATGGAACATGTCCACTGCAGGTCACGTGGCGTCTGCATGGCTGTATGACTCACACACCCACCTACCTCCACAGTAGCTCTCCTGTCTCCACCGCACAGTCATCCCGCCCCATCATCCAACCTTTGCAGGGCATTCTGGGAAATCAGGGGCTCTGCTGCCCAGGCAGACTTCAGAAAATTTACCTCCCACCAGGTGATACTGAAGGAGTTTTTATTCTAGCAAAGTGTATAGCATACTGTGGAATCACTGTGTTTTCATCATGGGGCTTGACAACATGCCCTCTACTCTCCAAGACAGAGAACAATTTAAGGATTGTTCCTGAGTCCACAGCACTCAGTGAGATAAGGCAAAAGAGAAATCTAGGTAGCAGTAGTCACTGTGTTCCGCTGAACCCCATGGAAAGAATATGCGGGTGCTGTTGAAGAGGCTTCCTGACTACGGACCATATTTTTGACCAGGCAGCAAGTGAGCTATGATACAGCTTCCTTGACATCCTTTAGGAGGAAATGGAAAAATGGAAAGCCATAGCCTTGACCAAGGAAGGGTTAGTCAAAATGATATTATTTACTGCAACGGTGTCTTTTCCAAACCATGCATACTTTATATTCTGGGACATTTGAATGGTTTTCAAGGGTAGTTGGATCATATATGATTTCTGATTCACTGAGTTTTGATTTTAACTATTATATTAACTATCCACCGCCACCCACGCCAGCCGAATGCCACACAAGATAGTGGCTCGGCTGTCATAACAGCAGAATGGGGGCTGCAGTTCTCATCTCACACAGGCTAATGTGATGTGAGAGGTGGATTGTACCTCCTCCGACTGCTGGCACCATGGAATGGGTGGTGAAGCCCATACGTGGCCAAGCACAAGCACTACCAAAAAGCCACAAAGTCTGCCTGATCCCGGCTCTGGCTGTGGTCTCCAGGACCAAGTGAGAGTGATTAAAGGACAGGGGAGAGTTGAAAAGAGAGGATTTAAGGAGCAATTGTAGCCCCTATTGGTTGGAGTCATCACAAGTTCCCTCGGGATGTCCATCAGCTGGTGGGGGGGACACTGGCTTTATCAGGCCAGATGGGTGGGTCTAAAAAGCAAGAACATGATCCATTCTCATCTATTTCCTGAGGTCTTTCTCTTTGCTGGACACCTTCCTAGATGCAGTTCTTTATTTACGTTCGAGATAGTTACCCTGTTTTCTTTTAAGGCTATGGACAAAGAGGGTACCTTATGGATGTGAGATTAACCGTTCTATTATGTAAAAGGTTGGAGGGAGTGGGTTATTTCTACCCATATGGTATGCTAGAAGTGGTACCCCTTCCTCAAGACTCTTTACTTCCATTTTTTGGAAAATTATTGTAATAAATATGCAAGTCACCCATCTTTTCAGTCAACAGAGTCACAATAAAAACACCAAGTTTTTTAAAAAAGAGTAAGATAAATCCAGTGTGATGGACACTGCCTTAGATGTGGCATCCTTGTGCAGTCCACAACCTGAACAACCATACATGGTGGCCCTTGGGATGTATATAAATCAGTCCAGTGGCGCTGGAAAGGAGGCACTGGTTTCTCTCATCAACATAGGGAGTATGGGATAAGCAGGCCTGGAGGGAGTTCTGGGGACAGCTGGGGGCTCTGGGCAGTAAGCGATTTTCCTTGCTCTTAGGTGCTGTTTGTCCCATCACTGCTGCCTGGAGCAGGTGAGAAGGCTGGGCTGCCTGCTCGAGAGGCTTCCTCGGTCACCAGCGGTATGCGTGGATGGTACCCCCAAGTGTAAGTGCTATGAGCCAGCATAGTGGCTTGTTCTTTCGTTCAAGTCAGCATCAGGGCCGCAGCTCATCTTATAGATGCTTTCCCAAGCACCTGTTCATCTCTAATGTGATTTAAAACGTTGCTTCACTTTGAGGCACACATTAGTACCCCTGTTCCACTGAGGAGGGGACTCAAGTTCAAGAGGCTAAGTCAGCTGACAAAAGTCACAGAGCCAGTAAGAGCAGACGGGGAATAATGTCAGTTACCCATGCTTACCGAGCGCTTCCCATGTGCTCTTCCGAGTTTTTCGTGTGTATTAACAGAGTTCATCCTCACACCAACCCTATGAGGTAGCAGCATGAGACTGCCCATTTTACAGAGGCGGCGACTGAGGTCCAAGACCACACAGGTAGAAGGAGGGGACGGAACTGGGGCTGGAACTGTGAAACCAGAGCCTCAGACCCAGAACCGAGTCTCCCCTGTACCAGTGGGTCTCTTTTCCTGAGAAGCAGAACGCTTTTCCCAAGTGAGGTCCCCTGAGGAAGCCCATAAAAAGGGGAGTGTCTCTGGCTGAAGGAAGAGGTGGGCCTGCATCTCCACTCCTCCCAGGTGTGGAAGCCGGAGGTGCCTCCATGGCCATTCAGGGCCGGGGGTGGGGGTGGGGGCAGGGGGGAGGGGGGACATTTGGAAACAGCCCCACCCTCAGGAGCCTCACCCTGTTGGGCTTGCTGTACAACTGGCTTCATCTCCATTCTCTGGCTGCACGTCCCCGTGTACATCAGTGGATGTATTTCCCTTACCCTTTTCAGTTTAAAAGGAAATGGTCCCTATAGCATTTCTCAAGAGCCCTGAGAGGGTTTGTCTCACTCTCACTTTTTATCTGGGGAAGCCCCAGGCTGAGGCTTCAGTGCCACCTCCTCCCTCGGCCTCCAGGAATCCCGGCCTTGGAGGATCGTGGGTGCCTCTCACCTCCCAGGAGGGAGCTCTGTGCTTTACATGTCACTTACTCATTCATTCATCCACCCAATTATCTGCTTATCCAAAAAAGCTCCATCGGGACCTAGGAACACAGTGAACAGACATGATCCCTGCCTCAAACTGCTCACAGCGCGGAAGGAAGAGAGACAAGCAAGGGACTCTTCTATTATCATTAGTATTGCTACGAGGTGGTACAGGTGAAAGGGGTTTTGAGCCCGCAGAATACGGCAGCCAGGATGGGAGAATTTGGGACAAGTTAGAAGGGCAGTGAAGGAGGTTTTCCAAGAGGTTAACAGGTTCCCAGGTGGCCGCGCTGGGTGTGGGTGTTCCAAGAAAAGGGAAGAGAAAGACTGTGGCCTTTGGGAAACTCTTGGCAGTTTGGGAACGACACGTGATTCTGTATTTCTGGAAGAGATAGCGGGAGTCGCGGGACCATGGTGATGCAAGGTGAGGCCGGCGAGACAGGTACCAGATCACAAAACCAAGGCTGAAACATTTACATTTTGTCCTCTAGCGGGTGAGAAGCCAGGGGTGGGTTTAGAACCATCCCTCTGGTCTCACTGAATCCAGGAAGGTTGTGTGTGTCGTTCGAACTCCTACAGGGCTTCCGTGAACTGGTTCCGACCCTCTGTGAGCCCTGAGCACCGTGTCCTGTAGCAGCAGCAGGTGTCGGGTTGTGAGAAATGAGGGCATCTCGGAGCCTGCTCCGGGCCACCCCACATAAGGCACAGGGGCCCAAGCGCAGAGCTGCTCTGGGGAACAGGCTCAGGTCTGGGTCCACTCTGCTCTTCCATGTCTCCTCTTTCTGCTTCCTGCTGTGGAGATGCAACGAGTATGTCTGGGGCTGATGTGAAGGCCAGGGTAGGAGATGTGGAGGGTCAGTGTGATGAGAAAAGGTCTGGTTGTTCTGGTTGATGAATACTTCGCGGTAGATCAGACAAAAAAACATTAAACGGACCAAATACGTCTTTGAAAACCACAGACGAGGATAACGTTTGTGGAATGCTTGCCTATGTCCGAGCACTTTCAAATACATTATTTCCTTTTAATCACACGCGTGTTCTGCACGCCAACCCACACTACATGCAATTGAAACCTTCAAGAAATAAAGTAGGGTCACCAGACTGAGCAAATAAAAATACAGATAGCAAAACTACATGTATTTCCACTCTGAGAGTAAGACCCATAGGGTGGGATTCGATGGGAACCCACAGGAAAGACACTCCCTTTAGCCAGAGGGGCTGGAGGAAGCTTTCTGGATGGGGGATGCCGGGTGGATTCCTGATGGACGAGTATGCACTAACCAGGAGGAGAAAGTTAAGAATATTCCCAGTAGAGGACTCAGTGGACGCAGGACCAAGAGGTTCAGGATGGAGCCGGGGAGTACAGGGCGGAAGGGGCAAGCATCCTGCGGCGTCTCAGGTCTGCTACTCTCTTCTTGCCCCCTAAGGTGTAGGGCAGAGCCTGTGTGAGAAGCTGCTTTGTGTCTGTGACCAGACAGCGGCTGAATGCCTGGCCTCTGCCTTCTACAACCAAAGCCTCAAGTCACCCGGCAGACAGGAGTGCCAGGGCCACCGGCCGTCCTGCGAGGACGGCAGGATTTCAGCTTCGTCCCTTGGCTCCAGCTCTGAGGAGAACAGCGTGGAGGCCCCGCCCCCCAGGGAGGGCCTGAGAAGAACCAGAAGATTCCTGGGGAAGTCACTTGGTCTCCTGGGGACCAGGCCACAGCGTGGCCCCAGATAGATTCCCAGAGAAAATGACCATCACACCCTGTCGTTCTGTTCCTCCTGCGACTGTAACCTCTCTGGGCCCATCTCCATCCTCTCTGTCCTCAGCAGAGGCTCAAAGGGGGGAGAGGCGGGAAGACCCTTGCACATGTGCATTGTGATGTTTGTCAGCTCACATCCGAATGTGTCTTTGGAGAAGGCAAACGAGGGGGTGGCTATATGTTTCCTGGAGTGCACTGTAGGGGCTCAATAAATATTCCCATCAACGTTTCTTTGTCTGGTTTGGTTTTGAAGATGCTGGTACATGAATAGATGGCAAAGGTGAGATGGCAGAGGAACGGAGGGGGAAAAGGTATCTTCACTCCCCAATCACTGAAATCACAATCTTCTATTAAAAAAACACAGAAGGGAGTATGTTTAATCAATCTTATGAGATCACCTATGGGTCACCAATAACCCACCAAAGACATATGCCAAGGACTGAGATGACAGCTCTTCCGGTATATTATTAAGAGAATGGCCTCAGCCACCTCCATGAAGAATCACTGATAACCCTGTCTTGGGTCTGGCAATATTAAATTGATTTTTAAAAAAATGATAGGGTTTATCCCAGTGGCTGGAAGTTTGGGGGATGCCAATGCCCACTCGGACACAGACAAATATAATAGGAATTACAAAAAAATGGAAATTATATCCCTCCATCCACCCACCCACCCATCTGATAGTTATTGAGATTTTACTGTGCATCAGGCAAAAAGGCAACGTGCCTCCGGAATCCCCTTCAATATCTGATAAGGACACAAACTAGAGTTCACATCACATCCTTGGTTCTCTATTCCCATAAATCACGCGTCCTGCAGCGAGAAGATACAGGGTCCCCGACTGCTCCTCAGACAGGAGGGAAAGCAGAGCCTCTGAAGAGTTCGTGTTCGTGACCTTCTCATGGTGTGGAACTATCCTGACGTTAAAGAATTGAAAACCTTAAGAAATCAAAAGGTCGTGGTGCCAAGCCAGCAGCTGATACCGTTCCCCACCTTCCAGGGAAATCACCTGATGAGCACCTTTCGATGAATCCAACACATTGGAATCTTTTTTTTTTTTTTTTGCGTGGCACGTGGGATCTTAGTTTCCCAACCAGGGATCTAACCCGTGCCCCCCACAGTGGAAGCGTGGAGTCTTAACCACTGGACTGCCAGAGAAGTCCCTCACGTTGGAATCTTTTGAATAAGATTTGAATGTGACCTTTTAAGTAACAGCTTAAATTTGGGTCCTCCCAGAAGCGGACCCTCAGACAAGGACTTGAGAGCAAGTGGTTTATTTGGAAAGTGCAGGAAACGCTGAGGGGAGAGCAAAGGGATAAGACGACAGAGGAACGGTAGCCAGTGAAAGCTGCGTTACCAAGGCAGTTGCCCCTGGAAGTAGAATACGCATAGCGCGCACACACACGCACACGCGCACACACACACACCCGGGAGAGGAGACAGACCACCTTCTATCAGATCAGTCTACTCCCATGGAGGGCGATGTCTCCTGCCTGCGGCACCTGGGGGCCGGAGGCTCTGGAGGCTGAGGAAGCCTTTAGGCAAAGAAATGCAGGTGAGACTGGCTGGCAGTCAGCCCGCAGGCACTACAGCGGTCAAGGCGAGGCGTGCCACCAACGGCACTCCCTTCCTTTAACCAGCAGGTGTGTGCTAAGTGTCCGCTTCCCATGGCTGGCACCGTGCTAGGCCGCCCACAGGTATGGTGACTGCTGCCTTCTCCACACCTTCACCTGAGGCAGCTGAATGTTGCTGAATGAGAAAAGCAACTGAGCTGACCCCCTTCACTGGAAGCTCATGACCACAAAACCCTCAAACGGACGCTCAACCCTTTCTTAGTAAGCTGAGTTTTCTGCGCTCCAAGACAATTGTTTGGTCCCTTTCCTCCTCTCCTCAAGTCTTCCACAGCTCCCCTTGCTCTCAGCTGAGAATTGTCCAGAGCGGAAGGGTCTGAGATTTTACCTTATTTGTAACTTAACAAGTTGGTCTGCATTTCATGGATGATGGCAGAAGATACGAGATGCTTGGGTCAGAGACAAAGGACTTTACTACTTACAGTAATGGCAGTAGCCTGAGCATGAGCATTTATGCTGGCTCCTCAAGCCCTGGGCCAATGCAGAGGGTCAGGTAACACCTACACACAGGGTGGGTTTCAATACATAGGGAACCTAAAATATTTATAATTGGCCACAAGCCTGCCTCTTACCCCAGAAAAGAGATCATCTGTATTATACAGGACAAGAAGCATGTCTGTCCTTGGCTCCAAAGGGAGATGCCATCTCTGTGTTGCAAGTCTGTAGGATGTACTATATCCTTAAAAAAGATAACCCAGAAGACAGTGTCTCTGTTCACAAGACATGCAGAAATGCAAGGCACATGGCAACAATGACCTCACCTAATACTCCATTGAGAAAATTGAAGTTTTCCAGTGGGAATGTCCTGATCTTCTTGCCACCAAAGCTACAAAATTACTGGCGGTCTTTGTCTTCCTTCTTGTTTCAATGAAAAAAGTGTTCCTTATCCATATCAAAGGTCAATCCCTCCACCTACGCTCTGGGTACAGTACCCCCCTATTGCCTTTTCCAGGGCTTGATTCCTGCAAATATTTCCTTTTTATTCTATATCAATTCATCCCTCTCTTCTTCTGTATCATTCTAATCAGCATGCAAACATGCCCTGAAGTCTCCCATCTTTAAAAAATCTCTCCCTTGGCTCATTAAACTAAGATGGTGGAAACATGAAATTATAAATCTGATGCTCCTAGATTTAGTCTTGGCCTTAAATACCACACCAGGTGGTGCTACATTGGATATCTTTTGCCTGACTTCACATCATCCAACCCTACCTTACTCCAGATCTTGCTGTGATAACCAGTTCCACCCAGGCTTCAACCTGCCTCAAGCATGGGGGTGGAATCTGACAATGCCTGCCTTCTGTACCTCTATACTTCGTGCATGGGACACAGGACTTCTCTGAGAAAAAGGCATGGCACACCGTGGGAAACTGCCCAGCACTCAAGCACACACAATCCAAAAACGCGGGGGAGTTCATGTCAACAGGGCCAGCCTTGACCATGAAGAACAGAAGCCGAGGATACATGCTTCCCCAGCTTTCATCATCTGGGTGGACAGCTCTGAGATTATTTCATGAGACTCCTTAGACTGTCCAGTAGGATGGATCTCCAGTCACCTATGGTGCTGGCAATTCATAAATAAACCCTCTTAATGAGCTTTTTCTCATTCCGCTTCACTGGTCCAGTCCCTTGCTGGGGTTCCCTGGAATCACTTCCCAGAGCAATTCCTACATGTAAGCCTTTGTCTTTGGCTCTGCTTTGGGAGAACCTAGGCTAAGTTACTGGCTTCCTGCAGTTATGGTTCTGATTCTTCCAATGTATGTGAGGATGAATCCATTTGGCAGCTTGACTTTCACTGAAGTTCTTCATTTTTAACTAAAGCAAAATAGTGAATACGTTTAATTTAATAAATGCAATGGCTATTACAAAAATGTATGTATACAGAAGTAATTTGATTTTGTTTTATTGCTTACATATGAATTGCACAGTGAATTGTTACATTTCAAAAAACTCAATTCATTACATTTAGTACATATATTGGCATGAATAAAACAAATTAGTACCATTTTCAGAAAGGAGGAAAAGAGATATTGAGAGGAAAGGGAAGTTAACTGCTGGTTAAGTACAGTGTTATGATTCTAAAAGATAATGAGTTCAGAAGTATTGAGGAAGTGTGTGTGGGTTTAGGCTAACTCCAATGACTATATAAGCAAAGACAACACAAGTATAGGAGGAACATTTCAATGTTAACTATTCAATGTCAAGGAAAAAAAATGAATGATATAAGCCACAGTATACAGCAAAAAGAGGATGATTTAACAGTTTTTATTAAGAGTTTTAAATATCTACAAAAATAGAGCAATACAGTGAACTTCAACACATCCTAAACTTTCAGTATCCAAACTGTCTGTAATACAGTAGGCATACCTATGACGTGCAGGATCTCCTGCAATCTCCTGGAAGGGACAGAAAGCCTAAGAAAAGACCCCTCAATTCTTGGGGATCGTTGTTAACAAGACCAGTTCAGTAATCTAGGATCTACAGAAGTCTACTGTGATTTAAAAACAACTACAACAGGAAGAAATCCCACAAAACCCAAATCTACAGTTTACAAAACAGACCAAGAGAGAGGTGTGATAAACATTAACTGAAACGGTTTTCCTTTACATGCTATACATGCATTTTTAAATCACAGAGAAACATGAAATTTTGTAGTACAGCAAAATTTGTTTTGCATGAGTGCAAATGAATATATATCTTTTTTCTTATACTATTAAATTATATATATTTTTTCATACAAAAGCACACAGTGTTAATCTATAAAATGACATCCAAGTGGATGATGATTGTTTTTGCATGTCCCCCTGCTTAGATTTTTACACAATCTTTCTTTAAAAATACAGAAGAAAAAAAGGGAAATTAAAAAAACATAAAACGTGGCCTATTAAATGGTGAAACATTTTACCTCGTCAAGAGGTAAAGTGACAGTGACAGCTGCAGTGGGGCCATTTCACCCCCCAGGTGGTGACTCTGCACTATCACCTGGAAAACAACGTCTTGTTTATCTACAGTGAGTAAACCACCCAGGATGTTTGAGTATCATTTGATAGGTTTAAAAAGACTAGGATCTTCTGCAAGATGTTTCAAGATGCTGTACTTTGGTTTAAATATTCGAAAAAATTTTGAGTATGCTTGTTCTATTATTACTTCCTCACTTTTTTGTTTCTACTAAAGGTATCCAAATAATTGTAAACACCAAGTAATAAAATGCCTTTCTTCACTGCAACTTTTCAAACAAAATCTAAAGTTAAAACTGCAATTGTTTTTTGGGTTACAATTTTTGATATGTATATTGTTTTATGTAAAAGGGAATCAAATCTGAAAAGGTAGTGGAATTATAAACAGATTATTTTATTAAAATGTCCTAAAAGAATTTTATGAGTTGCAAAGAAAATCGTTCGTCTTTGCCATGTGATAGAATTCACTAAAATTTACACAATTTTAAGAACACTGTTAAGTCTGTCAGCACATGTAATCTTGGTAGCTTAAATCAATACAAGCTTAAATTGACCATCTACAGCACACTTGATTGCTAAACCCATAGGCACTCTTCTCAAATGTAATATCACAAATCCTAAACAGAGATGCATACAAGTTGCAGTTCAAATCTTACAAACTGAAAGTCCATTCGGGGCATTTTTTGACTATAAGGATTTAAAAACTGCACAATATTAAAATGTAAATTAATATGCTCTCAACAGAAATCAAAATGTACACACTCTTCACAGGTGAACTAGTAGCTGTTTTAAATGTCTTTTTTTCCTATACTAAATATATAGCTCATTTAATTAATGGAGCCACAGCAAAATACTACTATAATTTCAAAGCATAGTCTGTAAACTAATACATCTAATGATGTAAAAAATATTGCACAGTTCCGTACTCCAAGAGCAAGCTCTAAGACTCTCAAGTAGAACGGTCAAACTTTTGGCAGAAAACACAGTATTACAAGAACTAGACACTTTAAATCTGAGATTTTAGGGTCATATTCTAGGAATATTACTCAGTAAATGTCATTTCCACAAACAAGTTGAGGAATGACTGTCACATATTGTTACAGCGAACGAACAGAGGGATGCCCACCACGACATCTAAAACATGGGGACAAAGAGCCACAGAACAGTTTTGCAGCTCCAGGATTAGGAATATATTTGTATGGTTTTGCTTTTGCAGATAAAGAAAAACAACAGCAATTCTAATCTTAAGCAGTTGCGTAGATGTCTAAGAAATACAGTAGACACTTCATACACCTTCAACCCTCTGAAGGCTTAATTTTTTTTTGAATTACATGTTTGTGAAAATTTTTAAATATACTATTTAACAATTAATGTGAGACCAATATATGTTCGATTTTAAAAGCCATCAGGAACCTCAAAAAAAATTAACATGGCATAAACCTATCTTCAAAAGTACTCTAAATCATATAATATAGCTGCAAGATATCTAATCTGATATGCCAAGCATTCGGTTAAAGATAAATTCCATCATAATTTTCAAGAAGTATGTTAACACACATTAAGTAAACCCTGAAAACTCAGCTTGGCCCTAATTCTTAGGCTTTATGCTGAGGTCTTCGTTAGCCACTCAGTACACACACAGATCTGGAAACTTCATCTCGTAGACCGGGACAGACTGGTATTGGGCGTGCCCAGAAGTAATGGTCAGTGTTCCTGATGGGCTGGGAGGAGGGCTGTAAAAGAGCAAGGCATTGTCAACAGGTGCATTGCAAAGTTGTTCACTTCACAGAGCACTCTCGCTACTACCTGCCAGCAGCGGAGTGAGGCTCCTTCATCGCAGGGATCAGTGTGATGGAATTGCGGGCCAGCTACACGGTGGCATGGCACATAGATCACAGTGGTACTGAGCTGTTTCTAAGTCTACACTAGACATTCTCCTCTGAATGTATGTATATATAATTTTTACAGTGGGATTACGCTATACCCACTCATGTAGGCTTGCTTTGTTTCACTGGTAAAAAATCTTATATATACATATATTAACTTCTTTTGATGACCACCGCATGGTACTTCAATATATAGATATATTATAATTGATTTACTTCAACG
The DNA here is from genome assembly GCF_964341445.2 of Mesoplodon mirus. Taxonomy (NCBI): domain Eukaryota; kingdom Metazoa; phylum Chordata; class Mammalia; order Artiodactyla; family Ziphiidae; genus Mesoplodon; species Mesoplodon mirus. The sequence goes on from NC_138992.1 coordinate 9,075,558, forward strand.
GACAGATATAGGTTCATTTTCATTTTTCATTATCATAAATAATGCTGACAGGTCTATTCTTACACATAATTTTATCCTGTCTCCTTGGTTTGTAGTCTTACACACAGAGAATTTCTGCATCAAAGTGTACTTACATTTTTGAGACTGGTACACATTGCCATAATACTGGCAATTCATACTTTCAACATCGGAGTGTACCCATCCTCTTACACCATTACAAATATTGGGTATAATCATTCTTTCTTGTTATTTTAATCTTTGGCACTCTGGCAGGCAACAGGGAATTCATTCTTTCTTTTATTTTCACATTTTGGGTTACTACTAATGCTACATACCTTTGTAGATTTAGTATCCATTCTGTGTTTCTTTTAAAATGAATTGTCTATTTGAGTCTACTGCCTGTATTTCTACTCAGATATTTTTCTTTTATCAGTTTCGGAAACTGATCTTTTATCATATGATACCAATGTTCTCCCCTCAATTCATTACTTCATTCTTATCTCGACCATAGATAAAGATACTGACACTTTCATCATTCAGAAAAGGTCCTTTGTGTCCTCAACCAATTTCTCCCTACTCCCACATACCCGTACACATACACCCACATCCAACAGTAACTATGTTCTGATCGCTGTCACTGAAGGTTCGTGTCACTTGTTCTTGAATTTCACATGGTCTATACAGCTTATAGGAATGGTCCATACAAGCTATACTCATTTATGTTTGATTTCTTTTGCTCAATGCATTTTTTAAAATTTACCCCCAAAATGTGTTCCTTTTTACTGCTGAATAGTATTTCACTATACTAAGAGTGCCATTATTTGTTTACTCTCTCTCCATTCTCCTGTTGATGGGCATCTGGTAATTATGAAAAAAGCTGCTAAAACATTCATGTACATGTCTTTTTGTGAATCTAAGTTTTCATTTCTCTGGGCAAATACTGAGATACGGGATTACAGGATCAAGAGCAGGTATATGTTTAACTTTATAAGACACTGCCAAAGTTTTGCAAAGTGTACCAATTTATACTCCTATGAGCAATATATGCGAATTCTTCTATAATGTCCAATATACTATTAAGCCCATCCAGTGACATTTTTTTTCTTTCAGATATTATAACATTCAGTTCTTGAACTACAATTTGGTTCTTTTTTTAGACTTTCCATTTCTCTCCTAAAATATACATATTTTTTCCTTTAAATTCTTTGATATGTGTGTGTGTTCTTTTAAGGTCATTGTCTACTAATTCCAACAATTGGATCAATCATCTGGGGGGCTGCTTATTCTTTTTCTGTATTTTCCTGCTCCTTTGCATTTCTTGTAATTTTTTTCTTATTGTACTAAGGTCAAAGTGAATGAAGGAACAATGGAAACTGAGATGTAATATTGCTTATTTTGTTTCTTTTCTCAAGCATACAAACTCTTTTCTCTATCTCATAGTTAGAATGAGGCAAATTAACAAGAGGAAATATATCAAATAGAAACTGAAAACCCTGAAGGTACACTAAGAAGTCTATTTCATTTCTCTGTATCATGTAAGGTACCCAAAACTACTACTTCCTAACTAGGTGACCTTGGATAAATTACCAAACTTCTACGTGAATCTGTTTCTACATTTGTAAAGTAAAAATAATCACTACGTATTTTTAAAATCTGTTGTAAACACTAAATGAAAGAATGCACTTAGCACAGTGCCTAGAACACCATAAGTGTCCAGTAAATAACTATTAGCAGTAAGGCTTAATAAATACAAATTATTAGTAGTAGTTGCAGTACCAATGAAACCAAATTAGTCACAGTACTTATTCTAAAATATTAAATCCATATAGTTATGATAGTGTGATTAAATGTAACATGGTGGTCTCTAGCAACAGTTCTTTTAAGAACATGTGTTATGGATTTGAATTTTGATTATTTCCACTCACTAGCTGGACAAACTTCAGCAAGTTACTTTACTTCTCTAAGCCTCAGTGTCTTTACTTGGTGTGGGGGGAAGGATCTACCTAACTTTTCAGGACTGTGGGGAGGATTAGTAAAAGCAGCAGATATTTACTGTTACAATTAACAGACATCAGAGAAGCTGTGGACAGGGAGTGTTGCCTGCCATTCCAGTTCTGCAAGATCAAGCCATCAGCCACTGCAGTCGCCTACAATGGTGCGCCCTGAGGGGAATTCAGGATGGAGAAAAACAGGGAGCATTCTGTTCTTTGGATACTGGCCCTAGACAGTTAAGATGCATATCTAAGGAATAATTTCAATGAACCCAGATCCTTGCACCTTCCCATGCATAGAAAAGCACTAAAATCATCAACCTCAGATGTCTGCTCTTTGTGATTAGCAGTGATCTTTTGATGTTTGCCTACATGTTTTTTTCCAGCCAAAAACTCCTATATATCCTGGCTCCTCCCTTACTTCTTCGGGGCAGTTCCTCAGAGCTACCTGAGAGACCGTCTCCCGGGCTATAGTCCTCAGCAAGGTCCCCAAATAAAACTTAACTTCTCAACTTTTAGGTTGTGCATAAATGCCCACATCCAGCAATTTTCTTTGAATCTAAGGTATAGAGTATATTGCGTATTTTAGTCTGATTCTCTGTTCTGATCTTTTATAAATGAGTGATTCTCAACTTAGTCGGGGTGGGGGGCATTATTGGTGGTAAACGCCTAGAATAAGATGTTAAAGTGATGAAAACATGCCTTGTGTATGAAGGCAGAAAAATGGCTGGGGAAAAAAAAGCAAGTGAACTCGAGCATCTACCTGTTTATTCTGTTTATAAGGATACATACAGGGTTTGAAGCAAAAAAGATTTAGTTAATCAAGTTGAAAATAAAAAAGATACGGCGATGTAAAAAAAAATTTCAGAAGCACAATTTCTATCTATGGCTCCTTTACTGTGCCACATTCTGCACAGACCAGTCTCCACACTGAAGTCAATATAAGAATATGCAGAGGTTCTTTCCTTAGGCGGAACGTGGAGCTTTTCTCTCCCTCTGTCATGTGCTTCATTACTTAACAACCAACAGACACAGTAAAACCGATATTAGATGCCTTATGTTTTTGGAGCATAAGATACAACTGTTCAATGGTATCCACAGGGGATTGGTTCCTGGACCCTCCACACAGACCAAAATCCTTGGATGCTCAAGTCCCTTATATAAAATGGAGCAGTACTGGCATATGACCTACACACATCCTCCCTTATACTTTTCATCGTATCTAGATTATTTATAATACCTAATACAATGTGAATGCTATGTAAATAGTGCCAGCATGCAGAAAATTCAAGTTTTACTTTTTGGAACTTTCTGGGAATTTTTTTTTTCCCAAATATTTTTGATCCACAGTTGGTTGAATTTGCGAATGCAGAACCTGCGGATATGGAGGGCCGACTATAACTAATAACAGGACACAAATAGACATGACTTAGGAAAACTCAAGTAAAGTTTAATAATTCAAGTGAGCCATCTGCATAGGTAGAATCATTATTGCCCTGGAAAGAACTATGAGGTTGAACCATATAAAACTGTAGTTTTTATAGGTCACAATGGTTAAATCTGAGAAATTACCTTTTTAAACATATCATTAGAATAAGAGTCTTCCAATTACTCAAATGTCCTTATAGGACCATTTTAAAGGAATAAATGATCTAAAAAGGAAAGCTAGAAAAGCTAGAAGCCCCCTGGACAAGAAATGGTATCAGACAATCCAGTAAACAGAATAACCACTGAGGCAGAGACCTGTATGATCTTGTGTAATTACCCTAAATGAAAAGCACAATTACTTAAAAAGCCACAAATTTATAGGGATCTAATGGTTTCTATTTTGTTGCTTTATTGCTCTTGTAGTACCAAAACTCTTACCGTATGGTGAGTTCCAATATTTGAGCAAGTCTATCATGAAGCAAATTTGCCTACAAAGGAGAAAAAAAGTGTTAAGAATGGATCTATTATTTTCCAAATACCCATAAGTAATAATACAAGTGTGATTTAAAGGACAAAGCGTAACTCTAACTATTAAACTGATGGTACAGAATGCTTTAATGTTTTGGTTTTATCTGTCTTATACATTGGAATTTAATGTAAAGTTTCTCTTTTATTCCCTCCCTAGTCTCACTGGTAAAAACAAAATCGATAGACACACAAAATACCTACAGCAAAATCACTGAAAACCACTGCAAAAACAGTTTCAAAGCAATAACAATCGTTAACATTTAATTTGGGATCTGCCATTCCCATCAGCTGACATTATACAAAAAAATTATTTAGGCTTCATAGCTATGTCTTCAGTTTTCAGTCCCTATCAAATCCACTACCTTGTGGATTCTGTTGATCTGCTGAAGCTTGGAATCCACCTACCAATTACCAGGACAGCTTCCACCAAGTCAAACTCCACCCGCCACCCCTTCACCATGTATTCACTTACTTTGGATTCACACTGTGCTGCTATTTCTTCAAAAGGTGCTTTCTGGAATTTCTCTATCACTAGACGCCTCTTTTCCTTTTCCTGTTCTTCCATTCCATTGGTATCTATATAAATGTTTAAAAAGACCCATTAAAAGGAATACAAAATTTCACAGAACCTTTCCAATGACCAAAAGAGCAAATGATCTATAAATAAAAAATAAGGGTAATTTATAGGACTACTTGTATAGGGAAAAAAGCAAAAGGTGTGACATCCTTGAAGTGTCTTAGTTAAGGCTAGAAAGCCCACATATAAAAAAATTAAAAAACTACACAGCACAAAACCCTTTTTCATAAGACTACCTTTGTCTCTCTTACCAAATAAAAGCAGAAGCATGACAACTTCCTACAAGTTAAACAACTTCAAGGCCCCTCCTGAAGGATGATTCTTTTATTAATAATCATGCCCTTGCACATATGAGGTACTAAGTTAAAAGTCTGCTAAACTTGATAGTGAACGGCGTGATTGAAATATAGATAGGGTCATGTGGAACCGTATTGTTCTAGCCTTTTCCATTTATCTTCCCCAATTTGAAAAGGGATTTTTTTTTAAATCTTAAGATGACGTGTGGTCTGGCCAGAGTTTGTGAGATAATAAAATAATAAATGCCTGTCATTTTGATACATATAATAACTATGTCTATTTGCTTAAGAATCTGAAAAGAAGGCTAATTAATGGCTTATTTATTGATGGTCTACAGTAACAACTCAGTAACTCTTCAGCGTTTTTTTTCCTGGTCAAGGATTTCATAAGATGAAACACAATCTGTTCAAGGTTCTTCAAAAACAAAGCTTCTCTTCAGGTAGACAAACTGTAACAATTAGCTAGTTTAAAAAAATGGATATAGCAGGTACAAACGAAATAGGTTTCTTTTCCCCCCTCTGAAATTGTGGCAGGTTAACAAAGTTGTCGAATTTATGTACTTTTTCTGAATGACTATAATACAGAATTATGATCACATCTCTCGTGTTCACTAGATCAGGGTCACAAGCTCAAATGTGCCAGAGGCTAGGCAGGAAACATAAATGTTTTAAAAGCAGTAAGAAAAACAGGACTTGGGCAAGCTGAGCATACATCCCTGGTCTTTATTCAAATCCAATTTCTGAAAATAATACTTCCACCTAAATTTGGCCTGCAGGCAGCAAGTTTCTTTTCATGCATTAGTCCAGTAGTTCTCAAACTTTTTGTTTTAAGACTCCTTTATACTCTGAAAAATTATTAAGAAAGCCAAATTGCTTTCTTTATGTATTACATCATTCGATATTTTCCATATTACAATATAAAAATGAGACTTTAAAAATATTCATTAAATGCATTAAAGAAATGAAACCACTATATGTTAACGAAAATAATTGTTTCATGAAAAAATAATGATATTTTCTAAAATGAAAAGATTTAGTGAAGAGAATGGCACTGTTTTCTATTTTTGAAAATCTCTTTAATGTCTGACTTAATAGAAGCAGTTGGATTCTACCTGCAGATGCATTCAATCCACTGCAATATGTTATTTTGGTTGAAGTATATAAAGAAAAACTAAACTCACACAGGTATGGACTGGGAAAGAGTAATTCAATAAATAGCCTTTTCACAGAATTGTAGCTATTTCTTCTTGGACACTACAACAAAACGTGATAAACGGTAGTTTCTTAAAAGTTAGTTGCAATATGGAATTTGAAACCTTATTAATGAACTTTTTGTAACTGGTTATAGTAACATCTATTGGTCTGTTCTACAGTTTTAATAGAGCTTTACTCAGGTATGGTTGTGTAACATCACGCAAGGTCATTTGGAATACTGCTCCACTGATTTATGCAGACCCTCTAAATGTAGACATATTTCACTGTAAAATACTCTTTAAAATCACATTTGTTAGTTATTATCACTGATCTCATTAGAAAAGTCTTTAAATAAATAAATATTGGGGAACTGTCAAACTTGCACTGGCAGACATAGCCTTCAAAATTCTAATTTTGTTAAAAAGTGCTAATTTTATCACTGGGAGCAAATACTGTCAGGGTAGTTTTTTTCTCTTGAAGTAACAGCTTCCCTTCAAATACCACAGGTTTTCTTTTCTTTTTTTTTTTTTTTAAAGTAAAAGCGATGTTCCTTAAAAAAATCAACTAGTTCTGCTTGCAAATAAAAGCAATCAAAGAAGTGCTTTATACGTGCTTCCCAAAGGCATGTATTCACGGGATGAGATTAATAAAATTAATCATTTATACTGATTCTTCAAAGGCATTCTTAAGAGAAATCTTGCCTTTTAAAAATAACTGGAGTGGGCTTCCCTGGTGGCGCAGTGGTTGAGAGTCCACTGATGCAGGGGACACGGGTTCGTGCCCCGGTCCGGGAAGATCCCACATGCCGCAGAGCGGCTGGGCCCATGAGCCATGGCCGCTGAGCCTGCGCGTCCAGAGCCTGTGCTCCGCAACGGGAGAGGCCGCAACAGTGAGAGGCTTGCATACCGCAAAAAAAATAAATAGATAAAAAAAATAACTGGGGATGTGTGGTGCTGAAGAATTCAATGACCACTAGTACAGTTTGATGCCACTGCCTTCATTCATATTAATCCATGCAGTAAAAAGGCAAATAATGTCTTCGTATTGTGCTGAATATACTTTTTGACTTGAAGGATCCCTTGGAAGAGTCTTCCCCAAAGCTCCAGGGGTCCAAAGACATACTTTGAGAACCACTGCCAGACTGTAAGTTCCTCAACATGTCTTATTAATTTTTAAATGTCTCACAGTATCTTGTACATAATGGGTGTTCAAAAACTGCTCACTAAATTCAATTAATTTTATTTTGGCAAATTTGATATTACAATAAGAAAAAAAATCCTCTAATGGATTAAGCTGAAAAAGGTCAGATTTTATTTCATGTATGATGGGTACTAGAGCGCTTCACTTCCCTTGTTAATGATTTTCTTATTCTAATATTTCTTAAAAATTGAGAGCCAATTTCCACCCTCTATTGCTTTACCAATTAGAAATGAATTGAGATCGAGGCATCATGAGCCTAGGAGGAATTTATATTAATACTTAATTGAAGGAATCATTTAAAAAATGTTTAAAAGAGGCAAATTATATAAGGTAAAGTTTATTTCCATAAAGGCTACAGGAGAAAAAAAAATCAGAGTACTATTTTATGCAAAGATAAGTGAAAAGATGACAGTCAGTCAGACCTGGGTATGGAATTTGTCTCCAGTATTTACTAGCTATGTGATCTCAGGAGAGTTGCTAATTTCTCTGCCTCAGTGTTCTCACTGATAAAATAGCAAGGATTAATGTGACTCCATTGTGCCCACTGACAATTTCAGCCAGCTCCTTTCTCTTACCCCATGAGAAACACGCTTCTAATTACACTGCTATATGCCTACTAAAAATCATTCTATGTAATTCTCTCAGAATTATTCACCTGCCCATCTCCTATAAAAGGAAATACATTCACTATTTCTCATAAATTCACTCAGCCTCAATGTTGGCCACCAAATAAGGGCAGCATTCAAATACATGGTGATATGCTTTCATAATTCTAGAAAAGTCAGTCTATAGAGAGGAAAATAATTATCTATGACAAGACAGGACAATTACAAAAGTCTAAAGAACATAAGCTAATAAATTGATTATATATTTATATAGAAATCGACAGTATATACACTTGCCATGCTGCCTCTGTTAATTCTGGCATTTAAACAAGTACTAAGATACAGATAAGCTAGAAAATACTAGGAGAGTTAACAAGCAAAATCTCACCAATTGCTTTCTTTAACGCCTCAAAGGTGATTTCTTCAGTGTTACTAACCTAGAGAAAAGTGATTTTAAGTAAAATAAAGAGTTAAGAACGGTCAATATAAATGATACCTTCACCTAGTTACAAGTCATCTAAGAACCTTGACAAATATTTTCTCTTCTTTGTGTTGGCTGGATTTGTGATCACACTCAACAGTATCAAATAATCTCCATGTTTTCATTGGTTTTAACAATGGCCTACCACAGTGGTTCCCCAAAGAAGTCTACAGACTGATGTAAGGCTGGCAGAATTAGCAACCTTTAAGGCAACCCAACCAATATTCAAGGCAGAGATTATATATAAATGCAGCTTCAGCTATGTAATAAATGAAAACTAAGTATTCTATACCCTTTATAATTTTGGTACCACATACAGGTTAAAAATCAAAAATGAAATAATCTAAAACTTTAAATGCAAAAATTTTAAAGCAAAAAATTATTACTTTGGGAAGTGTTCAATGAGTACAGTTAACCAACATTTAAAAATAATTATATTCTGGATCTTTTAAGGTCAACCACCAAGTCTTATTCTCCAGAAACTCCCTTTAACTTGAAGTTTTCAAATCTCGCTTGCTTTGAGACATGTAAAAGGTGTGAAATCAAGTGCTTACATAAAAAGTCAGTAATACTTTTTGTGGCACCAGCACATTTTCAGAAGGAATAATATATCCAGTTACTATAGTATCTCTGAATAAAAGTTAAGAAATGATATGTGAGTACTTGCCTTGGACTCTGGTCATCCCTAATTTTAGCTCATGAGCTTCTTTTTGCTAAGTCTAAGGCAGCAAGACTAGTGAAAACAAAAGACTTCATGCTTTGCACCTTAGCTCTCTGTACAAAGGATTTAGCTGGAAATCAAAGCAGCAAGAGTTCCACTACCTCAGTTTTTCTACTGAGGACTCATATTTCTAGTTGAAGTCAGATTAAACTTGGGAATTTTCAGTTGCTTTGTTCTAGATATTTGGAGCAGATATATAAGATTAGGCTCTGGCTGGTCAATTATTTGTACCTAGAAGCAATCTAGTACTTCAAAGTTGTTCTTACAACTGGTTAAGAGCTTAGACTTTTGAGAAACAACTATAGTATAGGAGAAAGAACATAGGAGAAGCTAGAAGGCCAGAATTCTTACTACGTAGAATTTTTACTTATTAACTGTTCAATCCTGGATAAGTGAAAAGCTAGAGTACTGTATCTAGTAACTCTTCTCTGTTTGTTGTTTTCCTTAATTTGGATAATGATGATGCATTCGCCCAGCATCAAAGAATCATGCCTATGGTGCTTTATTCTATTAGTCAAGCTGATCACTTAATTTCTGGAGGCAGAGACGCCGCTGAAATAAATAAATGTTTTAGCCATTTATCTTCTTGAACACCTGAATTTAATTTAGGTATCTTTATACATATATAGTGCAATTTTTAGGAGAAGTTCACTAAGTGATTCATGGTGGGCTAAAATTTGAATTGCAAATGTTAGAACTCACATACCTCAGAAATGGACCAAGTATTTTAATAGACCACAGTAATAAGCTGAGTTATATCTAGGGAAAACAAAAGTTTTCCTATGATCTCCATCTAAACAACATTACAAGCTCTAAAAGCAGGTATCAAATACATCTGAGGACTAAGTGGGATTATGTATATACAATTTCAAGTAATTTTGATGAAATTATGAGCAATTTTTCAAATAAGCAATTTTTTAATTTGATTCATTGTTAGCAAATATACTTATTATTAGTCTGATATTTTCTTACACCATTAATTGGTGAATACCTAACTGATGACACTTTCTCCTGTCAACATAATGAAATTAGTTAGTTTTAGCCTAGAAGGTACTGTTATTCTGTCTTCTGGTGTTTCAACGACCATACCTAATACACAAAATCAGATACCATAATGGTAAATGAGTTTGAAACTCCAATGTGCTCAAGTAAACCTTATATACTAAACTGTACTTAACTTTTCAAATACTCAGGGTGAGGCACATTTGACTTAGGATTTATAGTTATAGCAAAGATAAAACAAAAGGATCTTTAATAAGTTAACAAATGTATTAATGAACTTTTCATGTAAAATTCATGCTCAAGAATCTTCCTCCTATATTGTCTTCATGCAAATGTTTCTTCAGTTCATTTTATCAAAATAGACTGATTCTTTGCAACCTTTTAAAGTACTATATATGTATTTTTAAAAGAAATAAAAATGGTTAACAAAAGGCAAATGGAAAAATACCAGTCAATAAAATAGACTGCACTCTTGACAAGTATAAACTAAGGCTTTGGATGAATTTCTTCCCTCAAAAGGTAACAGCAGCAAATTCATAATCACTGAAAGATATAGCTAGCAAGATATCCTTCTTGCTAGTAGGGAGTGTAAAAATTAAAATGGCTTTGAAGAGGTGAAATTTAGGGAAGATGATTTTTCCTGAGTCTTAAACTGGTAAGAAACTCTAAACCAACCTTAAAGCCCCAAGTTCCAAAATGAACACTAACTGCCTATTCCAACTACTCTGATGCTCTGCAGATAATTCCTTGATAAAACTGATTAATTTTACATAACAGGGAGTTAAAAGCATGAAAGATATAAATTAATTGGCTGTACCCTGGCCACCAAATAGTTTTAGTTCCTGAAGACAAATTAACTGACAGGGATTGGAAGCAGGAGGGAGAAAGGAGGCTGAGAAAGCATGAATTCAGACAACTTCCTTCCTCTTTTCTTACATGGATATTCTTTTAGTTATTTACATTGTACCAATGAGAAATAATGAAATACCTAGGAAGGCAAACAATGGATAAACCACAAGGAGGAAGCTGACTTGACATGCTGGCACACTGGCATTTTTACTTGACTATCAAAAAATTCTCTGCTGATTTGTGTGGATAAGTGCTAGAGAATACTGGCTGCTTTTTCTTCCTGTAACTCAGTTGGGTACACTCTTGTGCTGTATTGAAACAGGAGGAGAACATTATATCTGTGATGTTTCAAATAACTCCTTAAAGAGTACACAGGTCACTGATACAGCTTAACCTATGTTAAATTCATTATATTTACTATCCAAAAAGATAAAAAAATTTCTCTCATAGGTGAAATTTTGAAACTTTCTAAAAGTAGTGAGCATTTGGCTTCACACGAGAGTATATAATTCCATTTATTTTCACAACTTATGTTTCATAAATCTTTAAAAATAAATAGGAGTGGAGGGCCTACTGATTTAATAGCAGGCCTTGTGCAGCATTTCTTATTAAAAAAACGTACTTTAGTTCTATCTTATGGTTCCTTTTACTACAATGTGAAATCTAGTGATATCATAACACACAATATTAAGTTTATGTATCTTTATAGGTATATGAAATGAGTTCAGTAAAATAAATTATAAATAAGTTCAAGGCTAAATCAGATTAACTTCTACTAACAATTTTGTTGATTTAGGGATAAATCAGAGTTGTATTTGATCCTGTTTAAAAGTGTGGGGGGGCAAAACCTTCTTTTAAATTGCTGTCTATCTCAAGACAGTACTTCATCATAAACTTTCAGCAACTTACCATATCATCCGAAGGAATGCTGTTGGGTAAGATATCCACCTGAATGGATACGGTGTCCACAATACTTTTCCTTCTAGAAAGTCGATCTTCATCTAAAATTTAAAAAAATTTCCCCCATTATTTGCTAGTTAGAATGATATGTCATTTATAAACTCCACCTATTTCAGATTTTAAACTTTCAGGAAATTAAGGCAGTTTGCCTTTTTTGCTCTTACTAAATATATAAAACAGTGTGCTCTCAGACTTTTATATTTCATGAAGCAGATTAAAAAAATAAAATTGATGGGTGAACTCAGTTTAATACAGCTGACCCTTGAACAACAAGGAGGTTAGAGGTGCTGACACCTGCACAGTCAAAAATCAGCACAGCATTTTACAGTTAGCCCTCCACATCTCCAGTTCCACACCCAGTTCAAATTTCCCAATTCTCTATTAACCAATTCTATTCGACATGTTCTAAACCCAACTTTAACATCTCTAATAAACCTCCTTTATCTCCACAATGCCATATTTATTTTTCAAGAGTGCCATCATTCAAAAATCTTTATCTTTTCTTACCTAGATCTGAGGATAACTTACTAACTGGTCTAATACAACACCCCCTCCTATACTACCAGCAGAGTTGTTCTAAAGTAAATCTTTTTCACACGAAACTATAATTTTAAAACAAATCCAGGGATTCCCCTGGTGGCGCAGTGGTTGAGAATCCGCCTGCCAATGCAGGGGACACGGGGTCGAGCCCTGGTCCGGGAAGATCCCACATGCTGAGGAGCAACTAAGCCCGGGCGCCACAACTACTGAGCCTGCGCTCTAGAGCCCGCGAGCCACAACTACTGAAGCCGCATACCTAGAGCCTGTGCTCTGCAACTGCAATGAGAAGCCCGCGCACCACAATGAAGAACAGCCCCCGCTCGACATAACTGAAGAAAGCCCACGTACAGCAATGAAGACCCAGTGCAGCCAAAAATAAATAAATAAATACATTCATTTATTTTTGAAAAAAACAAAAAACCTCCAAATCCAGCCCACTGACTAATGCTGAGCTTCGCGAGTTTTTTCACATCAAAGCACATATATATAATTATAATACACGCAAGGCATATGGAGATAAAAGGAAGAGGCTGCTTGCACTGCAAGCTGACTACCCCAGGCCCGACCCAGCTACCTGAAGAACTAAGGAGATAAATATCCAGACGCACCTGTAAAGCTCCCAATAACAACTGGGAAGCTCGGGTCTATAAGCTTAGTCGAACAGCACAGTCAGTCACTTCATAATCTGGCAACACTCCATCTTCCTCATCTCACTTTGTATATACAGTTGACTCCTGGACAACATGGGGGCTTGGGGGCACTGACCCCTGCACAGTCAAAAATCTGCATTATAACTTTAGTCAGCCCTCCATATCCATAGTTCTGCATTCACAGATTCAACCAACTGAAGATCATACAGTACTGCAGAATGTACTTACTGAAAGTTATCTGTGTGTAAGTGGACCCATGCAGTTCAAACCCGTGTTGTTCAAGGATCAACTGTACTGTGATTTTATCCTTCTGAAGGGGTGAATAATGAACTAAAAGGAGGCCAACATAAAGAAACTAGCTTCTTTCTACTGACTACTCCTTTACTCCAAGGTAGCCTTCCATGGCAGTAACTAATGCTGTTAATCAAATACGGCAATTTACTCTCTTTCTGGGACACAGTAGGATTCCAATTCCTGGCCTCTTTGTGGTTAGGAGGGACTGTGTAACTAGTTCTGGCCAGTAGGGTATGAGTAACATTTCAGATTGCGGCTATCCCGTCAGCTTGGATTCCAGAATACGGATGACATGAAGTTATGCACAGTTAGTTGGAGCGATGAACACATCTTCACTGGTTTAAACCACTAAGAACCTGTGACTGTTCTCACAGCACAACTTAGCCAGGGTTTCTTAGCCTTGGCACTAGTGGCATTTTGGCCCAGGTAATTCTTGCCAAGGGGACTGTCCTGTGCCTCACTGGATGTTTGGTAGCATCCCTGACCTCTACCCACCGGATGCCAGTAGGCCTGCCCCAGTGGTGATGACTAAAAATGTCTCTAGGGTTGACAAATGTTCTGTGGGATGGGCAAAATCACCCACAGTTGAGAACCACTGACCCTGTCTATCCTGACTGATAACCAGACCTTTCTAGAATTCTCCCTCTATGCCACCACGAGCTTCTTAAACACTAACCACATCACTCCTCCAAGCAAATCTACCCATTGCTTGATGAAGTAAAAAGGCATCTGGGTTCTCCAGTCAGATCTTGCCAACAGTAACTTCAGAGCTGCTCCCTTATTTATCTCGTGTTTAAGGCAAATGTGCCTATTCTCCAACCTCTGAGCAGGCTTTGGCACATCCGCCTTACACGCTTTTCTACAAACAGAAACTCCTGCTGGAAGCCCTTTATTACCTGCCCTTTCTTATGTCCTCCCCACTGTAAAGATTCTTATCTTTCAAGCCCTGGTTAAACATTACATCGCTTCCTTTAAATCTTAAATGTCACTCTAATTATTTTTACTTATCCCCCTTTCTTCTAGCTATAGAAATTTGCTTTCAGTTATGACTGATCTTTCCTTGTCACTCTTCAATCATCATCACCCTTTAGTCATCTAGTGGGCCTTGAAGTACAGACATATGAATTAATGTCTCATGTCCCCAAGTATACAAGAAATTCAGGGGCAGACTTTGTGTCTGCATCTAGCACACACTAGTTACTCAGGTTCTGCTGGGTGAAGGCTGGAGGAACACAGACCTATATCTGTGACAAGTTATTACCTATCGTTTTTCTACAGTTTTCAGGCTGGAAATATTATATCTCCTGCATAGGGCCATTACTGAGGTAGCCTAGATACTGAACTTTTTCTACATTTTCTTCATGATCATATGCACTAATATAAATCACCAAAGCTAATGACCAAACATCAATGGAACTGCCACAAAATAGTATGTAGTCATCATTGCTGACTTGCTTTTTTACCCTCTAATCACGCCAACTTCCAATGTCTTACCAGAATTCAAAATGAGGAATAAATAATAGCCTGCTTCCCACCCACACAAGATTTTCTAGGTTAATATTCAAAGGCTGATGGGTTGCAGAGAAAAGTCAAATTGAAGCCTAAGATAAAAATAAAAAGGAAAGGAGAAGTACAGAGGCAGGAGAGGGATTACTGAGTGACAAAAATCAACAAGAACAGAAGGGAAGTATAATGAGCAGAGATTAGGGAAGAAAATGAAATTCAGTGGGAAACTCTAATACTATATTCTCAGAAAGTTCTTTCTTTTGACCTATAGAGCAACCTGCTTGTAGGTGACAGCAAAAGCCCAGATACAACTATCATCAGATATCTTGTACATCTACACAAAAGTAAGCTTTCCAAAATAGAGCTTACCAAAGATAACTCTCCTGTTTCCATGGGCCATCCACATTGGTTCCTGACCTGCCTTTCAAAGTCTGCTGAAATGCAGCATCACTGCAGCCTCTGTGGACTGCACTGTCCTGCCAGTTCGAGAACTATCCTGTTACCATCTCATTGTCTGATGCACGCACCCCCTCGGGAGGCCCTTGCTTCCCTTCCTGAAGTTGGTTTGGGGTAGCCCCAGACACTACTTTCTATGCCCTTTCATTTTCCTATCCCTTCTCCCTCTCCGCTTCTATAATCTGCCGTTCACAATGGTAATCACTGTTTCTTCTTTTTGTTTTTAATCAGAACCTGGGTTTTAGAAGTAATACTTAGAGAGAGCGAGGCCTAACATCCTTCAGTGATATTCTGCTGCCACCTGGTGTACCTGTGTGTAATGTATATAACTGCATTCAGATGGCTAAAGAATAGAGAAAACAGTCTGCATACAAGTATAACACAGAACTACATTAAATTACTCAATATGATTTTCTATGGCTATATAAAAAATAAGATGTAGGAACTTACTTAACCGTATATAATAAATCATAAATGTAATTAGGGCTACTATACCATTCGGATTCAATGAAAAAGCTAACTGGGGCAAAATGAAATTTCACAGATAATTTATCTACACGAAATTTAAAATGTCAGTTTAATGCTGATACTACTTATACAGATATACTTTTTTGGTCCTATAGAAAAACACAAAATTCCATCTAGAGCTAATGCATATTTATAAAATAAAAAGAACCTAAAAAACCATTGTCACCATGAATAAAAAGTCCGTGTAATATAAAAGACAATCTTTTATTTCTAAAACAAGCTTTAAAACAAAACCTCTACAAGGAGAGATGGGATATATACATGAAAATACTTTTATAAGCAGATATTTGTTGGAAAATAATGGAGGTTTTGATAAAGCAGATAAAGGCATCCATGTGTTATAAGTGCTTTTAATCAATAAAACAAATTAACAAAATTCAAAATGCCAACTGGAAGATTAAGACATTAAAAAATACTAATACCATTCTTATATTGATATGGCATCTTGTAGTTTTTGTAAGTACTTGCATGTATATATCCCATTTGAGCGAAATGGCTTCAGGGCTATGGTCCTCGCTTCACATGAGGATATGGGGTCACTGAGGGATTAAGGGGTTATGCCCAAGGCCACATAGCAAGGGTAGAACAAAGCCATTCTACTCTCTCTTCACTTCTTCACTTTGAGAAGTCATCTCTCCTGAAAGCTCTTGCAAAATTCCCTGTACTGCTAATTTCAAAATTCTCATCATAACCTCTAATCTCTCACACAAAACGCAGTCCTGACCCCTGCCATACTTGGATGCTCCACTGTCCAAGACACTCAACAAAAGGCTGAACTCCAAAACTACTCCCCTTCCTTATTCATTTCTGTTAATAAAAAGTCCACCCTTCTATCACCCAAGATTCAAAACTACTTATAGACAGTTACATTTGAAATGTACATACTTCTTTCTTCACTTAAACCCAGTCACACCACCCGTCCCTCCTAAAACAAAAACAACAAAAAGCAAGCAAATGAAGCAGCAAACGAGCTCTGTCTGCTCTTCCTCCTGGTGCTGTATCAAGCACCCAAATGTCCGTGGTAGAGCCCTAGACAAAATCTTTGCCTTTCTCCCTGCACCCCCGTATCACTCAACTGCTTATAGATTCTCTCTTGCAGTGTTCTAGAGTCCACTCACTTTCCTGTACTCACACTGGGACCTCCTCAGTACAGGTCACTGCCATCTCTCCTGGAGATTACTGAAGAGTATTCTAAATGGCTGTCCCGTCTTCAGTTTGCTAAACTACAACCAGAGTAACATTTCTAAATGCAACTCTTATCATGCCATCCCCTGTTTAAAATCATTTAATGACTCCCCATTGCTTTTAGGATAGTTCAAACTATTTAACCCGGTTTTACAATTCCCAACCCTACTCTTCCAATTCACTCCCAGCAGACTAACTTTATACTAATTCCTTGAAAAATCATGTTCTTGCCTACCTCCATCCCTCCACATATGCTATTATTTCTGCATGAAACACAGTTCACTTGCCTAACACCTGCTTCAGGCTCAGCAAAGGGACTTTTTCCTCTCGAAGACATCCATTTCACCAAACCTGGACCAAACACTCTCCTAGATGCTGCCTGAGGACCCCAAACCTCTCTGATCATAGCCTTTAAGGCATATTGCAACTGTCCTGTTAGACAAATTGTATAATGAATTAACTTCTTTCCTATGCATCTCGAATAAAACTGGTGAAGTGCCATCTTGGGAGAACTGAGAAAAACGTCACTCAAAATCATCTTCTGAGGGCTTCCCTGGTGGCGCAGCGGTTTAGAGTCCACCTGCCGATGCAGGGGGACATGGGTTCGTGCCCCGGTCTGGGAAGATCCCACATGTCGCGGAGCGGCTAGGCCCGTGAGCCATGGCCACTGAGTCTGCGCATCCGGAGCCTGTGCTCCGCAACAGGAGAGGCCACAACAGTGAGAGGCCCGCGTACCGCAAAAAAAAAAATCATCTTCTGTGTTTTGTGGTCCAGATGAGGAACACGTTAGGAATGACTGTAAGTTTTGTGAAAGCAGAAACCTCTATCTGTCTTGTTCATTTCTGCTTCTGTTTGCACAGCAGCTGGCACACTGTAAATACTCATTAAGTACTGTACCCCCTCATAGAGAAGCATTTAGCATACACCTAGACATACGCTATTAACTCAAATTCTAGGTTGATCTGAGATAAAAGGAAAATGCAAAACTCAGCTAACATTTATTGATCACTTACTATACGTCAGCCACCAACAGTTCAGTAAGCTGTAGGCAGACCATTCTTCTTTCTTTAGAACCAGTTACCATTATATTTCAGTCGTTTGTCTGTCTTCTCCACCAGATTTTAATCCTTGAGGATAGGGACTGAATCTTAACATCCTTCCACCCCCAAAAGTCAGAAAAGTGCTTGATATAGACTCTCAGTAAAGGTTTGTGGAATACATAAAAAAATAAACCTGGATCAATATGGATGACTGAACAATCTTTGAGCACACAGTTGGCAAAAATCAATTTATTAAGCACCTAACTGAACAGGCAAGGCAGTTAATTCTAGTGGTCTTACCTAACCAAATTATTTAATTTCAGTCTCACTATCCTCATTTGTAAACAAAGACAGTGTTACCTTCCTCACGAAACTATGTTACAGATTAACTGAGAACATGAATACAAAGTGCTTATTACAGTGACTGGCATACAGTTAGTGCATAATAAATGGCAGCTACTATTTTGATGATGATGGGTGTATATGCATGATACACAACAAACTATTTTGTTTTTTTTCTTTTGATATATTGTTCTTAAATCCCTTATTTTTTAAAATGAATACCTGATGGTTATACAGCAAAAAGAAACTTTAATAACTGATTGATTATCCCATAAAGTATCACTGTATCTTCTGACTCTTTTCTGCATTAAGGCAGGACACACATGCCACGGACTGGTTCTAAACTATCAAAATCTTTATAAATCAGAAGAACCTTATTTATACTGAGGGATTTCTGTGCAGTTATATAACTAAGTATATGCTGAAATACTGAGAATTCTCCTAGTCAATGATAGGGAGGCATTAAGAAAGAGAATATATCATTTTCAGGGGTGGGAGGAAATGGGAAGAGCAAACCACTTGTTAAAAAAAGTACCATAATTTTCATTAAAAATTGTTTACACTTAAAGGAATAGGGTAAAAGGAAATAACAAGGGGTGAAAATAAACTATAGCTATGGGGAATGTAGAGCAAAATAATAACTGAACTCACAACTATATAAAATATACAGGCCACTGGCTCCATTTTCTAGAAGGCAAATTGTATTAAGCTATTTTCCTAGAGGACAGGTGAGGGAAAGGGCAAGCCAAACTGACACTTGGATTTACCTTTGTACTTGTGCCTGGGTTTATGAGGTTTTTTGCCTGAAGGAAAGAGAGCTAAATCCAAGTTATAAGAATGAAATATTTTAAAAGTCTGTTTTAAAAATTCTTTTAAATTACAAAGCTCTACTCATGTTTTATTCTTAGCACTTTTATTTCCCCAAGGAACTCATGAGGAATAGAATTTTCTATACTATGGAATTTAAAAGAAAATGCAAGCTTTCATTAACATCTCAGACTATTATAAACAACTATCATTGTAATAAATGTACATATTTTGGATCCACATTATAAAAAGATAGCTATTCCCAAAGATTGTACTACTTCTAGTGATTAATCCAGAAAACTACCTAACTGAAATCAAACAGTTCTCTTACAGAACAGAGGTATCCCCAAAGGAAGGACTAGTTTTTCTACCAAATTTAATATTTATACAGTCATCAAATGAAAATGAAGGTGTAAGATAAAAATTCTTCGATTTTAGTTTTCAAAGTAAAAACTGAATGCAAGACACCATGCAGTTTTGCCTTGAAACAAAACAGAATTATCTCAGGCAATGAAAAGAACAGAAGGAAATACATAATGCAGAGGAAAACATATTCTTGACTTAAGAAGTTTGCAGATTTCTTTACATAGCAAATAGTCTGTACTCCTTCAAATGACACAAATTACCTAATTCATTAAGGTCAATAGTCACAAATCACTAACTAAACAATTTTCACCAATTTCCCTAAGTTAAACACAATATTGCTTAAAGAGTAAAGATCTCATTTTGCTTCTTTGTTTAAAGGATAATATCATTCAGTATAATAGCAATAATATATGAAGTATAATAATAACGATAATCACTTGAGGATTCAATATGCTCATGATAAAATCATATACATGTTTTTAGAGATTTACTAAAGGTTTTCAAGAGCAAAATTTTAAAATAGAAGTAAACTCTCTTAAGCTAGTAAGTATACAAACATAATTAACTTTCTAACTGGGCTAACAGAAAAATTGCTGACACATAATCACTAGAGTAAGAGTTCTAATTACCTTCCTCTTACCTGTTACTTGTGGTACGTACGGTACTGACAATCTCTCAACACTATAGCCACTGCCACCTAGTGACTCTGCAATCTTGTTGGTCAAAAAGTACAAATTTTTGTCATGCTTCTCTAAAGATTTTGGAAGCCTGTCAAGTTGATCAAAAAAGAAGTCATTTAGTGTTATTTAAATTACTGAGCAAAAATAAGTGAACATATAAACATTTTAGATCAAGGCCTAAATATAAATATAAATGCAACTTAAACTGTAATTAGTAATAGAAAAATCAGTGTATTTTAGGTGGCTAATTTGAGCTCTTCAAAAACATATGGTATGTGGACCCATATACGAAGCATTCTGATGATTCTTTCCCCAGTAATGTCCCAACGGTGAAGTCAGCCTTACATGATTCCACTGGTATTCACACATTAAATGATGAAGAGGACTAAATTCAGCTTTAACTTTCATGCTAATTAAAAATCTACTGAGAGAAGAAAATAAAAAAGAAGCCCCCTGACTGTTAATGAAGAAGATATTAGCCAACTAAGTGATAGTTGGATACCACCTGGCTAAGACCTATGATTTCACTTTCCTTTCAAACTGCTTAATATTATCTTATGCACATGCTTTCAAAATTAAACTGGTTTTAGAGCCCAAAAGTTTGAATAAAGTATTTTTCATATATATTTTTTTGTTTGGACAGCAAGAAAAAAATTCAGGGTATAACACTGATTTTCCATAATACATTCTTTCTCCTACAGCTTTATTAATATTGTTGTCTATTACTGAGAGTCTTGAACAGGATATTGTATTCTCTTAAAGGAGTGTTCACTTATATATCAGAACATGCTATATTTAAGAGATATACCTCCATATTAAAAAAAGGTAAGATAAATTTTTTTCATCAAAGATTGATTCCATGTGTTCATGAGTCTACATTTATACTTTACAAGAACTTTTATAGCAAGAGAAACAAGTTAGATGAATTAAATGACAGAAACATAAAACGATGAATATTTTAAAACACCAGAAAATTATTCTAACAGTAGTTTACTCCTTTGTAATTATCACTGATTGGTTTCCCAAGTCAGTGCCCCTTCCTTAAAATGTAAAGAATTAACATACATGCACTTATCTCTGAAAATATGCTCTGGTAGAAAATAAGGGGCTTCCATAGTTCGAATTTCAATAACCTGAAAAATATTCAAAAACAAAACAAAATAAAAATCAAAAACCTCACTCCTCAGGACCCTGCCACAAAAATTTGGAAAACTAAAAACACAGAAACAGAATCTAAACATTTATACGAAATACCATCATTTAATTTTGGAATTTAAACTACATTTAGAGCCCAAAAGCAGAGTTCATTTTGTTTTCACATTTATTATTTTAAAAAGTCAACAGGTAACAAAATCATGATAGTAAAATAATACAGGTTGTGAAAAAAAAAAAAAAGAGGATACATTACATTTGATTAAACCTACTACAGAGGGATTAGAAGCTGTACTTTCTCAAATGCCCTATGTGGGAAATGCCTTCACAAGCACCAGGCCCTCGCTGTCCCCCCTCCTCTGTACCACCTTCTGCAGCACGTGCAGGTGGTCTCAGCGCTCTTGTGAAGTCTGGCTCCTCCACTCACCTGGGAGCCACTTAAAGGGGGACCCTGCTTTCACAGCATTTGTATCTCTAATGGCAGCTGTCAAATATTCACTCAAACATTTGTTTAATGAATGAATGAGTTTTATTTCTTAGAACGTTCTAAAAACCTACATTTTAGCAAGGACTGAGAGATGTGCTTCCAATTTCATAAAAATGAGGTTCTCCCTGAAAGATGTTTTTAAAGAATAAAAACTACAGTGTACTTTTTCTGCCAGGTAAGTTAGGAGCTCTAAAATGTATACTAAATCATGAAAGTAACTATTTAATGAGTTACTGCTGAGAAAGCTAAATACAGTTGAATGACACAGGACAAATCTCTGAGAGGCTTACTAATTATTCAACTTTTGAGATCTAACTCAAGTAGATTGGTTTAAAACAATAACAACAAGAACAGTATAATTAAAGAAATATTAGATACTAAGATTCATAATGGTTTAAAAGGAAAACAATTATATAAGAAATCACATGAAGTATTTTAGAAGAAAATCATATATTCTACTCAACCATTACACAGAAAAATTCTAATACAACAACAGGCATCAAAGAAAAAATAACACTAGTCATAGAGCTGTAGTGTCGATTTTGTCACTATTGAAAAAGTCATGCATACTTTTATAGCATTATCTTAATAATTTGGTACATAATCATCAAAATTAAAAATAATCACCACTGGAAGAAAATCCGTCACTTTTGTATAAAAATCAAATTCGAGGGCTTTTCTAAATACATTACCTTGCTAACATGCTGGCAAAACGCAGGGACAGCTATCATCTGACTTACAAAGTTGAGGTATGCAGCAACCAGCGCCATGATTCCACAACGATGGAACGTTGGCAAATTATCCTCATTGATAATTGCACTGTCCTTTAATAAAAAACCAAAAAACAAACACTGAGATATCGAGGTCTTACGCTTCATTAGCATTTTCTCTATGATTATACTAAAAAACGCAGGTAGTCTGGAATGCTAACAAAAATGTCCCCTTATAAGAAGCTTTTAAAAAAAAAATTCTAAAAAGAGAATAAATGCCCATTTATAAGAGACTTAAATCTCTCAATTCAAACAGTTCTTTAGGAAAGCCTTTCCTAAACGTGGGCGTGGGCAGAATACATATGATATATAAAAATAAATATATATATTCTCGTTGCATACTGTCCTGTTATTGCGTAACACTTAAACTCCAATTAAACAACTACATCTATGTAATTCTTATTATTTAACGACCACCTTCCCCGCTAGGATGGGCACAGGGACCATGTTGTCTTTTTCATCACAGTATTCCTGTGGCCTTGAACAACAGTCAGCACACAGTCAGTACTTAATCAACATTTATTAAAAGAATAAATGAATGGGATCATAGCCTTGAGTATTTTAGACTTAAAACTAGACATCTCACTTAAAAAACTCATGTCCTTGGATAAAGGCAATAATATTGTAAAGATGGTGTCTAATTCATGAAAGAATCCTTTCTACAATGAAAGGTGATGAAAACATACCTGTAAAGCAATGGCTAATCGAATGAGATCAATAACCACTTCTTCATTGGCCAATTCAATAGTCATGAGAGCAAGAGAAGTGTAAAGGAGCTCATAGTTTTTCTGAACATTGTCTTCCTCTTTACAGCCCAAATATACGTGCCGATACAGTTGCTGCCCATTCTGAAAAGGGGAATGACAGAGGAAAAAGATAATTTTGCTTAAAATGTAGCAAGGCAGATTTTACATGCATATATAACCTCTTAAAAAGCAGCTATCTTATTACATAAATTAACATGGAAGAGATTTAGGCTGATAATCAGAGGGTCAAATTGTATTCCAATTATTAACATCAGTAACTACACCAATATAGAACTACAAACTAATACTGGAGTTGAGGACAAACTTAAGTAAAAACAGCAAGAAAGAAATAGTTCCAGTGTAAACAATGAAAATGTTTTTAATACTAATTTGAAAAGACAAGCAAATTATAGACTGATCTGAGAAAAACTGAAATGAACAGCAGAATTATGGGAGCTTTGGCAACGATAAAGAACATTTGGCTGAGAGGAAATGGACTCAGGCTTTCCCGCCTTAGGGAACAACCTCCTGTGAGGTGAGTTAAGAGCTGTCCAGGGAAGAGCATCTCCAGGTTCTGCTACACTTTTGTCTGAAGTGACGATGGCACATCTATAAGCCCATCTGTAGGGGAGAGGTTACAGACACACCCCAGGGACTGCGAGAGGGTCCCCTCTAAACCAAACTAATCTAAATATGTTAATAAAGAATATAGAAGCCTTGCTGTCTAAAGCATTCCTGGATATAGGTCTAACTGCCAAGTGAGAGCTAACAGAAATGAGAGTTTTTCCCATTTCAAGTTACTATGTAGTAATTAACTCAACGTGTTGCATTGGTTCTCAACACAAACTGTAAGCTACAATCACTGGGAAATGGAAGGACCACCATGCTTCCTCCCCACTAGTCACCACTGCCCACCCCCGATATGATTTAACCCGTCAGTGGTGAAGCCCAGGCATTGGTGTTTTTAAAGCATAAAGCTCCCCCGGTGATCGTAATGTGCAGCCAGGGTAAGGCCTACTCATTCTCACGTGGAGGGGCTTGAGCTTAACACTCCAAGCTCAAGTTTCTGTTTCTCAGAAGGTTCATCTGCTTCCTCACTTTAGGAGAAAGAAATGAGCAACAGCAGCACAGTCTTTGGAAGCCAGCCTGTCTTTAAAGGTATGCATTTTGCTTTGTTCTCTATTTAACATGCACATGGACCCACCCAGGTGAGGGTGGCCATAGTCCTCCAGCTGCGCCAGTGACTGGTTAAGTCTGTTTAGGTCTGTGGTTCAGTATTAGCAAGTGGGTTTTTTTTTGGCTACTTATGATGATAAGTATTCTCAAAAGCTTGAAGCTGTCTATTAAGGACCCATTAAAAGTGAAAGCAACATTTGTGTTTGGGGTGGGGAGGAGGGCAGGGCAGCAATCACAGAGAGACATTTTACTCAAAGGGAGAAATCTGGAACCATCACAGCAGACTGACCACCCGAAGCTTAAACGCAGGCCTGAGGAGATGCCATCAGGACGGTTGTGGCAATGTGGGGAGTTGAAGATGGCTTCCGATTTTCAACTCCAAAATGCTATGGCTTCATTTTAAGGTTATCGATCAATATAAAACTACCTAACAATTCAAAATGGCTATAACTTAAGTCATGCATTCTTTTTCAGAAGATAGTCTTACCTTTTTCATGAAACTTGTGTCTTGTCTACAAATTTTTTCTCTTTTTATTTTTAGGTCAGCCACATCTGGTATTATTCTAGAGACAATCAATGCATCATTTTTAATGAACAGCACATTTAGTTATAATATCATATCTTATATGATGAATCAGCTATACTTAGGAGTCTGAACTATTTAACACTCATTTCAATGAGCATTTTAAATAAGGCTATATGTAATGATACTACTGAATTACCAAGTTTAATCAAGTAGAATTGCGTAAAGTAATCTTGAGTTCTAATGTCATTCCTAAGTTTAAAGCAAAACCAAAATAAAATTTATGTAACTAGTGATTACTAGTAGATGAGATCTCTGAAAGTACATTAAAAGACCTTCAACACTGACTATCTTAAAACATATTAATAATTAAATTGTCACAATACCAATTAAATAAGATTCTGGATTAATAAAACCTGAAAATCCTAGATTAAAAAAATTACAGTACTTAAATACATTAACATAGAAATCTGAAAACATTATCATTAAGCCTATCTTCAAATAGCACATTACCTTATCCCTCGAAGCTTTGCCCTATTGTCATGGCGATCCATGAGATTATGCATTACTTCCAGGACTAACTGTCTCAGTTCATAGTCTTCCATGAGGGATGGTGATAACAAAGGATCCAGAAAAGACCCCGGCAGTGCAGTAACTATTGTCTTTGCTTTGTATCCAGAGGTTACCTGATTATAGGGAGGAAAAACAAAGAAACAAACAAAAAAACCTTTGTCATGAGTCCTTCTTTGGTAAAACTCTCAAGCTGTTTTACAAGAACCATAAGCTTAGAGAAAACAGCAAGTACGGACACAAGCCTGAAGGAAAGACTAAAAGGAAATTTGTGAGATGATGAGGATTTTACTGAATTTACAAACCCATCATTCATAGAGTTAATAAAATTAATAACAGCCAGGCATGAATCTAAGCACTGTATGCGTATTAACTTCATCCTTACCGTATTCCTATGAGGCTAGGCGTTAGTGTCCCCCATTTTGTAAAAGAAAACTGAGGCTCAGAGAGACTAAGAATATATGGAGCAGGTATTCAGTCCTAAATGGATATAAGGAGACTAGGCAGCAAATAACGCAGGTAAGACCTGAAAATTTTAACATGGCAAATAATTCTTTTATTTTAAATCAAGCAATTTAGGTTAATAGGAAAGCATTTTCATTTTGGAAAGCTGTACTTTATTCTTTATTTGATGTGACATTTCTGAGTGTATCCCTATGTCTAAAGTTGGAGCTTTTACTTAGCATACACTTTAATGCTATTGAATAGTTTAACCATACCACACAGAAATTCATTCAGTTGACTATGTAGTACAATTAGGATTAGAGACAAGGTTATTTACTCAGGGAATTTATTTAATAAAAAGGCTTAGGACCAAATGAAATTTCATGTGGGTAATCTCTATTTATATTCAGGATTACTAGCATATATAGAACATCTAACATTTATATTTGGGCACTCATTATAGGATAAAGGTGATTTTATAAGTGAGCAGAAATTGGTGGGACAATTACTACCCACCTAGAAAAATTAAAAATATATCCATATGTTATACCACATACAAAAATAAACCTCAGATCAAAGTTCTACATGTGGAAAGCTGAATTTTAAACCTTTCATAAGAAGATATAAACAAATGTGTTTATATCTTCAGAGTAGGCAAGGAGCTCTTAAACAAGATACAAATAAAAAAGCAAAGATCACATAGGAAAGGACTGACAAATCTGGCTCTAGCTGGGCCCAGGCATCTTCATCTATAAAACGGCAATGCTTCCTGCCCTCGGTATGTTTCATCATTATGAAGATCAAATAAGACGACAGGAGAAGTGAGGAATAAACAATAAAAGTAAAATTTTAAAGAATGAAAAGCATAATATTCAAGTATATAAACCACAGAAAAAAAACTTACCGTAAATACTACCTTATAATACAAGAAAAAGAAACCGATAATGTGAAGCTATTCTTTTAACCTCTTTAATAATTTAGGGTTAAGTGTGTTCTTCACCTGTCTTAAATTCCTTACCATAAGTAAAGATCTCAGCAACATTATCTGAATCCGCCTGGTTCCCAAATCCCTAAAATATACAAAATAGTGGTATTATCTTATTAATAGTAATTAACTTCATTTCCTTACATTATTATTTATTGATTTTAAAACTCTATTCATATTAGCTATATAGATTTTATTTTCATACTAGCTAAAGTCAAGGCTCACTTTATACTCTAAAGTAAATTTCACATGAATTAAAGGGTTATATGTTAAAAAATAAATCAAATTTGAACAAAGAAAATTAAAAAGCTATTGGCTCTCAAAGGAAACAGACCTCTACACGCAATGACATGAAAAGTCAGTTGTATGAATACACAACAAAACAACCTCAATTAAAAGATACTATAAATTGGAGAATAGATCTATTGCAAATATAACTGACAAACATAATATCTATTTAACATATATTAATAAGCAGGTAAGAATGTGCCTAAATAATTCTTACATAAATAGTTCTTCAAAAAAGAATTAACAAATGAAGAAAGGGCTCTAATTAATGGCCAAATAAATATAAGTCAAATAAGAGTATCATTTACTTATTAAATCAGCAACATGCAAACATATTTACAAACTAAAGCTTTAGCATGCTGTAAAATCAAAGCAAATCTATAAAATGAGGGGAGGGAGCCAAGACATATGATCTTTAAAATAACTTTCCGTTCTAGAACTCTAGAAATAAGTAAACATTCCTTCCACAGTGACAAACTTGAAACTTTACCCTAAATAATCTACATATATAGAAAATGCCCAGGCTGAATAGACCTTCCACCTAGCCAATATAAGAAAATTTAAGAATTTATGATATACTGAAAACTGATTCTAAAAGCATGCAATGTTTTTTTGGTTTGGTTTTGTTTTTTAATTTTTATTGGAGTATGGTTGCTTTACAATGTTGTGTTAGCCTCCACTGCACAACAAAATGTATCAGCCATACGTATACAGATATCCACGCCCTTTTGGACCTCCCTCCCATTTAGGTTACCACAGGGAATTAGGTAGAGTTCCCTGTGCTATACAGTATGTTCCCATCAGTTGCGTATTTTATACGCAGTATCAATAATGTATATGTGTCAACCCCAGTCTCCCAAATCCTCCCACCCAAGCATGCAATGTTGATTCAACTGCTTAGCAATCTAGTGCCATAACAACACCACAGGACTTTTATTACTGAGTAAAAAGACAAAACATTTTATAGATTTAAGATAAAATTTAATACAAGATTAAGTTCAACTTTACAGTTTGAGAACACAGAACAACTACATACACATACCCTAGTTGACTGATATCCAAAGTATGGGTGGATGTTCCAAAGACAGGTACTTTCCCCATAATGAACATCATGATTTCTGACCTCTGATAATCTGGTAGGTTACTTCCAAAAAATCCTATAAAAATATTAAGATAAATTTAAGATAAATTTTGCAAATGGAAAAGTTTATTTTTCCATATAATAAAAAAATCATAATATATTTTTAACCACAGCTTTCAATATGTGGTAAAATAATGTCTTTGAGCTACATGTAAGTCTAAAGATATTGTAATTTCTTTGGTAAAAATCATTTAATGATGTACATTATAAGATGTGTTTAATGGACTAATACTTAGATTAAGATAAATGTTTGAAAGTCTTCTGCATACAGTTAACAGTGGCAAATCATCAGTTTGAATTGACTGAAGCTTTAGAAAAAGGAAAAAAAAACTTTTGGTAGTGTTTCTGATGAAACCCTTGTTCCCATTTTGTAAGCCTAAATTCCTGTTCTAGTAAGAAAGTCAATAATTAGGCCACTACTTTGGCTTCCTCAGGATTGTTGAAATGTTCTAGAATGTCATTATAATGAGCCAGGTTTACAGTCTAACACTGTGGGTTAATTCAATATTAATTCAATATACATAATTCAAATTATTTACTTATTTGTCATTTTTCTCAAGGAACTCTTGGGTATTGTGCATATTTTGAATTTATCTGTTATAGCTTTGGAAAGTTTGCTTCCTCCTCACAGAAGACTTAGGACACTTAATAATCACTTACTCAAACTTTTAACCCTGTTGTTTCTTTGAAAGATCAGGACAGGTATTAAAACCTGGCTATTTTTGATCATTTCTTAAAATGCAACATAATCATTACAGAAACCTACATTTTTCATATTTCTTTAAGAGTAAATTAGTTTTTCAACTTAACTCTTCAGCCTGTATTACTGGAGCTAATAATCTCTTTCTATAAATTCAAATTGTTCTATTTATCATTTTGATTAGATCTAGGGGTAAAACTCATTTCTCTTTATAACATACTCTAGCAATCAAAAATCTCATGATCTTAACATTATTCAATCAGCATAAAGTATATTATTCTACCTAACACTTGAGCACATATTTATGGGGTAAGAAGCTACTTTGTATCTGTATCCTTACAGCAACAAATAATAGTACCTTATGAATCCAGGTACTATTATTTGTGTCAGTTTCCTCTTGTGGAAATTAGGATAAGAGAGGTTAGGAATTCATACAAGAAATTACACAGCTAACATTAAGACCTGAGGTGAGATCTATTCACATTTCCAAAGCTTATGTGTGTTATTATTACTCTCTGCTTCCTCTCTATAAGGTATTTTCAACTTTCCAAGAACCCAATTAGATATGTTCCTAATCACTGTACAAAACTGGACACTGATTTTTCTGTTCCAGGCAAGTTGGTCATTAACCACAAAGACAGAAATTTTCCAACAAGTCAACTGTGAGGACAGCCAGAAAGTTAACGCATCTCTATTCCCATTGTTTGTATTTGAACTGCTGAATAGAAGTGCTAATGAGCCTCCTCAAAAGAGGAAGGCATTATTTTAAAAGAAAGAGCTTGGCCAACAGCCTCCTATCTTCAAGTGCAAAAGCTACAGCAGCCCTGTTCTGTGTCCCACCAATATTCACGTAATCTGATAAAGAAAGAATACTGAGAACTTCTGAAAGAAAATATTGAGGAAAGCAGAAGTGTGATTTAAATAAAAGTCTTATTCACTGTACCACACTGCATTGTTTTTCTCTCATGTTTTAATTTTCACGTTATTCTGAATGTGTTATGTCACAGAAATATTGCTTGTCTGTGGTATATACATTTTATAACAACATACTTGAGAAACAATAAATTAAATACTCTAGAGTAAAACAGTAACACTGAATTAACTAGAAGTCACTAAAGCAATTTAAATTAATTCTCTGAAAACAAGACTAGCTGATTTGATATACCATCTTAAAATATCACAGACACCCTGGGTCTCTGCCCTAATGAGGACAATTTCTATGCACATGATGAGATTGTGATTAGGTGAAACAGAGGTACTACCCCAAGCAGATCAACCAAAGGCATCCACAACGTGGGAGTCATGTGCATCAAGAAGCCCAAGCTTACGGCCTGGTGTAAGTTCAATATGTTCAACAAAAAGGTGCTGAATGTGGACGCGTAATGCATGTATGCATATTCATAAAACTTTAGAAATAAACAAAGGAAAACTCTGTATTAAATATTCCAAAGGACTATTATAAACAAGTGGTCCATAGGTAGGATATTACTCAAGTAAAAGGCATAAACTGAGCTCCAGAATAAATTTATATGACTCTATTATTAGTAGAAACTATTAGTAAACCACTAGAAATTAGGTACTAAACCCAAGAATACAACTCAATTTGGAAATTATCCTAGAAATCATATAGTTACATTAAAATATGATCTGGATACTCTAAAGAAAATATTGGAAGAGGAGGGTTAAAGTAGGAAGAGTTTGATTGCTTTAATTTGTATTTATATACAGTCTGATCATTTAATTTCCCAAAAAATTCCCCATGGCTTTTTTTCTTTCTTTTCTTTTCTTTTTTTTTTTTTTTTAAGTAATCTCTGTACCCTTTTACCCTTTGTGTGTGTGACGGGAGGGGGAAGCATATGATATTAAAGCCTGAGTATCAGTACCCAGATCCTGGTCTCCAGTGCCTTTCCCCACTAAAAGGAACCACAGCTCCTTAGAGAAATGACTGATTCTAGGATTGCAAGGGGAAAAATGGAAACTGTGCAGCAGAGAAATAGAACAATACTTTGCGTGATCAAAACTAACCTCACCAGCGAGAGGAGGTGTACACTGTGTACCTACCAATGTGATAATCTGGGAAGAACACTATCACTTACGTAGTATCCAGCCAGGAACCCATAACCTGAATTTAATCATGAGGAAAGAGCAGACAAACCCATGTGAGGATATTTTTTTTTTAAGTGAGGGGTCAGGGGGACCTATAGTCTTAAAAAATGCCCATATCATAAAAGAGAAATGTTCCAAACTAAAGGAACCAAAGAAACATCACAACTAAATGCAACTAAATGATCCTAGACTGGATCCTGGACCTAAGGAAAAACATGCTATAAAGGACATTATCAGGTCAAATGACAAAACTGAAATATGAAAGTTTGACTAAAGTACTGTATCAAAGTTAAATTTACTGATTTGATAACTGTACTCTTTGGAAAAATAATCTGTAGTAAAGAGCCATGCACTTACCATCCAGTGGTTAGGGAAAAAAGGAGATGTATATATATGTATGTATCTATGTCTCTCTATATGTACATATTTATATATGTGCTTATGTGTGTATATCTATATATACACACATATACATACACACACAGAGAAATGGAGAAAGGGATGGAGAAAGGCAGACAGAGAGAGAAAGGAAATGATAAAGCAAATGACACAAAATATTAACAGATGAATCTGGGTGAAGGGTATATACAGTGTTCTTTGTCGTATTCTTATGTTTGTTTATTTTCCAAACAGAAAGTTTTTTTAAAAGTTTAAGCTATCATTCACCTCTGACTAATGTCCCGTAAGAGACAAGTACCTTCCGTGAGGGCTTTCTGAATCACTGTTTTCCAGAATAATTTGAAAAGTGAAATGTACTCACCTATTGTTTGGATGATAGCATTCTGCACAATCTTCTCATCACTGTCTTTGGAACTTGTGTTTAAGCTGGCACTGCTTATAGATTCTCCCTGTAAATCATGTGCTTCAAATTCAACACTGAGACGCAGATGCTTCAACAGCGTGTTAAAGACTTCCAGCACTGTGGGTCCTGCAAATGAACCCTGATGTAAGCAGATACATTTTTCCGGCAACGTACACTCAAATCCAATCCTCGTATTTCTCAACAGAGATTTCTGCATATTTTCTAAGTACTTGGAAATACTTCATAATTTATGAACTAACTAGCACATTAAAAAAGTAAATGAGAAATACCTAAATAAGAAAGTCTCCTAGCTATTCCAACAAACATTTACTGGGCATCTCTGAGCAACTCACTGTTTGAATCCTTGGTACAAACCACACAAAATGTGTATATTCATATAAAGATTACCAAAAACTTTCCGTCTATCTAATCTTGTCTACTCAGAATAATGTGTACAGTATTGGGGTAACCTGACAGTTGGGTCAGAATCCATAGAACTATAATAATAGCTCACTGTGGCCTAAGAAATTTATTTGGCGTCTTTTGAGGTTGAATAAGAAAGAATTTTGCCTCAATAATTAGACAGAAACTAGCCAGTTTATCACATTCAGGTAAACTAAACATGCTCTCTGTTTTTAGTACTATAAATACTCTGCCTGTGTTTCTGGCACCGCATCTATCACGCTCTACTTTAATCAGTGTTTTTATTTCTGCCTCCTACTCTAGATTCCAACTTTCTCCAGGACAGGCAGCCACGTTCAAATGCTTCTTTGAATGTACAGAACCTAAAACATAGCAACCTCACACATAATAGATATTAGCAGGTGAGACGGTTCAGTCAATGCACCATCTGTGTTTCACTTCATATTTCAAGTTAACTCTTCAAGTAAGTAACCTGCTTCCATCTCTTTGAGGTAAGTTATGAGTAATGACAAGTCCATATCCAAAATGCCCACTCTCATTTGACACTGAGTGAATATTAGAATATTTCAGCAGCTAATGTATAGTTCCACTTTCATTTTGAAGCAAAGAAACCATAACTAGATGTTCCTCCTAACGTCAGTAATTAGGGACCCTTCCATTCTTCTAATCCCATGTGAGTGAAAAAGCATGATGTCTGACCTGTCCCTTCCCCTTGTTACCCCTCTGGTCAGTCAGTTATCAAATCCTGCTGGCTTTACGTTCCCATTTTCTACTGCTGCCATCAAGGTCAAGTTCTTTCTCTGTGCCTACAATGGTGACAACCACCTGTGACTTCTAATGTGTCCTACACTTTGCAGCCAGATGAATTACCCTATAACACATCTCTGATGAAGAGTACGGTAAATCTTTAACTCGTGCCAGTCCACTGTAGAATGACACCCGTGGCCTGGCCACAAGTGGAACTTTAAGCCGCTCCTCGGGCTTCCCCCACACTACCACCATAGGTCCCCGTCAAACGGGCTACATAATACTTCCCTCCTGCTGATCCATTTTCCCTCCCTTCTCTGGACCCTGGTTTTCTCATGACATGTGATCAGATTCTGCCTTGTGTTACAGGGTTAGGTAAAGTCATCTAACTCCAAGGAAACCATACCTTTCTTGGAGCTGTACCCTCCCAATGTTTAGCATATAACTGGTATTCAAAAATCTTTATTGGAAAAAAGGAGGAAGGGAAGAAGAGAATGATCTGGAGGGAGATGTTTAAGTGTACACTAAGGAAGTCTGACAATAGTCACGTGAACCTAACATTTCAAGAGAAATTAGAGCACATTTAAAAACATGGCAAATATTTTCAAAGAGTTTTCCACACATTGCTATTCCTACTGAAAAAAAAAATTCTGAAAAAGATTAATGAATTTTTTTTGTTGGGGGGGGCTGCTGGCACTCACCTATGGAACCTTTAGCAGCGATGGCAACAGCCTCTAAGAGAACCTGAATAATACCTGCTCGAACTCGTGGAGAATCTTTTTTACGAGCATCAAGGTGTCCTAGAATCTCCTGGATCACATGGTGAGAATACTGAGCCTAAAAGAACAAAATAGTATAAAAATATATGGACAATTACATGCATCCTGGCAGAATTCATAAGAATGATAAACCATGTGACATTTAATGGAACAATATGTAGCCATTAGAAACCATTCTTTTTAAGAATAAATAGGGATACCGGAAAATATTTACGATATCCTGAGTGAAAAAAAGCAAGTTGCAAAATACTACGTTAAATAAAATTCTGTTTTTTAAAAAGTATATAAGACTGGAATTATATATGCCTACATATTAACACTGGTCATCTCTGAGAGGGAGATTTACGAGAAATTTTTTACTCTCTTTGTACCTCTCTGTAATTCCACAAAGAATGTTTATACACTCTTATAACTTGATAATAGGACAAAATGTTGTTAAAAAACAGACACATTATGACATTTATAGTACTTCTCTCTTACCCAACCAGATACATACTATTTCTTATCATGGACATCTAACAATGCTAAACAGTCAAAACTCCCATCTAATCAAGAGCCACTACCAAAATTAAAGTCTTAACAATGTGTACCTGATGAAATTTCCTGATCAGGGCCAGCTGCTAGTTTAATGTTTTATGGACATAGGTTGAAATATTACCTAAGAATGATTCCTATATCAATTTTATAGTAAATGGCAATTAAAACAATCAAATCTACCAGAAGTTTTAATTGTATCAGGATGGTCTTATTAAACAGAAACTCCCATTCTGGTGGGTAGTACCATGTAATTTTTGATTAATGGACTTCAAAAAACATACGATGCACTTAAAGCTCCTTCTAAAGCAATGCTGTGGACCAGAAGTCATTTCTCAGACATTTAATCAACAAATATTTATTGATTCCTTCAGTTTCTTCAACTTTGTAATTTACTTTACTTTTTGTAAAAAACAATTTCATCTAGTAACTAAATCTGAATGAGGAAGGCAAATGAAGAAATACAAGGCTACTGAAGACCAGGGGAACAGCCTTAATTATGTCCACAGATTGCCAGATCAACTTCTCACCTATTAAACTAAAATTAAATTAAAAGATCTTAAAAGTGCTCATCAAAGGGGAAAAAATGTGTAACTATGTGAGGTGATGGATCTTGAGAAAACTTATTATGGTAATCATTTTGCAATGTTGTATACCTTAATCTTATATAATGTTATATGTCAGTTATAATCTCAATAAAACTGGGAAAAAATTTTTTAAAATTATCCTTCCACATCCAAACCAGCTTTATAATAACTACCATGCACTGAAAACCTACATTATGCTAGGCATGCTATAGTAACCTAAACTTAATGTTTAATTTAGACCAAAAGTTCTACAACAGAATGACCAGAATTTGAATCCTTACATTCTACCTGTGTACCCTTGAGTGAGGTGCCTGACCTCTCTAAAGGTCAGTTTTCTGATGTGTAAAATGGGGATAATAACAGTATCTACTTCATAGAATAAGGAGGATTAATGAGATAAAGCATATACATAAGGTTACTAGCATATTCAGAGGTATAGCTAGCACTTGATAAAAGGTACCTTCTATTTTAATATAAAAATGAACCACTCAATGAATTCATTAAAATTTCCTTCTCAGAAAAGAGGAAACTGAAGCTCAGAGAGGCTAAATAATTTGCCCAAGTTCTATGCAACTAGTAAACAGCACATCTAGGATGCAAAGCCTGGTATGACCTATACTAAAAGCTGTACTGCTTCTTACTACCTTATTTCCTTTAAATTAATGATGACTTTTTAGGGCATTAAAAATGCAGATAGTGTTAAAAAATAAAGACCTAAAATCCCACTTGAATTAAGAGCTAACTGGGTCTGTTCAAGTTTTGACGAAAACCAAGGCTGTCCTCTGCAGTAGATGAGAGTGCCCCATCAGGTGCCTCAATCTATAAAGACGACACTATTGCATAGTAAATATCCAATAAATGTATCAGCTATATGATGCTGTAATAAATATCAATTCTAATACCAGTTTATCATAAAATATAAATGCTCAATAATGTATTTAATAAATGCACAATAAAGATTGTCATCATAAAATCATTTAGTTCTTTTTATTTTTTATTTATTTATTTTTTTGCGGTACGCGGGCCTCTCACTGTTGTGGCCTCTCCCGTTGCGGAGCACAGGCTCCGGACGCGCAGGCTCAGCGGCCATGGCTCACGGGCCCAGCCGCTCCGCGGCATGTGGGATCCTCCCAGACCAGGGCATGAACCCACGTCCCCTGCATCGGCAGGCGGACTCTCAACCACTGCGCCACCAGGGAAGCCCCAAGTTCTTTTTAATTAGATATTTTTTCATCTTGGCAAGTAAGAATAAAAGCAGTAAATAAAAATAAATGAGACAAATAACTAAATTAAGAACACGTCTTATCTCCTACATTGTTCTCTATCTCTGTCTGAGGACATGCTTATCGACACAGAACTAAAATTACTTATATATAAATACAACAGTTAACCAATCCTTACCTGAATGGAATACATTATAATTTTAAAGCAGTGAACTGCAAATTCATTGGGATCCCATAGTCTGTGATGATCTAAATGCCTGTAAATTAACAGTAAGAAAATTACTTTAAGAATTCCTTATTTTTATTACACTTTCGCCTCTAGAACCCTCAACAATATGCAAAGCCTACCAATCAAAAGAACATTATCTAAAAGAAAGTCAATGTTTCCATTTCCAGAACAACTGCCAAATCTTTTCATAAAACAGTAACAATAAAAGACTAGAATATATATATGTGTATATATATATACACACACATATATACATACATATACATATATATATATGATTTTTCAATACCAACATGAGCTGGCAAGAAAGAAAAGTCCCTCAGTCCAGACTCCACAAGAAGGTGAGAATCTGGAGAGGTAAGTATACATTGAAGCCAGCAGTTGTCTTAGGCACATCTTCAGATCTCTGGTAGCTGATAGCTTAGTGGTTTAAAGGGTTGTATACACAGGAGACTGGAGACAAAGTTTAGGGTCCACCCAGGAAACGTGGCTATCAGATCAGAAACACATGCATCAATTCAAGCCTTAAAAGACGACACCTTCAGTGAATCTGGGGGAATGTTCTATGTTGTAGAAGACTGTCAAGAAGCTTGTCTGTGTTGGCCTTGGCTCTGAGAAGAATCACAAAAATGAAAGTCTCTCTGAAGAATTCAACCATACACCTAGCACCCAGGCTCTCATCTTGGTTGACAGAATTCACAAGTATCTATGTGGCCCAAAAAAACTGAAGATAAGAATGTAGTTCAAAGCGGTGCCTGGATAACACTGCATCCATGCCTTCAGCAGAAGCAAAATAAAGCCTCTTATGGAGTACACACCATTAATCCAAGCCTCAAAGAATTCTCACAAGTAAAGTTACAATGAATATGAGCTCAAAATTAAAATTCACAGAACACACAAGGTAAAAAGCCACTATGAATGTCAATTATCAATCAAGTTTTTAAGGACTAGGACAGTTTTATTCATGTATATATTCCCCCAAAATACCTGGTACCTTACTTGGAGAGGGCATTTAATATTTAATCAACTAATTAATTAAATAGCTAATATATAATTAACTATTTAACATTTAATTAGATTAATTAACACATGATCAGGAGGTAAGTCCACTAAGTTCTACATAGAAAAGAATATGGCCCACTTCCAAGTTACTCAAGTAATCAAGTACAGTTAATTCGGTAGTTTCTTTCTTTTAGACTAGCTCTCTAGATTTTTAAGGCCCTATAGATTACCTCTCGGTTAACAAGATAAAAGCTGGAATTCTGATATTAAATCAGCATGTCTGGAAAAAATAAATCTGCCTTTAGTTATATTTGACATAATTTGATTAGTTCTTAGTAGCATTTTCATAAGCCCACAGAGTCTTTAAACGGTACGTCTCAACTTTTTGGTGGTGGTAGAAGTCGGGGGTGGGGTGGGGGGAATCCTTTTGAAAACACTATAATATTTCTCTGATGCTTAATTTTGTGGTTTATAGATTCTTGTAACTAAAGCTCAACTTTGAACCCAAATATCTGCCCTAAATAAAGAATTCTGGATATTACATTTCGACTACTTTATATATGCTATAAAGACATTACTATAGTCAGGAAGGGGAAAGGACAAGGCAAATGATTAACAAAAGAAAGACTAGCAAAAATGTCCAGAAATTACACAGAATGTTATATAAATCTATCACCTGACAATTGAGTTAGAACTCAAGAGCGTTTACAAGGCTTGAGAGATAACGTCTATGTGGAGAAACTCAAGGCTCACAAATGTATTCTGCTTGGAAGGCAGCATATAAGTACCAACAAGATATTTAATATTCCTGCTCTGCTCAGTCACTCGGTATAAGATAAAATTTAGTCATAGAAGAGAATGCGACCTAAGGCAGTCCAGCCGTGGCAAAAAGAAAGCCAAGAAATAGAAGCCAGGGAATATGAGGAACTGACCAGAAGTTAATAAAATAAGATACATCATACTTGGACATTCGTTTGTTTTAATATTTTACTGGACATATACATTTCAAGGTGTGAATAAAAACTCTAGTGAAATGATGCACATGATTGTATTTCCTATTTAAGGGGGAAAATCTAGTGAAGTGGTTGAACAAGTGCTCAAAGTGATGTTGTCTGACTCAATCCTGTACCCTTCCCACACTGCTACACTGGTTCTATTAATAACTCACTCACACAGGTAAGAGTATTTGTCCTCTGTAAGTAAATTAAAACAGAATGAATATAGGACAGTCACAAGTAACCAGGAAAACATCAACTACTTACGCAAAAACTGGTCTCACAGCATTATTCATATTCCCAAAAGTTGCTCGGCCCAGCAGTTCTCTGAAGCAGTTTTCAGCCAGCACGGCGGGATTCTCTTCTTTGTCAGCTGCTGAAGGAGAAGGAGGAGGGCCTATGCGACTGAAAAATAAAGACAAACAAACGAATGTGAGAATTCTGACACTAGTTCTGACAGTTAAACAGAACAGATTTTTACTTCTCAGAAATATTAGAATGACATTTTCTTTTTTTTTTTTGACATTTTCTTTTTATCCCAAAATAACTTTAGAGCTTAATCCTACTTCTTGAACTCAACACCTTGAAGCTAATCACATAATCTTTCAAAATTGG
This sequence comes from Mesoplodon mirus, assembly GCF_964341445.2. Classification (NCBI taxonomy): domain Eukaryota; kingdom Metazoa; phylum Chordata; class Mammalia; order Artiodactyla; family Ziphiidae; genus Mesoplodon; species Mesoplodon mirus. Next base: position 9,114,808 of record NC_138992.1, read on the forward strand.
ACAGCTAAATTCACTTGTATAACTTGTTTTTAACTAATAGAATATCTTCTCTAAAGGCAAAATACTCAGTAGTTGCTTGTTAACTTCCTACAACTTCACTACATTTATAGCAAAATCCTAGTAAGAACAAGGTGCCCAAAGATCACCCAGTTTAACTGTAAGTGAGCAAAAATAAAATCAAGAAAAAAACTATGGCACAGTCTGAATAAAAAATAAAAATTTAAAAGCTAATTAGAACATTTGTGTAAGTAGATATCTTCAATAGACACTATTTGTTCATATTTTAAAACCTTATTTTAGACTAATGTATTCATGTGTAATAATAATTTCAAAAAAGCATGTATCTGTAGCATTGGGATAAAACCATGAAAAAACACAACTTCTTAAAATTTGGCAACCAATGGTATCAGCATTCCTGTATCCTATTTATGCTAATCTTGTACCTCAAGAGCCATAATTATGGGGAGTCAATTCTCAACTAGCCAGGTACCGTTAGAAGAATAAATATTTTAGACAGAAAAACTAACCTCAGCTACATTGCCAAGAACAGGAAAAATACAGAAGGTGTTAAAATATATCGTTTCACATTTTAGGTTTCCAAAGCTGGAGACAATCACATCTAAGGAATCTAGCATAAATACTTGCTGTAATTGCCATAAATTTTGATAAACATATAAGCGCTTGCAGAGTTACCAGTTTCACCTTTTCACTTCTAGACCACTTTTATTTCGATATTGCACACATAATCATCAAAATTACAAATTAAGTTAAAATTTTAGAACTACAGAATTAAATATCTTTTAAATTCGATTTGGATTTCCCTCTTTAAACTGCAAGAATCAGGGAGATCGGCATATAAGCCAAACTGGAGAATACTGGTTCTAAAACTTGGTTGCACAGTACTTCTGTGTAAGGCAACAGAAATTCGGGAGGAAAGAATGCTTATGGCATTTGAAAAAAGAGAATAAAGTACAGAATCCTAAGTTCAACACGTTACTGGGGTGGGTGGGGGGGAAGAAATCAGCATACACCCCAAAACAATATTCCATGCCAAAATATCTTAGAAGAATAAATAAGATATAAATAGTCTAGTATTTCTGTTGAAAAATATATATACAGTGAATAGTAGCTGCTATTATTATTATTATTTTGATTAGTACTAACTCCCTATGAAAAAGCATGCTGGATCTCTAACAGAAGTTCAGTTTATAATCTCTATTTCTTACACTTGCAGCTTTAAGTAGTATTAATTCAAATAGCAATGTGGATGCCCAATAATAAGCAGAAAGTGAAAATTTATTCTAAAAGAAATAAAAGCTTAAATGTCTGAGTCAAAATCTGTCTGCTCAGTCTAACTTGACGACTGAAGCTGATATTTTTTCAGAAAGGATACATATTTAAACTTGCTCAAGTTTACGAGACTACTATATACATAATACTAAAGACAAATGTTCTTACCCTAGCAAGCGAGCACACATACACACATATTAAAGTAACACAGCCCCAGCCCTAACATCTTTATTCAGTACCTGTCAACCTCTTCTATCTTTTGCATGTTAAACAGCAGGGATGGAACAATTTTATCCATATGCTGGGGTTCCCAAATGGTAGCCTGAAGTTCATCATTAACTGTTTTGCGAACCACACCTTGAATACCTCTGATTCCAGCAATTCGGATTCTATAAAAAAGATGAAAAAAAACTGAGTCATGAAAAAAAGCTATTTAAACAAGTCTGCTTACTTAGCTAAGAGAATGGATGTCAAATAAATAGTTACCTTGAGACAATAAAAATAACATACAATAAGTCTAAGAAATAAAAATCTCAAAAATCTAAGATGGACGGAGATATGGCAGTTCCAAAAGAGGCTTACTTTTTTTTTAAATAAGTATATTTATTTATTTATTTATTTTTGGCTGCGTTGGGTCTTCATTGCTACATACGGGCTTTCTCTAGTTGTGGCGAGCGGAGGCTACTCTTCATTGCGGTGCGCGGGCTTCTCATTGCGGTGGCTTCTCTTGTTGTGGAGCACATGCCCTAGGTGTGCGGGCTCAGTAGTTGTGGCTCGCGGGCTCTAGAGCGCAGGCTCAGCACTTGTGGAGCACGGGCTTAGTTGCTCCGCAGCATGTGGGATCTTCCCGGACCAGGGCTCGAACCCGTGTCCCCTGCATTGGCAGGCAGATTCCTAACCACTGTGCCACCAGGGAAGCCCGAGGCTTACTTTTAATATCATCTTTTTACAATCAGCATTTAAAGTTAAAAAAGACTGTAAAATATAGACATATTTTGTCTGTATCAGTTTTCAATAAAAAATAATTTAATCAAAGGAATTAGGTTCTCCTACATTCTCTGACATAAATCGTACCAATGTTTTCTTAGGTCAGTCTCCCAAGGCAATAGAAACAAAACCAGAAATAAACAAATGGGACCTAATCAAACTTATAAGCTTTTGCACAGCAAAGGAAACCATAAACAAAACAAAAAGACAACCTACGGACTGGGAGAAAATATCTGCAAATGATGCAACTAACAGGGGCTTAATTTCCAATATATTCGAACAGCTCATACAACTCAATGATGAAAAAACAACCCAATCAAAAAACAGGCAGAAGATCTAAATAGACATTTCTCCAAAGAAGACATACAGATGGCCAACAGGCACATGAAAAGATGCTCAACATCACTAATTATTAGAGAAACGCAAATCACAACTACAATGAGGTACCACCTCACACCAGTTAGAATGGGCATCATCAAAAAGTCTATAAATAACAAATGGTGGAGAGGGAGTGGAGAAAAGAGAACCCTCCTACACTGTTGGTGGGAATGTAAATTGGTACAGCCACTATGGAAAACAGTATAGGAGCTCCTCAAAAAACTAAAAATAGAGCTGCCATATAATCCAGCAATCCCACTTCTGGGCATGTGTCTGGAGAAGACTATAATTTGAAAAGATATATGCACCCTAATGTTCAATGCAGCACTACTTACAATAGCCAAGACATGGAAACAGCCTAAATGTCCATTGACAGATGAATGGATAAAGAAAATGTGGTATATACATACCATGGACTAGTACTCAGCCATAAAAAAGAATAAAATAATAGCATTTGCAGCAACATGGACGGACCTAGAGATTATCATACTAAGTGAACTAAGTCAGAAAGAGAAAGACAAATACCATATGATATCACTTATATGTGGAATCTAAAATACAACACAAATGAACTTATCTACAAAACAGAAACAGACTCACAGATAATAGAGAACAGACTTGTGGTTGCCAAGCTGGGTGGGGAGGGATGGATTGGGAGTTTGGGATTAACAGATGCAAACTATTATATATAGAAAGGATAAACAGTGTGCTACTGTATAGCACAGGGAACTATATTCAATATCCTGTGATAAGCCATGATGGAAAGGAATATTAAAAAGAATGTATGTATATGTATAACTGAATCACTTGGCTGTACAGTAGAAATTAACACAACATTGTAAATCAACTATACTTCAGTAAAATGTTTTAAAAAATGAAAAAAAAATTAGGTTTTCCTAAGAGGATGATAATAATTCAAACCAACATGGACCAGATTCTCTCCCATTTCTTGCCTAGAAGTCTCAGCAGCTGAGTGAGAACAGGATTTCACTCTTCCTGAACACCCTTAATGCGTCCGCAGACTTTTCATTCACTGTTTCTCCCTGAGAACCTCTCACCTCCCTTAGTCCACCTAGATGGAAGACGAGGCTGGTTCCTTAAAAGGTATGACGAAGGAGAACTATCAAAATGGAGTGCCGATAACCTGAGCCGTATACATATACACATACACATCCGTGTGCCCTGATGTATATACATTACTGTGTTCATATGGGACTTAAAATTTATCCATATTTATCCATACTGTGAGAGAATGCTGCCCTATCCTCCCTTCCCGATTCACAGCTCTCAACTTCCTCAAGCTCTTCCTCATTCTTCTTTAAAAGTAAAATCTATCAGTTCAAGGATGAGAAGAAAAGTAACTAGAGAACAGTATATAAAATCTGGGGAAGAACAATCTCACGAGCAGAGCTAACACGGTAGCCCCTCTACCCCGAAACACCTTCATTCTGGCCAAATTTGATTGTTATTTACCCTCCCTTTTTGTTACTACCTGAAATAGTCACCATTAGAAGTTTACTCAGCTTACCCAGCACTGTTTCCAAAAGCTGCGAATAGGGTTAGAGAATGGAAGATGTGGGGAAGGGGGTGAAACTGCTTAGAAATCCAACGGGAAGTAATGCAGGCATTCAGTAGTAGTAGGTGGAGCATGGGATACGGCGGTAACATGACACTGAACAGGTGAGAAAGTGAACTAGGAGACAAATCTTGCCTTTTACAAGCTGTGTCTGATTCATGCTGCTTTCTACAACAAAAAGAAAGTCTTGAAAATCTCTTCTGCAGCTATCACAAGTGGGCAAGCCTAACGTTACTACAAAGGTAGTATTTGCAAGTCAAATATTTTAAGAAAATCTTAACAGTTATCAGCCCCATTTCCTACTGGCCATGCCCCCTAAGTTTTATTTGACAGTGTATTGCTAAAAATAGAGGGATTTATAATAATTATCTAAGTTAGAACCTAAGAAGGAATATAAATAGTCCTGAAGAAAACCAAAAGGGCTTTTACTAAAAACGAAGCAGAAAAAAAAAAACAAGCCCTCTAAGTATCTTAAAGCATTTTAGTTCTCATTTGTTTCACAGTGATTCAAATGAAGTGTTATTTTGGAATATCAAATATTATATAGTAAAGAATTAAGACAAAGTACCATCTTTCATTTGTGTACAGAAAATTTCAAGTTTCTTTTTTGTAAGTTGAAAAATGTTATGAAACTACATGTTCAAAAGACAAGATTTTTCACTAGGGGGCGCTAAAATCTAAAAATCAGATACCTATTAAAATTTTTGAATTTTTTTTTTTTTTTTTTTTTTTTTGCGGTACGCGGGCTTCTCACTGTTGTGGCCTCTCCCGTTGCGGAGCACAGGCTCCGGACGCGCAGGCTCAGCCGCCATGGCTCACGGGCCTAGCCGCTCCGCGGCATGTGGGATCTTCCCGGACCGGGGCACGAACCCGTGTCCCCTGCATCGGCAGGTGGGCTCTCAACCACTGCGCCACCAGGGAAGCCCTGAATTTTTAAAATGCATCCTTTCATAGGTACTATAATATCATAAACACTTTTCACCTACATTGGTTTATATGTGAAATTCACCACCTTAACCAAAAATCGGGAAATGCCTACGTGAACAAACTAAACAAACAACCCCCCCCCCATCTTCTGGATTATTTTCTGTATTTTAAAAGAAAACAAAATTATTACAACTTTGAAAAAAACCTGCCATTTTATTTAGCTAATTTTTATACCTTTTTGCCCCATTAACAAGCTAATACCAGCTTCTGAGAACAGGGAACAGTTTTATAAAACATTTTTTGAATATCCTTTAGGGAGAAAAAGAGACTTTAGCAGTGATTAGGAGAAACAGGAAATTTATTATTATAAGATAGTTAGAGTTATCTCTACTTTTCTATAAGGCTTTACACTCGTAATAAAGGAATAACATCAGGATCCTAAATGGCCTATAGTATACCAAGGAAAAATTATACTAACAGCATCTCAGACAGAAATAAATCTTATATCTGAAAACTATTAAACTACCACTCAGCTTTCTTTCTCCAAGTTAAGTAACTTTTACACTTGTTTTTGTTTGTGTAAAGCAACACTGTAGCTTGCATACTTAAAGCTAATTAGTTACATTTCTGTATATTCCTTTATTTTAAAAGAAAAGTAAAAATCACAAAACATGCTCAATCTTGACTATCGACTGCTCATGACAACACTCTGAATTTGGGTTAGTTTCTTTCTTTTTAGGTGTATTATGGTAAAGCTCAAACTACACTTACCAGGGTCATTTTGAATTTAATTTTCAACTTTCATATACATGTCAATCTATCAACTGTGTTTGCAGATAAGTATTTGATTCTAGATTATTACTAGGATGTATCTAGAAGAAATGTTTAAAAATGCCCAAATCAGTTGTCATGACAACCTCAGTCAGACAATGATCCCATAACATACAGTCATTCATTCATTCAATTTATGTATGTATTCATCCAAAAAGTGCTTATTGAGAGCCAGTAATGTGCTCAGCAATATTCAAAGTACTAGTGATACAGCAGTCCTCAAAACAAAACCCTTGCCCTCCTGGAGTTCATCTTCCATAGAGGAGAGAAAACAGACAACAAGATCTGAGAAGATAAAGCTTAACTGGGAGTGGGATGGGAGGGCTGATATTAATAAATAAAAGGTGGCTGAGGGAGGATTCTCATGATAAGGTGACATTTGGGCAGAAATCTGAACAAAGTGAGGTAAGGCTGAGAGACCACTCAGTCCAAAGGCCCTGGGGAGAAGTGTGCCTCATGTATTCAAGCAAGCGAGGAGACCCATGTACTAGATCAGAGTGAAAGGAAGAAGAAATGACAGGATCTAACACTGGGGTATGGTGAGCATTAAAGGGCATTCTGGGTTACAGTAAAGACTTTGCATTTTATTCTGACTGAGTTAGGAAACCACTCTCAATTTTGCTGCTTTAGTCAGTTCTTCTAACAGCAATGAAAAGTTGTACTTCAGGAATAAAGCATATATTTTCCCATCTCCTTGGGTGATCATTATGTAATATATAAATACAATATTCATCAATAAATAACTCCAAGACTATGAACCATAAAACAATACATACTCTGTTCGTGTTTCTGGATCACTATCACAGGAGTGACACATGGCACTGAAGCGAGATACAAAAAAGTCATAACGTCTATGATAGGATGGCGTGTCTTCTTCAATATTTGCAAATTTGACAAACTAAAAAAATAACAATAAGATGTATTATCACCTTTTTGACAGTGTGGAACAAACACATTTACTTTCTCATTCATTATTTGTTACATCGACAAGAAATAACCAAGTAAAAAGCAAACGAAATATGAAATATCATAAATGCCACATATATACAAAAGGAAGTTTTTGATAATGAACTTTACAAAATCAAGAATATAGCATTATAAACATCAAATATAACTTTGTGATGCAGTCTCTTTTCAGTGAGCCCACTCTCAAGAGCTCTCATTCTAAAGCCCTTCTGCATTTCCTGGATGCTGACAGTGTTTCCATGACAAGCTCAGTCAGGCCCAAACCTTCAGGGAATTTTATTTCTTAAATCTCCGGTAGGAAATCTTGACAGTTGTTACATAACACATGAATGAATAATATTTATACAAATGAGACGGGACAAGAAAAAAGGGCCCTAAACTGAAGAAAACCAACTCAATAGAGAAGAAAAAATACTGAGATGGTAAAATTTATTCTACCTCTTTTCTAAAGATTAAAAAAAGAGAGATATCCATATGTTTAGGAAATTTTAAATATCCTACATGAGTCACAGACCTAGCCATATGATTCCTTAATATGTACTCTTTTTTTCTTATTTGCTTTCTCATTTATTCAGTAATTTATTACTTCTAAAATAGCCTAAAGCTGTCCTGGAAATAAAACTAAAGTAAGCATAGAATAAATCTGAAAAAATAAAATTATGATACTAAAAGTATTTTAAATTAATTCAGCCAGAGCCAAGTCATCTGTTTTAAATTATAATTTCATATAATTCACATTATCTAGAAAAAGACCACAAATACCACACCTGATAGAGATGAAACTGACATTCATTACCTACTCTGTACCATACTCTGTACTAGGTGTTTTCACATGAGTTCTTATTTAATCATTCTTACAGTCCTGTAAAGAATGTGTCATTATCCCCATTTTACAGACAGGAACACTGAAATTCAGAAGTTAAATCGTTTGCCCAAAATGACACTGTGAGTAAATGGTGAAACTGGCATTACAGTTCAGGGGTTTGATTCCAATTTTCAAGATTCCCATACTACACACTGACCATATGAAGAGTTTCAGAAAATATTAAGCCAAATATTTGTATTTTTCATAAAAAGAAACTTTGAATGATACCAGGAAACGCTCAAAAAATGTAAATGATAAAAACACATACAAGTGTATATACAATATGTTCCCCATTTTCTAAAATATATTTTAAAAAGAAATTAAAATATTAAAGGACTACTTCTGGATACTGAAATTACAGGTATCTTTAACTTGTTTACTCTTTCATATTTTCTTGCATTTTCCAAACTTGCTACCAAAAATCACATATTAAATTAGAAAAAATTAATCAGAAATTTTAAAATTTGGCCATTAAAATGTTAAATGTTCTAGAAAATTTTTAGGAGAAACTTTATCCTCTTTTCACTTACTGAAAGTCACAAATACTCAAGTATAATCTGAGTGATCATTTACAGAAGCCTCTCCTGTTGCCCTTTGGCATAAAGAACAGGATAAAACATGTGCGGCTATGTTCCAGGGAAATGCATAAAATATTATCTTCCTTCCCAATTTTATGGAAAAGCTCTTCTAATTCCTGTAACTCTGGGAGCTCTCTAACAAATTCTAAACCTATATACCCTGTGCTAAGATAAATCAATAAAAAGAAAGGTATTATCATTACAGACTTCTTATCATACGTAGGAGTGGAAAAAAATGAGACAGTATGGTGCAGAGATTAGGAATGGATTCTGTTAGATGGCTCTGGATTTGGATCCTGGATTTACTAACAAAATATGTGACCTGTGAAATGGAATATTTAACTTACAGGGCTGTTGAGAAGTTCAAATGAGAACCAAACAAAAGTTAGCACAAGGCCTTGCTACTTTCTCCCCCTCTCAGCTCGGTGCTCTGTGATGACCCAGATAGGTGTGGGAGTGGGAGGGAGGTCCAAGAGGGAGGGGATATATGTATACATATAGCTGATTCACTTCGTCGTACAGCAGAAACTAACACAACATCGTAGAGCAACTATGCTCCAATAAAAAAAAAATTTAAGTGAAGAGCTAGGTATGTTTTAAAAGGTACAACAAAAGGCAGCAGCAATGTGATCTTCGATGTAGTTTCTCACAGTAAGCACTGTTAAATTTTCGACCCCATCAACTTTGTCGTGGGGACTGTCCTGTGCGTTACGTATAGCGTGCTTAGCAGCATGCCCAGCATCCTGGATACCACTAGCACTCCCCCAGCCCCAGGTGTGAAAAGTCAAAACGTCTTCCAGACACTGCCAAATGTCCAGTGAGGGTTAGGGACGGGGGAGAACTGTCCCTGGTTGAGAATCACTGCTTTAGTGCAGTGAACGGTTTAAATGACTGGGCCCTATGGACAACTGTCAACAATAGTTAAAGAAAAGGTTAAGATTAGCAGTAGGCTTCAGAAAAGTGAGATGGATCAACTGAATACAAGAGGAAGAAAAAAAGGAAAGTAACCTCTGCTTTTCCTAGATTTTAATCCACAAAAGTGACAGTGTATTTATACAACACAAGCTCTGGAGTAGGAAAGGCCTAGCACTGAATCCCTGTTATATAACACTATTATTTCACTATGTCTTTGGACATGTTATTTAGCTTCAATTCCTCACCTGTAAAATGGGAATAATACTTCTAAGCTTGAAGGGTTTTTGTGAGAATTAAATGACATAATGTATATGAAGTATCTAGCGTATACTATATTATTTCTTTTAAAAAACATGAACCAATGTTGCAGAGTGTTAACATTTATTACTATTATGTATTATTATTTATAACAATAATTATTATGTATTATCATTTATTGATATATTAACTACTTAACATTTTTCTTGCCTGAATCTGTGTTTATGCGGGTATGCTATATTATTCTCTATACTTTTCTGTATTTGAAATAGTTCACAATTTTAAAAAAGGGTAAAAATAAAAAGTACCTAGCACAATTTCTAAAACAAAGGAGAACCTGAATAAATCATGTACTGAGTCAGCACCAGCACAAAGCGGCAAATGTCAACAAATTAAAATAAAATGTACAAAGACCACTAATAAATACAAAAGTACTAAATCAGTACCAGTCATGTTCGACAATATTTTTTTAATATTCAATTTTCAATGTTTGACAACTTAGCACCACTAAGAAATTAAAATCAGACTTCCAGGGAATACTATATAAATAATGTTGGTCAAGATAATACAGCATTTCATTTAATATAATTCATTCATTCAAATCAAAGTAGGTAACTGGAGAATTTTGTCTTTTTCCCAAATGAGTCATTAAAGGAATTCTAATGGCATTGCTGGCTTCAAGTAAAGAAACGTCTGGAGATATACACTGAAACTCCTTCTCCCACAGCCATTAAAACTCTTCCCCTAATATATAGGATGGATAAACAACAAGGTCCTACTGTATAGCACAGGGAACTATATTCAATATCCTGTGATAAACCGTAATGGAAAAGAATACGAAAAAGAACATATATATATGTATCTATAACTCAGTCCTTTGCTGTACAGCAGAAATTAACACAACATTGTAAATCAACTATACTTCAATAAAATTAAAAAAAAATTTCCCCTAAACTTTCCTCACCTAAATGTAAAGGAAATAGGAGAAGCACAAGTGGCTATGTTGCCAGAAATGGAGCCTGTCACACCACCTAACTGCACTTGGAAATAGCCAATATTTTCCCTCTGAAACAAATGGACAAAATCATATTAAGGGCTTTTTAATGAGGATTTTATTTACATGCTCTTGCTTCAAAAAAAGAAAAACATTACTACCAACAATAACTAACAGTGCCAAACACTGCTCTAAGAACTTTATTTATATTAACTCATATCACACAACAAGAGTACCAAGATCGGTACTATTATTATCCTCATTTCACAGATGAAAAACTAAGGCGAGGAGAAGTTAAATAACTTGCCCAAGATACACAGCTAGAAAGTGGCATAGGCATAATTCAAAGAAAGGCAGTCGAACCCTAGAATCCATGCTGTCAGTCACCCCCTACACTTTCTAACCACAAAACAGTTATCTATAAACAATAGCAGGTAGAGTATATGACTCTGTTATTTGTTGATAAAAATCTGGATGGGAACATATAGATTGGTTGAATGCCTGAAAGCTTCCTCAGAGATGAAGTTGGAACTGAAAGACTGAAGGTTATACAATGAAACTAAAGACAAGAGGAGGAAGGTTATCACTGTATTTTATTTTCTTTATTAGATATGCCTTCCCCAACCCCACACATGTTTAACAAACTATGGTTCCAGATAAAAGAAAATGAATGTCGTTAGCAGAAATAGTTCAGAAGTAGTGTCAGAAGGCCTGGGGGGAAAAGAAAAACCTTCCATTTATGGCCAACTGAGTTCCTGTTGTTCCTTATGATTGGTTAACATCCCAGATTTCACAAGCAGCAACAATAAAAGCTAGAGACAAAATGTTCTAATCATCTACCACTGTACTGGTTGTCCAAATGCCCTGACCAGAGCATCTGCTTCTACCAGATAGACACTCTAAGAAGAGTTAATCCAAGTTATGCTAATTAAACTTAAAATTAGAGAATAGTTTTACTCACAGAATTTGTTCCAAGAACTTGAAGCTTTGGTTCCCCTGATTCCAGCAGCTTTGCTACCATATGAAGAAAGCTTTCTACAAATGGCTTGATGCTTTGAGAATGGCAGGCCATAAGAAGTTGGTCCAACGCCTCCATAGCAATTAAAACATACCTAAATATAAGAGAAAAATAATGTCAACACATCTCTAGCTCTCTTAATTCTCCTAATCACTTTCACAGGGATAATTAAAATAAGTTTGTTTAAATGCACAGAACACAGAAAGGCAAATTTAGCAGCTTCTAAGTGAGATCCTAATCTTTACACAACACCAATGATCTTGAGATTATAAAATAATCCTCATGTGGAAGTATACAGAAACTATACTGTACTACCCCATTTTCTCCTGCTCACCAAACACTCTTCCAGAGCTTCTTCAACATTACCTTCATGTGAATTTTTTTGTAAACACAAATATTCTCCATTTTCCAGGCTTTTAACCACATTTCTTTGCATCCAACCCAAAAGTTATTATAAGAAATGTGCCTAAATTTCTAACACAATCTATTTGTATTTGTAAATATGAGTATATAGAACAGTATCAGCAATATTATAAGGAAAGGTATCATATATTTTACCATATAATTCATCAGATTTTAAAGCTTGTACTAAAAATTAAAATTCAGACTTCAGATAACTTTGCTTGAACAGTCAACTATAAAAACTATTTGTATCAAGACTCACATTTGTATTAAATGCTCTAAATGGTAACAATGCAGAAGCAGAGAAAGCCAGTATAGCACTTGGAGAAAGGAATACTCTAAGAAACTAGTATCATAAAATGACAATATGGAAAAGTATTTATAAACCAAATTACAAAGTTACTGCTGTTCAAGCACAGAGAATGGATTAAGATGGTAGACCTTTATTTATAGGTAGATGTATAGCTAGCACAGGTCAAATCAGCATGCTTACATATTCTGAACCTTAAGCCTAACATAGCTCTCTTTTATTGCTCCTCTGGTAGGTAAAACTGGAGCTGTGATAAAAATCAGTTCGCTAACAGAATTTCTGATAGTTTTCAATTTGAGACTGATTTTTAAATTACAGTACTGTGCTGACAGACTAAGGGAATCAATTTCTACTATTTCCATTAGGGAAGTCTTAAAAATTAATGGATACTTAAACAACTCTGTTAAGTAACATGAGTTTATTCTTAAACCTGACCACCAGGTAAGTAATAAAAGCTACAGCATCTATTTGGTATTACACATTTCCTTATATGATATTACAATGTTTTATTTTCCATATGTTATTTTTCCCTGACTAGATGGCAAAATAATTTATAGGATGATTTAGCCTAGGAAGAATTTTCCAAAGATACTATATTAGCAGCAATTACTTTCCTTACCCAGAGCGATGTCTGACAACATCCCTGCTCAACCTTTCTGCCAGGTAAGAACCAATTCGATCCAGTTTCTCTGGAGCAGATACAGCATAAAATGTCAATTTCTCCATATCAGCTTTAACAAGGCCATCCTAAAAATAAAAATTAAAAAAACAAGTGAAATAGGTTATATTTATATCTGTATTTTCATGCTTATTTTTTGTATTTCTAAGTGTTGCCTGCTTCACACTTCCCCTTTTTGGATTGGTAATTAATCCATATTTATGCTGAACCTTCCTGAATATAGCCTCTTAAGAGCTAATCACTATTCTGGATATGTAGAATTTTCAAAAAGTTAAATAAATGTCCCATTTAGGAAAAGCATTTAAATATGCTTTCACAAGCAATGGATTATTCTAACACCTTCCTTTACAGAAAAATAGCTCAATTAACTGCATATAGTATGTAAGGAATAGAATATATTTTAGTAATTATAAGAAAAAGTTTGGTTATTTGTTCCCCTCACTAGAGCACTCTTTGAAGGCAGGGACTATGACAATGTAGACCTCTGCACTCTGGGTACCTATTGTTGGACGTGTTTTGGATATACCACAAGATTTGTTCGTTTAATAAATTAAAAATAAGAAATGTAGTCAATTGGGTTTATGGTTGCCATACGTATGCAAGGTTCATGTAAATCTTTTCTTTTCCTTAAACCTTATTTTACAGATTTCTATTTAGGTAAATCTTATCTAAATACTTGGCAAAAATAAAGATTCTTTCTGTAACCGTTCTCTAATTTGCCTGCCACCACTCCCATGATCAAAAGTGTTCAAAGCTCCCTCACTGCCTGTAAGTTAAAGGGGATAAAGCAGGTGCCTTGTCTGTCATTCACATTCCCCTCTAATTTGCGCTCCACCTTATCTTCAGTAATCATATGTTCCAGATTCCTTAAGGAAATGACCTGAATATTCAGTTTATTAAATGATACTTCTGAAACTTCCAATCAGGAATTGTGTACAATTATCACTCATTACACTTCAGTTAGGCTATAGGCACCTTCATTTGAAGGCTCCTGTTCGCAAACGTATCTCTTACTTTACCATGATTTTTCTCTTGCCGGCAACAAAGAGACTAATCTCTGCTTCTCCAGATGGTGTACATCCTTCAGAGTTCAGCAAATTGCATTTCTGCTGAGAATGCTTCACAGAGATTGCCAACCCATGTGATACCTCCCTGATATAAAGGCAGAAACTTCACCACCTGTTTTACTTAATATTTTTCTTACTGATTTATGCATTGTGATTTAATATTTAGTATGCTTTCGCTTTATATCAGTCAAATGGATGGAAAGCTTCTTAAGGGCAGGTACCATATCTTAGAGTTATTTATATGCCATAAATTATCCAGGATATCTTGCAGCCAAAATATTTAATTGATAGGCCTCCTACAAATAGCTGAGTGTTTAAATCAGATTTGATTAAAAATGAGGTGTATCTCATAAATTAATATCAAGATAACCAAAAGGTTTCTAGAGTTGGCTACATTTTAAAATAAAGCAACTTCTGGAAATCAAACCCATGTAACACTTTTTTGTTCCTATCCATTTAACACTAGACTAAAGGAGTCTTGGAAAATTTAAAACAGTGTCAAACAAAATTGATGAAAGACAACTGCTTTGAAACCAGTCGTCTTCCACAATAAAGTAACTTTTATAAAAAATTAAAAAGCACTTAAGTAAAAAGAGAACAAACTCTGCCTGGAATAGTCTCCCTTTACTTCTCAATTCTCTTCTGAAAATTGTGTGGCCAACCCTACTTATTCTTTGGATCTTAGCCTAGATTTCATTTCCTTCAGGCCTTTCTTCTCCCAAGCCCAGATTAGATATCATTCCTACCTACTCCAGCAGTACCCTGTACTTATTTCTCTAGCACAGCATATTCTTTCACACAATATTGTAATTGCCAATTTACTTGTCTAGGAGCTTGGTGAGAGCAGAAGACCAAGTCTGTGTTCACAGTTGTGTTCTTGGCATTTCATACAAATGATCTGACACTAGTTCATAAATTTTTGCTAAGTGAGTATTACTTAAATTTAGGAACTATACAGACTAAAGAACATCATCCGTCCATCATTCTGAATTTATGTTATGTTATGCTTAATCTGAGAAAAGAATCTGAAAATCAGACAAGCAAGCATGGATCATTTAAAGGTTAAAAAAAAGAGAGTAGTATAAAAATAGCAGTGTACATGATGAGATTTGGGAGTAAAAGTAGAGAAATGAAATTAGGGAAACCTTTAGGGAGGTCAGCGGGGGGAAGGATGGGTCAGCAAAGAGAAGGATCAGTAGATGTAGATCAAATTACTTTTGGATCTTCAGGGAATATGTTGTCCACCAGGCGTTTGTAGCGAGGACGCAAAGCAGAACAGCAGCAATACACTCCTGTTCAAAAAGAATAAAATCACAAAGTACAGAGATTAATCGTACTGTAAACTGACCTAGAAATTCAAGTTTCTGAATATTTATGGGTTATTTAAAATAAAGGGGGAAAGTTCAAATAGCCAGAAATAGAAAAAGGCATGCAAATTCAATTATTAATTAAGAAGTGAAAAAGTTAAATTTCTCCTCCCCTCCCCAAAGACACCAGGTCAAAATGAACGTGCTAATGAATTATTCCAGTTTCCAACCAAACTGTTCAAACTGTTTTGGGGCATGTGTGTGCGTACACGCATGGATGCACATCCACATAAAACCCACCCAATTCATCCTATAAAGCATATACACAACTGGTACCCCACCTTGCCTCCCTTCTGGTCTCATCTCCTACTACTCTCTGCAGCCCCTACCCCTACCTCTACCTCCCTCATTCCCACTTTTCCTGCCCAGCCCAATCCACTCAGCTCCAGCTACAATGGTCTTAAAATGGCAGTTCGCTCCTAGTGTAGCTGGTGAAAACAGTTAACACCTGTATCTATATGATGCATCATACAAAGGAACCACAATAGTGAGGGAGAATCAACATCGAGGGAAAGTCCAGGAATTTCAAAAAAATGCTCAAAGGCTGCTCTATGCATTTTCAGTTGTTGGCATCTTGGAAAGAGTCAAGGATTTGGATTAGAAGACCTGGGTTCATTCCAATTCTTTCACTTAAATGGCTACATGACCTTGGGTAAGGCACATCAGCTCTCTGGAAAGAACTATGTAAGCAGGAGGGATCCATTTTCTTGTCCTACAAACTAACAACTTAATGGGAATGTTGGTCTTGAGCCATTATAAAATTCTTCCCATGATTTATGAAACTGGGGTATGTGTGTCTGTGTGTAAGTGTGCACTTGTATGTATTTAGAAACCAAAATATGGTATGAGAGAACACTTAAGCTACAAGTTAAGAGAACTCAGACTTAAGCAGACTTCTATTATCTTACTGAGTAATGTTATTCAACAGACAACTTCTCCAGACCTCACTCTGCTCATGAAGTATACATGACTCATGCATGCAGTCATATACCACGTCAAGTAAGCGCCCAACAGGCCAAAACATATAAGACTGAGTCCAGATCTGTCGTAGAATGGAGCCATTATATTGATAAAAACAAGACAGAATTAAGACATGTACAGCATCTTTAGTCATCATAAAGCAGTGTGCATACATTATTTAACATTTCCAGCAAATTTGTTAGGTATTATTATCACTACTACTTTACAAGAGTGGAAACTGTAGCAGAACTGACCAAGTAACTTACTCAACAGCAATGGCTGGGTGAGAATCCAATGTCTAACTCTGAAACCTCATGCTCTTTCCACAAACCCAGAGATATTAGTGGTCAAATCAATCAACATCCAAATATTTCATCTGCACCTGCTATGTCCCTAGTCACCATCTGTGGCTAGATGCCACAGATACAAGAAAGTATAAGAGACAAGATCCCTGCCCTTGAGAAGTTCATAAACTTGTTATTAAAAAAAAACAGTGAATAATTCACCAATATATACATAGGTACTACATGCTGATAATGTAAAATGTTATACGTTGTTCAGGATGTTTTCTACTTTAATAGAAGAAAAAATTCCAAAGAGTCCATTAGGGAATTTTTTTCAGACTAACACCAAAATACCTGAACCCTTTTTAAAGCCCAAAAGCAAAACACAGGCTAGATTACTAGAAAGAAAAACAAGGGTAAAAGCCAAGTAAACAAAAGTCATATTTCTGTGTCAACTATACCTAATATAAAAATACTTCAGATGAATATTAATACACTGACATAAATTAAAATCAAATATGTATCAAGTGATTAACTTATACAGGGCACTGAGCTAGGTACTGCAATGATGAAAGAAGCTTATAACCTGATAAGAAGATTAGGATGAATACTTTGTTATCACTAACACAAGGCCAAATATAGTAAATTCAAATTGCTATTATGGCAAAGAGAGAATGGAACTGAAAAACAAGTACCAAAGCTTCAAGTTTCCTGTCAGAATGGTAAATTATATAATTTTCAATAGGTAAGAAAGAATTCTTAATAAGGTATTATGTCTCGCATTGACACTTTCTGATATTATACACTGCTTTTAGTTTAAAGAGGCTTCCAAAAAATGGGGACTTGAAATACACATTATATCTAGTTCCCACTTTCAGGAAGCTTAGGTGTACTGGAAGAGACAGATGGGTAAAAAGACATAGGTAGCATGGGGTTAAAGGGCAGGGGCTCTGGGGTCACACAGACTGTGGTGAATCCAAGGTCTCTCACTGTCCACCTAGGAAGGCGCGTTACCTTCTCTTATTTTAATACATTTCCTTATCAGTTAAATGGGTGTAATAACACCTTCTTCATGTTTATTGAGAAAATGAAATAAAACTATATGTAAAGTTCTTATTAAGGGTGTAATACACAGTAAGCATTCAATAAAATGGTAGTTATTACTAGTAACGCCGTAAGTACTTATAATCGGGGTAAGCAGAGGTGCATTGAGGGCCCTTGAGATAGTATTGCCAACAACGTGAAAACCTTTGCGGCGAATTAATCATCTAAAAATCCAACAAATTTTATATGTGGTTCACAAGAAGCCTTCAATAACAAGAGGAGGACCAGTGGGGTAACTGCTATTTTCTGAACGTGATGTGTGCAGCACCATACCAAGTACTTTACAGCATCATTCGTTTATTCCTACGGCAGGTCTCTGAGGTGCTATGTTCAGCTTTGTGTGATAAATGAGGAAACAGAGGCTAAGGGAGGCCCATTTGTCCCATATCATACAGCCGGTAAGGAGAGGAGCTGAGATTCCAACCAGATCTGATGACTTTAAAGGGTAACTGCCACTCTGAATTCAAGTACCAGACAATTTCTAAATTAAACATTTTAGCTCTCCACGCACCTTTACCAATGAACATGACTGCAGGAATGAGTCTGGCTAACAGATGAGGAATGCACTGCCATGGAGGGAAATAAACAATCACCGTGAGCTTCTCGCTTCTCCAGGAGGTTTGAAACGAAACAAAACAAAAACAACTTCTTGACCACTTACTAGGCATGAAAACTTACCAACTATAGAGAAGACAGATGAAACTAGATTTGAAAGCTTCAATTTACTCAGGTTTCTATAAAATGATAACACACTGAAGGCAATACAAGGTGAAAGTGAGTGATGGCAGTAATCACAAAAGACATAACTCTATTTTAAATAAGACAACTCTGTACTTACAAACGCCACAAGAACAAGTCAAATAAAATCATTGGACCTACTCAGGCACAGAAATGTGGTTGACCCCCTTGTTGAAGTCAGTTCATAAGGCTTTTCGAGTTCAGCTGCAGGTACCTGAACATAGTCCTTCATGTTGTAAGAGACGATTTTCTAGCTGATCTTCCTGCTCTTAGATCCTTTTACCTACTGTGCAGGAAGTGCCTAGTTCACTTTACCTGTAATTAATTAGCAGAAGGTACTAATACACTGTAACTTATCTAACGTGTTGACATCAAATATAAAGCTATGGAGAACTTGATAATATCCCTATCAAATTCTGCTGACAAGGCCAAACAGCTTAAACAAGATACTATTAAAGTATTGTATTGCTAGTTTACTAAATATAGATTTTCATATAGTTTGAATAAGAAAATAAACTTATCTTATATTTTTTTCTTAAAGCATTCCTTTAACTCCTCCTCATCCTAGCTTCCGATCCCTTCCAACAAACTCCTCAGTTTTCAACTGCTTCCCAACCTCGTCTTTTCCAAAGGAAAAAGGGGCTAAGCATATCACAAGAAAGCCTCAAGCAACTGGCAGGTCTAAGTGACATGAATTCTTCCTTTAAGTTTAATTCTAACACATAAAGGAGAAGGTAATTCACTATTCTCCTCCTGTAGCATATGGAATTTAGAACCCTACGTATGATATAGCAGGAGGAGAAACAGGAAGTCTCAAGTAGGTAACTGAACTACGGGAAAATGGAACTGGGGCATAGCTGGAAAGAAAAACTACGACCAAAAAAAAAAAGTGACAAGCTGCATGTTACACTGGTGTGCAGACAGGCTCATGGGGCAATCTGTTCAATAATGCTCTCTGAGCCTTAGTCAAGAAACAGAAAAACCCTACCAATCTCTCAGGGTTAGAAGTACTAAATCAATATAAAAATTGCCTAGAATATAGAAGCCACTTTAAAAACATTATATATATACATATATATATATATATATAATATATATAACCTTTTGGTAAATTTTTTGTTTTGGTAAATTTTGCCCTCCTAAGTTAACCATTTCTTCTTTAAAGACACCCAAGACACCATGTGGATTCACCAGTGTCTCCTAATCCTCACCTCAGGCAGGAGTGAAATGTATCGACCTCTATCATCCTCCTTCTTTCATGGTGAGGTGTTAGAAATAATTTCCAACCCATCCTGATCCAACAGGCATTCACAGAAGGACCTGAGTAGCTGCAAAGGAAACCTCATGGCTGAGCTGATAGAAGCCATCGATCGGGTACATGGGCATACAGGGGTGCTGGGAGAATTCTGCTTAATGGGGCCAATAATCTAAGTGGTTGGTCCACCAGTGAGTACTCCTAGTTTGTGATGACATTTGCTTTCCTATGCAGCTTTGTAAGTCTGGAGGTTTGGATAATTAATTAAGACCCCTTTTAAAATAAGTTACTTATGCTTTCAACTAACTATATTACCAATGATAATTTAAATCTAACTGGAAATAGTAATATCTCCAGTATTAAATTATTAATAATTAAACTATTAATGTCTATTATTAAACACCATCATGGCACTGGGTACTTAGGAAAAAGCTATCCTCTAAAACAAAAATAATAAGTTACTGTCACTGAAGTTGAAGAATGTTTAGATCTTATGATGGGAACCAACTGTATGGTTTTGAATTAGGTTTGTCTCATGATCTATTAAAGGAGAAATTAACAGTATCTGTAACTTCTACAAAACAATTATATTATCTCTGTTAATTCTAACATGTAATGCATTAGGAATTCTCTGGCATATTTAGGGCTTACTAAGTGTCATATTTTCAAATGGGAATGGCTATGATTACTGGATTTTGGTCTTTATGATATTTCTATCATTGTATCTATAACAAATTATTGTACTTATTTATACACATGTCTGTCTTTCCCCCCAGAAAATGAGTCACTCCAACATAAAGCCCATATGCTTTGTTCATTGTTGTGCGTGTCTGGAATATAGCAGACATTCACAAAAAAATGTTCCTTCACTAAATGAATGTGGACCCAAAGTTCACTGATAAACAAAATGAATTTAATATCTGTTGATACGTGCTATAAAAATCAAAATGATAAAAAGTACACTGTCCACCACACAATACTAAATAAATGCCAGAACAATATAATTTCTCCAACGAATAGCTGACAATGTCAAATGAATCACTTTAAACAATTCATGTTTTATTTTTAGGCCTAGTGGAAGCTATCAGTAATCAAGGTGAAAAGAGACAGCGTGTTTTTCTATTAGAAGATTTAAAAAATTCATTACTTCAAGACCTCGAGCTCTATGGTATCCAAAGCCCTTTAAAAGAGTCTGCATCAAGGCTTCCCTGGTGGCACAGTGGTTGAGAGTCCGCCTGCTGATGCAGGGGACACGGGTTCGTGGCCCGGTCCGGGAAGATCCCACATGCCGCGGAGCGGCTGGGCCCGTGAGCCATGGCCGCTGAGCCTGCGCGTCCAGAGCCTGTGCCCCGCAACGGGAGAGGCCGCAACAGTGAGAGGCCCGCGTACCGCAAAAAAAAAAAAAAAGAGTCTGCATCACATATATTCTCTTCAAGGTTAAAATTAAAAGTCAAGTTATTCATTCAGTTAGTGTCAGAACAAGACTTCATACAATTAAAAGATTCATACAGTCCCACTCACACATATCCCTCCCAAGTACCGAACACTTAATATGTAGATTTACATATACCACACACACACATATAGACACCATATATAAAGCCTGTAATACGGGTGTTATTCCTGCACTTCAACACATGTACAAGGCACTGTGTTAAGAGCCACAGAGGATCAAAAAGGTAACTATCTACTTGAAAAGACAAAGGTTTAAAAATTGAAATTTTAAACAAGATTTGGACAACACTGGAGGACAAGGGACATCTAATGTCAAATGGACCACACGGCCATAGGGCCACAGAAGTTGAGAGAAGAGAGAAAGCACTCCCAGGTCAAATGAAGGGAGGTTTTGTGAAGGACATGGGATTTGAGCTGAGGGCTCCCCCTGAAGAACAAGTAGACTGAACTATAAGGATACACTGAAGCCAGTGGAGGACAATTACAGGCAGATGGAACAGTGCAAGTCTCACTGTGGAGGACGGCGCATGGAAAACCCAAAATGCGTTTTCTAATGACCCAGCGCTTAGAGAGGAAGGAACATAGAAGGTGGCATAAAGGAAGCATCAAAAGGGTTTGGTGACTAATTAGATAGGGGTCAAAGTAAGATGGGAACAAAATAGTCTTATCTTTAGGAAAGTGTTCCTTTTGAAAGGATTCTAATCCATTAGAGGAGTATTTTATTACATGATTCTTTCCGCATGTAATTCTATATGTTCTCTCCTTTCATTCTCAATTTCACTACTTGTTCTTTATTCCCAGGCACATAAACTTCATGGAAAAGAGGACAACAAAGGCAGTAAATGGAATTAAAACTCCAATTCTTTTTTAAAAGATGGTCTTCCCACTGCATTGCAATACTTGCTTCTACAAAAGGCATAACACAGACAAAACTCTGCACACTTCACAAAACTACTCTGAGATATTCTCTGTAGGGAAAAAAACAGCTTTTTGCTGCGTCAACTAGTGATCAGTCTGTACTCAACACATTTTCACCCCACTATCACAATTTTAAAGGAAAAAAATATATTAGGCATTGTCCTACTTCCAGTCAATTTACAGATTTATACCTAGACTTTACAGTATACTATCATACTTAACTGAAAAAAATAAAATTACTCAGTAGAGTTACCCAAGGACAAGAGCAATAAAATACAGAATAATCATGGCTTTTAGAAAATCTAATCCTGCAAGATTGCATTTGAAAACCTTTTGGAATCCTCATATGGAAAAAAAATACCACAAACATTAAAATAAGGAAATACAATTCTCTATTCATTTCATCTGATGTTTGGCTTAGTTTGCAAAACAAGTAAGAAAGGATCCACTGGATGACACAGAAACCAGAGCTGCAACCAGGAAAAGTACTCACACCTCTGTCCCCACCACCATTAGGACACAGTGTATGGTTCATCCCTACTTCTAAGACCATGTGACCAGACGCTGCGTGCCACAGACCTTCTTCAAGTGCACTCAGGGGTGGTCTTGGAAGGGAGTACACAGCGCTCCGGTGTCCCCATCTCCGGAGGTAAGAAATTAGATGAGGCAGAACTGAAAACTGAAGTAGTATGTGATTCCCTTTTTTGTTTAATAGATAAAATACTGACTATAGGTCCTCTATGATAATGTCAGTAGTACTGTTAAGAATTACAAAAGGAATCACATTTTCTCCATATGTAATTGTTTAAAAAAGCATGTGAACAACAACTTTCCTCTTGAATCCACACCATGGTACTGACTATTATATTGATAATTATTCTGCACAATTAATATGTTTGGGGGGAAGAGAGAATTATGTAATGGTCAAAGATAAATTTTAGGATTATGATTAAGATAGAGGAAGAGGGCATAAGGCAAATCAGACTATGTAGAATTTATAACATAACTGAGAAGGTAAAATACTGAAGCACAAATGTGTCTTAAGAGTCCTATTTAAAACACAGTCTAACAAAAACTCTAGCTGACAAAAAACCCTTTATCTTCAAAAGGAGATTTAATACCCAGCTAGGGAAACAGTTGGCAAAGTAATTGAGGGCTCTGACAGTTTCCATCTCTGTAGTATATTTCAACAAACCAATCTTTGGAGCTTTGTACAAAAACTTATTTTCCACTTCTCAGAGCAAATCTTGGTAAATATGTAATATGACAAAGCTAGCCAAAGAGTACAGGAGTATCTTACATTAAGAAGAAAATGTGTTCCTCAAAGATACACAAAAACTGAGATCAGTGTATATCTAAATTCCTTTACTATGAAAAAGAACAAAAGAAACTGAACTTACAACTTTCCCTTTAGTTAGAACTTCTTGTAAAGAACCCTTAACATGAACAAATGTTCATGGAACACCATGGAATATTGTTTTTTTATGTGTTCTTGAACATTGTTTTTCTTATATCAATGCCTAGACATAAGCTAATGGCCTAAGAATTCTCTCACCCATTTAGAATCCATTTTGAAAGGGCAAAATTATCTTGAGACAGCCAAAACCTTCTATTGTATAATTCAAAAATAAGATTAAAATAAGTTAAAATTTCCACATTTAAAAAACACAAAAATTCTCAATAAAAATAAAGATGCTACGCATGCTACTTGTTAGAGGACAACAAAACTTCAGGGTCTAGGAATCCTCACATTAGAAATCAAACTACAGAAAGAGCCACTGACATTAACACAGCAAAGGCAAACTTGCAGAGCCTCAGAAGGACCTCTATGGATAAGCAACGGCAAGAACTCCATTTGCAAATCACAGGGCCCAGGGATGCTTAGTACTTTAGCATCTCTAGAGTGACTTGAGGATGCTATTAATAATTATGCCAGGACCAGTGATATAAATCTTGGTAGTCACAGGCAACCTAGGACCTAGGATTATCCTTATTCTCTTAGATGGAGTATTGGGACATGTCTAAAGGCATCAAACAAAGTAGACAAGTTTTCAGTTATAGCTACAAAATGAGGAAAAGCAACAACAATCCAGCCAAGGAAGATAAAGAAAAAGATAAGGAAAAAAAAAAAGAAACATAGAACATTGGTTAAAAAAATAATAATAACTTAAGAGTTTACCTGGCTTTAATTTTTCTGCTATATAATAACTACAATTGTAATATATCAAATGATGTAATAACTTTTTGTTATTAACTGGTAAATTCCCTGCACATCTGTAATTAATGTTCTATAAAATGCCTACTACAGTCAAGGTACGAAGATAGGGACTGTGATGGGATGTGTGAGTAAGTCACAAAACTGGTTCCTAACATGAAGACCTTTAAAATATAACAAAATTGTTTTTTGGTTTTCGTTTTTTTTTTTAGATTCCATATATATTTGTTAGCATACGGTATTTGTTTTTCTCTTCCTCGGGGGAGGACAGGAATAAAGATGAAGACGTACAAAATGGACTTGAGGACACAGGGATGGGGAAGGGTAAGCTGGGACAAAGTGAGAGAGTGGCATGGACATATACACACTACCAAATGTAAAATAGATAGCTAGTGGGAAGCAGCCACATAGCACAGGGAGATCAGCTTGGTGCTTTGTGACCACCTAGAGGGGTGGGATAGGGAGGGTGGGAGGGAGACCCAAGAGGGACGGGATATGGGGATATAGGGATATGTATAGCTGATTCACTTTGTTATACAGCAGAAACTAACACACCACTGTAAAACAATTATACTCCAATAAAGATGTTAAAAAGATTTTTTTTTAAATCAAGCAACAACAACAAAAAATACTAACAAAATTGTAAGAAATCAATACTACAGAAAACAAGATGAGTATTCCTTTACTAAAAACAAAAGGCAGAGGCAAACAAAACCATAATGGCAAGTAACCAAATTCACCCTCAATCTCCGGGTAGAATTATATCTATCTAATTATGCTGATTTTTCTACCACACTCTTAACACAAACATTATCTCTAGGGAACAATTAGAACACCCTCAACTTCCCTAACTAAAACAACACTCTCAACTCTTCTGCTTTTACAATGTGAATGTGTTTATCACTCTCTTTTGATAAAAGGTTACCTCATAAGAAATCCTACCTAAGTAAACTGTTTCCATAGTACAATGCTTTCCTGAGGGTTCTATAATACATCTGAAAAACAGTCTCCTGGAATATATGTTTTTAACTGAATACTCCCTGGTCCCAGCCAGGACCTTCTGAGTCAGTCTCCAGAGATGGGATACCAGAATTCCTATTTCTATAAATAACCCCCGCTTCCTACTATGACCATTCAAGTTCTCAAGAACCACTCCCCTTGCATAATGATTTAAAGAACTACATATATGATTTTTTCTTATTGTGTACTTGAGGTACGCAGGACATTGTACTTACTACCTAACTTACGCAATGGATAAAAATTTATAATACCGGCGGCATCTTAAGTTCATCTAATACATTACAATAAGTGAATCATATAAAGCACCATTTATGAGACCAAATGAATGACAGAGATGACAAATGCTAGGGCATTTGGAAACAACATCACAGAAGATACTGACCTGACAGAACTTCACTGTCAACAGTGCACTGGTATTCGTGGCTGAGGTCTCTAGAACTTCCCCATCACTGTGAGATGCCACCACCATACCTCTCTGTGGACTAGATTTTCTAAGCAACTTACGTTAAGTGAATACTGGGCAGACCCATGCTGGAGATAAATCAGGGTGAGGCACTAAATGGCCTTTAAAATCCTAAATCAAGTACTGGAGCAAAGGAAAACAAATTATCATGGTCAGACTTTGCACATGATTTTCTAAAATATGACCAGAACTTTGAAATTTCCCCTTTCCCTAAAAGACTGCTCTGGTATGCTTCTCTGTATTTTATGCCACTTTGTCCTTAAAATTATCAGTCCTTGGAATTTATTTTACATGCAATAGCTAAAGAATGAGCTATACAGTTTGGAAAAATTGTTCTATTCTCGTGACCTACCTTTCCTAGAGAAAATTTCTATTATGAGGAGGAAGAGTGACTTATTTTATTGGTGAGTCTGGACAAAGGCATTGAGCGTGCCTTGAAACATAAGCTCCGAATATGTATCCTTAGCACTTATGCAATGCCTAGCACATAGGGAGAGTGCATATCTATTTGGTGAATGAATGAACAGTGCACTCTCAAAGGTTTCTCTTTCAAATCTGCATTCTGCAAGTCACTCTTTCTGCCTCTATGTGATCAGTATATTTGGTCCTGGAAGCCTGTCTCTACGTGGCCACTAGGGGGTTACCCAGAAGTCTAACTCAGAGTGTCCTCCTTGCAGAAGGCTGGTAAGTGCATTTGCTCTGCCAACCTGGAATGTCCCTTAGACACATCATTGGAAAAGTCTAGATTTGGATGGAAAGTAAGTGGGAAGCCTGATGATAGACAAAAGTCAAACCATATTTTCTGACCCAGCTCTACTAGTAATAAAGCTCATATTTTGACTTTTATCAGTCTGATATTTATATTTCTCTCATTTGGTTCCAAATTCAGAGGGGAACAAGGGTGCAACTGCTACAGTCTTAAAATCAACAGAAATATATCTAATTGGAAAAAACACATACACAATCACATTAATTCTTTTAGCAAGATTTTCATGAGACCTGCCATGCCCCAGGCACTAGGCTAAATGCAGGGAAGACAAATACAGGTCGCAGTCCCTGGCCTTCAGGAGCTCATAGTCTGATAAGAGAAGATAATCACATACAAAGAGAATTATAACTCTATGTGACAACAGCTATGAGAGAAGAGATTGCTATAGGAGAACAGTAGTGCAGCCCTAACCTTCCTGCAAGAAGTAATAACTAAACTAAGTCTTGAAGAAGAAGTAGGAATTCAGCAAAGTGGGGAGGATTATCATTCTAAGTGGAGAGAGCCACATGTTAAGAACAAGAGTGTAGTTTTAATTTGCAAACAAGCATAAAGTTCTGCAATATGAGAGAAATGGCTAGACAAACTTGTAGGAAGCAGACTTGGAAACCAACTGAACTTAGAAGGTACAAATAGGGAGGAGTCAAAAGGAACAGACAGGGTAGTCTGGACAAGTGGTTGGATGGTGGTGTCCAATAAGGAACAGAGGAAGACAAATTTGGGGGTAAGAGGAAGTATCCAAAAGAGAATAAATTTTATTTTGCACATGTTAAACTTGAGGTTACAAACCTGAAAGTGGGACATTCTGTAGTAGGCAAGTGATCTAGACTAGAAATATAAATTTAAGAACCAAAAACATAAGTGATAGCAAAAGCAACTAGTTTGAGTAGCTAAGGTCGTCAAAGAAAAATAGGATGTAATTGGGGAGAGAATCCTGGGGATAGCAAACATTTAAATAATGACTGGCAGAGAAGGAAGTGAAAGGGAAGATATTTAAAGAAATAGGAAGAAAACTACAAAAAGAATAGTGTTAGAGAAAACAAAGGTGAGTTTTCCAAATCCTATACCTTCTATAAAAGTACCAGTTACACAGATAAAATAAGAACTCCAAAAAATAAAAATAAAAAATAAGAAAGACTCCAAGCATGAGGAGACAGAAGAAAAAGAAATTAAGAGCATTTTTAAAAACAAGTAACCTGAAAATCTCAGACTTTACAGTAATATAAATTAAAATTTCAAGATATGTTAAATATTTTAACCCAAACTAAATCAAAGCAGTGGCAGTTTCAAAATATCCAGAATGAAAATCACTGTTTTACAGACTCTACACTTGATGTGGGAAAAAATAAAGAGACTAACCCCATAATTTACAATGATTAAAGGTTCTTATTTTAAAAAAATGATGAATATGAAATATCCCTTAAAAGGATCTAGTAATGTATTTCATTACTATTTTAATCAGTTTTTAGTAAGATACAAGTCTCCTATCTGAAATACAGAACTAGATGATGTTCTATAATTTTTAGTAAATAATGAAGGATAAAATAATTGATTAGAATGAGATAATCGCAAAATGAAAGTTCTACTAAAATAAAGATTGGGGCTTCCCTGGTGGCGCAGGTTTGAGAGTCCGCCTGCCGATGCAGGGGACACGGGTTCGTGCCCCGGTCTGGGAAGATCCCACATGCCATGGAGTGGCTGGGCCCGTGAGCCATGGCCGCTGAGCCTGCGCGTCCGGAGCCTATGCTCCACAACGGGAGAGGCCACAACAGTGAGAGGCCCGCATACCACACACACACACAAAAAGAATGTTACAAGAGACAGGAAGGACACTACATAATGATCAAGGGATCAATCCAAGAAGATATAACAATTATCAATATATATGCACCCAGCATAGGAGCACCTCAATACATAAGGCAACTGCTAACAGCTCTAAAAGAGGAAACCGACAGTAACACAATAATAGTGGGGGACTTTAACACCTCACTTACACCAATGGAAAGATCATCCAAACAGAAAATTAACAAGGAAACACAAGCTTTCAATGACACAAAAGACCAGATAGATTTAAATGATATTCATAGGACATTCCATCCCAAAACAGCAGATTACACTTTCTTCCCAAGTGCGCATGGAACATTCTCCAGGATAGATCACATTGTGGGTCACAAGTCAAGCCTCAGTAAATTTAAGGAAACTGAAATCATATCAAGCATCTTTTCTGACCACAACGCTATGAGATTAGAAATCAATTACAAGGAAAAAAAGGTAAAAAACACAAACACATGGAGGCTAAACAATACATTACTAAATAACCAAGAGATCACTGAAGAAATCAGAGAAAATAAAAAAATACCTAGAGACAAATGACAATGAAAACATGACAATCCAAAACCTATGGGATGTAGCAAAAGCAATTCTAAGAGGGAAGTTTATAGCAATACAAGCCTACCTCAAGAAACAAGAAAAATCTCAAATAAACAATCTAACGTTACACCTAGAGGAACGAGAGAAAGAACAAACAGAACCCAAACTTATCAGAAGGAAAGAAATCATAAAGATCAGAGCAGAAATAAATGACATAGAAACAAAGAAAAGAATAGCAAAGATCAATAAAACGAAAAGTTGGTTCTTTGAGAAGATAAACAAAATTGATAAACCATTAGCCAGACTCATCAAGAGAAAGAGGGAGAGGGCTCAAATCAATAAAATTAGAAATGAAAAAGGAGAAGTTACAACAGACACGGCAGAAATACAAAGCATCCTAACAGACTACTACAAGCAACTCTATGCCAATAAAATGGACAACCTGGAAGAAATGGACAAATTCTTAGAAAGGTATAACCTTCCAAGACTGAACCAGGAAGAAATAGAAGATATGAACAGACTAATCACAAAGTAATGAAATTGAAACTGTTTCATTAAACTGATTAAAAATCTTCCAACAAACAAAAGTCCAGGACCAGATGGCCTCACAGGTGAATTCTATCAAACATTTAGAGAAGAGCTAACACCCATCCTTCTCAAACTCTTACAAAAAATTGCAGAGGAAGGAAAACTCCCAAACTCATTCTATGAGGCCACCATCACCCTGATACCAAAACCAGACAAAGATACTACAAAAAAAGAAAATTACAGACCAATATCACTGATGAATATAGATGCAAAAATCCTTAACAAAATACTAGCAAACACGATCCAACAACACACTAAAAGGATCATACACCATGATCAAGTGGGATTTATCCCAGAGATGCAAGGATTCTTCAGTATATGCAAATCAATCAATGTGATACACCATATTAACAAACTGAAGAATAAAAACCATATGATCATCTCAATAGATGCAGAAAAAGCTTTTGACAAAATTCAACACCCATTTATGATAAAAACTCTCCCAAAAGTGGGCATAGAGGGAACCTACTTCAACATAATACAGGCCATATATGACAAACCCACAGCAAACATCATTCTCAATGGTGAAAAACTGAAAGCATTTCCTCGAAGATCAGGAACAAGACAAGGATGTCCACTCTTACCACTATTATTCAACATAGTTTTGGAAGTCCTAGCCATGGCAATCAGAGAAGAAAAAGAAATACCAATTGGAAAAGAAGAAGTAAAACTGTCACTGTTTGCAGATGACATGATACTATATACATAGAGAATCCTAAAGCTGCCACCAGAAAACTACTAGAGCTAATCAACAAATTTGGTAAAGTTGTAGGCTACAAAATTAATGCACAGAAATCTCTTACATTCCTATACACTAATGATGAAAAATCTGAAAGAGAAGTTAAGGAAACACTCCCATTTACCATTGCAACAAAAAGAATAAAATACCTAGGAATAAACCTACCTAGGGAGACAAAAGACCTGTATGCAGAAAACTATAAGACACTGATGAAAGAATTAAAGATGATACCAACAGATGGAGAGATATACCATGTTCTTGGATTGGAAGAATCAATATTGTGAAAATGACTATACTACCCAAAGCAATCTACAGATTCAATGCAATCCCTATTAAATTACCAGTGGCATTTTTTACAGAACTAGAACAAAAAAATCTTAAAATTTGTATGGAGACACAAAAGACCCCGAATAG
This sequence comes from Mesoplodon mirus, assembly GCF_964341445.2. NCBI lineage: Eukaryota > Metazoa > Chordata > Mammalia > Artiodactyla > Ziphiidae > Mesoplodon > Mesoplodon mirus. The sequence goes on from NC_138992.1 coordinate 9,145,505, forward strand.
CCAAAGCAGTCTTAAGAGAAAAAACGGAGTTGGAGGAATCAGACTCCCTGACTTCAGACTATATTACAAAGCTACAGTAATCAAGACAATATGGTACTGGCACAAAAACAGAAATATAGATCAATGGAACAGGATAGAAAGCTCAGAGTTAAACCCATGCACATATGGTCACCTTATCTTTGATAAAGGAGGCAAGAGTTCACAAAGGAGAAAAGACAGCCTCTTCAATAAGTGGTGCTGGGAAAACTGGACAGCTACATGTAAAAGAATGAAGTTGGAACACTCCCTAACACCATACACAAAAATAAACTCAAAATGAATCAAAGACCTAAATGTAAGACTGGACACTATAAAACTCTTAGAGGAAAACATAAGAACACTCTTCAACATAAATCACAGCAATATCTTTTTTGACCCACCTCCTAGAGTAAAGGAAATAAAAACAAAAATAAACAAATGGGACCCAATGAAACTTAAAAGCTTTTGCACAGCCAACGAAACTATAAAGAAGACAAAAAGACAACACTCAGAATGGGATAAAATATTTGCAAACAAATCAATAGACAAAGGATTAATCTTCAAAATATATAAACAGCTCATGCAGCTCAATATCAAAAAAACAAACAATCCAATCCAAAACTGGGCAGAAGACCAAAACAGACATTTCTCCAAAGAAGACATGCAGATGGCCAAGAGGCACATGAAAAGATGCTCAACATCACTAATTATCAGAGAAATGAAAATCAAAACTACAGTGAGTTATCACTTCACACTGGTTAGAATGGGCATCATCAGAAAATCTACAAACAACAAATGCTAGAGAGGGTGTGGAGAAAAGGGAACCCTCTTGCACTGTTGGTGGGAATGTAAATCGATACAGCCACTATGGAGAACAGTACGGAGGTTCCTTAAAAACCAAAAACAGAATTACCATATGACCCAGCAATCCCACTATTGGGCATATACCCAGAGAAAAGCATAATTAAAAAAGACACATGCACCCCAATGTTCACTGCATCACTATTTACAATAGCCAGGTCATGGAAGCAACCTAAATGCCCATCGACAGATGAATGGATAAAGAAGATGTGGTACGTATACAGAATGGAATATTACTCAGCCATAAAAAGGAATGAAATTGGGTCATTTGTAGAGAGTTGGATGCATCTAGAGACCATCATACAGAGTGAAGTAAGTCAGAAAGAGAAAAACAAATATTGTATATTAATGCATATATATGGAACCTAGACAAATGGTACAGATGAACCGTTTTGCAGGGCAGAAATTGAGACACAGAAGTAGAGAAAGAAACGTATGGACACCATGGGGGGAAGCGGCGGGGGGGCCGGGGTGGTGGTGTGATGAATTGGGCGATTGGGATTGACATGTATACACTGATGTGTATAAAATGGATGACTAATAAAAAGAAAATAATAATAAATAAATAAATAAATAAAGTTCAAACCTTGACTCACAATAAAAGCCTTCTATTTCTCCTCAGAAGCTATCTGACTGTGATATTTCCATTTTGTGAAAGTTAAAAAAAAAAAAAAACTGACATTTTCCAAATGCCTTTGAAAGGCTGTGAAGTTTATATAAGGCAAAGTTAACACAGAAAGAATATGACTACAGGACATTTTATTGTATGCCAGAAATATATGAGAATATAATGGAATATAATGGAAAAGGTTACTAAAATAGTATCCACGATTAGACAAATTATAAGATAGTTCATTCAGAGCATACCTACAAAAACCCAAATCACTTATTTACAAAATGTATATGATAAATTTAATAGCTCATTTTAGCTACACACACACACATTTATTTAAAGATTTAAAAAGTGAAGTCAGTTACACTTTACCAAAATAAAGATCTCCCCAATTTATTTACACTTCATTGTTAGGCTGGTTTTGGAGATGAACCTGGGCGCAGTCTCTACCTTTTCAGCCTTACTTCCCAGATAAAAACTGTGAATATTCACAGTTCTTAAATCAAGCCCCAAACCTATTCATCCCCATGCACCTGTTCACACTATTCTATCTGTATAGAATACCTTGTCTTCATAAAAAGTACTACAGATAAGATGCACTCAGCAGCAAGATAACATGCGTTCCAGTTACAAAAGGCTCCTGGAATTGAAATCTATTGTAAATTATAAAATAGTAGGTTCAACAATTTCAAACATAACTCATAACATTGAGTTGGTAAAGAAAGTATGAGACAAAAGGCACTTTAAAAAGAATTTGCAACAAACTACTGAAACAGGACAAAGAGCTGAAAGTGAAGCATAATTCTTTACCTGGAAAACCAAGGTAATGGGTTAACAATCAAGACAGTGGGAGGGTTCTGAACTGTGAGGCTCAAGAACATTAATCTGTGATAACAAAGTTGTCCATTTACTAGTCAAGAATACTTGGAAGATTAGAGAAGGTAAAAGAAGCTAACTTTTTAAAGCAATGGACAAACGTTGCAGGTTGAACTGTGTTCCCACAAAAAAGATATGTTGAAGTCCTAACCCCAATACCTGTGAACGTGACCTTATTTGGAAACAGAGTTTTTGCACATGGAATCAAATTAAAAGGAGGTCATCCTGGATTAGGGCGGGCCCTTAATCCAAAGACTGGTACCCTCATAAAGAGAAAGAGAAGACAAGTGGATGAGAAAGAGGAGACACACAGGGAAGAAGGCCACACTGAAGACAGGAAGAGATTAGATTCATGCTGCCACAAACCAAGGAACTCTAAGGCTTGCCAGCAGACACCAGAGCTAGAAGAGGCAAGGAAGGATCCTTCCCTAGAAACTTATGGGGGAGCATGGCCCTGCCCACACCTTATTTCAGACTGCTAGGTTCCAGAACTGTGAGAATATTCTGTTGTCTTAAGCCACTTGGCTTATGGTACCTTGTATATGGCAGCTTTGAAAAACTAACACAAGTAAGATTTCATATAACATGTAGACCAGTAAATTCTGTATTTGCTAGATATTAAGATATGTACCATTCCTGAAATCAACTCAAATGCCAAAATGACTTTAAGTCAGCCTTCAGAGAATTTAGTGGCATACCAAATAACTGAGCCATGAAAAGAAAGAACTTTTGTTTGAAAACGAGAAGACCTACCCCAGGAATACCCTGTGCTTATCTATTCCTTATTTGCCAGTATGATTCTTCCAGAATGCATTCAACCAATATTTGAGCATCTACTATATTCCAGATTTTATCTTCCTTAATGCTCAGAACTGTATGAGGTAGGTATCAACATCTATAGGAAATCAGAAAGATAAAAGTAATCTGTCCAAGGTCACACACCTAGAAGTGGTGGATCCACTTAAGAGCCTGTGCTCTTAAGAGTTTCTATACTGTACTGCCTTCCTGAGATGGCTTTTTTTTTTTTTTTTTTACATAAGCTGAACTGTTTAATATGGACAGTAGAGCAACACAGTCAAAATATTTCACAGCCGCCCAAAGATTATACTCTTGTTACCAAGCTCTCCATTGAGTCAGATGGTAGAGAATGGAGAAGTGACACCCTGCCTGATAACCTGTCATATTACAAAACTTCCCACTTCTAGAAAGTGTCTTCTTTTCCTACTGTAGGTTACTCTGAGCTCTAAAATATCCCTAAGAATACAAGAACATCATGAAAGGAAAAATGAGAAGCTTTTGTTAGGCTATTAGATTGCCCCCACAAAAACTTACTGGTGAATTCCCAGCACACCTGACAACAAACAAGAGCTGTATGGAGCTCAGCCACTGAAAAAAGGGGGAGAGAACCTCATTACTTTACAAAAATCACAGCCACATGACAACCGCTGTTTAGGATGTCTTAAAGCTTCCCTATCCACTGTGCACTGTGAGTTTCAGCTTGTAACAATGAAATACTCCCAAAACTAACAAGGAAAATAATAGAAGCATTTATATGTAAACTTTCACAAAACTCTAGCAGCAAATCCATACTTAAAGCAAGTTTCAGTTTTGAAGCTACAACCCAATTTTACTTTGTAGAAATAAGGTGGGAATCCTTTGCTTTATTATAATTTGGGCATGCAGAGGAAAAAGTCCAGTTAATTCTCCCCTCTAGAAATTAAAACACTCGTTTGGGGATTATGATAATCTGGTACTGGATGATCTCAGATTTTTACATTTAAAAATATACTGTGTAAGTTTTAAAATCCAGAGGAAAAAATATCTGATTTATAATAAAGAGGTTAAAAAGAACTAGAATTTTAGAACCTTGCCACTCAGTATCTTTAATTTTAGCACGTTTCCTAACACCGTGCAATTTATCGAATTGTGAGTCCTACTGAATCAAAATCTGGGGGAAAAGAAAGGCTGGGCATCTAGGATTTTACATTTGTAATCACTGCTCAGGTAATTTGTACAGTTTTTATTTTACATAAATATCAAGTCTTTCCATATACTTAATACAGGTATTCAAATTATATATCTCAATACAGTTCTTTTTAAAAATCAATTATTTCCATCAGTATACTTACTGTGACCTTAGTAAGTATTTGTAATACTAAGGTCATAGTTTAAAACCCTACTGCTAGGGCTTCCCTGGTGGCGCAGTGGTTGTGAGTCCGCCTGCCGATGCAGGGGACACGGGTTTGTGCCCCGGTCCGTGAAGATCCCACATGCCACAGAGCAGCTAGGCCCATGAGCCATGGCCACTGAGCCTGCGCGTCTGGAGCCTGTGCTCCGCAACAGGAGAGGCCACAACAGTGAGAGGCCCGCGTACCGCAAAAAAAAAAAAAACAACCAAAAATCCTACTGCTACCCTACTGTCCACAATGAAAACCTGGATATTGAAAAAAGATAAAGGTGGGGTTTTCTGCAGATTTTTAGCTAAGTTCTTAAAACAAAACAAAAACAAAAACAAAAAAACACCAACAAATCCAATTTCTGCTTAAACGAGCTAAGGCACTGTAGTCAGGAAAATAAACCCTTAAATCAAAAGATACTAACTTGTCACCATTACAAACATAAAGAATCCACCATAGACAATGACTAGGATCTTTCTCAGTGAACCAGATGTTTGAATTATTTTTAATTAAAAATTCTCTGAATATTTCAAAAGTAGGATATGAGTTATTTCAGGCAAAATTCAAAACAGCATTAAAATTCCCCAACGACTTAAATTTTAACAAATTCTTATTTCCTTATTAGAGTAACAAAAGGGTTAAATCTGGGGTGTTTGTAACTTCCAAAATTATTTTCAGAACAAATACATTCAATATACCAACGGCATTGATTCTTCTTACAGATTTCACAACACCCACGGTGTCTATGCCATATGTTGAAGATTTTCATTTGAATTGAGATGATTAAATTTCCTGATTAAACAGTAAAGGGAAAGACAGGGAACAGTCTCATTATGTATCTAAACAGAATATATATTTAATTTCTCTATCCAAAGTTTGAAGGTAGGAAAATATAACACAGGACTTGCTGAGTGGGTCTAGCTAAGTACAAAGTTTAACTTAAAAAACATTAAGCTACTAATTTAAACCTTCAAGGTTCAGTGCTTGACACAGTCTCCCCAAAACTTCCAGCTAAAGCATAAAGACTCTAAACATTTTGTATTCACTTGGTTGAATGTCAAAATGTCAATGTCAAAAGCCTAAGACTTCTTTAAATTAGGTATTCTTTTAATTTATTATACACATTATGGTCACAGCATGCACAACTGACTTTTATGTTAATCAAAACTCTTTAAGAAGGCAATCTAATCTTCTCTAATATCTTTTTTTAATGAATCATACACCAAAATCTGATGCTACCCAAAGATTTCAATGTATCACTATATCTTCCTCAAGTTCAAAGGTAAGACATAACAACGAATGCATGGAAGAAATAAAAAACATGGCAACTTTCTGTGGCATTTATACACAAAGGGAGAACCTGGAAATCTATACACACCTGTAGTATCCATGTTATTACTACAACTACAAAAAGAAACTATTCACTCTTGAAAATTAAAAGGGAACAAGAGAAAATCATCTCACTTTTGTGTAAATATTCAGATTCTTTAGCAAGGTTGAATACAGTGAAATTTTAGATTTAAAAAATTAAGAATGGTGGAATCAACTGCCATTCCAGCAAAAGCTCTGCAGCCAAACCACGCTTAACTGTTACTCACCCCTCCTTCATGTTCTTGAAACCACTGGATAGAAAGCTTTTAAAAATTTTCAGCCCTTAACCAGCATGTTGCTGTACGCTATCAGGGCAGGCAGCAAAAAGAGCAGCAATATTTCTTTGCTGCTGAAAAGAGAATAGAGGCTGTTTACTCCATGTCACTGAGTCAATACGCAGAAAGCGATGGATAGGGAAGGGAAAAAAGAGGAGTATCAGCTGCGTGGGGGGAGAATGTGGTGCTCAACACTCAAAGAGCTAACTGATGCTCTCAGGTGACAGCTCCAGTCTCTAAATGCCCCCCCCCGGTTCTTTGTTTGAAGTAAAGCAGTTCCTCAGGAAGTTTACATAAGCATTGTATCAGCCACGAGCAAAGCATTCGGTTCTTCCACAAATACGCGTAACAGTGAGACTCAAAGACAGCATGGGATGAAAAGTTACTAATAGTTTAGTTCTATATGAAAGTTTTAGATTACATATGTGGAGCTTCCCTAATTTCTACCCGCAAATTGCACAATTTAGCTTGTCTACCCAGGAATTATAGAAGAGTTTATATCCTCTCAACCAAGAATAATTTGACAATCTCTCCCCTCAGCTAGGAAGCAGTGACAAGTTAATGACATAAGTACAGGACAGTACATACCACAATTAAGACATACAATCATCTTTAAGGTTTTAAAGTAAGATTTTTTTTCCCTAACACTTCATAAACTATCATTGTCAAAGCTTCACATCAAACAGTAAGAGACTGTCCAGCTTCTTTTCCTTGCTACATTGAAATGCTTCCAGCGCTTCTATAAATAAACGGACTGTCGTGAGTCTTACCTAGTTCTCGTCGTGCAAGCATTTGTTTTAACAATGTTCCACCTGCTCCCTCTGCCGATTCCATCCTTAAATGAACATGTTCCTCGAGGACCTGCCTCAGCATCTTTCCTCTCTTTACAACCTATCCTTTAGTAATTTCATCCACTGTTATTCCTACAAATGTACCCTGAAAGTCCTGTAAGGCACCACACACTTAACATACCCTACGATGGACTCACCGGCCATCTCAAGTCTCCCGAACAGCTCATTCTCCAGAAAGTCCCTGTATCATACCAGAGCAGTTCACCCAAATGATCAAGCCTGAAATCTGGGAGTGAATCCTGACTCCTTCTCCCTCAACCCCTCATCCAATTAATCCTATGAATTGTACTTTCTCAACAATATTCGGATTTGTACACTGCGATCCATCCCACTACTATCATCCAAGTCCCAAAGCCCGCCACTCAAACTACTGTATTCTAATAACCTCTAACTGTTCTCCCTCCAACCTCTCTCATGTGTTTCCATAGCAACCTGTGTTTCTCCTTTAGTAATTTGAGTCACTCTACAAATATATACCGAATGTGTACCATGAGCCACCTACTGTATCAAAAGCTATATATACGTTGGCAAAGGAAACTGGCATTAGGTGCTTGTAATTAGTCTGGTGAGGAAGATAAGTGTCTGGTCAGCACTTGTCTTCCTCACCAGACTAAGCTTCATGAGAGCAGAGAAGATGTCCGGGGTGATGCCCACGTGTCTAGTATGAGGCACTGCTGTGGCCTCAGTGCCTGTAATAGCTGGCACATACTAGGCATTGATAAGTATGTGTTGCTTAAAAGACGGAATTACCAAATATACATATGGCCTTCAAGTCGTCATGCTCTCCAGCACCAATGACTTACTCCCGCCAGCTGTTGGTTACTTCCACCTGCGTGACTCAACTTAAACATCTTCTCCAAACCCACACTCTCACCTCTGGTAACTACTCAGGCTGAGGACGTCATCTTCCACTCGCCTTCTCCTTGCGGTCTTTCTGGGAACCCCACAGCACTGTCTCAGGGGGCCTGCACTTCCTTCTTTGTGTGATAGCCATCTACACAAGCTTCTATAAACTGGATAAACTTTTTAAAGCTAGGCACTGCTTTATTCATCTCCATATTCCCCACCGATCACAGCCTTGCACATGTAGGCACTAAAATAATCTGCTGAGTGAATCAATCCCTAAGAGAAATCCAACAGGAAAATAAGACTGAAAGAGAATGTTTGTGACTCCAAGAGTATACAGACGGCGCCTATGACCGGAACGCCTCCAAGGAGAGACGAGACAGCTCCATTCCTAGAGGTCGTTAGAGCAAAAGCGGGTGAGGCACCATCAGCTAAATGACTTTGGTTTTGCCTCTAGGTTCCTAAGCTTTTGATTCTAAAATATCTTACATTCTTGTCAGAAGGCATATTCTAATGTCTAAGACCATAAATTTCAAACTTTTTAAAAAGGAGCCAATGTTATTTACCTCCTGAAATTGGATGCAGAATCTTACCATAAGACAGATTAAAAACAGAGCTGGCCTGGCTGAAGCTGGCTCAGGTCGAGAGGCCTACGTGCTCAGTCTCTTCAGCACCCTCTCCACACAGCAGTCCCTATTATATTTCCATGGAAGACATTCTGAAAACTGAGGTCTAGCAGTAGCTCAAACTTCCCTTGTGCCACCCTCCAATACGGGTCAAGAACAACACGTAATACTCAGGAACTCCCAATGAGAATCCTGTGCCAGGGGATGGAGCTTTAGTAAAGGTAATACAAATAGAACTGACCTGGGGCAGTTTCTTCCCTCAGTCTCCTGGATCTGAGCTGTACCACTTCGTAAAGATGGCGCAGTAAGACAAACCTGGGGCGGCTTTCCAAAGGTGCTCCCATCCTTGGAAGACCAAGTGATGAAGCAGGATGGAACCAAGGGAAAAGGTAGCATGGAGCAGATAAATTATTTAAGTCTGTTTCTGATCTGGGCTGTGAACTGAAAAAGAAACTGGACCCCTGAAGTTCACATAGTCCAGCCAGCTAAGAGAATGGGAAAACCCCATAGGGACTTAGACCCAAAATCCTAGCTATTACACATCTGCCTGGACTACCCTCCTCTGTAGATGCCCTTCTGGAACCAGCTGCAGCAACGGGTAACAATCCAAGAAGCAATTCTAATTCTGATTCTGATTCTAATCACATGTTCATAAAGTATTTCTACCTCTAAAGCACAATTACATAAATTCTACTGCATCTAAATTTCCCTGAGAAGTATTATCATTTTCCATTTAATGGATCAAATAGTTAATAAAATACTTATAACTAAGTTCAAAAAACAATTTATGTCGATGTCATAAACGGACCACTCCTTTCAACTTCCACACCAGTCCTTTAGCCTGGCCAGTACCTTTTGCCATTTACAAGGCCCCAGGAATTGACCACAGCAAACTTGAACATCTTATATTTCATTTTCCCTGCCCAGTGGGAGTGAGATCCATTTAAAGTTAAGTGCAACCACAGCCCAGAGAACTTTGTAGCAATTTGCCAAGACAGCTGTTCAAAAAGCCGATTAAATAGCAGGGGTGTGAAGAACACTTAGAATTATCCAGAAATGTACTGGATACAGTACAGCAGAAATACCCTGGCGTTCAGGTAATGAACTCACCAACTAAGAATAAAACCAAAAATAATGGCATTGAGGAGAATGAAAGTCCTCTTGAAGACTGCAGAGCAAAAGGTTTAATGCCCAGTTTTTAGAATATGGCAAACTTGATGCAGAGGTACAATGACAAAAACCTGAGTAGTGATTCCTTCTTTAATAAAAATTAGAATCATGCTATCTAATAATACCTAAAGTTAGCAAGCAGTAAATAAATATGCAGAAGGGAGGATATGACAGCCTATACAGAAAGAGGAAAATTAATAGTAGCTCCTGCTTGATTTCGAGCATATGCAAAAGCAGGCTCATTTCAAGAGTGGAATAAACCTGGCAAATACAAATGATGAAAGAAGTTTGACAGGTTTGACATATTAATCATAGGAGGAATTGCCAACATTCATTTTGTGATCGTACTTCCCTAGAACTGTGTTCATTCTACAATACACAATCATTCAGGGAAACAAAACAAAACAAAAAAAGCCTACAAACTCCCAATAAACCAAACCCAAAGTGATTCATCTCAACCTTTCAGGTTTTCACAACTGAAACCACCACTTAATAAATCAGAAATTATTTCTTCCTCCTTTCAGAATAAAACACCAATGATAAGCATTTGCTATCACCTGACAGCAATAGCAATCAGAGAGTAAATGTACTGTTCTCCTAAGCCATATATATACATACACACACAATCAACACTACCTGATCAGTTACCCAAAATTCTTTTCTACAGGCTAAAGGAAGAACCAGTTCAGGGCAATATTTTGTTTCATTTAGGTTTTGGAAAGAATTATGAAAATGCTGAAAAAATTATGGTAAAGTTGTAAAAAAAAAAAAACTTAAGCACCTCTTTCTGACTGTGGATTATACGCTAACTGTAGAAACTCTGGAAGACACAAATTATAGAAAAGAAAATAAAAACAGTTCATAATCCCAGTGCTTTCATAAGTATTTTAAATGGCTGTATGATATTTTCTTACAAGGATGTTCTATATTCAAATATTCAAATATTCTATATTTGCACCACTTCCCCACTATTGAATATTAAAGTTTCTGGGTTTTTACTATTTTACAAATATTACGGTGACAGACACCTCAGCGCAGACATCCTAGTGCAGTTTATGTTTTTAATCATTTCTTAAGGATTCCCCAAAGTGAAATTACTGGGTCAATGAATAAAAGCATTATCGAGCACTTGATAAAATATTGCCAAATTACTTTCCAAGAATTGTACCAATTTAAACTTCTGCCTTTTCTACTGCACCTCACCACCACCTTTGCCTATTACTGTTAAAAAGTCTTCCGTAATGCAGTAAACCAAAAATGATTTCAGCTTTTAATTAGCATTTCTTTATTAGTAAAACTGAACCATTTCCCCCCAAATCTTTATCAATCATTTGTACTTAGACTTTGACAAGCATAGGTGTGTGCTTTAACCACAGAGGGTTGGTGGTATTTTGTTTTCCGATTTGTATAAATACTGCAAATACTGATCTTATATTTGATGTTAACTTTGAATCCTTCTTCAAATCTTTAACCACAGATTTTTATAATACTTCTATACCATACCTTTCCATCCCCCATAAAGGTAGTATGAAGTATGTAGTTGTGAATACTCACCCAGTATTCAGATGACCTGGGGTCATTCCATACCTAAGTTGAGCTATATAATAGGTAAGATGTGGCTTTCTCCCTAAGAACTAGTGCCTTCACTCGACTCGGGGGAAAAAAGGGCCTCTGCTTCCCAAAACACAGAGTTTTCTTTCCTTTTAGAGAGGTCCGTGTGGGTGAGGGAGGGGACAATACTGAAAATCACATCCTAGGAAACCAGAGAAAGATGGTGGCAGCTGTTTTTCTTTGAAGTTGCCCACCCCAAATTACCCTAAGTGGGAGTCCAGGCAGATGGAGTTTCCCGAGAAAGTGCGGCTTCCTCCACCCACCTGCCCCTCTACTCAGGTGGTATAGCTTTGGGAGGTGCTTAGAACTGTACCAAACTCCTGAGGTGGAAGTGAGGTAATGAGGGGGGGACCTTCTCACTCTGGCTCCCCAAAGAAGCTTGACAGGGTAGGCAAGACCCCACCCTGACCCAACAGATCACTGCTGACTGGATCAGGCCTGTAGTCTGCTTGGACCTCCAGGTTAAGAAGGTAATCTCTGGGGAGCAGATTGTAGGGACCCTGGCTGGGAAAGCAGGCCAGGCTGTGGCCACAGCTTGGTCTATAACATTTAATATTTAGACCAGTGGTTCTCAACCCAGGGACAATCCGCCCCCCCCACCCAGGGGACATTTGGCAATGTCTGAAGACATTTTTGGTTGTCACAGCTTTAGGGGACAGGGAGGATTACTACTAGCTTCTAGTGGGTAGAGGCCAGAGAAGCTGCTAAATATCCTACAATGCGGGCTTCCCTGGTGGCGCAGTGGTTGAGAGTCCGCCTGCCGATGCAGGGGACACGGGTTCGTGCCCCGATCCCGGAAGATCCCACATGCCGCGGAGCGGCTGGGCCCGCGAGCCATGGCCGCGGAGCCTGTGTGTCCGGAGCCTGTGCTCCGCAACGGGAGAGGCCACAGCAGTGAGAGGCCCGCATACAGCAAAAAAAAAAAAAAAAAAAAAAAAAAAAAAAAAAAATATCCTACAATGCACAGGAAAGCCCTAGACCTCCCAAACAAAAAATGATCCAGTCCAAGACATCGAGAGCAAAAACTGAGAAACCCGGATTTAGACTATGATTTGCGGGCCTCCATTTGTATTCTTGTCTCAGGTCTTGCAAATATTTCAGGCAGGTCTGCTAAGAATCTAATCATAAAGTATAAAACTTTTTATAACACTGTTTTTATGGGGAAAAAAGTTATTTCAGGTTATAGTATCCAAAGAATAACTTCTCCGACTCCAGTTAGAATTCATTCTTTTATTCAACATTTACCAAGTACCTATTATGTGATCAGGCATAGCGCTAAGCAAAAGTGACAGTGTTAAAGGAAACTGATCGGATCTGAGGACTGTAGATTCAACTCCTGCCCGGCTCAGAGCAGTGCAGTGTGAAAACACAACTGGGACTGTGAAGTCACACTGATCCACTTCCAATCCCAGCTCCACCACTTACTGTCATTAGGCATGTTACTTTACTTCCCTGAACCAATCTTTTCATTTCTATAATTGGTCAAATAGGACCTTCCTCAATGTCGGAGACAACTAAGTAAGATCGTTCCTGTAAAGCACAAAGTATATTGCCTCGTACACAATCAATATCCAATAATCAATTTCTATTACTAAGAGCAAATTTTAAGTTTTTAAGTAACCACTAAGTTGGAAACTGCTAATATGCCTACAAAACAGCCACTAACTGTGACTGTGACAACTGGAACACAATTTTAGTCATGTTAATTGCACAGCACCTTACATCCTTCAAATTCTGGCTCCTTTCTCCTTCTCCAGCCTCATCTCCCATGACCTACATCATCTTTAATGCAGGCCCGTGTCCCCATGAGTGGGGACAGATTGAAAGATGAGATCTGGTAGTAACCAAAACATGTCAGGCCAAAGGTCGCTGTGAGAAAGAAAACTCTTCAGCTATAACTCTGGCAGTGTACACAGGTGCTGGGTGGGAGAGGGAGAAAACGGGGTGAGGGGCAGGGAGGGAGAGAGAATGAACAAACATAAAAGGTTCACAAGTCTTTTGTGTAACAGGTCAAGTTTACTTGTCATGTGTTTCTAAATGAAAAAACTTTCACCAGCATTCATCCCTCACTTCACAATTCACCTATATTCTGCACTTATTTCATAAGAATGGATTGAAAAATAAGTCAAATATAATCAACCTCATCAATGGAAAAATCCACACACAGATGGACCACATTACCACAGCCTAACAAATATGGCCAGATATCAATGCCAACATCTAAATGAGAAAAGAAAGCATTACCCACAAATAATTACTGAAAGTATAGTTTAACAGCAAAGAATGGTTAACAGTTGCAGTTTCCCTTAGCCAATATACAATGTTTTCATATATAATAAAAGGGCACACTTTATTGGACCTGCTTTGAGACAAGTTATCTGTCAGCTAACGAGTCCCTTTCATATAAGTAGTTTACTAAAAAGTTTACATCTATACCTATATAACCAAGCATCTACCTAGCATACCACTGGAATCCCCGGCAATCTTTGCTCAGATTCCTGTGACAAGACAGAAGCAAAGGCAAAAATGTTAAATATTCTTTTAAGTTCACATGTCTGATGTAAGTTTTGGCCACGCTCACTTTTGCCTTAGTGTAACTCCAGGGAAAATTTTTTAAAAACATAAACTATTATCAACTTAGCTATGGAAAAATAAACATTATCTATGCTCACTGTGATTATGGATAGGAACCCTAACCCAAACCCTAATCCCAGGTCTGTGTTCAAATCCTGGTTCTACTCCACCTGTGACCTTAGCCGAGTTACTGAAACTCACCGAGTCTCAGTCTCCTGATATGCAAAATAAAATAAAGTGATTGGATTGAGAAGCTTTAACGTTTCTTCCACTCAAATTCTGATACAGAGTTCGGAAAATCTTCACAATCAAAATGTTTCTTAATGATCCTTTGGGTGTAGGAGGATGAAATGAAGGCCTTTAGAGAAATGATGTGACAAATTACAGGTTTATAGATTTGAAAAGATCATTTAGTGAAACAGTCTTGAAATCTGTGCTTAGTGATTATTACAAACTACTGCCTGAAAATACACAGTGACATGACCACAGAACTGCTCCTGGGTCGCAGCAACTTCCTGTCACACATCCTTCCAGGTAGCTGTTTTCTGAAAACAGAGTCTATGGATCTCCTAAATAAGTCCAATGAAGTGACTATTAACATTCATGAGATATGCCACCGTTCAGCCTTCAGGGGTGTACTATGCTCCCCTGGATTCCACTTACCAATTCCAGTTTCAATGACTGAGGGTATCAATATTCCAAATAAGCAACAAAATAGCAAGAGCAGAATAATTCTATGACTTGGAATAAGGGTCACTCTCAGAATTATAGAGTCTGAAAAGACCCTAGTGATCATCTCCAACACTTTCATTTTACAGAAAAGCATTACATTTATTTCACTAAACGCTTAAGGATTAAGTGGCCGAGCATGTACATGAGCCTCCTAACTCATTTGACATTAGAAAGAAAAAAAGCTTCGCTTACTGGGGGGGCAGGGGGGGTGTTCTTTCCTAAAAAATCCCTAAAGAAAATAATAATTTTGCTGGAAATTACTTATTCTACATGCAGAATTTCTGGGAAGTACTAATATCCATACCCTATCACAGCTATTTTGGTGGTTCTGGTCACAAAAGAAGAGAAAAAGGCAATTATGAACACAGCTGACTTCACACGTGTACCACCAATCGGTACCACACTTTTAAGCAATCACAGAAACTGTACCATAATAAATATTAACAGCAATGATAGATAACTCAAATATTTCACTTGCCCTCCAGTCAGGTCACGGATACTGTAATCCTAACTATGCAAAGTACACCATGGTTCATCCTTGTGTCATTCTGCATTGTAAATCACACAATTAAGGGGAAAAAAAAGTCCTCTATCCACTCTATGGGGCTAAATAACCTTAGAACATAACTAAAAAACTCTGTTTAATTGCCATTTTACCAATAAAGTCCACGTGAAGCCTTAACTTTCAAGAAAGGTGTTCCTCCCCCACCCCCTGTGCTGAAAGATTAGCACATTGCTAATTCACTTAACATAAATATAAATTTAGGAACAATAAATTGACAATTAATACTGATGATGATATTCCTCCAGTCTAGAAGAATAAAATTAAAATATAAACTGCTGACATACGTACGGGATACAAAAATCCAAGAACATCAAGTTTAGGACACACAGGACTGGGTTAAGAGAACAAAATCCACCTTACCCATACATATATGAGGAGTTATTAGTAATCTTTACATCAAGATTGTTTAAAAATTTGTAACAGCATTACATAAACCTTTCTAGTATCAGGAAATAATTCCTCTTTACCCACCACTGAACAAAACATGCATTTGAGGCTGACCTGGAAATCCAATGTCCCATGTGTCTACAAAAATAAGGACAACTCGGAAAAGTTATGAATTCTAAGAACTATGAACTAATTGGAAACATACCGACAAGTGTTTCAAGATTCTACAGCATGAAACGCTTGCAAGAGCCCTACTTGAAAAGAATCTCAAATCAATCATCATCATGCTTGCTCTACGTCCAAAATCAGGAGCTTCCCTAGTCTGCACATATCCAGATAGGTCACCGGGTTTAAAGTCACATGGTGATTCTCTGGGTCGTTTTAAAATTTGTCGTTGGTAGTGTTATAGTACCCTGTTTGTCCAAAACGCCTCCACTATCCAGCAATTTTCAAACTTCAGGGTCGCTCAGTAACACGAAGGACACGCAGATTCCAGGGCCCAAGCTCCAGAATCTTATTCAACGTGTCTTGGGAGGAGCCCTACACCTGCAATTTCAATCAGCTGCCAGTTGGATCTGAAGCCGGTGGGTCCAACAAGTTCCCCAAAGAGCACCTGCTTCCACCCCCGGGACGTGTCACAGAGAAAAGTCAGGGCAGCTGGGACTTCGGGCGCCGCGGGGAAGGGCTCTGGGCCAGGCCGGATCGTCCCACCAGGAGATGCCTGGTCCTCGAGCAAGTGAGGAGGCAATGGCGATGGGACGGAGATATTTTCAGCATTTCCATACAGTGCCATTTAGCTCTGCTGGAGAAAGAGCTGGACTTCCAAGTCCCACAGGTCAAGCTTACTAGCAGCTCTGCCACTTACTAGCCGTGCGTCCTTAGCGCTCGGACCTCGGTTTCCCCGTCTGTGCAACGGGCTCCCACGCCACCCCACCGTGGAAGCCTAAGCCCAAACGAAACTAACTCGGCCGGTCGCCGGCACTTCCTGGCTCTCCCCGGCCCGGCCCGCCTGCACCGCCGCCCCGCCGGACGGCGACACCGGAGTGCGCGCCCAGCGGGCCGCCGCCTCCCAACGCTCCCCGCCCGGTCCGACCCTCGGCCGGCCACTCACGGGTAGGCATGGTGACCCCGAGGCGCGCTAGCCGCCGGGCCGAGGCTCAGCGGGGCCTCGCCAGGCGCGCCGACAGCACCATGACGGGCCGGACTGGGGAGACCGGGACGAGGCGAAGGGCGAAGGGCGAAGGGCGAAGGGCGAAGGGCGAAGGGCGAAGGGCGGAAGGCGCCGACACGGACCCCGCGGCTCACGCAAAGGAAGCTGGCGGCGACAGGGGCCGCAGCTACCCCAGCTCCGCGCCGCACGACACTTGGGCGTCCGCACGTCCTGACGTCAGCACGTCACCGACGTCTCGGCCCCGCCTCACAGGGAGGCCGCGCTCCGGGCAGGGAGCGGCTGCTTGCTGGGGCTTGGGGAAGTTGGAGAGGATAGGGCCGCGCATAGGGCGACTTCGGGCTTCGTTTTATTGTCAAACCCTCCTGATTTGAGTCTATTCATTTTCATGAACCCTTATGCGAGGTGCATTAGCAATATTTGTTTCTTGCAACTGCACCCGTTTATGAGGCTATGAGGCTACGCGTGATGGCCTTGAGTGCATCGAGTACCCGTAGGCTTTTTCTTTTATAAGCTCTTGAACTTGCAGTGTGTTCTGTATTCTCTGAAAACGTGATTTATTTGAGACGCACGGAGGTCATCCGGGGCAACGGCTGCGCTTGTTCTGACAGGACAGCAAATGTAATGTCCTCTTGCTCTGCTGGTGACTTTCAGAGATTTCACGCCTCAGGAGCCAGTTTCCTCCAGAGAGGGCGGTTCTGTCCACTTGACTGAGTCACTTTTCTTGACTCTCTGAATGTGATTGATAAATGATGTATCTAATAGTCACCTAAGCGAATACTTGGAGCCCAGAGCCTTCAGCAACCCACATATGCTTAGCTAGTCCCTGTGGGCTGTGGACAGCCAGTATGGAGAAATCGAAGGAAGCCACAGAGGTCTCAACCGGTGTTTCTCAAAGTGACTCAAGATCCTCTTGTGCCTGAATCACCTAGGAACCTGTTAAAAATCAGATTCTTGCCTTCCTAGCTAAACCCTGATGGATACACTTGAGGGTGATTCAAATACCTATTTAAGTTTGAGATCCTTTGTCCTAGTGCCAACATTCTGGTTAAGAAATGATATTGTGCAGTACTGAAAGGAGAAGAAAAAGAAGGTGAAGATAAGAGGGGGGAGGGCTTGAGGGAAACTGTCTTGAGGTGGACTTGTAAGAAAGCAGAATTTGAATTAGCAAAGACCTGGAGAGCTCTTAAAGAGGCTGGGGGAGGGTGGAGGACAATTTAGAGTGAGTCAGGGAAGTGTGTACAAATGGTATGTTGGAGGCTGTCTCTTGCTTAAGGGTATAAGGGGCAGATTACCAAATACTTGGTTTTTTTTCAATGCATTGTTGCATATTTTTATTATCTATAGCATCTTTCCTGATCCCAGTTTTCTTCCCCAGACGTTCACAACATCTTGATTTGCCTCTACTGTAGCACTTTTCCCACTGAATCCTAATTAAACTGTCATACGTGCTTGTATTCTACCACTGGGCTGTACACATTTCAGAAAATGACAAACACCATATTCTGTTCATATTTCTGTATTCCTGCCTGGCATACGGTAGGGGGACTAGAGCACGTTAATTTAATAACTATGTAAGTAAAGTACATATTTATTCACTGGATGTAAAAACAAAACAAAACAGGTACAATGGAACTAGTTAATGAACAACTTTACATGCAAGCTTGGAATATGTCCTTTAAGAAACCACTCTAGGTTCTTTATAAGGACAGTAGCATTGAATTATCAGCAACAGGGTTCTATGGAGCCGACAACATGACAGAAGAACCATGGAGGGAAGACCTCGATTTTGTTACAGAAGGGAGTGTTAGGTGCATAGTATTGGTGGCTGTGGAAAAGAAAAGGGCTGAATCTTACAGCAGAAGAAGACTCCCTGGGATTTGCTGGCTGCTGACTTGGGAGCAAAAGCGAGGCATCTGTTAGTTACGTAACTCCAAGTTTACGGAATAAGGAAACGGATGTACTGGAGGAAGAGTAGGCAACTTAGGAAGGAAAGCTGCTTTAGGGAGGAGGTGTGAAGAGAGGGTGTGAGTTTCTCTTTTACGTATTAGGCTTGAGATGACATCCAAGAGAAACATCCGAGAGAATAGATCTGAAGGCAGCTGGGCATACCGGGCTGAAGGCAGGCAGAGGGATCTCAAGAAGAGAGATTTGGGAGTCTTTGACCCTGGGACAAAAGCTGAAGGCAAGAGTCAGAGAAACCCTGCTGAGGGAGGGTGTGGGGCCAAAATGACGGAGATAGAGGAGATCCAGAGGGCACAGTGCCCAGGAAGGCAAAGGAGGATACGATGCAGAATGACAGACATCTCTGCTTACATTGTTCAAAAAAGATGCAAATCCCAGAGGCCCTGAGATAGTTTGGCCCATAATGGGTTTGGTTTTTTCATTGTTTTTTTTTTTTTTTTAATCCCCTTGGCCCTTTGGTTTTGTATAGTTGCCAGAAATAAAATCAGCATCCATGGATCCTGAGGAAGGAAGGAAGGACAAAGTCAGGAATAATAATATCCTGATGATTGGATCACATATACCACACCTAAGTGTTTTCCTAGTTAGTACACGTAGGCTTTTGGTAACACAGTTACCATACAGACCCCCTTTCCCTGTCAAATCCCCTGGATCAAGTTCTGCCTCTGTATCACCCCTCCCCTCACCCCCAATTTCTAGAGGACTGATTCTGCCACCACCTTCTTAGTACTTAGGCTAAGAGTGTTTGCCTCTCCTGGACCTCTTTTTTTTTTTTTTTTGCGGTACGCGGGCCTCTCACCGTTGTGGCCTTTCCCGTTGCGGAGCACAGGCTCTGGACGCGCAGGCTCAGCGGCCATGGCTCACGGGCCCAGCCGCTCTGCGGCACGTGGGATCCTCCCGGACCGGGGCACAAACCCGTGTCCCCTGTATCGGCAGGCAGACTCTCAACCACTGTGCCACCAGGGAAGCCCCAGTGCTCCTCTCTTAAAGCCCGATTTGAACTGGAAGGAATTGGGCTTTATCCATCTCCATGTCCGCACACTTCCCAGCTCTCGTTCTTACACACTGTGTAGGGCCAACACCAAGGTGAGCCACTAGGTAGATCCCTCTTCCAGAAAGGATGCCTGCCTGATAATATCGGTTAAGATGATGTTAGAAAGATCGTTGTCAACATCCTATCAGAGTATTTGCTTTTAGACCAAATTGCTCAAAATAGCTCTGCTTCATGTTTAGTCCAGTATTTGTTCCAATTTCCAAATCAAGCACTGAGACGATTCACTTTTAATTAGCATGCATTTTCGTGTTCAAAGATGTGTGTGTATATATATATATATATATATATATATTTTTTTTTTTTTTTTTTTTTGGCTGCGTTGCGTCTTCATTGCTGCGCGCAGGCTTTCTCTAGTTGCGGCGAGCAGGGGCTACTCTTCCTTGTGGTGCGCAGGCTTCTCATTGCAGTGGCTTCTTTTGTAGCGGAGCATGGCCTCTAGGTGCACGGGCTTCAGTCGTTGTGGCACGTGGGCTCAGTAGTTGTGGCTCACTGGCTCTAGAGTGCAGGTTCAGTAGTTGTAGTGCACAGGCTTAGTTGCTCCGCAGCACGTGGGATCTTCCCAGACCAGGGCTCAAACCCATGTCCCCTGCATTGGGAGGCAGATTCTTAACCACTGCACCACCAAGGAAGTACAGTGTTCAAAGGTATTTGCCAGCAAATTTACAGTTTATAGGAAATAACTGGAAGGTTATTTACTTCTCCCAAAAGCTTATTCCCAAAAGGTCATAATGACGCACATTGATGCTCTCGTTGCTTAGTTTTCTTTCTCACTAAATATTTATATCAGTAACGTGCCCTTCTTGTTTCATTTCTTTCCATTCTATTTCTACCATTGCCTAATAGTGACTTAGGGCTCTCTGGTTCTTATGAGGCATCAAAAGTGCAGACTTTGGACTTGGAAAACGTGGGTCTGAATACTGCCTTCCCCCTTACCTGGACTTTTGACATCTTTGACCTCTCTGGACTTAATTTTCCTCAATTTCAAAATCAAGAGACATTCCTGTGTTGTAACATTCTATGAGTCTCCTCAAGGCAGTAGTTCTCAAACTTCACTGAACTTTGGAATCATCAAGGGAGCTTTTAAAAATACCCATGCCTGGGGCTTCCCTGGTGGTGCAGTGGTTGAGGGTCCGCCTACCGATGCAGGGGACATGGGTTCGTGCCCCGGTCCGGGAAGATCCCACATGCCGCGGAGCGGCTGGGCTCGTGAGCCATGGCCACTGAGCCTGCGTGTCCAGAGCCTGTGCTCCACAACGGGAGAGGCCACAACAGTGAGAGGCCCGTGTACCACAAAAAAAAAAAAAAAAAAAAAAAAGTACCCATGCCCGGTTCCCACTCCCTAGATTCTGATGTAGTTTGGTCTGCAGTGTGGCCTGGGTGTGGACCTAATTTAAAAGCTCTCCATATTTTTCTGTGTGTAACCAAAGTGGAGCCCCATTCTCTTAGAAAAGACTTGAAGTATGATGAGACTCTAATCATACATGTCATACATCTCATCAGGCCATTTCTGTTGCCATTTAAGCTCACGCATTTGAGATCACTGCACTCTGAATGCCAGAGTAATTTTCTCGCTACCGTCCTAGCCAAAGTCATTGGAAACACGCGAGAACAATGGAAAAGGATGAGCCTCTAATCCAGAAGGTCATTCCTAACCCCTCTCTGTGCCAACTAGGACAGCACGCAAGGCACACGCTCCTGATCATCCCACGAGCCAAATGTCACAGTCATCTGTGCTTTATAAAGAGAATTGCAAATGGATAGGGAGCAAAATCCTGAGATAATAAGGTTAAGAGTTCTTGATTAGGTCAGACAAAACAGCTGGAAACTTTCCCTTAGAAACACTATCATTTTAAACAATTAGAAGAAAACATTATCTCTCATTGTTATTTACTAAAATGTTAGCTAGCTTTAGCATTTAACACAGGGTATAGTGGAGCTGCTAAAAGGAGAGAGAGGAGAAAGCTCCTTAAACACAAGGGCATTCCTGGCAGTGAGATCCTTTACAAGACTTTTAATGACAAATGGAATCACATCTTATGTATTGGGGTATTCCCTCTACATGGAGCATATTAGGTGCTTAATAAACATTTGAGGAAGAGAGGGAGAAAGAGAGGAACAGAGAGGGAAGAAAGGGGGAGCATAAACATGAAGGACATAAAGATAAGAGGCAAGCATAGATAAATCAAAGTACATGATTCTTTTCCCATATAGGTTATTACAGAATATTGAGTAAAGTTCCCTGTGCTGTACTGTAGGTCCTTGTTGCTTATCTATTTTATAGATAGTGGTGTGTGTAAGCTAATCCCAAACTCCTAATTTGTCCCCCGCCTTCCACGTTTCCCCTCTGGTAACCATAAGTTTGTTTTCGAAATCTGTGAGTCTGTTTCTGTTTTGCAAATAAGTTCATTTTTATCATTTTAAAAATTAGATTCCACATATGAGGCTGTATTAGAAGAGGCTGTTTGTGGTGTATTGGGAAAATGTCCTCAATTTCTTCCCCTGGCTGTGTGCACACTCTTGCAGTTGACTTTGGGACTCTCTTTCTCCAGTCCTAATTCTGGACTGGCCTTGCAACTTGCTTTGGCTAATGGGCCAGCAACAAACATTGTGCAAGCAGAGACTTAGAAAATGTGATGAAGCCTGGGCTCCATTGGAGAAGAGAGGCCCCAATCATCCCAACCATCCCAGACGAGGCCATCATAAGTCAGCCAGCCACAACTGACCCATCAGCTCCACAAAGATTCAACAGTGAATCTAGCCAAGACCAGCATAAGAACCGCCCAGCTGAGAACAGCCCAAACTGTCAACGCACAGTGGCATGAGCTAAATAACTTGTTGTTACTTTAAGCCACCAGATTTGAGGGTGGTTAGTTATGAACCCCATGATCCTGATTAATATAGCTAACTATAATATAATATAACTAACTAATCCCTGTTGTATACAATTAATCACGGGGGGTATAATTTATCAAGATCTCAGTATGTGCCAAGTACTGTACTGAGTACCTTACCTCCATTTTCTGACAAAATGCTCACAGAACCTTTGAGTAGATAAGTATGAGTATCCCATTGATTTAATAGAGGAAACTGAAGCTTGGAGAGATTAAATAGGTCTCAAAAGTCATATGTAAGTAATGGCCCTGGAATTTGAACTCAGGTCTGTGCATCCCCAAACCTAAGCTCTTAACTACAGAAAATATAGAGTCAGCTGAAGAGCAAATCAGAGCCCAGTAGGAGATGCATATTTAGACTCTGTGGAGTTAGAGACAATGATGATCTCTCTTCCAGTTTGTTTTGCAGAAAAAATTGTCAAGCCCTCAGGGGGAAGAATTGTGTGTTCCATCTGTTTCAATTACCTTAAAGGAAGCCAAGAGGTTTTGTACTGATTCTCTTTTTGTAGGATGGAAGCTGAATGACAGTCACCATGTAGTTTCCTCTCACTTGAGAAGAAGATAGAATTAAGAAATTGTGATGATTGGCTATTGTTTTCAAATAAGTTCTACGTATGTCAGTGTCCATCTTTCTCAGAAAAATGTTTTTTAAAATATTGCATCCAATAGGACATGCAGTGCTTATAGAGTTCCTATGAGAAATTTTCATCCATAAATTGTGCCATCATGGTCTTTAATATAACTAGAGAGGAAGGGAGGGAGAGAGAGAGAGGGAGAGGGAGAGGGAGAGAGAGGGGGAGAGGGAGAGGGAGAGGGAGAGGGAGAGAGAAATCGCACACACAGAAGAGAGCTGCCTCTTAAATTTACCTCAAATGAGGTAATAGCATTATGGTTACATAATCACTGCTAATCATATTTACCTTGAATCATGAACGTAGGGGGAGAGAGCAGGGAGGTTAGTGGTTAGAAATAAAGCCAGTATATTTTATGCCTTTGAAGGAGAAACCCAGTTACAGACAAACCCTACTGTATCTAATGAAATGAGGGAAGGGAGTGGGAGATCTGCTTGGAAACATTAAAAAAAAACCTCACAAGCAGGTGGCTGAAACCACTGTCAGTAATATCAGTAATTCCAAATGTAGTGTGTATGAGATTGTTTTTACTAGAGTATAAAGGAGCAATATTGTGGATAACACTTTGAATGGTCTGTAGGTCTCTTTGTATCTTGGATTTTCAACTCCAACGTTTGTTTCAAAAGAACAAGAATTAGACCTAACCCAGCATTTTAGGTTCTGGACCCCTATCTCGTTCCCTCCTTTTCCCCAACCATTAGGGACTTCTTCCAGATAAGTCACTATTCTGTCAAACATTTGAAGCATGTCCTGAATACTCTTGGCCCCAGTTTTGGGTTCACCCAGCAATGTTTTATAAAAAAATTTTACTTAGTTGATTTACAATGTTTTGTTAGTTTCAGGTGTATAGCACACTGATTCCGTTATACATATACATATATTCATTCTTTTTCAGATTCTTTTCCCATAGAGGTTATTAAAGAATATTGAGTAAAGTTCTGTGTGCTATACAGTAGGTCCTTGTTGGTTATCTGTTTTATATATAGTAGTGTGTGTAAATTAATCCCAAGCTCCTAATTTGTCCCCCTCTTACATGTTTCCCCTTTGGTAACCATAAGTTTATTTTCAAAATCTGTGAACCTGCTTCTGTTTTGTAAATAAATCCATTTATATCATTTTTAAAATTAGATTCCACATATGAGTAATAGCATATGATTTTTGTCTTTCTCTGTCTGACTTACTTCACTTAGTATGATAATCCTTAGGTCCATCCATGTTGCTACAAATGGCATTATCTCATTCTTTTTTTATGGGGCTAAGTAATATTCCATTGTATATATGTACCACATCTTCTCTACCCATTCCCCTGTCATTGGACACTTAGGTTGCTTCCATGTCCTGGCTATTGTAAATAGTGCTGCAATGAACACTGGAGTGCATGTATCTTTTTGAATTATGGTTTTCCCTGGATATATGCCCATCACCAATTGATGATGATAGCAATGTGGTAAGGTAGACAGTAAATAAGTACATGAACAAATATGTCATTACAAATTATTATAAGTGCTATAAAGCAAATTAATAGGGTTCTGGTGATAAAGAGAAATAAGAGTAGAGGGGAGATTTACTTATTAGATAGAGGGGTCAGAGAAGACCTCTCCATTGGTTTGCCAAAGTCCAGGCACTAAGTGTGGTCCATTGCAGAGGCAGACACTAAAGGGATGCATTCTTAATAGAGAAGTTAACGACAGTAATAAAACCAATTAAAAGTGTGTCTGGGGCTTTCTTGGTGGCGCAGTGGTTGAGAGTCTGCCTGCCGATGCAGGGGACACAGGTTCATGCCCCGGTCCGGGAAGATCCCACGTGCCGTGGAGCAGCTAGGCCCGTGAGCCATGGCTGCTGGATCTGTGCGTCCGGAGCCTGTGCTCCACAACGGGAGAGGCCACAACAATGAGAGGCCCACGTACCGCAAAAAAAAAAAAAAAAAAAAAAAAAAAAGTGTGTCTGCTTTTTATTATCACCACGTGCTGGCCACTGTAAACAATGTCAGTGATAAAATAACCTGAACAAGTCTTCTGTTGGTCTAAGTTATACTCAATTTCTGGGGTTACTGTGAGTTCTAATAATTTCCATGTAATGTAATTTGTATTATTTATCCTTTAACACACATAATATTCTCTGTGAAAGTCACTTTGAAGAACTCCCAATCATAAAATCGAGCCTCGACGCACGTGGACACAGCTGTTTTAAAATTTTAAAAATGCAGAACCACTCTGAACCACTCTGAACTCACTGTCAGATGAAAGTGGTTCTGAATTGTTCCAGCTCTCTTCTGGTTCAATTCCTGTCTGCAAGTTCTGTGGCACAACGTAACCCTGCAATTAAATAGTAGAATTGAAATAAACAATGATAGTGCTGTGGTTACCAAAACTGAGAAACAGAACTTGAACTACTTCAGTTCTATGTGACAACTTGGAGTTTTTATTTGCTCAAATTTTAAAACAGCGAACTGTGAACATACATAATATTGCTTGGAAGTACAAATTTTAGTTCCTAAATGAACTGGTTTATGGGTTTCAAATGATACTTTAATTTGAAAAATGCTTTTTTAAAATAATTGCTTTAAAAGTAAAAAATAAATCAATATTATATTTGATTTTTATTATGACATGGTTACTCAAAATATTTTCTATGTATAAAGGAAAAGTTTTTTTTAGAAAGGGTCTGTTCCAGATGACAAACACACGAAGTACCACTGGGTCTTCTCAGAGATGGGCATCTGGCCAATAACAGCCTACCTGTGGGCAGTCCAACACCTCCATCCAGAGAGGAACCCTGGGAACATTGTATCCTGGATCAGTGCATCTCTTCATCCAGAAGTTTAACCGTAGATACTGGGAAAGAGCCAAAAGCTAGTTACTCAAGCAGGAATGAACTGCCTGTGTGAGGTGTTCTGGGAAGGTAAGGAAAGGGTCATGTAGTAAAGCTGAGAGCCGAGCAGCATTGCCCTCAACCCTGTCAGCTTTGCAGTGGTTATAACAAGGAGCCCCGAACCCCCTTGTCCAGGAGTCAAGGGACTCGCATTGTAGGTCCTCATCTTACAAAGAGGAAGGCGAGCTTCAGGAGGACAAGGGTGAGGGCTTCCAAGGCCAGCTTCTCTTTTCATGTGAAGTTTTCCCTCTGATTGTTAACCTCAGAGGATTTGGGATTTGCTTTTTTAAGGAAGAAGGCAAACTTACTGATTTATAGAAGTCTCCAGTGGGGAAAGGAGTAGGTCTTTCTTTGAGTTGGGTGATTAGGGAATGATCACTAGTAACAACAGAGAGAGCATTTTTAACTGAGCAGTTTATAAATAGATGAAGAACAAATTAGATGGGGAGGAAACAAGGCTACAGGAATAGATGAAACAAAATGAAGAGGGCTCTACTCTCCCAAAGAAGGGATTTGTTAGCCAAAGGAAACCCCAGTGATTCATGAAATACGGCAAATGGAGTTCCCTTTTTGCTATTAAACTTAGTTTCAAACTAATTGTCCAAAACCACAGTGAAGTTTACACTCTTTTAAATGGCATCTGAAAGGGAAAGCTTGGTGGAATGCAGAAGTCTGAACATAAGGGACCATCAGATGACTCAGATAAACAAACACAGCATGAAGAATGAGCTTGCGGGAGGGGGGAAAGGGGGTGGGGAAGGGAGAGAAAAATGACATCGATTTCTGTTGATATGACTGTTCATTCACCATGGTGGCAAAATATAACTAAGCGGTTTCCATAGTTTAGACATTTAATAAGTCACTTTTTAGGGACTTCCCTGGTGGTCCAGTGGTAAAGAATCTGCCTTCCAATGCAGGGGATGCGGGTTCGATCCTGGTCAGGCAACTAAGATCCCACGAGCTGTGGGGCAACTAAGCCCATGTGCCACAACTACTGAGCCTGCGAGCCACAACTAGAACCCACGTGCCACAACTAGAGAGAAGCCCAAGCAGACTGCGCACTGTAACAAAAAAAGATCCCGCATGCCTCAACCAAGAACCGATGCAGCCAAAAAAAAAAAAAAAGTCAGTTTTTAAATTACCTCATTTATATGCAAATCTCTTAAGAATAGTTTCCCCCCATGGTTATTTATTCTAATATTCAATACAATTTTCTTACCACAACCTGACCTGCGTTACTTGTTTTATAACTGTGCCCACAGTAAAATAAAGCACATCTTTCCAGTCATATTAAGACGTATTTTATTAACTAATTTGGTATAATTTCCCATAAACCAAATACAGTTTCCAAATGCTATTATAATGATGCAAAGTAGTGAAAATAATTTTGATTGCATTAACCAAAAATCTTTGCAGATTTCAATGATTCTAGTTGTAGAGTAAAGTACAATCTGTCTGGTGGAAAAGATAGGTTTTTAAAAGACATATTTACCAATTCTAAAGAATCTAAAAGATGCAGAAAAGTATAAAGAATAAAATGCCAGTTAATCTCATTCACCTCAATCTTACTCAGAAATAACATTTTGCTTTAGTGTTAGGAGAAAATAGTGTCAAGGCCTCTGAGGAATATAAATGTGGAAAAGACAAGAGAATCAGTCTCAAATGTATTTTCATTATTTGATGAATATTTCTCTCTGTAGACTGTAAGTTCTCTGTAGGCAGGGACCATATCTACATTTGCTCTCTACTGGTATCTAATAGCACAGCATTTAATTCAGCGTCTGGTACATGGAAAGAGTTCAATTAACAGTCATTGAATGAATGATATTTATCAGTCAGGGCTCAAAGTTTCAATGAACAGAAACTAATTCTGACTGATTTAAGCAAAAATGAATTCATTAAAAGATAATTGAGTAACTCTCAGAATAGTTAGGAAAGCCTGAGGTTTCAGCTCAGAGTTTACAGCCAGGAGCAGAATCCAAATCATAGGAAACTAGCCTGACGTATCACTGGACTGCTGCTGGCAATACTGGTCACTATTGTCCTTGGCACTACTTTGGCCATTGCTGTTTTTGTCCCTGGTGTCACCGCCCATCCCAAGCACAGATTCAGTGAGGTTCTGCCCTATTTTCTTTTTTCATTGCTACCTTCCAATTCAAAGTTTCATGCAGGTATACCTGGTGGGAAAGGTGGAGGTCAGGTACCCAGCTTCAAGAAAAGGTGGGCAAACAAATTGATGACATTTTCAGATTCTAACAGGAGAAGTGTTTTGCCTTATCAGGGGTGGACTTGCCACACATAGGAAGGGGGTTAGTTGCTGGGCAACCAAAAATCATGGCAAATGTTCACCATTTGGCTGTTCTACATCAAAATGTCTGTTTTGTTTTTCCCACATTTATAGTATCAACACACACACACTCACACACACACACACACACATACACATACACACACTAAACCAGTCAACAAAACCTCACCTAATAATAATATAATGCAAATAGCCTTCATAAAATCAAAAATATTTTTCATCTCCTCCCTCAAAGAAACCAACACGAAGTCATTTTTTTTTTTTAAAGTCATTTCTGTTACCAGCTCCAGGTCTGGGGTGTCTATTTTCCATTCTTCTTCTCGTCCAGCCACCATCCCATCTCAATCTTCTGTATTCTAGGAAAATAAATTGTGACATTAACTACCATCAACACATCTCATAAAACATAGCAGGACAGCGAAGAAAGAAGAAAATTAGCCAAGACATTTGTGTACGTGCAAGGCAAGGAGGAAGAAAATGCCAGGAGATGCTGAGCACTAATTACCGTAATTGTTCATAAGGCTACAGTTGGTATTTGTGAATTTGACTTCTATTCGTTTCCTGTTGCCTTTAACTTCAGCCAGCTCCTTGGCCTCTTGAGGACCTCTAACTGGTTGGGTGACCCATATTTTCATCCCTGTGGAGTAGGGTCCTTTGTGTTCCACCTGCATGGGCTTGCTGTTATCATCCACTAACTTTTATCACTTGACAAGGCGGGAATACTAAAAGCCATCACAGGAGACCACCTGCGATCCAGACATAGCCTTCCAGGTCCCCAGCTTCCCTAGCTAGTCAGAATTCACCATCTCAGACAACAACTTACCCCTCACTTTCCCATGTTCCTCTAACAGAGGCACCTGAATGCACAGGCAGTGGCTCAGCTCCCCATTCAAAGAAATCGTGCTGTGTCTCCGAAAGGAAACGTTCGTCTCTGGGACACAGCATTTTCTAAACCATTAAAGTCCAGAGCTGTGGGCATGGAATGCAATGTATTTTGGCTATTAAAGAAACACCCAATGAATTACTGTCTGGCTCAGAGCATATACTACATTTTATATGCATAAGCATTTTATATGCATATGCATTTTATATGCAACTCAGCCTTGCAAGGCAGTCCAACTGGCATCAACACTGAGTTTTCACGAAGCCTTCTCACTCTTCTAGATGGCCAAGAATTCTCAGGTGATGGGGTATGTGATAAGAGCAGTGAATCCCATGGGCTTAAACTCCTTTCTTCTCTCACTGTAAAAAAAGAAAAGGTTTTTGTTCAGAAACAATGTCGAATGTATTATATGACCATTGTTGATAAATAAATCGTTTAGAAGTTCTACGGATCTGCTGGCAGAAGCTTTGTGGTCAGAGTGGTCTTTTATTTTCAGATTCTGCAGTGAATCTCCAGAAGTAGCATTTCTGGAGTGGAGAGGGCCTTCTTGCTGCAGGGGAGGGTGGCAAAGGACGTGTCCAGGATTTCAGATTCCAGAGTGGGATGCAGCTTCTGCCTCCTATGTGGAGAGGTCAAATGCTAGATGGGCAAAGACTGAAGATTGTCCTCTATAGAATGAGGACTTTAAAATTTTAAAGTGGCAGAGAAATAAAGGAGTTTAGAATAGAAAGGTGATGTCCAGATAATTTGTGAATCCTCCCCACCTCCCGCCCCCCAGGTTTCCTCTCCCCTTGCCCCCCAAGCTCTCTTTATACCGGAAGTTGTATGAACTACTTAACAGGGCTGGGTACAAGGCAAGGAATAATTGTAACCATTTTTGCAAAGAATCTACCATCCAGGTTTACCATCTAGACCCAGTTGAAGTTGGAAGCCTGCAACTCTCCCTTGTTGGGGAAGGTTCCTTTCCCACAGGACAGAGTCAGAGCAAGACATATGCTTTCCGTAGGCACACCAGCAAGGAGGGGAAAAGGACTGACCAAAGGGCCGGGCTGTGCCTTTCCAACTCTTTCTGCCAAACTCACCCAAGCTCTCTCTTGCCTTGGGAAGAGTAAGTGAAAGATGGGAGAATCCAGGTGTATCACTGTGAAGGCGCTCCCTTCACTTGGCAGAAAACAACAGGTGTTGAGCAGAAATGTTCCCCCTTTCATAATAATGGTAAGTCTAATTTTTCTCTCTCTTTTTTTTTTGGTTATGTGGGCCTCTTACTGTTGTGGCCTCTCCCGTTGCGAAGCACAGGCTCCGGACACGCAGGCTCAGCGGCCATGGCTCATGGGCCCAGCCGCTCCGCAGCATGTGGGATCTTCCCAGACCGGGGCACAAACCCGCGTCCCCTGCATCGGCAGGCAGACTCTCAACCACTGCGCCACCAGGGGAGCCCTAATTTTTCTCTTTTGAATGTACAGCCTAAAACTACCCAGAAGATGATGTGCCATTTATCCCATGACTTTCTCTAAGCAAATTCTTTCACACCTGAAAACAGAATTCAAATTCACCTCAGCAAGAGTTAATTGATTCTTCCTCTTCCAGGCAGAAAGAACAACAGGAAAAAGGGTGCTTCTGCACAGAGATCATGGGGGAGTTGTAAGTTATTCAGGATTGCTGAAAAGAAGAACACAAAGGCAGGGCGAGGGGCAAAGTTGAGGTAAGGAGTGTGTGTTGTATTCAGTAGTGCGAGAGAGGTCATTTCAGAAGCGCGCAGGGCGGGCAGGGGACACACATGAGAGAAGAGGGCTGTGGGGACCGTGACCAATTGGAGGCCAGACCCCTTGCCCAGAAGGGCAGCTGTTACTCAGCTCCAGCCAACTGCTGCCATATGGAATCCGAGAGCAAAGGTGCCGGATTTTCCTATTTTTCATGAGAAGCTAGAAATACAAATTCCTGTGAACCTTCCCAATTTTTAAATGTGGCCATCTCATTTCCTTTTGAATCACTGACTAAACATGTAGTGAGGTTAATTTGCCCCATGGCCACCAGGTTGAATCCCTTGCTGGACCAAGGGACGTCCTGGTGAAATACTTTACACGGATTGTCGGATTTCTTCTTCACAGCATCCCTGTGAGGTAAGTACTGTTGTTACTCCCATTTGACAGATGAGCAGCTGAGACTTGGCAATGCTAAGTAGTTTATCCTGTATCCTAGTCCTGGTACCTGGTAAGTGGAAGCCTTTCCAGACAACCCTTACCTCCCCTTTACCCACCAAAGACTATTTACCTGCCCCTGATCTGTTCCACCATAGCCACCTGTCCTATCCTTCCACTGTCATAGTACCATAACCCACTGTACAGCAGGGACCTTTTAAATTAGCTGTCGCCTCTACTACTCTTAAGTTCTACAAGGCCAGGGACCATGTCTGCATCCCCTGTGCTTAGCAGCATCCTGGGCCCAAGATAAGCATTAAATATGTGATGTTGAATGAACAAGGTCTATTTCCTTAATTGTGGTGCATTTCAGTTCTCATGGCCTTTCTGTTTTGTATTCCCTCATGTGATGTTATTTCAAGGCCCTTCATCATCCTGGTCATCTTCCTCTCCCTTCTCTTTCTCTCCCTCCTGTACCCTCTCCTTTTCCTTCTTTTCTGCTTCTTTTTCCTCCTCTTCTTTCTCCTCTTCCTTTTTCTCTCGTAGTTCTATCTTACATTTTGCAATTCCCGTCTTAAAGCATAGCGCCCCAAACAGAATGCATCACCCCTAGTATTACTCTGGACATGACAATATCCAAGGGGATGTTGATTGCACAGGGAACCAGGCACAATGCTTAGGATGCTACTCACGTTCTTAAGTTTACTTACGTTTTTAGGGTTCCCAGCAACCTGGGGAGGTGCATGCTAATATTTTGTCTTTGTACAGGTGAAGTTGCTGAGACTGTGAATGAATTCTCCTTGACCTCACTCTCTCACTATACTTTCCAAATTGTTCAGGTACTTTTGACCCCCACTGTCATCAGGTCTTTATGCCAGGCTCTAAGGAAAACAGATGGAAGTCAGTGATTTCAGTGCATCAGATGTGAAGTGGTTGCCTGGAACAGAATTTGTCTTCTGGTTTCACTCACTACATCTCCTTTGTGACAATCCTTTCTCTGCAAATGGATGGCTTGCTTATCCCTGCCGAGTGAGGCTTTTACAAATGGATGGGGGAAAAGACAGGAAATGGATGCTGTGAGCCCACGTTTCCAGAGCCTCTCTGGCAAGGACTAATCATGTCAGAAAGGATCCAGAGCAACCAAGGAAAACACCTTTAAGTTTCCAAAGTTCAGTTTAAATTGAAACTAAAAGGCACTTACCAATCCTGGAAAAAGCATGAAGGCAGTGTCTGGATGGCTTTTATCTTGAAACCTATGAGTCAGTAATCTGTCAGGAGTGTGGAGAAGTCAGAGACCTCATGTATCTGCAGACACATAATCCAGTCACTGCTACACACACAGACTGATGCTCCAGAGAAATGGAACAATGGGTCCTTGCAGACAGCATTTTTTGTGCCTAATCATTTGCTTTCAGTCTTGACAATATGCTATGGATATTTGTGAGAAGTCCCTATGGCCAACAAATAGAGAGCTTTTAATCACACCATTAAAATGGGAAAAAAGCAGGCATAGAACCCAGAATGGTGTCTCCTGAAGTGAACAGAAGAGAGAAATGCCCAATGAACCAAGAGCAGAGCTCAGAAGTGGTTTTGGAAAAATGAAAATCTTGGTATTCCCTAAACATAATTTTGTGTGTATTGGCTTTAAACTGTAGGGAAATTATCTGTGGAATGTGTAAACAAACAGAAGCAAATGCTTTTTAGAAGCAGTTGTTAGATAAAATATTTAGTTCAATTTGACATGTATGGCATCCAATTTGTTGTTTTTATTTTATTTAAACCCCAATATGTCCAAAAAGCGATTTAAATGGGAAAATGTATTAGTATCTCCTCCGTGTGAAAAATAACACTAGTTGCAAGGAAAGGGGTTCAGAGATGCAATGGACCACCATCTTCTCAGATACTCCCACAGAAAGGAGAGAAGAGGTTATATGTAACAGTCAGAGCTTAGTTGCAAGAACAAAAGTTATTTGTTTGGGTTATCTCTTGCTAGTCCAAACTTAGTGGCTTAAAACAATTTATTGTTATCTCTCATGGTTCTATGATTGAGTGGGCTCAGCCAGGAGGCTGTGGCTTGGAGTCTGTCATATGGTCATTGTCATTGGCTGGGCTGCAGTTATTTGTGGGCTTACTAGGCTGGAGGTCCAGGATGGCTCACTCCTGTGGTTGACACTTGATGCTGGCTGTCATCTGGGACCTCAGCGGAGACTGACGGAATGTCTATTCTTGGGAAATATAATTAAAACCAAAATCTTCTCCCAACCTAGAAAACTGCTCCACAAAGGTAGTAGGGAAAGAAAAGAGTTTTATTATCGAATAAACATTAAACCAGAATGTGATGCACACATCAGACACAATCTGCTAAGAGATTGCAAAGATAGAAAGAAATCTCACCCTTGTAGATAGCCAAGCAGGTACAGTCGAGTATACATATGTTTTCAAGATAAACAATAACTAGTCCTCAGGTAAGAGGACTTGATGGCACTGTTTGTCATGTATAGTTCATCCTAAGTTTACTTGGTAATTGAGGTGACCATCTGGGTTAGCCAACTGGTTTTATCCAGAGGAATAACAAACTTCTGATATCTTCATGATAGGAGATTGTCTTACAACTTGGAGGAAGTTTCAAGAAGAGGGGGGTGTGTTCAGAGCCTCACTTAAGTTAGATCCTACCCTCTCACAGAAACTGAGAGAGAGAGACAGAGACAGAGAGACACAGAGAGAGACAGAGAGATGCTATTTATCTTGATGTTTATGTTTCAAAGAAATAGCTCCCAGGTCCTTGAGAAAGACATTCCTGGGTCATAAAGCTGACAAAAGGCCTATCTAATTTTCTAAAGTAAATGCTCCTAGGAAAAGAAAGGATGAAGAGAAATCTCTACTCTTATTTTCAACAGGGACAATTAAGCCTCTTCTTTTAAATTTGATTTATCGTTACTCTATATAGCTTCTCCATGTGGCTTAAGCTTCTCACAGCATGGCAGCTATGGTCTGAATCAGACCTTCTCAAGAGCAAGCATTCCTAGCGGGGCAGGCAGAAGCTGCAAGGATTCTTACAACTAGCTTTGGAAGTCACACTGTCTCTCCACCTCATTCTGTTCTGGGGGAGACACAGGGCTAGCCCACATTCAAGGGGACGGACAACACCAGCTTCTAGGGGAGTTATCTTTGGAGACCAGCTACCATGCCACTGATGCAGGTTTGAACAGAAAAGTGTGTTAAAGTAACAGGTGACATTCAGACATCCCAGGAAAGCATAAGAATCAGGCTTGGAAGCTATACATTCAGCAACAGTGCTCAAACCACAATGCAAGGCTTATCTAGCAGAACCCACTACTATCATGCCTGGGCACGGTTGCAGGATGCTAGCTTCTGTATGCTTGAAACTCCACCACCTGACTCGCAAATGTCTCTGGAAAAATAAATTCCATGTGCTGGTGGCCTCCTCCCATTGCTCACTTTCTTTTTAGTGTCGTCATGATTTTATTGATGCTGATGCCTGTAATTTACAAATTTTAGGGAGCCATTACACTGAGTTGCAGCTCTCTCTCAGGCTCTAAAATTGATTCATAACGTTATTGTTTTTTAAAGCCAATAAAGGCCCATTGCTCACTTTTGAATAGACATCATGTACTGGAGCATCTGATTGGTGGAGTAGAGGTCACATGCCTGAGTCTTGCAGAAAGGGAGGCTGTGAAAATGAGACGCTGCATTCCTTTTTGGGCTGATGGAACTCTAAGGTGCTTACCTATGTCAGATCACCCAAGTCAGATTCCTGGAAGCCTTCAACCTCTATCTTCCTCTGCCCCAACATCTAACCTCATGACCAAGTCGTATCAATTCTATTGAAAATAATCATCCTTCTCAGGCCAATTGCAAAAATTTGCATGCGTGAATGAAACTAGTCTACAGAGTAGGATGGAGAATTCGATTTAGAAATTTTTACATAATTTGTTAATTTATTTAATCATTTTAACAACTAAAAGTGAAAAGCCTCCTTGCCATCTTGTGGGTCCATTTTGCTAATTAAACTTAAGAAAATCTTTCTTTGCCTCAGTATCCTCATAGGTTGAAAGGAGAATGTAGACCGCATGTCCTCTGAGATTCTTTCCCACCGTATCGATAAGCAGATTTTTTTTTGGGACAACAAAGAAGATGAGAAAAAACCAGGAACTCTGCCTGTGTCGCTATAGACTGGACGTCATGAGGCCACAGATTTCTTGTGCCTTGCGGTAAATCAGTAGTATCAGAATTTCTGATGATCATGACTTTTAAAAATAGAAGCTCATTATTTTCTTCCCATTTGAGGCTCAACAAAATTGGGTCTGATTAAAACTTTATAGGTGGGAAAGGGAGCCTTTAGTAATTTTTACCACCCCTGCCATTTACTACATTTTTCTTCTTAAAAGAAGAAGAGCTTTCTTTTCCTGTATTCCTGAAGAGGCAGTTTGCGAATGGTAGGAGAGATGGTTGGAATACTAAAAAGATGTTGAAAATCATGTGCTGCAGGAAGTTCAACAGCAAAATGTCTTATAATGATTCACTGAGAGCTGTTGAACTCAATGGGAGCATCTTTGTAGAAGCACAAAAGCCTAAGGGCATCTTTGTCATCAATATGTTCTCACCTTCGTGTGAATGAGAATAAGGAATAAAACCTCAATAATGAGAGCACCACCCCACAGCATTTTTACTCGGAAAGATATCCCAAAGGATACTCTTGAAGATATCTTTCCAAACCACGCACAAGGGTATTTTTAGACTGCCTCTGTATATATTTGTAGATCTTACTGTACCATATTATTGCACCATAAACAACAAGCATGAAACAATGAAAATCTCCAAGAGTTTAATGAAAGAATAAAGAGAATTTGTTGAGTATGTTGGGATCCAGGGATAGTTTTTAAACATTTCTTTCTGTTCTCTAGCCAGAGACTTGGTGGTGGGGATAAAATTTGTAGGAAGAAGGAGTCCACATCACTCAGAAGTGGTATCAATTTCTTATAGTAAAAATTAGGATTTTAATATATTCCCAGGAGTCAAGTAATTTTCCAGGAAAGCATATGTTCAAGATTTGAATAGATGTCCAGTAACCTAGTAATTTTTCAGAAAAGCACATTACCTGGGCCTCCTGGGTGACTCCCTCTGGTTCAGGCTGGTCAAATCTTTTCATAAAAGTGTATTCTCCTTGTATATTTCTCTTTTGGCAGATGTTTATTGAATACCAATTATCTTCTAGACACTGTTCTAGGTACTAGAGATGCAGGAGCTCATAGTCTAGTGGGTGAGAAAGATAGTAAAAAATGAAGCATATAAATGAAATAAGACAATTTCAGATACTAATAATTACAGCGAAAGAAAGAAAAAGAGAGAGAAAGAAAGAGGGACCTCCCTAACATTGTAACATTTTATCTTCATTTGTAAAACGAGAATTTCACTACCCACTTCAGTGAGGTAATGTATGTAAAGAACATGCACATAATGAAAGAATAAACACACACACACACACACACACACACACACACACACACAAATGCTTTGTAATAATGAAATTACCTTTGCATGAAAGTAAAGCAAAGGGTGAAGAAAGTATCAAATTTGTGCAATCCAGTTTTTCTGGCAAGACACAAATGGCTATAA
Organism: Mesoplodon mirus; assembly: GCF_964341445.2. NCBI lineage: Eukaryota > Metazoa > Chordata > Mammalia > Artiodactyla > Ziphiidae > Mesoplodon > Mesoplodon mirus. The sequence continues at coordinate 9,182,605 of NC_138992.1, forward strand.
TTCATCAGGATGCTGCTAAAAAGGCGCAAAAGGATACAACAGAAATGGCCTTTGACCACCTGTATGAGAATGATGTCCTCACCACATTCTTCATTCACCAGAGGATGGAGACATTAGCCCCTTGACCACAGGCCCAAGAAATCCCCTGCTCTCTTGTCCGTCCCCACCTGTGTAAACATAAGGATTGTTTATTGCACAATTACCCCTGAGTGCCAGGAACTGTGCAAAGCACTTTATGTGCTTTCTTTCAGTTAATCCCTGCAAGAACCCTGTGAGGGAGGGCATGTGAACCTCCTTTTAAAGATGTAAACCTTGAGGCTCATGTATTTGAAAATGCTCTGTTTCCTAAATACATGATATTTCTAGCATGTCTGAGCCCAAAGGAACATATGTCTAACAGCTGGAAAAGGAAGTACGATCAGAATTTCTGGAAATAAAATAAAACCTGGGGTAGGGCACAGACATGGTGGTGATATGCTGACGTGTGGCACCAAACAGCATGAGCTCAGAGACCAACAGAAACAACAGAGTCGTTTTCTGAATGGCATGTATCTGGGGCCACCTGTGTGGAATTCCGCTGCTTTCTTCTCTGTACTTTGTTAAATCTGGAATCTCTCTGATCCGTGTTGCCTCTGCCTGCTGAAGGTGGATCGCCTTGAGCAAAGTGAAGCAGAGGTGGTTCAATAACTCCGCTCTTTAAAGGGAAGATAAGTGGGAGCTGCTCATCTTATCTTTATATTTTACTGATTGATGAGGACACAAACATTGGAGTCTGCAATTTTGCTGTCATTAGAGATAAGCCACATTTGCACAAAAAAGTATGCCAACTGATTGCTATCTGTGCAACTGAGCTATTTTTAAAGGCCTCTATTCCTAGTTGCCTACTCTTCTATTATCATCCAAATGCAAGTGTGGGGCAGAGAGGGTAAAATGAGGGAGAACAAAACGGTTTTCATTGGACTTACTATTACAGGGTGTCCAGCAGCCACTGCACAATTTAGCTTTTCCAGCTAATCTTGAGACTCTCTGGTGGGTGTCTCGTGTGCTCACAAATGCAATCATCTCACTGTCCACGAAGTGTCAGCCATGTTTTTTCCACTCCTGGTTTTGGGCAATGTCTATATGGGGGGCTTTCATTTCAACCCCTGAGCCATGGGAATGATGGGGTCCACTGTGAACCATGTGATGGAATCTCTTGACTGGGAGGAAGCCACAACTTTGTGTTACAGCCATTGGCTCTTAGGAGTCCTGTAGTTGGATTGGGATGACAAAACTTGATGACATGTCTCAGAGAAAAGTATGGGACCAAGAACACATTGGAGGTTGTTAATCTGGTTTCTCCTGAGCATGAAGGAAGAGAAGATGAAACAAGCCTCAGATAAAAATAGAAGGAAAGAAAACACGCCAAAAACCCAACCAGACAAGCCCCCCCCAGCCCAGTATGTGTATGATTGCCTTTACATAAAATTATATTTATGTACATTATACATGCATTAAAAGATTAGAAAACAGATATAAATAGATGGACCACAACTGATTTTTAGCAATATCCATGTTTTTTATGGCAAAGGCATCTTGCAGAATAAGGAGTATCGTATGACTCTTTTTGTAAAAACAAACAGTGAACTCACGATTATGTGTACATCTGTTGTAGGTGTATATGTGAAAGCAAAGAGAAAGGTATGGAAAGGTAGAAATAGGTATGATTCTACTAGGGCTGCCATAATAAAATGTCACAGACTGAATGGCTTAAACAACAGAAATTTATTCTCTCACCATTCTGGAGGTTAGAAGTCCAAGATCAAGGTGTCAGCATGGTTGGTTTCTTCTGAGGCCTCTGTCCTTAACTTGTAGATGGTTTTCTTCCCCTTTTTTCTTCACATGGTCTCCCCTCTGTGTCTGTGTCCTAATCTCTTATAAGGACACCAGTCATATTGGATTAGGGCCCACCCACGTGACCCCATTTTTAATTAATTATCTCTTTATAGAGTCTACCTCCAAAGACAGTTCCGTTCAGAGGTTCTGGGGGGTTAGGACTTCAACACATGAATTTAAACGTGAATGAATTAAAACATGAATTAAATTTAAACACATGTGTTTAAAACGATTTTAAACACTATGGCTTCTACCCTGAGATTGAAAGCTATCAGACAATTGAAGAGAGAAGTGACGTGGTCTGGTTCAAATTTTAACCGGATCACCCACCTTTGTAAAATAGAGAGGGGCAAGGGCGGAAGTAGGGACAGTTGTTAGGAGGCTCCTACAATCCTCCAGGGGACACATGATGGTAGCAGAGTGATGGTGAACAGGAAGGGAGCTATGTCTTTCTTCTCCTGCAGACTTTATTTCTCTGCTGCTTTATTGACAGCAAATTATGGCTTCTCCACACCTCCCTAGCCTCCCTAAACGATACGTCGCGTTTCTTCCCAATTGGAATCTGCCCGTTCTCAGTTCTAAATTCCCAGCTCAGTTTGGCTAAGGTGTTCGTTCACTCCTAGTCCATTCAGCCCTGGCTGCGATGACGGGGAGGGGTATAGTACAAGCTGTGCCCATGGGGGCCTCACCTCATCCATGATTTAGGCGGCTCTTGGACAATCCCTGGATTTGGTTGATACTCTTAAATATACCTATTAAACCAACAACCTAAACCCCTCTTCCCTTCCCTCTTTTAGCCTTTACCTGACTAGCTTTTTTTTTTTTTAATTAATTAATTAAATTTTTTTATTTTTTGCTTTATAACAAATTTAATCAGTTATACATGTACATATGTTCCCATATCCCCTCCCTTTTGCGTCTCCCTCCCACCCTCCCTATCCCACCCCTCCAGGCGGTCACAAAGCACCGAGCTGATCTCCCTGTGCTATGCGGCTGCTTCCCACTAGCTATCTACCTTACGTTTGGTACTGACTAGCTTTTTAAAGAGACTCCCCTGACCGTATTCTCAGACTCTCAAAGGTGTGTCTTCTTTAGGCCCCTTCCCACACTCTTTATAAACGGATCACATATTTCGTCATTCTGTATTTTAATTGTCTGTTTTGAAGTTGGCTCTTCGAAGGCAGAATTGTATCCTCTTCAGCACTGCAGTATCACCAGTACCTTGCAATGCTGGGCACAGAGTTGGTGTTCAAATATTATTTTCATATGGAGTTAAATTTAATAACAACATATTTGTAAATGTATTCCTTTGCTCTGATATCTCTCCTCTTGCCCTCCTAACTAGATATAAAAGTCCTCTTAGGTTGAGTGTTGCACTTCCACTTCTTTTTGGCACATTCTGATGCCTAGTTCAGTGCTGATCTCTATTTTTCTTGGTTGGTGAAAGAGCATGCATAGATTTTGCAAAATTCCTGAAGGGAAGGTATCTCCTAAGCAGGAAAGCACTTGCTTCAGGACGCTAGGTGGCGCTGTAAGCGAAGCATAAAGACGCGCAGAAACGTTTTCCTCCACTGAGCGGTGTGGAGGGAAAGAAACCTTCTCATTTTCACAGAAGATACCTATTTCATCTCACCTGAAGTGTCGCTGTGATTGTTGATCGGACTTGGAAGAATCTGCAAATTCCAAGGTTAGAGCTGAGAAATAGTTAAATATGTGTTGCCCACAAGCCAGTACGACACAGGTGTTATTGAGAAGCTGTATCTTTGGGATAGAATAAGCCTCCTCTTCTCCGGGAACAATGCTTTCTCAGTCCATTAGAGGCCGAAAAGCAGCAGATCGCCCTCCTAAAGCACAAGAATGACCTTTATTGCTGTGATAAATACCTCCCTGACCTGCAGTTTTTGGCCACAGCTTATGAGATGATAGCCTCAGACACACAGACTCAGATTGGAGGCTCCAATCTCTAACTGCAGCTCTGCAGGGAAGGGTGCTTGCTATCTCTACTTGGAGGTAACCTGCTCATTCTTTGGGATGTCTGGGTGACCTGCCTGTGACAGCTGTCACCTACTGACCTCTTGCAACAGTCACATATCTGGCTGGTGGGAGGGAAAGTTGCCTCGGTCCTCGGTTCTTGAGCTATTCCCTCAATTAAGGAGGATAAGAGTTCTTCACCCAAGAAAATGGAACACTGGCTTCTTTAGGATGTAGCTCAAAGGTCACTTTTGAAAAAAAATTATTTTATTGAAGTGTAGTTGATTTACAATGTTGTATTAATTTCTACTGTACAGCCAAGTGATTCAGTTATACAAATACATACCTTCTTTTCCATATTCCTTTCCATTACGTTTTATCACAGGATATTGAATATAGTTCCCTGAGCTATACAATAGGACCCTGTTGTGTATCCATTCTATGTATACGAGTTTGCATCTGCTAACCCCAAACTCCCACTCCATCCTTCCCCCACACCCCTCCCCCTTGGCAACCACAAGTCTGTTCTCTGAGTCTGTTTCTGTTTTTTAGATAAGTTCATGTGAGTCATATTTTAGATTCCACATATAAGAGATATCATATGGTATTTGTCTTCCTCTTTTTGCAAAGGTTGCTTTTCCAATGAAACCTTCTCTGAAGTTTCTTCTGTAATAGGAAATCACATGTAGAGAATATTTGTAGATATTAGGCACCACGTTAGCCTCTTTCAGATACATCAAGCTCTTCAATTCTTGCAATGTGCTGTGGTCATCATCTCCATCCCCATTTTCACGGAGGAACCTGAGACTCAGATTTAAGGTAACTTGTCTTAGGACCCACAGCGAGGAACCAGTAGAGATGGGATGAGGACACTGGCTGTCGGCATCTCTTTCTAGTGTCAAGTTAATTGCTCCCTTCTCTGTTCCCACACACCTTGATGTTTACTTCTACCCTGTGCTTCCCTACAGCTTAGTACAATCGATAGATTAATACATGCTTTCTGTTTATCTTTGCCCAGCTGAATGGCAGCCCTCTGCAAAACTAGAAGCCTCTGAGCCCTGCTCTCTATGTTGACTGTCTCTCTTTGCCATCTCTGCAGGGCTGTATAATTGGAACGCTCAAGCTCCTCGTACCCTCTTTTTCTCTTTCCCAGTCCATCTTCCCTCTCTCAAAGTGTAAAATGAATCACTGGATCATTTGTACTTGGCAATGAACTGTTTATACTTCAGCTCCAAATATGTTTTAGCTGAGAGATTCTCAAAGTCTTTCAGTCCTGAGAAATGTTGAAAGCTAGGTGGGTGCAAGCTTCAGAACACTGGGTGGCACTGTTCCTCTTCAACTAGGACATCAGTGAGCAACTATAGGTCCCTCTGCTTCACGGTGCTGAATCCTGAGACCCACCTCCAGCATCCTGCATAGTTTGTTCACCTTAGAAGTGCAGACATTTAGCTGCATTTACCACTTTGCTCTCTATTTTCCTTTCTTCCTGTGAATTTTCTTAATTATGTCAAAAATTTCTTCTAATGCCCCCTGGTGTGTTTCTAGCATTCTCCTCTGGCCCCCATTAATCTTCCAGGTGGTCTCTTCTCAATCAGTCTTTAAATTCCGTTCTTTTCCACAGCACATTCTTGGATCTCAGTGATCATTTGTAATAACAGTGCATAGAAATTATAGATGGAAACTAGAGGACCATCAGATGCTGTCTGGAGGAACGAGTCAAGTCTCCACAGAGATGATGGTGTAGAACTGGGCATGGAGGTATGAAGAGAGTTAAGTCTTTCTTTTGTAACCTTTTTTTTTTTTTTCTAAAATGCTCTCGTGCCTTTTCTTACACATGAGAATACTGAAGTCCACAGAGGCTTAAGTCCTGACTTACGACTGAGGTTAGGAAGTAGTAAAACTTCCACTGATTTTTAGTGAGTGAGGTCTTCCACCATCGATGCATCCATCGATGCATCCATGCATCCATCCTTCATTCATTAGAAGATTTAAGTCCTGACTTAAGCTAATGTGATTAAGAAGCAAGAAACTTCTGTTATACGTTTAGTGAGTTGTTTCCACCATTCAGTCATCCATCCATCTATTAAATATTTGTCCAGAACCTACTATGTGTTACTACTATACTGTGCACTGGATATATAATAGTGAACAAAAAACCAAGTCCCAGGGAATTTCATTTTAGTGAGAGAGAGAGTAGGGGCAGACAGTAGACAACAACAACCAATATATAGTGTGTCAGGGAATGATAATGTCCCACTTGTATGTGTGTGTGTGTGTGTGTGTGTGTGTGCTCTCCTGTTATGCATGTGTTATCTGGGCAGCTGTCAAGGAGGTGAGGGTAGGGAAGATACACATGTGCACCAACGATTGTAATATCAACATTTTCCTTATTACCATCATGGTTTTGTTAAACTGGTTTCCCCTCTCTTGCCTATCCCCACCCTCCAGAGAATTAGAGGCACAGATGCAGTTGTTAAGCTGTGGGGGGACATTTTCTCTGGAGCTGCAGGCTGGCAGGTAAAGGTGAGACAAGGGTTGGTCCGGGTAGCCCTGCAGTAGGTAGTAATCTGCTCTTAGACAAGGACCTGGAGGACTTCTCTGGTGGCGCAGTGGTTAAGAATCCGCCTGCCAAAGCAGGGATACTGCAAGTCCTGGGATAAACCCCACTTGATCATGGTGTATGATCTTTTTAATGTGCTGTTGGATTCCATTTGCTAGTATTTTGTTGAGGATTTTTGCATCTATGTTCATCAGTGATATTGACCTGTAGTTTTCTTTTTTCTATGACATCTTTGTCTGGTTTTGGTATCAGGGCGATGGTGGCCTCGTAGAATGAGTTTGGGAGTGTTCCTCCCTCTGCTATATTTTGGAAGAGTGTGAGAAGGATAGGTGTTAGCTGTTATCTAAATGTTTGATAGAATTCGCCTGTGAGGCCATCCGGTCCTGGGCTTTTGTGTGTTGGAAGATTTTTTTTTTTTACAACTTTATTGGAGTATAATTGCTTCACAATGGTGTGTTAGTTTCTGCTTTATAACAAAGTGAATCAGTTGATACAGCCACTATGGAGAACAGTGTGGAGGTTCCTTAAAAAACTAGAAATAGAATTACCATACGACCCAGCAATCCCACTACTGGGCATATACCCTGAGAAAACCATAATTCAAAAAGAGTCATGTACCAAAATGTTCACTGCAGCACTATTTACAATAGCCAGGACATGGAAGCAACCTAAATGTCCATTGACAGATGAATGGATAAAGAATATGTGGTACATATATACAATGGAATATTACTCAGCCATAAAAAGAAACAAAATTGAGTTATTTGTAGTGAGGTGGATGGAAATAGAGTTTGTCATACAGAGTGAAGTAAGTCAGAAAGAGAAAAACAAATACCATATGCTAACACATATATATGGAATCTTAAAAAAAAAAAAGGTTCTGAAGAACCTTAAAGATGCAGACGTAGAGAGTAGACTTGAGGACACAGGGAGGGGAAATGGTAAGCTGGGACGAAGTGAGAGAGTGGCATGGACATATATACATTACCAAATGAAAAATAGATAGCTAGTGGGAAGCAGCCGTAGAGCACAGGGAGATGAGCTCAGTGCTTTGTGTCCACCTAGAGGGCTGGGATAGGGAGGGTAGGAGGGAGACGCAAGAAGGAGGAGATATGGGGATATATGTATATGTATAGCTGATTCACTTTGTTATAAAGTAGAAACTAACACACCATTGTAAAGCAATTATACTCCAGTAAAGATGTAAAAAAAAAAAAAATGCATTACAGGAAGGCTTACTTCCTAAAGGTTAATTGGTAGACTGGCTTTGTGGAAACAAAATACTGTCTTCCCCTGGTCACAGACTCAGGAGATGGCCCTGGCCAAATCATTTTGTTCCACTGGGAATTTTTGACTTCTGATCTTGAAAATTTGGTCATAAACACAATCTTAACTATTTCTATATCATTACTGATGGTGATCCTGGCATAATACATTCCCATAGAATATATTATTATACCATAAAAAAGCATGTTGTGTGTAAATTAGTCCTTACGAATATTTTAAGTTTTATTTTCATTTTACAATAAAAAGAGTCTAATTATTGGAAACAAACATGAATAGCTTTTTAAAACCTTTAGTTCTGGTTTTCAAATATAAGAGAGAGTTGAAATGATCATGTTGAGATCATTTCTATACTTGAAGCACTCATCTGATGAATTTAGGGAGCATTTGACATGTCACACTTTGGAACTTTGATTTAAATAGTTCCGTATTCTCAGGGCTAAGTTCACATAATCCTAAAAAATGTAATACCCTCTGTACTGCTTGTTCCGAAGGACTCTACAACGTGAGTATATGGAGAACTCATTTTCACTCTCTCATTATACACCACCCTCACACTTGAGACAAGTGTTTTATAGTTTTTTTTTGTTAAGATGTGTTTTCTAACTGTGAAATAATCCTGTTTTATTTTGGCATCATAAAATAAAAATCACAACTATTTTTTTCTTTAAAAAAAAAGAGAAGCATGTTGAGCAGAATTTGATCAGTGATGAGGTGACTAGCTACTCTTCATTGAGGAATTACTGTGTGCCCTTTCTTAAAGTGCTTGCCATATGTTAACTCGTCAGCCTCAGAACAGTCCCATAAAATAGCTACTAGTACAATCCCCACTTACCAATGTGGAAACCAGTTTCAGAAAAGTGAAATAAGCTGCCTAGGAATTCATAGCTGCAAAGTGGAGTTGCTGTAACCCAGACCCACAGAGCTGGGTCCAAAGCTGCTCACTTGGCTACTTTTGCTCTTTCGTCCCCAGGAGGATAAGTGGGGGGAAAGGGAGAGAGAAGAAAGGGAAGGAATCCCAGATTCCCAGTGTGAGACAGAAGGTCCACTGGTAGACCCAGTTCTAGAGTATTGGGGTGATCACGTGACATTCTATACTTTGGGTTCGAGTTGAGAACTAAAATATGATCAGCATTAATATACAAAGGCCCTCAACTTTCCTGCCCCCGCCCAGGGTGAGGTCATCTGCCACTGGTTATCTCAAGCCCCTACCTCACAACCTGTGGGCAGTTCTCTGCTTCCCCACCCCAATTTCTGCTAACTTCTGGAGCTCTGTAATCTGCCCGTTCACTCCTGTCTGAGGTTTTGTTCCAGGAAGTCTCTTGGCCTCAAAATTAGAGTTTCCCTTTCTGTGGTTGTTGGATTACTCTCTGCCCACACTGACTTGAATCTCCCCAGGTGTGCATCCGGTCACACAGGTCATTGGTGTGACTTTGGAGGCTGGAGGCTGTCCCAGTTACTGTTACACTACTGACTAACAAACCACCCGGGACTTAGTGATATAAAACAACAGTCATTTTGTTATGCTCATTGAGGTTTATTTTAATGGAGAATTCGGACAGTGCACTGTCGAACTCAGAGATGGCTTCTCCAGGCCCTGGCATCTGAGGATAAGGACTTGAAAGTTAGGAGGAAGAGTTAATGACTTAAAATTTGGTAAAGCATGCGGTCCATTGAATTGCCAACAAATGCCTTCTCAACCTAAATTTGTTGAACCTGACCAAAGAGAGTAGACAAGGGGAAAGACTCTCAATGTCTCTGTGGACCTGGGGCCAAATACAGGTTAGCCCTGAATGTATTATTTCAGGGCTGAAAAACAAAAGGCTGAAAACAAAAAGAAAATTGCTTTATAATATTGACCTTATAAGAAATAGGAATTTCAGATGTAAGAATATTTAGTAAAAAATAGGAATGTCATTGGGCTTCCCCCTGGTGACAGAGTGGTTAAGAATCTGCCTGCCAATGCAGGGGACATGGGTTTGAGCCCTGGTCTGGGAAGATCCCACATGCTGTGGAGCAACTAAGCCCATGGGCCACAACTACTGAGCCTGTGCTCTAGAGCCTGCAAGCCTCAGCTACTGAGATTGTGTGCCACAACTACTGAAGCCTGCACGCCTAGAGCCTGTGCTCCACAACAAGAGAAGCCACCTCAATGAGAAGCCTGTGCACTGCAATGAAGAGCAGCCTCCTCTCGCCTCAACTAGAGAAAGCCCGTGCATAACAACAAAGACCCAATGCAGCCCCCCCCCAAAAAAAAATAGACATGTCAGATGTAGGACTCCTTAGATGAATTTCCCTTCATGTCCATCCCTCTTCCATTTCCAAAGCAGAATATTGATAGTGCCACAATGTTTAGGACTTGTGGTTGAGTCCACTCGACATAGGTGACATTTTTTGAGAACATTAAGAGTGAGTCAAGTATCACAGGATCCTGAATGGATGGGTGGCTAAGACCTAAATCTAAGAACAAAGAAAAAATAGGAAGAAAGAAAAGCGTTAAGGTGCCAGCAGAATTGGGGGCCAGGACATCTCTTTCAGGAATATTTAGAGGTAGCTCACACAACATTGTAAATTAACTACACTTCCATAAAAAAAGGTAAAAAGAAAAAAAAAAGAAGTAGCTCGACTGGACCTGCCACACTGTCATTGTCCTTGCCACCTCCATCATTTTCCCACTCTATAAATAAAAATGGTGGACAGGAGGAAGGAGTCCTCAGCATCTTTCAGAAGAGAGTGCCAGAGGGGAAGAGAATTTTGCCTTGAAGGGACTGGAGGGTTGACACTCCACCTCCTCTCCACACTCCAAATGGTACAGGGCTCCAGAGGACCTTCGTAGAAGCAGAGACGCTGGCAGGAGAGGAAGAACGTGGCATCTCACGCCCTGGTTGGATGTATGCTTAGGCAGTGAGCCTGTTGATCTCGCCCGAGCCTATGGGAGTGGGCAGAAGAGAGCAGGAAAGAACTTCCAGTCAGAGGGGTGGTGGTGCAGCTGCCTCGTTCTCCCACTATTTGGCTTCCAAAGATGCGCGAGTTTCTTTTGCACCACAACCAGATTGCCGCTGTCCCATCCGATGCTTTGTCAGGTGGGCAGGAGGACGCCAGCAGCAAGAGGTTCTGAGGTGCCCAGTAGTTGTGAGAGCTGAGGAACGGGAGAAGGGGCCAGTGAACCGAGACAAGAAAACTCATGTTTGTATCCAACCAAGTTGGGACTGTTCAATACAACAATTCCATGGGATGACAACGGAAACTTTGGATGGAGCCAGGGATTCCTACAATTTACACAGAATTCAGTTAATGAAATGCTTTCGACAGCGACTCTGTCAACTGAAAAAAAAATGCACAATGTAAAAGTGGAGAATTATGTTTTATTCGGACAAAACTGAGAACTTAAGCCCAGGACACAGCTTCTCCGGTAGCTCCGAGGGACTGCTCTCAAGAGGTAAAAGGTGGAGCCTGGATATATAGCAGTTTTTGCAACAAAGACCAGGTAGTCAGATCATTAAACGATAACCGTTAATGAAAGAAAACCAGACATCTCAAGTTAATGAATTTAGCACTTTTCTATGTATGGGAAGATGCAAGAGTCTGGGCTCATTGAAATCATTCCTTTGATAGGCACCTTAACTATCTCGGGCTAGTATCCTGCTTTTCTCCATCCTGAATCCCCTCAGGGTGCACAGTTGGAGGTAGCTGCAGTGGCTTGATGGCTGCAGCATCCTTTGTTCACTGATATGGCAGGCAATGTTTTTCATTAACAACTGTAACTCATGTATTAGATGTGTGTGCACCATATTGTGTAAAGTATCTCTGATTTTCACAAGAGCCCTTTGTAGGACTTTGCTCATTCATTTTCCAGATGAGGAAACCGAGCTGAGAGGTAGTCAGAGATGTGACCTTATGACACAGATAATAAAAGAGCAAAGCTAGGATCTAAATCTTGGTCAAAGCTGTCTGACTTCAAAGCCCGTGTTTTTCTTGTAATCTTCTCCTCAACTGTGTGAAGTGGGCAATATTTTATCCCCATTTTACTGACGAAGGAATGGAGGCTAATAAAATGATAAAAGATGGGAACAACAAGGACTAAGGCTTGAGAACTTTTACTGAGCCGAATTCCTGGAATGTCTCATCTCTCCTGCCTACCCAAGTCATGCCAAGAGCAATTTTATTCTTTCCAATTAATATCGAACTGGGTGCTAAATAAATGCTCAATATTGACTCAGTGACTCACCGACTGGTTACACTATCAAGGGAGAAAGAAAATTCTTTCCTTTTCTGGAGGCTTATGGAAAAGAACAGACAAGGATCTTTCTGGTTTAGTGTTTGACTTGGGAGATGACAAAATGATCTCTTGTGTCCCTTCCTCAGCCCCTAGACTGGATGATTCAGAATGATTTCAGGGAAGTATGATTCCTTTTTAGACAATGTCTTTAATTAGTAATTCCACAAGCCTTCTGTGTATCACCTCCAAATTATGAGTCTGTACCAGGGAACTTCAGATTACATAGTCCTTTCAGAAACTTTCTTAATTTTCTTAATTGAATCTTTACAGTATTTTTTTTGGTTCAACACATAAAAACAAGCAATGAAGTACCATTTGTCTTCTCATTTTAATGTTTACCAAGCACTGAAAAGGAAAGAAAAATATTTTATGAATGTAATAAGCTTTCCTGGAGCTCTTGCTAATGGATTTATTTTTCTATTTTTTCAGAGAAAAAGCACATTCCTCCTAATGTAACTGTCCATTTGATGGCTCATTTCAAAGCCAGATCTGTGGACCTTTATTGTACCTTCACCAAGAAATTGAAAGAAATCTACATTTCATTAATCTCTGTGTCTCCTGCCTGCTAGATATCTCTTATCCCCAGGCACAGAGGTAGCAGACATTTTCCTCTGCCTGGTTTCCAGACTTCATGCTGATAGAAATCACAGTTTGGTGCTTTGACGCAGAGTGACTGTGTCCATTCTCAGGACCATGGAATAGATGCCCCCTGCTGAATCCTGGGTGCCAGATTCAGAGGTAGGAGACTTTGAGACACACTTTAGTAGTTTGTGGAGAGAGGCTGCCCAAGTCTGTTTTTCTAATTCAGGTACAAGACTTTACCACCAACCTGTTTTCCCCCGGATCTGGGGTCTCACCCTGTATTAGTTTCCTGTGGCTGCCATAACAAGTTACCATGGACTGGGTGGTTTAAAACAACAGAAATGTATTCACAGCTCTGGAGGTCAGAAGTCCAAAATCGAGGTGTCAGCAGGCCACACTCCCTCCAAAAGCTCTAGGGGAAAACCCCTTCTTGCTTCTTCTAGCTTCTGGTGGCTCCAGGTGTTTCTTGGCTTGTGACAGCGTCACTCTAATCTCTGCTTCTGTCTTCACACGGTCTTCTCTCTTCCCCTCGGTGTCTCTTTCTCTTCTGTCTCTTATAAGCATACTTGTCATTGGATTTAGGACCTGCCTGGGTAACCCAGGAAGATCTCATCTCAAAATTCTTAATGTAATTACATCTACAAAACCCTCTTTCCAAATGACGTCACATTCACAGCTGCTGGGGCATGGGCGCATCTTTTTGGGGACCACTATTCAGCCTACTATGCACTTTCAGATAAGAAAACAGGTAAATATGGTAAGAAGCATGTTATATAAAGACTCCAGGGAAACAGGTTCAGAATTGTGTACTGGCCAGGGAAGAACCTTTGATTCTACTCAGGAAGTCACCTGTTATCTGGTTCTGGATCTTCATCTTAAAGATGATTCTGTCTTTAGAGACCAAGCTTCAGATGAGGATTTGGCCTGAAAACCTTGATCCAGTAGTGACCATTTCAGGCTTTTTCTTCTCTTCAGTGGTTTGAGGTTATCAGGTTTCCTGGAGGGTCGAAACAACACGCCCGCACGTTAGAAACTCAATCTTAATCTTCTTAACTATAGCGCTTGTGACTATGGACCTAAGGACATTTATTGGCTGGTAAAATAATGTTCTTTAGGTAAACCATACATGGTATTTTAATACCGCTCAAAACAGACTGCATTTGTGTAACTCCTGTGTTGTCAAAATGTCACTTAAACTGCATTGCTAAATTAGAAATGAATGAGATGATTTCATCATGAATAAGACAAATTGTATGAAGCATGTATATGAAAATTAAATTATAGAAAGAGTTGATGGAACAATATTTAGGACTAGAATGCAGAAAATAAAAGTTATAAACCCTGCATATTTGACAAGATGATGTCTGAGAGGAACCGCGATTCTGCATTCTAACCTTCGCCCAGTGCACTGGACCTTAGTTAAGCTCCTGCTATGCCTAACGAGGAGGAGGTGCTTTACATGGCGCAAGAGGCAGGTGGGGGCGCTTTCTGAGAAATGCAATGTTAACCACAGTTTCCAGGAAGCTTGTGCAGGACAACCACACACTCAAAGGGAGAGCTCTCACAGCTGACCTTTTCTTCTAGCACTAAAAGTTGTGTATTCGCTGAATACACTTGTGGTGACAGGAAGCAAGAGGTCATGAGAATTTAAGTCCTAAACAATGAGGAAGCATTTCAATTTAGCAGCATCTCGCTACTTTGAGTAGAATTCAGCACTTGGACCTGTTTAGCTTACCAGCATATCCAGGTCATGATGTTGTTAATTCTTTTTTTTCCAGTATCAATATCACCCTGGCCAGCTGGCATTTAGCTAATAAAAGAAGAAAATAGGTATTTTTCTGGTAATAATAACCCATTCCCTTTTTCTCTCCCTCTCTCATTCCTTTCTCTCCCCTTTATCTTTCCCTCCCTCCCTCCCTCTCTTCCTTCCATCCTTCCTTCCCTCTTTCCCTCCTTCCTTCTTTCTTTCTTTGTCTCTATCTCTTTCAACATTTAGAAGTACTTTCTGGTCCATTATTTCAATTCACCTTCAACAAACTTGGGCCAGTAGGGCAGATGTCATTATTTCTAGACTGGCCAAGAGAGATTGGACTTCTGTCCAAGGTCACAGAGATGATTTGTGGCAGTCTACACAAGGACCAAGTCATCTAACTTTTGACTGGTATTGAAAGTAGCAAAGTGTAATGGGAAAATACAAGCAAACCAAAGCAAGCAGAAAACTGGGAGCCAAGAAGCAGACATTCTAGTTCTGGCTGAGGCACTAACTTGCTGTGTGACCTTGGGCAAGTCACAGCACCTCTCTGAGTTTACTTTTTTTGCATCTGCATTTTTTGTTTTGCTTTGTTTTGTTTTGTTTTGTTTTGTGGTACGCGGGCCTCTCACTGCTGTGGCCTCTCCCCTTGCGGAGCACAGTCTCCGGACGCGCAGGCTCAGTGGCCATGGCTCACGGGCCCAGCCGCTCTGCGGCATGTGGGATCTTCCCGGACTGGGGCACGAACCCGTGTCCCCTGCATCAGCAGGCAGACTCCCAACCACTGCACCACCAGGGAAGCCCTGCATCTGCATTTTAAAGGAGCTGTAGCAGATGAACTGTGAGTCTTTTCTCTCTTGGTAGAGTCTCAACTGGTGGTTGAAGATAGACTCAGCCTTTCTCCTGTATTCTTTGCCCTTGTCTCAGAGTACACCTGAGCTCCTGACCTTTTTGCAGGGCTCTAGACATGCCTTCTTGGGTGGGTTTGGTGGCTGCTGCACCCACTGCAAGGTCTCTGCTGGGTCCCTGGTCCCTCACCCAGCACCTGGCACAGCCTGTGCTTGTACTGTTCTCACAAACTGGTGATTTTTCCTCTTAGATTTAGGGTTGGCATTTCTCACATGTGAAGTCTTAACTCCGCAGGGTATTATTTTTCGACCTATCATTTTAGGAGAAGGCTAAAGTCCCGCTCTCTTTGGGTGGATTTCATGAGTCCATAGGAGTATAGGGACAAAAAGCACTAAAAGATAATTCCACTCTTGAGTGATTTAATAGTTTCTTGGTTCGTCAGGTACCTTATGTTGGTAAATTAGGAGGAAAAACTTTTTTCCTGATAACAAAATTAATAATTCTGTCTTGTAAAAAATAGAAAATAGAGGGACCTTCCTGGCAGTCCAGTGGTTAAGACTTTGCCTTCCAGTGTAGTGGGTGCAGGTTCAATCCCTGGTTGGGGAGCTAAGATCCCACATGCCTCGTGGCCAAAAAACCAAAACATAAACAGAAGTAATATTGTAGCAAAGTCAATAGAGACTTTAAAAATGGTCCACATCAAAAAATCTTTTAAAAGAATAGGAAATAGAGAAAAGCACAAGGAAGAAAATGGAAACATATGTAATACCACCATCTAGAGATAACCAGGCTTAAGTCATTGATGTATATCTTTCCTGTCTTTTTTGTGTATATGTACATATATATTACTCTTTGATAAAATTGAAGACATGCTGTATATATTATTTTTAACACTTTTCTGTTAGTATTGTATCAAGCTTTTTTCTAATATAACTTTTAATTACTACATAATATTTAGTACATGGATAAACTGTAATTTCAATATATTCAGTACATTCTTTTGACTGTACAAATTCATTATTTTTGAAGGGTGGCAAATATTAATAGCACTCTAAAAATGTGTTATACTCTCCCAGTGACCATATGGCAGAGATGATACTTGGAGTTCAGCAAATCCTGCTTCTTATTCCTCCCTTTTAGACCTATGAAAAATTTTATTTCCCAGTTCCCCTTGAGGTTAGATGAGGCCATGGAACTAGTTCTGGTCAGAAATGTGAGTGGAAGTGAAGTTTGTTAGTTCTAAATGATGCAGGAAAAAAACCAAAACACCTTTGAGATTTTCCCATCTTTCTTTTGTTTCCATGGAGATCATGGAGGCCTTGATTTGGGATGGTGAAGTCACAACACGAAGCATCCTTGATCCCTGAGTCTCAGCACAGAGCACAGGTGCCTTGTAGAGTTACCCAACCTACAGATAATCCTGGATGAGTGAGAAATAAACTAATAGGGTTTAACTCCTGAGATTTTGGAGTGTATGTTTCTCAGCAAAGGGCTAGTCTATTTGACATAGATCATATGTAGAAGTGGTTTAAGATGATTTAAAACCTTTCTTCTCTAATGTTTTCAAGACACAGTTATTTGCCAATTATCATTCAGCACTTAACTGATTGAGGATTTTATGTGCAGGCAGAGTATCAGCCTCTAAAACAACACAAAATGGAGTGAGACATAGTCCTGGCTCCCCAAATAGCCAAATGAGTATGGCATAGATTACAAAAATTAAAGCAATGGAAATGTTCTCATAGAGGATGCACAATTTCTCACGGGATCACAGAGAATAGGATAACTTTAGGGAAGTGTCCCAGGAGCTTCACACCTTGACTAGGAGATGACCATGTGGTGGGGGAAGACCTTTCTAGGCAGAGGGAAGAGTATGTGTAAGTCCCAGAAATGCATGTGAAATGGCATGACATATTTGGAAACCCAGTATATCCATCGGTGAGGGATGGAAGACAATGAAATATTATTTTTATATTATTTATATATATTATTTCTATGTAGTATATAATATATATCATTATTATTTATATATTATATTGTTTATATTAAAATATAAATTATTATTTATATTATAAATAATATATTATTTCCAATAATGGAAAGCTCTCTACCTTTCAAGACTAACAGTTCTATTGTTAGATGGATCTAATCAGTAGAAAAATCTTTCTTCTGCAAAATGAAAATATTCTATCTTTTCATTTTTCATGACTTGGCCCTCATTTTCCTCTCTAGAAATGTGGAAATGAAAACTATTTTTATGTGATAGTTCTTCAAATACTTAAGACACTTTTTATGTCCTCCTGAATTCTGTATTGTTTCTTTTCTTTTTCAAATATGAGTTCTAGACTTTTAAAGGCAGTGTGTAAAATCTTGCACAAAACCTGGCATAGGGTAGTTACTCAATATACGCTTGATGGATGAATGTACAGATCAATTCAGAGGACATTAACAACACTATTGCTCAGTAAAAAGTTATGCTGGACAATAATTTACTATACTTATTCATTAGCATTTGTCAAACTCCTAAATTTTTGCCAGGCAATTTACCAAGTTCTCTACATGCATATCAGTGCACTTTATCTTCACAACAACTCTGTGATGTAGATTCTAACGTTATAACTTAGAGATGAGGGTTATCTGGTTTACAGGGGTGAGGTGCCTTTCTCAGTCAAGTGGCGAAGAAATGGTGAGTCAGGATTCGAACTCATGCCTGTTAAACTTCAGAGCCTGACTTTAACTGTTTTCAAAGTGTCATACGATCTCATCCGACTCCTCTGTCAACACTGTCAAGTGAGCTCCTCACCTCACTTTACACTTGAGTGTTGTGAAGAGTCAGAGGGGCTGAGACACTTGCTCAAGGTCACACAGCTCACTCAGTTTGGTGCTAGGATTTGCCTACTTTCAAAACTGATGACTGCTTGATACTTTCATGCTATTCTGTGGAGAGAATGATGTAGGTAGTGATTTTGTCAGGATTTTTCTGATAAAGACACAGAACTCCAATCTCTCCCTTACCAACTTCTCTTCCCTTTCATTATTTCACTCAGATCAACCTCCAGTGAACAAATTAAAAAAAGAAAATAGAGTGTAGCTGCTTAATGTCATTTTAAATGGTTTGCAAATATTCATAGTGATGTTTGGACTGAGGATAGATCACCTTTTCCGATTGCCCTTGGATTTGCTTACTTCTGCGTGGCCCCTGTCACGTTAGGGCAGAAGGATTTCTCCCTGATGCTGGATGAGATGAAGTGCAGAAGAAATTACCCCTAATTGTTAGTGGGAGACTTGAGATTCAGTCCTTGAATGGTCTTCACCTGGACTTGTGACCTTGGGAAAGTCACATCTCTCTCTGGGCTTTGGTTTCCTTACATGTAAAGTGAAGTAGTAGGAAATTCAGTAGTGGGATATTGGAGTTACCATTTATTTCCTACTTTATATGTGACACACACTGTGCTAAATTCTTTATATGTAACCTCTATGATAACCTGATGGAATGGTTATCATTCCTAACTCCAGTTTATAGATGAAGAATCTGAGGATCAGAGGAGATAAATAACTCACCCAAAGCCACATAGATAGTTGTCTGATGAAATCCACCCATGTCAGCAGTGGTACCATCGAGTTATCAAAGCAAATGTGGGAGGTGAGGTTGGAACTGCTGGGGTTCTGGCCTCCACTCTCAGTCAAGGCCAATCACCTCCTTAATCCTCAGAAAATGGGGACAATATAAATGCCTACCTCATAGGGTTATTTTTCCAATTAAAGGAGAAAATACATGTACAATTCTTAAGTACAGTACTTGGCATGTGTTAAGTAGTCAAAAACATTAATTGATACAATTAAAGGGTTCTTGAGCAGTGGCTAAGTGGTTACTAACCCTTTTGTTTGTTTCACCATGAATCTAATAACAGATGTTCAGAGAAAAATAGAGATCTGAAAAAATAACCTTACATAAACATTATGGATTCCAGGACATCTATAGGCAACCAAGGGTTAATAAATCCAAGGTTAATATTTCCTGGGAAAGCATCTCCCAGAAGGGAGATTTTAGAATGGATGATTCTCTAAATTGTTTCTCTTTCTTCCTTTAAGGCAATGGCTTAAAACAAAAACAAAAACCAGAAAACAAAAAACCTTTTTTGTTAACTGCCTCTTCCATTACTGAACAACACTCATTTCATCCTTTGGGGGCCTGAAGTCTCCTTTGCTGCCTGGGGCTCAGCAGAATTCTCTGGTCTCGTGTGCTGACGTGTTCAGCAGGCCTTCCTGCCTTGTCTGCCTCAGGTCCTTCAGCATAATTATCTCCATATTTATTTCTACCCCATAAAAATGCACACAGCCTGTCCGTGTTGAGCAAGCAGGGCTGTACTTTGCTGCTGGGGTTTGCTTTACAGATATTTTTTCCTGTTTGTGAAAAAACAGAATGACATGAATTTTATGTTGACATGCAAAGCTGCTCTTGGAAGGAGGGGATGGTGCTGGAATGGAGGGTGAAAAAGAAATCCCATCATTTCAGCTCTAAAGATAGAGGTGGGACATGGCTGAGTTCAATAAGTAATGGTCTTTTTTTTTTAAAACATCTTTATTGGAATATAATTGCTTTACAATGGTGTGTTAATTTCTGCTTTATAACAAAGTGAATCAGCTATACATATACATACATCCCCATGTCTCCTCCCTCTTGCATCTCCCTCCTACCCTCCCTCTCCCACCCCTCTAGGTGGTCACAAAGCACTGAGCTGATCTCCCTGTGCTATTTGATTGCTGTACACCTGAAACTAACACAACGTTGTTAATGAACTGTGCTCCAATATAAAATTTTTAAAAAATTTTAAACAGTAATGGTAGAATGTATGAATTTAGTATAATAGGCAAAGGGAACTACCCTCAATTATTCTTTGATTACTCACTTATTCATCCGCTATCTATTGAGCACACATTATGTGTCTTCGCTGTGCTGTGCATTGGAGGCTTAACTTTGAACAATACATACAGGGTCTCAGCTGACATGAAGCGTATAATCTAGTGTATATATATGTCAATTAAATAGTATGGATTCAATAGACTCAGTTTTCCTTAACAAAATAATGATACAAGGCAGAAGCAAAATATTATCATGATGGTGACTGGTTTTATCCATTCACTCATTCAGTTATCCATTCACTCAGTCACAAACATTTACTGACAACCTACTCTGTGTTATGTTTGGAACTGTGCCAGGCACAGGGTGTTACTGTAGTGCAAAGTTTCTGCACCCTGGCACTACTGAAAATAGTGCTACTTTTTTGTTGTGGGGTGAAGTTCTGTGCACTGGGGAATGTTTGCCAGCATCCCTGGTCTCTACCCACTGGATGCCAGAAGCACCGCTCATTGTGACAACCAAAAATGTCTTTAGATATTGCTGTATATTCTCCGGGAGGCAAAATTGTCCCCCGGTTAAGGACCACAGCTCTAATGAATAAGACGTTGCCTCTTTCATTGATATCAAATAAAACTCACTTTGATAATGTCTGTAATCCCCCAAATAATCACAATGTATGACACATTTCCTTCCTGTCTGGTTTTGTGCCAGGTACATCATCTTATTTAATACAACAATCCTATGATGTAAGTAAATATTTATTTATGGATTTCTAAAGATTTATAATGAATGGCCATATTCACAATCATTTATTCATATGTGAATTACAAACTTCTAAAAGCAAGAATCCATGTTTAAAGACTAGAATTATGGAACTTATATTCTAAGAGATGGTAGAGGCTAAAAATAGAAGATTGTATTTTAAAGAAGTGTTAGGTTATCCAATAGATCATAAATGCCAAAGCAAAAAAAGTCTCACATAAAAATATATATGTAGCTAAACTTTTCCTTTCTTGGTGGTTTTACTTTATGTTGGCAAACACTTCACTTTACTCTTTGTGTACATTTTTTTTTCTTGCGGTACGTGGGCCTCTCACTGCTGTGGCCTCTCCCGTTGAGGAGCGCAGGCTCAGTGGCCATGGCTCATGGGCCCAGCTGCTCCGCGGCATGTGGGATCTTCCCGGACTGGGGCACAAACCTGTGTCCCCTGCATCGGCAGGCAGACTCTCAACCACTGTGCCACCAGGGAAGCCCTATGTACTTCTTTTTAATATTTTTTAGAGCACACATGTTAATTTTTTATGTTTATATTTTAATTGAATAAAACCTTATACTGCATCCTTCCTATTGCTAATAATGTGAGTAACACAGGATGTTTTCTGGGCTTCAGAACAATAATTAATAGTTGAGTTTCGGAGTAGAAAGTCACCTAAGTTGCATCAAAGTCAAACCACCAATTTATTGATGAAGAATCCAAAGCTAAGTCAAGGGAACTGAATTACTCTGGGTCAGTGGTCCCCAAATTATAGCCTGTGAACGAAATTTGGTCTGTTACTTGTTTTTGTAAATAAATTTTTCTTGGAACACAGCCACACATTCATAATGTCTATGGCTGCTTTCAAGCGATGACAACAGAGTAGATTCGTTACGACAAAGACTGTATGTGGCTCAGAACCTAATTTATTATCTGGTCCTTTACAGAAAATATTTGTCCACCCCATCTAGATTCAACCACAAGCTAGGGATAGAGTTGTAGTATCTCTCACTGGGCAGCAGTGTGGCGGAGTGGAATACCTCTGGATTCTAGAATCAGACCAGGATTTGAATCCTGTCTCTACCTTTCACAGCTGTGTGGCCTTGAACATGTAACTTGAGCTCTTTGAATCTTGTTTTCAAATAGAATAAAATTGAGATAAATACTCCTGTAATTGCATTATGTGGTTTATGAATACTTGATATTCATGCTCAAATTAGTTATTAAAATATAGTGCCCTTTCTACTTAACAACTGTGACTTTTATTCATTCATTCAATAAATATTTATAAAAAACCAGATACCTTGGTAGGGACTGAGGGCACAGGAAATGTAACGGCAGACATGATCTCTGAACTCAGTAAATTTCAGCTGAGCAGAGAGCAGGTAGGCGAGGCACCTCACCAGACCATTGCTCAACCATGGTTTCCTGAAAGAGAGGACATTTACTCAAGACCTCAGAGAAGAGTAGGGATGAGCAAGGCAGAAGAGGATAGGGGTGTGGTAAGGAATGTTCCAGGCAAAGGGAAGAACAAGAGTAAAGGACTTAAAATTAGCAAGATGTGGTACACAGAAAGAGCTAAAAAAAATGTTTAGTAAAGATTGAGTGGGACTTCAACATTGGGAGAAAGTGGGGAGATAGATGAGCTGAGCACAATCCAGATCCCCAAAAGTCACTGTAGCGGACACTATTAGCTGCCTTCCCAGCAGCCATGGCCCCTTCCTTACTAACAGGATTATGATTTTGGATAAGTGGCAATATGCCCACCTGACTCATCCTAGGTGAGCTGGTGACTAGGATCTGGCCAATGAGATGCAAACAGATGAATCCTGAGATCTTTCAGAGAAAAGTCTTCCAGCTTAGAAATAATGAAGAGAAAGCCTTTTACCTTCCCTCTCCTCTTTTTCTGCTTTAGATGCAAGTCAAGTCAGATTGTGGTGCCTGGAATTGCTGTAGCATTTTTGACCCTGATAATAAAAGCCAACAGGCTGAAGATGGAGGAGTGAACTGCATGAAGATACAGTTCCAGGGATGTTTTGTCAGATCAGGGTTATCATCTAGGACCAGCCCTGGGTCTGCATGCACATGAACTTCCTGGTACAGAAAGCTGGGGCAAGACCAAAAGGGGCTTAAGTGCCAGGATAAAATGACACCTAAGGGGTAAAGCAAATGCAACAAAAGGCTTGCTACCCAAAGTCTTCTCAACTGCAAGCAACTGAGCTCCCAAAGGGTTAGACGGCCTTTTGTGAGAAGTCACTAGCGTTTGGTGGAGCCCTCAGTTTCCTCATCTGTAAACTGGAAGTGATAATAGACTCATATAAAGAATCATCTGTGAGGATTAAATAGTGTACAGATTAGGAGTACAAGTGTAGGACCTAGTGTGTAGAAAAGTGCTCAAAATGGTAGGTGAATACCATTGTTGTTGTATCATTATCTGTAAACTCAAGTGTCTTGAATGACTTTGACATTATTGAGTACCCCATACTGACATGACTCAGAATTTTCATGGGCAGTGCACAGGGGGTTGAGTGAGATATTCTCCAAATCAGTATTTTTTTTTCCCAAACTACATGTTGTGATCCATTAGCATCTTGAGAAATTAATTTATTGGGAAGCAGGAAGAATAGAATAGTTTAGAATAGGCAGCAATTAGAATGTTTCACATGGTAAGGATAGTAATTATTTCATAAAAGTTTTATGTATACATTTATTTATATATGTGTGTGCATTGGGTTGCAATTATAAAATGTGTTTCTGATTGTGGATTGCATCGAAAAAAAATTTTTTTTTGAAAAAGACTGCTGTAAGATCCCTTGCAGCTCCAGATTCTGTGGTCATTCTCAGATGCTGTGGCTCATTTTAGCGTCGTGCCTTCATGTTACACAACACTGTTACCCTGCTGACTCATGGTCATCAGGCAGTTCCCTGCTCCACTGAGAGTTTTCTCTCCCTCACTGCCTTTGTTTTCTACATCAGCCCTGTTTTGTTTATTTTAAAGGGGCCAAGGAAGTTGAGCATCTTCTGTGGAAAGGACTCATTGCCCGCTAAACTGAAACAGATGTGAAACTGGTATCTTAAGAGGTTTTGGGGGGGCCCTTCAGCTCAGTCCATGGGAGAGTGGACTCATAGCCTGGAAGGGGAATGGGCCATGTCCTAGGAGCAGAGTAACTTTGCAGGTTTTTGGATGGATTTTTCCACAGGTGTAATGAGTTCTAATTCCCTGATCTAATTGTAATCTCCAGTGTTGACATAATGGAATGTGAAGCAGGATTTGGGCAATAGATTTTTACTGGGAAACATATCAGACAATTTTGATGTAATTTTTTTTGTTGGACACAAAGAACAATATGCAAAATGCATCTATATAGATGTTTAGATATAAATAAATATGTGGTACCTGTTCTATTTTTGGCACTGTCCATTGCCAGCAATAGATGATTACCTAAGTGCTATAATTGACATATCCAGAGGAAGCCGGGATTAGAATCAAGAGAATTTAGAGTTCCTGCTTATGTGACCTTGGGCAAGTCACTGACTTATTTTGAGCTTTGATCAATAAGAAAAGATGCATTTTAGGGAATACTCACCATGTGTCAGGCACATTACAGATATTACTTATAAACCTGAGAGCAACCCTGAGAGGTAGGTAAATATACTAAGTGATCAGCTTAGGACCACACTGCAGGTCAGCGCCAGAATCTAAGGTTGGATGTAATCTGGTTTCTTCAAAAACCCACAGTCTTTCCATTTTATTTCTGTTTCCTTTTTTTCTTTCTCTCCCTTTCTTCTCTCTCTCTCTCTTTCTTTTCCTTTTTTTCTTTCTTTTCTTCTTCCTTCTTTCCTTTCTTTTTTTAATTAAAGTATAGTTGATTTACAGTATTGTGTTAGTTTCAGGTGTACTACAAAGTGATTGTTATATATATAATAATCTGAAATACCTAATTCTCCACTAGAGGTTATTATCTTTCTTTTTTATAATTGAAATACAGTTGATGTACAATATTATGTTAATTTCAGGTATACTCCAGAGTGATTTGATATTTGCATACATTATGAAATGATCACCACGATAAGTCTAGTAACCATCTGTCTCCATATAAAGTTATTACAATATCATTGACCATCTTCCTTATGCTGTTTATTATATCCTCGTGGCTTATTTATCTTATAAGCGGAGGTTTGTACCTCTTAATCCCCTTCACCTGTTTTGTCCTCACAATGTCTTTCCCCTTTGGTGAGTACCTGGTTTCTCTGTATTGATGAGTCTGTTTTCATTTTGTTTGGTTTGGTTTTTTGTTGTTGTTGCTTTTTAGATTCTGCATATAAGTGAAATCATATAGTATTTGTCTTTCTTTGTCTGATTTATTCCACTTAGCATAACATCCTCTAGATCCACCCGTGTTGTCATGAATGGCAAGATTTCATCTTTTTTATGGCTGAGTAATATTCTATTTGTGTGTGTGTGTGTGTGTATCATATCTATATATCACACCTTTATCCATTCATCTTTAATAGACACTTAGGTTGCTTCCATGTCTTGGCTGTTGTCAATAATGCTGCAATTAACATAGAGGTGTCTATATCTTGTTTCCTTTTTAAAATGGAGATAAAAATAAAAATGCTTACCAACTTCTAACATTGTTTTAAGGTTGAAACCAGCTAAAATAAGTGTAAAAAGTTTGAAATCTGTTAGTTACTGTGATTATGAGCATTATTTGTGTTAGCATGGACATTTTTTAGGAGCCTGAATAAAACTATATGTGCTTATTGTTACCACAACTCTTATTACACACATACATTTATTGGGCTCTGTTCACTTGTTGGTCTCCTGCACTGGACTGTGAACATCTTGGGAGAAGGGATCTTGATGACCTATTTGGTTGTATATTGCTAATATCTGATACAATGCTTGGCACAGATTTAAGTGCTCAATATTTGTTGTACTTCAAGGAAAGTATGGACAATCTTCAGTCTGTCACTATACAGAATATTTCTATATTTAGAGCCATGTCTGTATCTCAAGAATTTGTCTTCTAAATTGCAACATTACAAAAAGATTTGGAAAAATATGTGTCAACATATTAACAAGAATTACGAGTGAATTATCTTTTTCTCCTCTTCCATTTTCTAATTTTCTTTAATAAATGTATTTTATTCATTCAATTAAGTTTTTTTTTAAGTTTTTATTTATTTATTTATTTATTTTTATATTTATTTTTGGCTGTGTTGGGTCTTCGTTTCTGTGCGAGGGCTTTCTCTAGTTGCGACAAGTGGGGGCCACTCTTAATCGCGGTGCATGGGCCTCTCACTATCGCGGCCTCTCTTTTTGCGGAGCACAGGCTCCAGATGCACAGGTGCAGTAGTTGTGGCTCACGGGCCTAGTTGCTCTGCGGCATGTGGGATCTTCCCACACCAGGTCTCGAACCCGTGTCCCCTGCAACCACTGCACCACCAGGGAAGCCCCTCAATTAAGTTTGTGATTGTTTTGTTTATTTTCACTAGAAGGAGTAGCATCAATCCACTGAAAACCAGATACATTAATACCATTAATTTTTTAGTTAATTTCTGAGGTCCAGAGACATGAAAGGGCTGGAATGGAAGAAGAACAACAAAAAAAAGGCTTTAGACTTGGTGCCTGAGCTGGGCCAAAGAAGGGGGAATTTCCTAGGTTGCACAGGGGTCTTTATAAATTGTAGAATTTCAGATTTGTATGAGGGGAAATTGAGGTTCACTCTTCCATGGCATCAGCTTCCAGAAATTCTTCCCAGAGCCTCTCACAATGGCTGCATGTCTTCTGCTTCAGGATTTCCAAGGACAGGAACACAGGCTACTGTGCAGGAAATCTCATTCCATTATTGGTTGGAATGGATGTGACAATGCACCCTAAGTAGAGTTAAACATCTGCCTCTCCCAAGTTTTGACCATTGGTCACATTTAGGTCCTCCAGTGCGAAACAGAATACACAAAAGATGATTTCTACTTCCCTGAGTCTCTTATCTACACCCAGCTGCACACACACTATCTGTTAAGCTCTTCTCAGACATACTGGCTCTCAGCTCTCTCACATCTTGGTTGCTGATTTCTGGACACAGACTTTATGGGATGATGAAGGGCATAGGTTTGGGAAGCACATGGATTCGAGTTCTAACCTGGACTCGTTCTCCTATGTGCAATGTAAAGACCAGTTAATGCAATAGTAAAAATAATAATAATAATGATAAATGATAATGATGGTGAGAATAACAACAGCTACGTTTTGCGGTGCTTATTATACACCAGGCACTGAGCAATGAGCTTTACTAGCAAGATTTCATTTCATCCTCAGACACTGAGTTTTGATTTCTCCACTGTACTATGAGGATAGCAATAGTAATCCACATTGAGTTGTGGCATGGTTTAAATAACATAATGCATGTAAAGTGCTTAGAAGAGAGCCTGGCCACAATGAACACTTCATAAAGATATAATAATAATAATAACCATGACACCCACAAAGGGTCATTATGCCCTAAATGAGGTCACTTCTCTGCAGAATATGGTGAGATAGCAGCTCTTCTGTCAATATGGCAGGGAGTTCACTGGTGCAAATGGGACTCAAGTTCATTAATAGCAAGTGAGGCAGAGGCGCAAGAAGAGCACAGGGCTGTAGTTCCAGATCAAGGTGAACTGTGTAGCCATTCTGCCTGGAGTCAAGGATCTGAAATTGAGTATTTTAATTTGTGGTTGTATTTTGTATTTTTTTTTTCAGAATAGCCTGCTGGTTTCTGGTGTCCGTGTAGACGGGCCCCACAAATGTCTTCTTCCAATAGAGTGAAGGGATTAAGAACATGAGCTCTGGAGTCAAACTACCTGAGTTCAAATTGTCTCTTTAGACCATACCAGCTGTTTTATTTGGACAATTTTCTTAACCTCTCTGTGTCTTAGTTTTCTCATCTGTAAAATGGTGATAGCAATCATATGTACCTTCAAGAGTTGATTTGAGGATTCGATGACTTAATAGGTATAAAATACCTAGGGTAAGGCATGAAAAGTGTTGGGCATTTTTCTTTTGGCAAAATAAAGGAAAGGCAGGGTCAGAATTATTCTTCCCAGATCAGCCAGCCCTGAAGAAAGAGCTTTAAATAAGTCTCAGTGTAGCGCACACACACACATGCACACACACACACACACACACACCCCTCCAGCCTCTGAGCTATGGAACAGCCACCTCTTTTGAAAATGTCATGTCCAAGACATCCTTGGTCTTGCTGCACTGCAGGACCATGCATTATGAAATTGCCTCTTGCTGCAGGAAAGCAGGATGCAGCAATATTAAAATGCCTGCATGAGGCAGAATATAAAGTGGAGGTCAGAAGCAGAGCCGTAGCAAAAATCCACAGGCTGGTGCATAATCAAAGTTCAGCCCTTTTATCATATTAAGAGTTATTTCTATTCCCATTTTATAAACAGGCAAAGAGCCTGAATTAGAGTAGTGGGAACGTAAATTTATCTCCTAATACTACAGTCTGATCTTGGATGTGTGTGTGTGTGTGTGTGTGTGCGTGTGCTTGTGATACATTTTTCTTTTTTAAAATAAATTTATTTAACTTATTTATTCATTTTTGGCTGCACTGGGTCTTCGTTGCTGTGCCTGGGCTTTCTCTAGTTGCAGCGAGTGGGCTCTGCTCTTCGTTGCGGTCCGCGGGCTTCTCACTGTGGTGGCTTCTCTTGCTGCGGAGCATGGGCTCTAGGCACGCGGGCTTCAGTAGTTGTGGCACACGGGCTTAGTTGTTCTGCGGCATGTGGGATCTTCCCGGACTACGACTCGAACCCATGTACCCTGCATTGGCAGGCGGATTTTTAACCACTGTGCCACCAGGGAAGTCCCTGTGATACATTTTTCTTAAATTTATTTTCAAATATCCTTATGATATTGTTCAAGATAATTGATGGTGAAGGTATAGGAGATTTTTCAGTAACACCCAAACAAAGCCAGACTCAAATCATGTAAATTGCTTCATTCGTGGGGATAAAACTAAATTGCTTGGCAAGGCAGTGAGTCAGAGAGAACAGAAAAGATCCAGAGGGAGCAGTGGAGGAATGATCAGTACATTTTCCTTATTATTTCTGCATTTGTTAAAATGGAACGTATCCTTCTCCTATTTTATATTCTTAGCTGTATACACAAGGCAATCAATGGCTTTATAAATAAGTCTATTTTTATTATGAATATGAGACTTCTCAGGAAAAGGAACAGAAAATCACTTTCCAGTCTAGTCTCAAAATCAATTGTTTCCAAATTATTTTTCTTACAAAACGTCTATTTGTCTCTTGGAATTTTCTTTCATTTACCACCACGCTTGTCTCTTTTTCAAAGGTATTCCACTAGTTCTTTTGACACTTGTGATCTGTATTATAGAATCAAACCCTTAGATATGTATTATCTTTTTTCTTCATCAAGACTGTAAGATCCCTGAAGATAGGGTACGTCTTCTACTTCTCTCTGCCCTATGGAATGTAGCACAGGGTCAGCAATGTAATAGGCCTACAGGAAAATATTGAGCGCCTCACAATTTTCAGAGCACTATCACACACTAATAATATATTGAATGCCTATTATGTGTCAGGGAGTGAGCTGATTTCATGTCATTTGATCTGCCTCCATAGCAACTGCCCCAGTCATCAAGCTGTATCTCCCCACTCCTTCCCCCCCCCAAGGTGCTGTCATCCCCTTACTTTTTGCCACTCAACTAAATCTTCAAAGCTCACTCATAGTCCCGTCTTTTTACCTTACTACTCCAGCTCCCATAACTTCAAGTTGTTTTGCATCACTTGTACCTGTCATCAATAGCAAACATATCCTTTTGCAACAAATGTCCTGCTTCAAAATGCCCTCTAATTATTTATACAGGTAAGTTTTGTCTTTTCAGCTACACAAAAAATGGATTCCTTCATATCCTTATTGATTGATTTCTAACAAATCGTAAGACAGTCCATGATGGGTGAAAAGGACACAGGACTCATCATTTTTCTCTACTCTGCTTCTTCTTCTCTTCTCCATCTCAATGAGAGGCATCGCCAAGCCCTAAGTTGCCAGCCCTGAACCTGCTGGTTGCCAGAGTGATAGCCAGGGGTCATCCTTGAATCCTTGATGGTCACCCCCTCAAGGGGTGAACTAAGAAGAGGCAAAGGGCACTTGAAGGTTATCTTCTTGATTCTCAGCCCAGCTGGCCATGTAGGAAGACGTCAGAGTCTGAGGATAGAAGTTGCTCTTGGGTGCAGTTTGTATCTTTGGCAGGAGCTCCTTGTATCCTTTCCTGGGAAAGTGAATGAAAGACAGAGTGCAAGAGAAAGAATAAAAGGGACCCCAGTGGATACCATCACCTGGGCTGGTTTAATACCTTGCACTTGCACTGCCCTCTGCCTGGCAAGCCTTGTCCCCAATTAATTGCATGATTGCATCCTCACCTCCTTACAAGTGAGGCCACTTCTGACATGATGTGACATCCCCCCTCCCCATGTGGCAGTCACCATGACACTTGTCCTGCTCTATTTTCTTGCGCTGCATTCATTCACCATTTGTCATTCTGTATATTTACTTGTCATATCCTCTGGGAAGACTTCCCTAATCCCAGAATGGTCCATTCCCTCATGTGGGCTTGCAAAATTATCTTGTATTGTAATTGTTTCTTAATTTTCTGTCCATCTCCGACATTCTACCATGTAAGTTCCCAAGGGCAGGAATTTTGCTTGGTTCACTGCTGTATCCCTGGTAGTAGATTTTACTACTGCAATTTCACAGATGAGAAAACCAAGGCAAGAGGTCTGAAGAGACTGGCCAAAAGTCATGCATTAGTAAGTGCCAGAGACATCATTAGAACAGGCATTCTACTCCCTCGATGGTTTGTTGGTTATTTAAT
The DNA here is from genome assembly GCF_964341445.2 of Mesoplodon mirus. Classification (NCBI taxonomy): domain Eukaryota; kingdom Metazoa; phylum Chordata; class Mammalia; order Artiodactyla; family Ziphiidae; genus Mesoplodon; species Mesoplodon mirus. The sequence goes on from NC_138992.1 coordinate 9,213,269, forward strand.
TAATTGATTAATGCTTCTTCTCTTTCAACAAAGATTAATTGAAAGACTTGTGTGCTCTGTATGACATAGAAGAGTGAATGATACAGAGACCCTGCTACACACAGTTCATGGTCGTGGTGTCATGGAAGAGAAATAAGCATAAGCAACTCCAAAACATGGTGATTGTGGAAGTAGAGAAGTAGTGCTAACCCTTTCAGGGTGGGTGGTCCAGGAAAGGCTTTTCAGCTGTGACATCTACAATGAACCCCTCAGAATGAGTGAGAGTAAGTCCATCAGTAAGCCGGGAAAGGGGGGCTCGGGAAGCATCAGGTGCAAAGTTCTCCTGGGGCCTCCTGGGCTGTATTAAGACATCGAGGCATTGTCTTAAAGGAAGGGAAGCCAATGAGGGCTGGAGAGATGAAGAGAATTTCAACAGGGAAGAAGGGAGTGAGCAGGTGATTTCCTGGGAAAGAGACGCCCAGAAACCCCTAAAGGCCAGGTAGTGTTTGTAGATAGCGTGACTGTGGGTTAGTAAACAGGGAGACAGGACTGGAGACACGGCTCAGGAATCTCATTGGATGTGGCTTCCACCCTTTTCCTGACCCTCCCCTTGCAGATGTTAATCTGGAAAGTGGGATTCTGTAGAGATAACTGAATTTGGGGAACATTTGTCTGCTTCACGCATGTTTTCAGGAGAGAGGAAAAGTGGCGAGATAGGGGACGGGCAGAGCATTTTGGAGGCGAGGTTTTGCACGGCATCCTTCTGTCTACAACCCCTGCTCTTGCACTTACTGTCAGCTCTGGAGGAGCAAGGGCAGTGCCTCTGCTGGGCAGTAGGTGGTGCCATTGCCTCTGTCTCAGAACTGTGAGGTTGAAGAACCATTTGACAAATTCGTTTCTTCTTTGCTCTGGGGATCTCAGTCTCAGGAGTGATATCTTGTAACCTATGTAAGGAGGAAGGAGGGAAAGATGACTAACAGGTATTGAGATGCTTTTCCATGCCAGGCATGTGCTAGGCAGGTTGAAATGTGGAATCTTAGTCTGCACATCAACTCCATGACCTTCCTCCTCCTCCAATCGTGTTTCTTCCCACACTCCCTTCTTCTTCTGCCGCCCACCCCCCACCCTTCTATCTTAATTTTCACCATCACCATTGCAACCACCATCTACCGAGGACTTTGTCAGAGCCAGGCACCAAGCTGAACCCTTTCAGGCGTGAGTTCATTTTATCTTCACAAGAAACTTCTTTCCTAGGTTCCATTACTGTTTTCTTTTTGCAGATAAGGAAATGGAGCCTCAGAGAGATAAAGTCATCTTTCAAGATCACACAGTAATAAGTGGTAGAGAAAAAGTTTGGCACTAGTTCAGCCTTCTTCAACGGTAAGGCTCTGCTTTTTCTGTTACATGATGTTATTCATTTTTGAAAGTTTAGATTGACAAACACAATTCCTCCCCCAAACATATAGCTAAAAACTTTGGTCCTTTGTTCCCCAACACAGACTAAGGACTGCATTATATCGAGACTCAGGCTTATTTGCATCTTTGGAGTAATGTGAGGGAATGTCAAAATGGCCCTTCCCCATATCACAGATGTTCACATCTGGAATCTTGAGACCAAGGCGACCCTGTGTCTCCTTGTCCTTGCCTTCTCTTGTTTCAGCTGATTCCACTGTTAGCTGTGTACATGCAAGTCCTTTGGTAGATTGCACGCTCATCCGTTATTCCTTAATTCATTCACCCCTTCATTCAGTAGTTATTTTGGCTAACATAATGAACAGGTACTATATGCCAGGTGATGTTCTAGAAAGGCACAGTTTAATCAAATAGAGTCCTTGGTCTAAAGGAGTTCACAGTCTAGTAGAAGAGACACAGCAGTGACTACACTATTATAACACAGTGTGATAAGTGCTATGATACAGGAGGGTCATGTGATGCTGAGGGAGCCCCCAGCAGGGGCACCTCTTGTGTGCTCAGTACAGCGCCTGGCACTTAGCAGGGGAGCAACGAAAGTCTGTCAAGGGACTGAATGAATAAACCCAACCTGGATGTCAGAGAAAGCTTTCTGGGGGAAGAGAAGCCATATCTGAGAGCAGAAGGAAGGGAGAGGGCTAGCCAGGTGAAAGTGGTGGATCAGGGTTGGGACGAAGGGGCACGTGATATCAAGGCAGCATGTGCCTCGAACTCTCCCAGGTTCTGGAACACGTGCCCAGCTCAGGATATTGTGCATAGTAGGTGCTCAGTGAAACCATAGGGACCCTGTAGGGTCTTCTATTCAGACCTCTGTTGTACAACTGCAGGAAGCAGATTCTACCACTCTCTTGCATTGTGTGCACAGGGCAGTCACAGCCTGCAATGCAGATGCTGCCTTTGAGTTGAGCAATGTGGTGCCACTTCCTCGGAATCCAAATGTCTCTGTCTGTCCTTTTTGATGCTGCCTGTTATCTGGTTCCACCATGCTTAGTCTCCCTGTTGTCTGGAGTCTTCTCAGTACACACCCTTTGCTCCTGCAAAGCCAGCTCTTCTCTGTTTCCTTTATTTCTTTTTAAAATTGAAATAGAGTTGACTACAATATTATGTTACTTTCAGGTATACAACATAGTGATTCAACATTTAAATACATTATGAAATGAGCATCACGGTAAGCCTAGTTACCATCTGTTCCCGTACAACGTTATTACAGTACCACTGACGATATTCCCTATGCTGTGTCATACATCTCCATGACTTATTTATTTTATAACTGAAAGTTTGTGCCTTTTCTTTCCCTTACCTATTTTGCATACCCGACCCCCTCCTCTCTGGCAACCACTTTTTTATTCTCCACATTTATGAGTCTGTTTTGGTTTGGTTTGGTTTGTTCACTTGCTTTGTGTTTTAGATTCCACATGTAAGTGAAATGGTATGGTATTTGTCTTTCTGTGTCTGACTTATCTCACTTAGCATAATTACACTCTTTAGGCCCATCCATGTTGTTGCAAATGGCAAGATTTCATTCCTTTTTATGGCTGAGTAATATTCTACTCTGTATATATAACACATCTTCTTTATCTATTCATTTATTGATGGACACTTAGGTTGCTTCTATATCTTGGCTATTGTAAATAATGCTGCAATGAACACTGCAGTGAATATATCTTTTTGAATTAGTGTTTTTGTTTTCTTTGGATAAGTACCCAGGAGTGGAATTGCTGGATGATATGGTAGTCCCATTTTTAACTTTGAGGAACCTCCATACAGTTTTCCGTAGTGGCTGCACGAAGTTACAGTCCCACCAACAGTGCACTAGAGTTCCCCTTTCTCCACGTCCTTGTCAACACTTGTTATTTGCTGTGTTTTTGATGATAACCATTCTGACAAGTGTGAAGTGATAGCTCATTGCAGTTTTGATTTGCATCTCCCTGTTGGTTAGTGATGTTGAGCATCTTTTCACGTGTCTGTTGGCCATTTGTATGTCTTTGGAAAAATGTCTCTTTGGGTCCTCTGCTCATTTTTAAATTGGATTGTTTGGGGTTTTTTGTGATGCTGAGTTGTATGAATTCTTTATATATTTTGGATATTAACCCCTTACTAGATATGTGTTCTTCTCTGCTTTCTGCACATACATTTTCACTCTCCATGGCTTTCCTTATGCAGTCATCTCCATGTAGAACATCCTTCCTCTCTTCTGTGTGCTTGAGTCCTTCCAGTTCTGTAAATGCCACCTCCTTCAGGAAGTCTTCTCTGATAAGCCCAGTCCCAGATGATCTCTACCATTTCTAAATCCCTCTACTGTTCTATAGCCATGACCAGATAGCTTACTACTTGGATTCTCTAATCTTTGTTTCCTCATTTGTAAATTGGAGCTAAAAAGAAACACAAATCCATCTCAAAGAGTTGTCGTGATTGGACTCCCTGAACCCCATCTCTCTCACCTCTGATTTGTCTTTCAGTTGGCATGGTGGGCATCCCTTTTACTCCCCTCTTCACCTTGTCATGGCCTCTCATCAACTTCAATGCAAAGCCCAAACTCTCAGCATGGCACACCTGACATTCAGCCCCATAAACATTCATTCCATAAACATTTTTGAGTACCATGTACCAGGGACTGTTCTAAGTGCTGGGAAAACTACAAGAAAGACTGGTGACCCCTTTTCTAGAGGGATTCACCACTTCTGCCCCTCCCCTACAATCCAACCACACTGAACTAGTGAGGGTCTCAGATCTCACCATTATGTTTCAACCCCTGGACCTTTGAACGTGCTATTCTCTCTGCCTGGAGTTCCTCCACCCACTTCCCCCAGTCTTCCTGGAAGACAATCCTTAATTTTCTCATTCCTACTCAAGTGAATTTACTTTTATGAAAAGCCTACCCTGAACCTATTAAGCAGAGTTATATTCCTCTTCTCTCCCTCACTCCCCCATGCACCCACTGCAGCTCCTCCAGCTCTCTACCCACTCCCAACATTTCTTTGCTTACACTGTCTGCCTGCAGAGGACATGGGCTGTGGTTTACTCAGTCACCAAGCTAGCACCTGGCAGAATGCTTCACTCCTCCTCCTTGCCATCAACCATTGTTTCTTACATGGTGTCAAGCCTCATCTAACCTTCAGAGACATTATGTAAGTCCTGTTAGTATACCTATTTCATAGATGAGAAAACTGGGTGCAAGAATAGTTAAGGAACTTGTCCAAGGTTACCTGGCTGGTAAGTATCAGAGCCAGGATTTGAACCCGTGCAGTCTGACTTCAGAGCCCGTGCTCCTATCACCCAGCATGCCCTCAACCAATAAACACGTTGAGTGAGTGAACTGTGATTTGCAACAATTGTTCCATCGTTTCACAATCATGTGTGAGTATCCTCTACCCAGTGCTTTCCAAACCACTTGTAGTGAAGGAGTGGGTTTTTTTGTTTGTTTGTTTTTAAGTTCCCATTTTCTCTAGACCAATACTTTTTTACTTTACAATAAAAAATGAATCACTGGGGAAATGATCATACACTAGGATAGTGTGATGGTATCAGATTGCTTTAAATGTTTGTAAATATTGACTCTCAGCTCCTGTCTTTAACATTCGGACTGTCTTTGAACAACTCTGCTCTATCCGACTGCCCGCTCAGGCTAGCCTTAGGTTGAAGGTGGATTGCACAATGAATCTGGATTATTTGACTGAGGGTTTTGAGGAAAAAGAATGGAAAGCTGAAAATCCTGTGAATTTTTACCATGAGGCAGATGGTCACCTGGGCTTCTGTGCAAAGAGAAGCATTCCATTCTCTGGAGGGTGGTCCTGACCCGAATCCTAGAGGCCATTTAAAGATGTCTTCTTACAGTTGGATAGAAAAATGAGGCCATGACATTAAAACAGTCAAAACTGCTATTTAAAATGAATATACTTCTCTTTCACACTCAGACTGGTTTTAGGAAAGGGATGATGAACTCTTCTACTGATTCAATAAGACAGTTGTATTATTGACGAGTTCTCTGGTAGAACATTATATTTTGAAAAATCTCATTTTGAGGTTTTTCATTGCACTTTAACATACTTGTTATTTTTGATGATAAATAGCAGGAGATTATGAGGAAGCAGGGTTGGGGAAATACACTGGATGCAAAAGTATAAATAGCATCAGACATTGTACCTTGAAAGGACCCATAGAGGTCTGGCTCAAGGCTTTCATTTTCCAAGTGTGGAAACTGAGCTCCTGGGAGGGTTGGTGCCAGGAGCACAGATACACATATTTTGTTAATAAACAAGCTGGGATGAAAAGCCTGATTCCTGGGCATACCAGGCAAACATTTGTTGAGTATTAGGGTCTCTTCAAAAGCTCCAGGGGTGAGAAGGGAGAAGCAGAAGCTTCCTGTGCTGGTCCACCATGTACTCCACTGGTGTTCCTGGATGGGTCTACACCACACGCTTTCACAGTCTTCACAGCAAGTTCCCAAGGAACTAATGAGATAATGCCCAGAAGTGGTTGACATCCTTCCAAAGTTAAAGTATGGGCTAATTCCTGCATACATAAAGTCCCAATTAATGGCCTGAATAAGGAATGTTTCTGACTTAACTGTATGATTGGCTATTTTTCAAATACAGGTAAATACTGTTGTGATTATTCATGAAGTTTAAATTATGTACTATTAGAGTAGCTCTTTTTCATCTATTTTCCTAGTTAATGATACTCAAAAGACAAGTACAATCATATAGGGATCAGCCAAATAATTTGATGTTAAAATAAGTTCTCTTATTTGAAAGACTGTAAACCACAGGTATAGGGGACAGTGTGTTGAAAACCACTGTGAACTTGGAAGAACACAGGTGCTACATTGCTCATCACGCCCAGGGTGGGCGAGAAGCACATTGGAGCAGACAGAGGTGGGGAGTGATGGCTTCTGAGAGCTTAAGATGCATTGAAGCACAGCGATTAAGAGCACTGGTCTTACGGTCAGATGCTCTTGGGTTTAGATTCTTCTTTTTCTACTTACTACCTGTGTACACCTGGACATGCTGTATGACCTCTCTGAGTCGGTTCCCTCGTCTGTAAAATGGGACTTATAATACCTATTTCATTGGGTTGTTGTGAGAATTAAGTGAAATCGTGGGCCTAATACGATGCGGGGATCATAGTAAATATTTTAGCAATGGTGAATATCACTCCACCTCTACCACCACCACCATCACTATGACAACCACCACCATCAATATCACCAGCACCTTCCAGGCTACAGAATGTAACCTTGTTAATTTCCCTGAAAGTGATCTCAGTCCTTCCTTACAATCTTACTTAGCACTTCCCCCCATTATCCATGTGTCATCTGTGACTGACAGGAAGTATTCAGGGCATTTTGAGTCTAAAGTCTCACTTTTTTCCCCTTCTCTTACCTATTGCTGTTTGGCTACCTCATTGCACAACTGCCACCTCCTTCTGCCTCTGTTTTCCCACTATGGGCTTTTGGGGTGGGCGCCATCTGCAATTCTGCTTTGCTTGAGTTCACGAGCTGAACCCAACAGAAAGCACATCAGCTGCCTCAGTCCGGCCATCTGATGAAGTAAGTCTTTCTGCCCGTGAATCCGATGTGCATATGACAAGAGTAAACTCTGAATTGTCATCGTCCTCTCCTCTGACCTATGGTACCATCTGCAGGCCTTGGCATCTGCCTCTATGTCGAGGCCTGGCATTCTAGTTCTTGATGAGGTGGGGACTGGATATCATCTGGAAACTAAGTCTGTTTGACTCGGCTTTGATGTCCTGCATAGTTTGGGCCAGACTCATATTCCAGAGGTCTGGACACTTCCTTCCATGAATGTATATGGTACCACCTGGTAGCCTAGGTAAGTGTGCAAAATAACCCGAATTATGTTTGCCAGTGCCATTCTGTATTAGTCAGGACTTTTTGGTGTCTGAGGCAAAACTACATTCAAGCCCACTTAAATAAAAGATTTTACTATAGTCTCACATAACTGAAAAAAAGTTTTGAAGATACTTTGAGCTTGGCTGGATCTAGGTGCTCATACTTTGTCCCTGGGAAATCTCTCCCTCTCTTGGCTCCTGTCTCTTCTATGTTGGCTTCTTTCTCAGACAGGCTCACCCTAGTGCTGGTCCTGCCTGTGCTCAGCTTCTTCCCTGTCTTCTCAGCAACTCCCAATGGGGACAGAGATTACCTTATAATCCCCACAAATGTCTTGTGATTGATGTCTATTGTCTATTGTGCTGATGTGAATCACTGTGTCCATCCTTGAGTCCATCACCATGACCAAGGAGGTGAAGTATATGGTGTCCATCAGTCTGGGGCATATGGTTATCTCTAGAGCGAGGGGAAGGGGTCAGCCCTTGGCAAACCACATAGCCAGAGATGGGGAAGGGTGGTCAGAAGTAAGAAAGGAACCTCACAGAGGTAACATCAATTTATTGGCAGAACTGTGTCTCTTGGGGTGTCTGTAGAGGGGAATCTGTTTCCTTCCCTTTCCCGTCTTCTAGAGGCTGCCTGCATCCCTTGGCTCAAGGCCCATCCCTTCATCCTCGAAGTCAGCGATCACATCCCTCTCTCCTCTCTTCTGCTCTCACATGTCCTCTGACTCTTCTGCCTCCATTTCCCTTTTTTAAAGGACCTTTGTGATCACACTGGGCCCATCCAGATAATCCAGGATACTCTTCCTATTTTGAGGTCCTTAACTTAATCATGTCTGTAAAATCCCTTTTACCCTTGCAAATTAACATATTCACGGGTTCCCAGGATTATGATGTGGACATCTTTGGAGAGCTCTTACTTTGCCTACCACAGACATTATCACCATCTATGCTCCCTTGGGAAAGTTGCTAAGTCTCGGTGTTCCTACTTGAAAAATGAGCCTAATAATAACACCACTATCATAAAATTGTTATGAAGATTAAATGTGAAAGCACTTGTGAAGAATTTAGGGCAATAGGTACCACATAGTAAGTGCTTATTAAATCATAGATATTATTATTATGCTTTGTGAAGTGATTCTCTTTTCAGCATTCAGGAGGAGTGGTGGGGAGCAAGGGGGCAAAAAGGAGAGTTAAAGACTAGGTCTCTGATCTACTTTTTTTTTTCTGATTCTTCTGGTAGAAGTTCAGACATTGGACTGGTCTACTCTTGCCTTTTTCTCAATCTAGGGACTTGGATCAATTTTTCAACAAAGGAAAATAATTGTTTGCCACAATCAGAAATAGAAATTTAATTTCATGGAAAGTGTGCACATGTCAGTGTGCATTTTGGGGAATAAGGGTGTGGAGGATGTATGGAAAAAAATATAAAATGTCTTCGCCCAAGGGTATAATGGTTAGAACAGCAGAACACGAATGCTGGGTCTTCTTTTATTTATTTATTTATTTTTGTCCTCATAAGGAATATCTGAATCTGCCAAAGCAATCTGGTTTTTCATTTAGAGGGATCACAGGTATTACTTCCAAATATTGCTCTGAATAAAACTTCATTGAAAATGTAATCAAAATGAAAAATTTCTCTGCAAGCTGGGGTCACAGTTATAAAGGGACGTTTGTTTATCCCTCCACCGTGATGGGGTCTTATGCAGGCACACCTGGGGGGTGGTGTTTGTCACATTACTCACTGTCTCTGCTGGGAGGTGGTCCCTCACCTCCCGCATCTGGCTGCACTGTAGAAGCAGAGAGCGATCCTTTACTGGGGAGGCCCGCCAGACAGGTCCCTTTTGATTTCACCTCAGAATCCCTGCTTTCTGAGAGCTTTCATTGCTTGTCAGGCAATGGGAGTTTCCCTGCTTCAGAAGATGGCTCTTCCTGTGTGCTGGTTACGTAAGAATGTCCTGAATGCAGTCGCTAGTCTCTGGCTTTGATAGCCCCAAATTCTTTCCCCATGTCTCCTGCTTGGAGCTGGACTGTGCAAAGCAGAAATCCAGAACTCTGGGGTGATGATACTGGGATGGATCGTGCTATTTGGTGTTATTTAAAGAGAAGTAACTATGCCATTCCATGAGATGCTTGATAGAGACAGAACGCAACATCCATCTAGAACCATAAGACTGTTAGGGACAGAATGATGTCCCCCTAAAATTCATAGGTTGAAATTCTAATCCCCAGTATCTCAGGATGTGACTGTATTTGGAGACAGTGTCCTTCGAGAGGTGATTAAATTAAAATGAGGTCATTTGGGTGGGCCCTGATCCAATCTGACCGGTTTCCTTATAAGAAGGACACAGCTGCACAGAGGGAAGAGCATGTGAAGATACAGAGAAAAGACGGCTGTCTACAAGGCAAGGGGAGAGGCCTCAGAAGACACCAACCCTGGTAACACCTTGAGCTCAAACTTCTAGCCTCCATTCTGAGAAAATAAATTTCTGTTGATTGAACCACCCAGTCTTTGGTATAACAGCACACCTAGAATTTAAATGCAATCTCCTTTGTGCAACATTAAGGAAAGCATTAGATTTCTCTGAGTCCCACTTTTCACATCTGAAAAATGTGGTTAATTATAATCCCTGTTCTACCAAAGTCACAAGGTTATTGGTGAGGATTCAATAGTATCTACTGAGAGGTTCTCTTATGTGCATCTCACCCAGCACAAGCAGACGAGAAGTAAATGGGCTTGTGATTTCTGGGCTAGCCACTGTCTAAGCCAGATGGTGAGTAGACCTCATTTCTTGGGCCATGTTTGAATGAGGGGTTGTGACATCTAGGAGTGGTGAGATGAGACGGGTCATAAGATTATGTGAAAATTCAGTGTGAAACATGCCTCAGTGGAGTTGAAATGGACATACCGAGGGCTTAGGAAAGGGAGGCAGTGAGTATGCTTTTTACTTTTCAGCTTAAGTTGGAGGTCATTTGCTCTATGACATCTTCCACTATGAAATCAGCTGACACTTTAAAAATTTTTTCTTTAGGGGCTTCCCTGGTGGCGCAGTGGTTGAGAATCTACCTGCCAATGCAGGGGACACGGGTTCAAGCCCTGGTCTGGGAAGATCCCACATGCCATGGAGCAACTAGGCCCGTGAGCCACAACTACTGAGCCTGCGCGTCTGGAGTCTGTGCTCCGCTACAAGAGAGGCCGCGATAGTGAGAGGCTCGCGCATCGCGATGAAGAGTGGGCCCCACTTGCCGCAAATAGAGAAAGCCCTCGCACAGAAACGAAGACTCAACACAGCAAAAATAAATAAATTAATTAATAAACTCCTACCCCCAACACCTTCTTTAAAAAAAATTTTTTTTAACAATCGCTTAATCTTTTTTTTTTGCATTTTATTGGAGTATAATTGCTTTACAATGGTGTGTTAGTTTCTGCTTTATAACAAAGTGAATCAGTTATACATATACATATGTTCCCATATCTCTTCCCTCTTGCGTCTCCCTCCCTCCCACCCTCCCTATCCCACCCCTCCAGGCAGTCACAAAGCACCGAGCTGATCTCCCTGTGCTATGCGGCTGCTTTCCACTAGCTATCTACCTTACCTTTGGTAGTGTATATATGTCCATGCTCTCTCTCGCTTTGTCACAGCTTACCCTTCCCCCTCCCCTTATCCTCAAGTCCATTCTCTAGCAGGTCTGTGTCTTTATTCCTGTCTTACCCCTAGGTTCTTCATGACATTATTTTTTTCTTAAATTCCATATAAATGTGTTAGCATATGGTATTTGTCTTTCTCTTTCTGACTTACTTCACTCTATATGACAGACTCTAGGTATATCCACCTCATTACACATTTCGTTTCTTTTTATGGCTGAGTAATATTCCATTGTATATATGTGCCACATCTTCTTTTTTTTAATTTTTTTTATTAGTCTCTGCTTTACAACAGAGTGAATCAGTCATACGTATACATCTGTTCCCACATCCCCTCCCTCCTGCGTCTCCCTCCCTCCCACCCTCCCCATCCCACCCCTCCAGGAGGCCACAAAGCACCGAGCCAATCCCCCCGCACCACGCGGCCACCCCCCACCAACCATCCACCCCACTCCCGGCAGTGTATACACGTCTATGCCTCTCCCCCACCCTGTCACAGCACCCCCCTCCCCATATCCCAAGCCCACCCCCAGTAGGTCTGTGTCTCTATTCCTGTTTTACCCCTAAGTTCTTCGTGACATTTTTTTTCTTAAATACCATATATATGTGTTAGCATACGGTATTTGTCTTTCTCTTTCTGACTTACTTCACTCTGTATGACAGACTCTAGGTCTATCCACCTCATTACAAATAGCTCAGTTTCGTTTCTTTTTATGGCTGAGTAATATTCCATTGTATATATGTGCCACATCTTCTTTATCCATTCATCTGATGATGGACACTTGGGTTGTTTCCATCTCCGGGTTATTGTGAATAGAGCTGCAATGAACATTTTGGTACATGTCTCTTTTTGAATTATGGTTTTCTCAGGGTATATGCCCAGTAGTGGGATTGCTGGGTCATATGGTAGTTCTATTTTTAGTTTTTTAAGGAACTTCCATACTGTTCTCCATAGTGGCTGTACCAATTTACATTCCCACCAGCAGTGCAAGAGTGTTCCCTTTTCTCCACACCCTCTCCAGCATTTATTGTTTCTAGATTTCTTGATGATGGCCATTCTGACTGGTGTGAGATGATATCTCATTGTAGTTTTGATTTGCATTTCTCTAATGATTAATGATGTTGAGCATTCTTTCATGTGTTTGTTGGCAGTCTGTATATCTTCTGTGGAGAAATGCCTATTTAAGTCTTCTGCCCATTTTTGGATTGGCTTGTTTGTTTTTTTGCTATTGAGCTGCATGAGCTGCTTATAAATTTTGGAGATTAATCCTTTGTCAGATGCTTCATTTGCAAATATTTTCTCCCATTCTGAGGGTTGTCTTTTGGTCTTGTTTATGGTTTCCTTTGCTGTGCAAAAGCTTTGAAGTTTCATTAGGTCCCATTTGTTTATCTTTGTTTTTATTTCCATTTCTCTAGGAGGTGGGTCCAAAAGGATCTTGCTGTGATTTATGTCATAGAGTGTTCTGCCTATGTTTTCCTCTAAGAGTTTGATAGTTTCTGGCCTTACATTTAGGTCTTTAATCCATTTTGAGCTTATTTTTGTGTATGGTGTTAGGGAGTGATCTAATCTCATACTTTTACATGTACCTATCCAGATTTCCCAGCACCACTTATTGAAGAAGCTGTCCTTTCTCCACTGTACATTCCTGCCTCCTTTATCAAAGATAAGGTGACCATTTGTGCGTGGGTTCATCTCTGGGCTTTCTATCCTGTTCCATTGATCTATCTTTCTGTTTTTGTGCCAGTAACATACTGTCTTGATTACTGTAGCTTTGTAGTGTAGTCTGAAGTCAGGAGCCTGATTCCTCCAGCTCCGTTTTTCATTTGCAAGATTGCTTTGGCTATTCGGGGTCTTTTGTGTTTCCATACAAATTGTGAAATTTTTTGTTCTAGTTCTGTGGAAAATACCAGTGGTAGTTTGATAGGGATTGCATTGAATCTGTAGATTGCTTTGGGTAGTAGAGTCATTTTCACAATGTTGATTCTTCCAATCCAAGAACATGGTATATCTCTCCATCTATTTGTATCATCTTTAATTTCTTTCATCAGTGTCATAATTTTCTGCATACAGGTCTTTTGTCTCCTTAGGTAGGTTTATTCCTAGATATTTTATTCTTTTTTTGTTTGTTTGTTTTTGCAGTACGCGGGCCTCTCACTGTTTTGGCCTCTCCCATTGCAGAGCACAGGCTCCGGATGCGCAGGCTCAGTGGACATGGCTCACGGACCCAGCTGCTCCGCAGCATGTGGGATCTTCCTGGACCAGGGCACAAACCCACGTCCCCTGCATCAGCAGGCAGACTCTCAACCACTGCGCCACCAGGGAAGCCCAAGATATTTTATTCTTTTTGTTGCAATGGTAAATGGGAGTGTTTTCTTTATTTCACTTTCAGATTTTTCATCATTAGTGTATAGAAATGCCAGAGATTTCTGTGCATTAATTTTGTATCCTGCTACTTTACCAAATTCATTGATTAGCTCTAGTAGTTTTCTGGTAGCATCTTTAGGATTCTCTATATATAGTATCATGTCATCTGCAAAAAGTGATGGCTTTACTTCTTTTCCGATTTGGATTCCTTTTATTTCCTTTTCTTCTCTGATTGCTGTGGGTAAAACTTCCAAAACTATGTTGAATAAGAGTGCTGAGAGTGGGCAACCTTGTCTTGTTCCTCATATTAGTGGAAATGCTTTCAGTTTTTCACCATTGAAGACGATGTTGGCTGTGGGTTTGTCATATATGGCCTTTATTATGTTGAGGAAAGTTCCCTCTATGCCTACTTTCTGCAGGGTTTTTATCATAAATGGGTGTTGAATTTTGTCAAAAGATTTCTCTGCATCTATTGAGATGATTGTATGGTTTTTCTCCTTCAATTTGTTAATATGGTGTATCACGTTGATTGACTTGCATATATTGAAGAATCCTTGCAGTCCTGGAATAAACCCCACTTGATCATGGTGTATGATCCTTTTAATGTACTGTTGGATTCTGTTTGCTAGTATTTTGTTGAGGATTTTTGCATCTATGTTCATCAGTGATATTGCCCTGTAGTTTTCTTTCTTTGTGGCATCCTTGTCTGGTTTTGGTATCAAGGTGATGGTGGCCTTGTAGAATGAGTTTGAGAGTGTTCCTCACTCTGCTATATTTTGGAAGAGTTTGAGAAGGATAGGTGTTAGCTCTTCTCTAAATGCTTGATAGAATTCGCCTGTGAAGCCATCTGGTCCTGGGCTTTGGTTTGTTGGAAGATTTTTAATCACAGTTTCAATTTCAGTGCTTGTGATTGGTCTGTTCATATTTTCTATTTCTTCCTGATTCAGTCTTGGCAGGTTGTGCATTTCTAAGAATTTGTCCATTTCTTCCAGGTTGTCCATTTTATTGGCATACAGTTGTTTGTAGTACTCTCTCATGATCTTTTATATTTCTGCAGTGTCCGTTGTTACTTCTCCTTTTTCATTTCTAATTCTATTGATTTGAGTCTTCTCCTTTTTTTTCTTGATGAGTCTGGCTAATGGTTTATCAATTTTGTTTATCTTTTCAAAGAACCAGCTTTTAGTTTTGTTGATCTTTGCTATCATTTCCTTCATTTTTTTTTCATTTATTTCTGATCTGATTTTTATGATTTGTTTCCTTCTGCTAACTTTGGGGTTGCTTTGTTCTTCTTTCTCTAATTGCTTTAGGTGCAAGATTAGGTTGTTTATTCGAGATGTTTCCTGTTTCTTAAGGTAGGATTGTATTGCTATAAACTTCCCTCTTAGAACTGCTTTTCCTGCATGCCATAGGTTTTGGGTCATCGTGTCTCCATTGTCATTTGTTTCTAGGTATTTTTTAATTTCCTCTTTGATTTCTTCAGTGATCCCTTCATTATTAAATAGTGTATTGTTTAGCCTCCATGTGTTTGTATTTTTTTACAGATCTTTTCTTGTAATTGATATCTAGTCTCATAGCGTTGTGGTCAGAAAAGATACTTGATAAAATTTCAATTTTCTTAAATTTACCAAAGCTTGATTTGTGACCCAAGATGTGATCTATCCTGGACAATGTTCCCTGAGCACTTGAGAAAAATGTGTATTCTGTTGTTTTTGGATGGAATGTCCTATAAATATCAATTAAGTCTATCTTGTTAATGTATCATTTAAAGCTTGTCTTTCCTTATTTATTTTCATTTTGGATGATCTGTCCATTGGTGAAAGTGGGGTGTTAAAGTCCCCTATTATGAATGTGTTACTGTTGATTTCCCCTTTTATAGCTGTTAGTATTTGCCTTATGTATTGAGGTGCTCCTATGTTGGGTGCATAAATATTTACAATTGTTATATCTTCTTCTTGGATCGATACATTGATCATTATGTAGTGTCCCTCTTTGTCTCTTCTAATAGTCTTTATTTTTTTTTTTTTTTTTTTTTTTTTTTTTGCTGTACGTGGGCCTCTCACTGCTGTGGCCTCTCCCGTTGCGGAGCACAGGCTCCGGACACACAGGCTCCGCGGCCATGGCTCGCGGGCCCAGCCGCTCCGCGGCATGTGGGATCTTCCGGGATCGGGGCACGAACCCGTGTCCCCTGCATCGGCAGGCGGACTCTCAACCACTGCGCCACCAGGGAAGCCCTAATAGTCTTTATTTTAAAGTCTATTTTTTCTGATATGAGAATTGCTACTCCAGCTTTCTTTTGGTTTCCATTTGCATGGAATATCTTTTTCCATCCCCTTACTTTCAGTCTGTATGTGTCTCTAGGTTTGAAGTGGGTCTCTTGTAGACAGCATATATATGGGTCTTGTTTTTGTATCCATTCAGCCAATCTGTGTCATTTGGTGGGAGCATTTAGTCCATTTACATTTAAGGTAATTATCAGTATGTATGTTCCTATTCCCATTTTCCTAATTGTTTTGTGTTCATTATTGTAGGTCTTTTCCTTCTCTTGTGTTTCTTGCCTAGAGAAGTTCGTTTAGCATTTGTTGTAAAGCTGGTTTGGTGGTGCTGAACTCTCTCAGCTTTTGCTTGTCTGTAAAGGCTTTAATTTCTCCATCAAACCTGAATGAGATCCTTGCTGTGTAGAGTAATCTTGGTTGCAGGTTTTTCTCCTTCATCACTTTAAATATGTCCTGCCAGTCCCTTCTGGCTTGCAGAGTTTCTGCTGAGAGATCAGCTGTTAACCTTATGGGGATTCTCTTGTGTGTTATTTGTTCTTTTTCCTTTGCTACTTTTAATATGTTTTCTTTGTATTTAATTTTTGACAGTTTGATTAATATGTGTCTTGGCATATTTCTCCTTGGATTTTTATGGGACTCTCTGTGCTTCCTGGACTTGATTAACTATTTCCTTTCCCATATTAAGGACGTTTTCAACTATAATCTCTTCAAATATTTTCTCAGTCCCTTGCTTTTTCTCTTCTTCTTCTGGAACCCATATAATTCGAATGTTGGTGCATTTAGTGTTGTCCTTGAGGTCTCTGAGACTGTCCTCAGTTCTTTTCATTCTTTTTTCTTTATTCAGGTCTGCAGAAGTTATTTCAACTATTTCATCTTCCAGATCACTTATCCGTTCTTCTGCCTCAGTTATTCTGCTATTGATCCCATCTAGAGTATTTTTAATTTCATTTATTGTGTTGTTCATCGTTGCTTGTTTCATCTTTAGTTCTTCTAGGTCCTTGTTAAATGTTTCTTGCATTTTGTCTATTCTATTTACAAGATTTTGGATCATCTTTACTATCATTATTCTGAATTCTTTTTCATGTAGACTGCCTATTTCCTCTTTATTTATTAGGTCTTGTGGGTTTTTATCTTGCTCCTTCACCTGCTGTGTGTTTTTCTGTCTTCTCATTTTGCTTATCTTACTGTGTTTGGGGTCTCCTTTTTGCAGGCTGCAGGTTCGTAGTTCCCGTTGTTTTTGGTGTCTGTCCCCAGTGGCTAAGGTTGGTTCAGTGGGTTGTGTAGTTTTCCTGGTGGAGGGGACTAGTGCCTGTGTTCTGGTGGATGAGGCTGGATCTTGTCTTTCTGGTGGGCAGGTCCACATCTGGTGGTGTGTTTTGGGGTGTCTGTGGACTTATTATGAATTTAGGCAGCCTCTCTGCTAATGGGTGGGGTTGTGTTCCTGTCTTGCTAATTGTTTGGCATAGGGTGTCCACCACTGTATCTTGCTGGTCGTTGAGTGAAGCTGGGTGCTGGTGTTGAGATGGAGATATCTGGGAGATTTTC
Source organism: Mesoplodon mirus (assembly GCF_964341445.2). Taxonomy (NCBI): domain Eukaryota; kingdom Metazoa; phylum Chordata; class Mammalia; order Artiodactyla; family Ziphiidae; genus Mesoplodon; species Mesoplodon mirus. The sequence goes on from NC_138992.1 coordinate 9,230,394, forward strand.
GTCGTTTGATATTATGTGGAGCTGGGAGGTCTCTCGTGGACCAGTGTCCTGAAGTTGGCTCTCCCACCTCAGAGGCACAGCACTGACTCCTGGGTGCAGCACCAAGAGCCTTTCATCCACACGGCTCAGAATAAAGGGGAGAAAAAGTAGAAAGAAAGAATTAGTAGAAGTAGAAAGAAAGAAAGAAGGAAAGAAAGGAGGGAGGGAGGGAGGAAGGAGGGAAGGAAGGAAAAAAGAAAGAAAGAAAGAAGATAAGTAAAATAAAATAAAGTAAGATAAAATAAAATAAAGTTATTAAAATAAAAATAGTCATTAAGAAAAAAATTTTTAAAAAAAGGACGGATAGAACCCTAGGACAAATGGTGGAAGCAAAGCTATAAAGACAAAATCTCACACAGGAGCATACACATACACACTCACAAAAAGAGGAAAAGGGGAAAAAATAATAAATCTTGCTCTCAAAGTCCACCTCCTCAGTTTGGGATGATTCGTTGTCTATTCATGTATTCCACAGATGCAGGGTACATCAGGATGATTGTGAAGCTTTCATCTGCTGCTTCTGAGGCTGCTGGGAGAGATTTCACTTTCTCTTCTTTGTTCTCACAGCTCCCGGGGCTCAGCTTTGGATTTGGCCCCGCCTCTGCGTGTAGGTCGCCGGAGGCCGTCTGTTCTTCGCTCAGACAGGACAGGGTTAAAGGAGCAGCTGCTTCAGAGGCTCTGGCTCACTCAGGCCATGGGGAGGGAGGGGTACGGAGTGCGGGGCTAGCCTGCGGCGGCAGAGGCCGGCGTGACGTTGCACCAGCCCGAGGCGCGCCGTGCGCCCTCCTGGGGAAGTTGTCCCTGGATCCCGGGACCCTGGCAGTGGCGGGCTGCACAGGCTCCTGGGAGGGGAGGTGTGGATAGTGACCTGTGCTCACACACAGGCTTCTTGGTGGCGGCAGCAGCGGCGTTAGCGTCCCACGCCTGTCTCTGGGGTCCGCGCTGTTAGCCGCGGCTCGCGCCCGTCTCTGGAGCTCCTTTAAGCAGCGCTCTTAATCCCCTCTCCTCGTGCACCAGGAAACAGAGGGAAGAAAAAGTCTCTTGCCTCTTCGGCAGCTCCAGACTTTTTCCCGGGCTCCCTCCCGGCCGGCCGTGGTGCACTAACCCCTTCAGGCTGTGTTCACGCCGCCAGCCCCAGTCCTCTCCCTGCGCTCCGACAGAAGCTCGAGCCTCAGCTCCCAGCCCCGTCCTCCCCGGCAGGCGAGCAGACAAGCCTCTTGGGCTGGTGAGTGCCTGAGGGCACCGATCCTCTGTGCCGGAATCTCTCTGCTTTGCCCTCCGCACCCCTGTTGCTGTGCTCTCCTCCGTGGCTCCGAAGCTCCCCCCTCCGCCACCCGCAGTCTCCGCCCACGAAGGGGCTCCTAGTGTGTGGAAAGCTTTCCTCCTTCATGGCTCCCTCCCACTGGTGCAGGTCCCGGCCCTATCCTTTTGTCTCTGTTTATTCTTTTTTCTTTTGCCCTACCCAGGTTCGTGGGGAGTTTCTTGCCTTTTGGGAGGTCTGAGGTCTTCTGCCAGCATTCAGTAGGTGCTCTGTAGGAGTTGTTCCACATGTAGATGTATTTCTGATATATTTGTGGGGAGGAAGGTGATCTCCACGTCTTACTCTTCCGCCATCTTCCCCTCGTCCCCCCCAAATTTTTTTCTTTAGATAGTGTTGGACACACTTCAGCATTCATCTTCAATTTTTTAATTTTATCATTTATGTTAGTTTCCTATGACTGCTGTAACAACTTACTACAAAACTGGTGGCTGAAAGCAACACACATTTATTGATTTCTAGTTCTAGAGGCCAGACGTATAACCATCACTTCCACCGGGCTAAAGTCCAGGGGTCTGCAGGCCTGGTTCCTGCTGGAGGCTCCAGGAGCAGATCCATTCCTTGGCCTTTTCTAGCTTCTAAAAGTTGCCTGTATTCCTTGGCTCATGACCCCTTCCTTGAATAACTCCAACCTCTTGCTTCTGTTGTCACATTTCCAGCTTCCTCCTTGACCTTCTTGTCACCCAGGACCCTTGTGATAACAGAATTACATTAGGTGCTCCCACATCAATCAGGATCATCTCCCCATCTCAAGATCTTGAGCTTAATCATATCTGCAAGTCCCCTTTGCCATATAAGGGAACATTCACCATTTCTGGGGGTTAGGATGTGGACATCTTCTGGAGGCCATTATTCAGCTACCATAGTATTGAAGAGATGCTGTGGAATAATGTAAAGAGCAGGGTCTTTCCCTAATTTTTCTAGTCGTTAGCTTTGTGACCTTGGGAAAGTCACTTAACCTCCCTGAGTCTGTTTCCTCAATTGTAAAATGAGTATAATATTACCCACCCCATAGAGTTTCAGTGAGAATTCAGGTCCTGGGAGCAATTAATGTAATTGCAAGGACGCAGCAGGCTCTTGGTAAATGGTAGCTACTTTGTTTCATTTGATCTTTTGGTTTTCCAGATTTCCCACTTGCCTGTGCCTTGGTTCCTTCCAGCCACGCCTGGCACTCACTGTGGCCCATCCTAGGGACTCTGAAGGCATGGAGGCAGAGACCTGGATTTCCAGAGCAGGAAGTCTTTCAAGAGCTTTGTCAGCTTCTCCGCTCTGACTGTCCCTTGTCCTGCCACAGTCAACCTCAAACAGCTTAGTAGGGCTCCCTCCTTCCACTCTGTGCCTTTGTGAGCACACCCCATGGATGTGCTCACATGACCTCAAGAACTGAAATACACCCTGACCCAAATAACTCACCCTATCTGAGCCTGCTGCTTCATAACAACTGCAACACCACCTCCCCTCAGGAAGAATGGCTACAACGTTATACTGCAGGAAAAATAAACAGGCACAACACTGTCATCTTTTTTTTTTGTAATATCTTTATTGGAGTATAATTGCTTTACAATGGTGTGTTAGTTTCTGCTGTATAATGGAGTGAATCAGCTATACATATACATATATCCCATATCTCCTCCCTCTTGCGTCTCCTTCCCACCCTCCCTATCCCACCCCTCTAGGTGGTCACAGAACACAGTCATCTTCTGAGTTGTTACAAATGAAACCCATTCCTTCTCATCTCTGCCTGAAGGCAGTTGCTAAGGAAGCTGCTAGAGGAGAGACATGCCCAGCTTCATCATAGTGCGCATGTTTTGAGCACCTGCGGTGTGCTGTGATAGGCTCTGGGGATTCAGGGAAGAATAAGATACGATCTTCACCCATGAATGAGCCTCTGCCTAAATAAATACATGTAACTCTGAATGCAGCTCAGCAAGAGCTTCGTGCAGTAGGAAAGACCCCTGACCTGCTGAAGCCTCAGTGTGCTGATCTGAATGGGGAATCAAGAAACCCATTCTTCACTGTTATAAAACAACATATGGAAGCATGCCCAGTGCCTTGCTTGGCATATGGGAGGTCCCAATGCTTTCTTGTATCCTATAAATGTGTCAGAGTTAGAGGCAGGGGTTATGAGCATGGATGAGGGTTTGTTTTAGAGGAACTGGGACTACAGCTCAGCTCTGAAGGGAGCACTGAATAGGACAGTCACAGCCTCTCACAACTTGACCCTTGTCTGCCAAGGTAGATGGACCTGTTTCAAGAACAATCTGGGTGTAGAATAATAACCTGACACTTCCAGATCAGGGAGTTTTGTGATCTCTTGGTTAAACTCTACCTACCTGTGTGCTCTGTGACTTATTTGATGGCATTACATGTCAGTTTGTCCCTCTGGACTGTGGGCTCCTCAGATGCATGAACGCTAATCTCTTTATCTAGGTATCTTTTGTGCATAACAGCTCCAGGCAGAAAAGTTGCTCCATCAATATATTTTGGAAGAATGAATACCTAAATAAGGTTCAACAGAAAACATAAAAATATGAAGAGAGACATTTTTTTAAGTGCCCTATATATGTTGGACTGTGAAGCATTTTACTTCCAGTATCTAGCCTCATTCCAAGAGACCTCCCTCTCTTGCAGAGGCTAAAAAGCTAAAACGCTGAAGCTAACATAGATCCATCCAGCAAGATGCACTTGAATGAGATTTGGGAGGTGAAGCTGGGTTTACTAGTCCCTTTATCATGGAGTCCTTTCTTCCCCCTCCAGCTCATCTTTCACTGCTTTTTTCCCTCTCTGAATTGTCACTCCATCCATCCCGAATTTTTTCCCCCTATTCTCCTATGTGCCTAGATAGTCCTTGATTCTTTGCTGGGAACTTTGCTCTCCCTATTATTATTATTATTATTTTTCTAATTCCTATTACTTCTTTATAACTCAGCTCACATGCCACCTCCTCCAGGCAGACTTCTGTGACTCCTACAGTCTGGGTTAGGGGTCTTGCTGTGGTCAGAATTCTAAAGATGCTTCCAAGATTTCCATTCCCCAGTTATTCAATCAAACATTAATCTAGGTAGTGCTATGAAGGGATATTATATATATAATTTAAATCCCATATGAGTTGATTTTTAAAGGGGGAGATTTTCTGAGTTCACCCAATCTAATCATAGTATTAAAGGCAGAGAACTTTGACTGGTAGCAGAAGAGGAAGGAAAAAGGGGAAGTCAGCAAGACTCAAAGACTCGAAGTGCCATTTCTAGTTTGAAGAAGTAGAGAACCATGTGAGAAAGAGTGGGAGTGGCTTCTAGGAACAGAACCCCTCATGACAGACAGCAAGGAAAGGGGCACATCGGTCCTACCCCCACAAAAAACTGAATTCTACTGTCAGCCTGAATGAGCTTGAAAGCACCTTCTTCCCCTGACCCTCCAGATAAGAGCCTTGCCTGGCTGACACCTTGATTTTGGCCTTGTGAGGCCCTGAGCGGAGAATGCAGTTGAGCCATCCAGATGGTTGAGCTACGGAACCATGAGATTATACCTGGGTGTTGTTTGAAGACATTACATTTGTGGTTATTTGATACACAGCAGTAGAAAATGGAAACCCTTGCTCTATGTTCCTTGGCACTCAGATGTCCCCTTATTACCACATAGTAAAGGATTTATTAAAATATGTTTCCAACCAGATTATGAGCTCTCTTAAGGCAGGGCATGCTGAGCTTGCTCACTGCATTTCCCAAATGACAAGTGCAATGCCTGAAACACAGAAGGCACTAAATGAAATATCCATTAAATAAGTAAGTGGGTTTTCACAAAAAGGGGCTGAAATCAAGACCTATCAGGACTGATGCCCTTTGGCTTCAGGAGATGTTTTTAGCATTCCATTTTGTGGAAGACTGCTTCAGTCTATCAACCCAAGATATATGACTGTCATACCCACTCAGTATCTGAAAAATTGAGGGAAGATGCTTCTCATCCTTCTGTGAATGCTGAGGCTCTGCTGCCTTTCTTTGCTTTGGTCTAAAATGTTTCTCTTTCCTGAGAGACGACTTGATAATTCTCATTGGATAACTGGAAAGCTCAAACTTTCCAACCCCAATGTGGTACCTTCAAGGAACCACCTTGGTCTTGGTAGTGTGTGCCAAGTTCTGTACCAAGTGCTTTCCTGTTGTTTGTGGATTTTTCCTGAACCTGTCAATATTGTCTGATCTTGATCTCAATACATATATATTCATCAGGACTCTTGTTTGCAAGCAGGCTTGGGTAAAATGAAAATTTATAGCTGCCTGGTATGTCTAAGGTTCGGGAATGTGGGGTCAGAAATGATTGTATCCAGGGGCTCAATCGGTATCATCATGGATTTTTCTCTCCCGTCATATCTTTGTTAAGCTTTCTTCCATGTGTTGGCTTCATTCTCCAGATGGCTCTCTTTACATGGCAGGAAAGATGAGCCAATAACAGTTTGTTCTAGGACTATATGACATTATAGGTTATTGTTCCCGAGGAAAAGTAGAGGGCTTATTTTTAATTTTTAATTTATTTTTTTTTTGCAGTGGTCCTAAATCAAATCTTAGGAAAGTCCCTAACCTAGTTTCGCTCACAGAGCTCATTTCTGTGCCAGTGTCTGGAGAGCATGGGTCACCTGACCATTTAGGTGTGGTAACAGAATTACCAGATGAGGATGGAGGTGATACCAGATGGTCATAAACAGTGGTGACGGCCCCAATCAACAGTCTGATTCTTTTTTTTTTTAAATAAATTTATTTATTTATTTTTGGCTGCGTTGGGTCGTTATTGCTGCATGTGGGCTTTCTCTAGTTGCGGCAAGCAGGGGCTACTCTTCGTTGTGGTGCGCAGGCTTCTCACTGTCATGGCTTCTTTTGTTGCAGAGCATGGGCTCTAGGTGAACGGGCTTCAGTAGTTGTGGCATACAGGCTCAGTAGTTGTGGCTCGCGGGCTCTAGAGCACAGGGTCAGTAGTTGTGACACACAGGTTTTGTTGCTCCGCAGCATGTGGGATCTTCCCAGACCAGGGATCGAACCTGTGTCCCCTGCATTGGCAGGCGGATTATTAACCACTGTGCCACCAGGGAAGTCCCTTGTTTTGTCTTCTAATATCCTCTTTCTGGGCAGCCCCTCCTTGGCTCTTCTGTCTTCCTGTTCAAGGCCCAGGCAAGCACAGACTTCTTTAACAATCAGGATTGTAGATGTAGCCAATTAATTAAGAAGATTCAGGTAAAGGGTGTAATGTCTAGAAGAGTAAATGTTACTGATTTACCTTGAGAAGAAAATGATAAACTGCTCTTTCTACACCCCTAGGGATGCTAATTAGCAATCAAAAACTAATTTTCTGATGTCTGTTTTCTTTCCTGGAGAAAAATAAATGAGTTGAAAAGAAGGCTGAGAAAGGTAGGTACATTTTTGCAGAGGAGCTGGTCTAGGAATGGGATGTGGGTTGAGGAGATATAAGAGGAAGGAGGTCAGAGTTGGACAGATGGTATTCAGAGAGCAGTAGGACTGTTAACCTTCCTGGAAGAAGAAGCAGTTGTGCTCTGTGAATTTCAAGGAGGCAGCTCTACAGCAGGAAGCCACCTCTAGCCAGCTGAGTTCTCTGATGGGTGTATCAGGTGACTCATGAAGTAGGAAACTATATTTAGCAGTATTCGAGCAGGGGCTGGATGTCCACAAGTCAGGGATGCTATAGAGGGGAACCTTACAGTGTGTGAAAGTGATGAATTTCAAAATATTTTGAAACTAGGAAAGTCTGGGATTTTACAGTCGACCTGTCCCCTTCCAAAGTGAAGGGTGATCAGAATTTGTGACTTACTCCTGGGAACGAGCTTGGAGGATCATAGAACAATTCATCCAGAGTCATGTCCTCCTGGGGCAGATCTAAGAGTTACAATTTCCACGCCTGTCAAGAACAATGTAAATGCTTCATTTTCTGACCCGAGTACACCAGCTTTCAGAAGTTTCCTGCTATTGTTCCAGAATTTCTACCATTGAAAATCTGCTCCATTTAAGGCTTGGGCCCATTACGCAGCTGGGCACCCACAAACAGTGGGCTTTGGGAAGGAAGTTAACACTATATGACTAGCCTTTCACTTCCTTATCTGCAATTAGGAAGGTGAATGAATGTCCCCTAAGGTCTGCTCGAGCTCTGAGAATTCATATAGTTCCATAATTCCATAAATACACAGAAGGAGTTTATATAAATAGAACTTGGCATGGCACTGCTTGAGTCAGCAGGCCTGGGTTGGTAACAGACTGAGAGATCCTACATAGACGGGGACAGATCGTATAACAGCAATGGGTTCCAGGCTGTTACCGTTGGGGCAAGAGGTGAAAATGGGAGAAGAAACAAGTAAATTCTATAAGAGGACATTGAGATTCTTTTATAGACTTATTGTCTGCTTAGGAACTTAGTTAAGTATCTAGTCCCTACTGGGCATGCCACGAATGTATGTTGAATTGAATACTATTGAATCCGCCTGTTGCTTCAGCCAAACCAATGACTCATGGTTCCCAGAGAATGGTATGCATTTTTGTGCTTCCAGTGATTTCTGTGCTTCTCTGTGATTCTGATTTGGGTTTCGTCATGTTCTTGGCAAACAGACATCTTTAAAGCCAGACTAGGTCAAGGGGGGTATTAGGAGGATGTGATAGGCAAGTTCATGGATGTCAAAGCAGGAAACAATGTACCATTAGACCACATGGACTCTGGAACTGGAGAGTTAGACACACAGAGTTCTGCCTCTCTCCACAATCGTATGGTTCCACATTTTTAAAAATTTCCGTGGTATTGTTCCATTCTCCTGCTTCTGTGATTGTGCATCTTTCCCTACTGGGTCAAATACTGTAGGCAGGGATTTAGCATAGTGGTTATAAGAATGTGGGATTCACAATCTTCCCTTCAAAGCTGTGAACACTGGCATGCTGCTCTGCTTCTCCAGGTTCCTGTATCTGTGGCTGTAAATTGAAGACAATACTGATGATGGAGTGTCACAAAGAAGGGTTCAACCTTTTGTCCATAGCTGGATGCTGGTTTCTTGAGTGGGAGGGTTTCTGTCATAGGGGAGAGCACAAAGACTGGGAATCAGAAAAGGCAAGATATAGGCCCCTAAAATTACCAGGCACGGAGCTACTGGATTCTAACAATTTCAAGATTGAGGAGGTCTTTGAGGTCACATGAAGAAATCTTGAAGTCCCAGAACATTCGTTTCTTCCTCCACCTGACAGCTTTTCTCTCTGTCATATACAAGAGAAAAGAGCAGTGCCCGCACCTCAGGAAAACACGTAGGAGTTTTGTTTCTAAACACCCCTCTCTGCAGGTGTGACAGCTAGTCACAGTTTTATTATCGCTGGGTTTAATCCTGTCACTAGCACTGGCACATGAGTCACTCTGCTGGGCCTGGGAGCATCATGGTGCAATGGATTGACGGAGACAAAGAGGCCAATCCTGCCTTTTCATTTCCCTGATGAATCCAGAACATTGCCAACCAACAGGGGCAGCTGGGATGCTGGTGGAAGTTTCCATTCAGGCAGGAAGCCAAGCTGAGCCACCTGGACCTTCTAAGTCTCTAGCAGGAAACTCCTGTGTTCCCTTTCAAAGACGGTTGCCTGCAAACCTGCCTGGCTCACCTCCATCAGCTTGAGCAAATGTTTACTGCACACCTCTTATGGACCAGACTGTCCTAGGGATTTCATTTAATTCTGACATTAGCCCTGTGAATTAATCACTAATATTCCCATTTTATGTAAAAAATAACACCTCACTGAGGTCACACTTCTTGTCAGTGGGACAAAAACCAGACCTGTTTATCTTCCATGTACCAGCGCCTCCTCTACCACAGGCTGCCCCTCCAAATTACGAATTAATCACTTCCATGCACAACTGCATTTAACCTTCATCCCAGGAGCATAAGGTAGTTGTTACCAAGGAAATCGAGGCTCAGAGAGGTTAATTAAATTACCCAAATTCTCGGATTTATGGGCCCCTGCATTTTTTCATCTTATATTTAATAAATACTCCCATGTTGGATTGAATTCGGTTCAGGTTACAGCTGTGATGAGACACTGGTGTTCTTGCCTTCCTGGAGCTTATACGCTATTGAGTAGCTAGGTAAATTCTGTCAGACAGTCATCAGTTATGCTCCAAGAAGTGACATAAAGGGAAATTCCGTAGTATTTTGACATTAGAATGAGGCAGCTGTTTGGGGAGAACCCCTTGAAGAAGTGACCTGTAAGCTGAGCCACAGTTAGGAAGGAAAAAAACAAAGCGTTCTGGACTGAATATTGGTGTCCCCCTAACATTCACACATTGAAACCCTAATCTCTGAGGTGATGGTATTTGGAGGTTGGGACTTTGGGAGGTCATTAAGGTTAGATGAGGTCATGATGGTAGGACCCCAGGATGGAATTATACGAAAAGGAAGAAAGGCCAGGGCCCTCTCCCCGTCTCTCTTTGCCATGTGAGGGCACAGCAAGAGGAGGTTACCTTCAAGCCAGGAAGAGGGCTCTCACAGGAACTGAATCTGCTGGCACCTTGATTTTGTACTTCTAGGTTCCCAAACTGTGAGACGTAAATGTCTGCTCCTTAAGCCTCCTAGTCTATGATATTTATTACGGCAGCTTGAGCAGACTGATATAGAGGGACTCCAACCTAATTCCAGGAAGTCACAGGCTTCGTTTCCACCACCAGCCAGTGAAGTCAGAAATGTTAGTCATGCACAGTTTTCCAAGTTACTCAAATGTTTTGCCTGGACCTGCACAGATCCTTCTGGAGTAGGTTAAGAACAAGTCTAGGGAAAGTTATTTGCTTTCACGGGGGAGAAAGCAATAGCCATGGAGCCATTAACTGAAATGTTTTTGGACATTAAGTCAATTTCTAGGGGAAATTGAATCTGGATGAACTGGCACCTTTGAGCGTATCTGACGTTCACTTCTCTTTTGTGGTTCTCAATATGGTTTCACCAGTAAAAACTGTTTCTCAGTGTGGAACCTGCCATTGCCAGATAGACAAAACCCCTTTGGCCTTGGCTGGTGGGGCGTAAGAAAGAGAGGCCAGGAGATAATTTTCTAGTGTCAATGATTTTTTCTTTTTGTTGTTGACTCACAGCGTGCTAGAGCTGGAAGGGACCTTCGATTCAGCTAAGTCCAATCCACTTGTCTGATAAATGAGGAAACTGAGTCCCAGAGAAAGAAAGTAACCAGTCTAGGGGAACCCTTTCTGGTCGCAGAGCTGGAAAGATATCCCTGGTCTCTCTATCTTGGAACCAGAGACTGACCCGGGTCTTGTAAGTTTGAAGTGGTTTAATAATGGGGGTTAACGGCGTATAAAATTATTGAAAGGACTAGATGAGCAAAGCTTAGGAAAAGCTGCTGACACACAGTTTTACTGCTTAGCTGTCAATCTGGAATTGCAGGAAACTGCCACCAATGATTATAGCTGCTTACAGCACTGAGGTAAGTGGTTTGTAAGAGCAAGCCTGGAGATTTTTGTAGTCTCTCATCTGCTAACGTCCATGCATATCCTTGGAAAATGTAGAGAAGCTATAATATGACTTCTTCCTCTCTTACACCTTGCCAGCCTCTACTGGCAGAAGCTAAATGATAACCCCAGTGGCAGAGAATGTGGGGGAAATGTAGATCCCAGGCTTCCAGCCCTTGGAAATAGAGGGGAACTTAGTGGGGAGCAGAACTGGTGTTGAGTTGATAAGAGACTTTCTGGTATAGCAGGTCTACTGAATTCTCTCCACACTTTCTTCAATGAGCCTGTCTTGTGTCCTTCCTCTTTCCCCCCATCTTCTTTCCTCTTTCCATTCTTACCGGGACATTTGGTAAGGTGCTTAAGGGACCTCTGTTTAAGTGGAGATCTGGCTTGTGTAGAATGGTAGAGGTTTGGCTTGACAATAGCGTGTGTTTGATGGGGGAGGGACTTCCCAAATATTTGTGACATGTGAAATTTATTTTAAAGGACATCTGGACGTGTTTAAAAATCAACTAGAAAAAATCAAACACTGCAATAAGAAAGTGGGAAAGATGGAGGAATGGGTCAAGGCATAGACTGTAGGTATAGACAGATTTGGATTCTACTCCAGATTTCCATCCTCCTATGGAATGGAAATATTCACGAGGCTCTCCTCCTCATATCCCTCTGATGCTAAGCATCTGACTTAATCTCTCCGTGGATTAGTGATAGAAATAAAAAAAATATTAATCTCAGAGAGTTCTTGTGAGAATTGCACAAAATAATACATTTTGCAGAATACTTAGCACATAGTGAAAATTTACTAGTGGTCCTAATATTATTATATGTCTTATTCAGTGCTGGGCTGCTATCACAAAAATGCCATAGTCTGGGTGCTTAAACATCAACCATCTATTTTTCAAAGTTCTGGAGGCTGGAAAGTCCAAGATCAAGGACCCACGTCTGGTAGGAGCTAGCATCCTGGTTTGCAGTTGGCTGTCTTATGGCTATGTCCTCACATGGCAGAGAGAGAAAGAGCTCTGGCCTCTTCATCTTCTTATAAGGACATTAGTGCCATCAATGTGGGCTCTGCTCTCATGACCTCATTTAAACCTAGTTATCTCCCAAATACCATCACTCAGGCATTAAGGCTTTGACATATGGATTTGGAGGAGTAGGAGGAGGAGGGAAAAACATTCAGTTCACAGCATTATACTTATTTAAAATTATTAGTAGTGACTAATCTTGGATGAAAAGTTAGGGCTCAAATGCAGAGATCAGAATTCACTCCAGCTTGTATTAGCAGAAATGGATCGATTACAACATATTAAAAAGTGTCCAGAATCATTAGAGAGGCTGAAGAAGTGGCATCTTGGTTGAGCTCCCAGGAACATCTTAGAGAACTGAATCACCGCAGGAGATACTGCCTCTTTTCTGATCTAAGCCTCCGACAAAGTTGGAAAGCTGCTGCTCCAATGCTGCTTCCAGAAACACTTGTCTCTGTCATACATTGGAGGCCACAAAGACCAGAAGGACATCGGCTAAATTGGCAAGCTGCTTGTACAGATACTGGCTTGAGGCTCATGTCACCTCTGTGTGGTCAAGAAGCCACCAGAGAAAAATCAGACCCGGTGATTGTCCACTGAAAGAGAAGCAGCAGCAGAAATAGCCTCTTCCCTGTATCTACCTTCCCAATCTCAGTCAAGTGTATCTAGCCCAAGTCCTCTAGCTGTACTGGAGTCTGGACAACACAGTGTTTAGCTTCCAGACTGCAACCCAGGAAGGCACTCCAAAAGGATGTGCCGCCATACGCATCACTCGGAAACCTAATTTTTCTCACTTCTCATGTTTTTGTGGCGGGACTTGCTGGCCAGCCTCTCCATTCATTACTTCCTCTCTCCCCTGAGAGCAGGTATGAGGTACCCAATCCTGAGCTTGGCTCAGCCCCTTGCTTTCCTGCTTGGTTCTGCCCTCCCCCAGTGAGGGTGCATTCTTCTCTTCTGGCTGTGCAGTCATCTTAGTCTGAAAGCCCTGCTCCTGTGCAAGGTGACCAGCACCATCCAGATATGATGAAACTGGGTGAATAAATCACTCTCATTCAGGGACCGAGGGTTAGTGAGCTCACCTGCCTACAGAGCTAAGCCATATTCTCTAAACAGCTTTCTCAGGAATGAACCTCACATTTTGACTTCCAAAGGCCTGAATCCTGTGTCTCTTCTTCACTTCATAGCAGTGTAGAGCATTACCTTAATTTTATTTAAAAAAATCTATCATCTATCTAGCTAGCTATGAAAAATGCAGTTATGACATATAGTTTCTAAGTTTTCTACAATGAATAGGAGGACTAGAGAAAAAGAGATGAAAGAATGAAAGATTCCTGACTTCTTGGGTTTGGGTACCACCCTCTTTCCACCACTTTCCAGTCTGCTTCTGGTTTCTGATGCAATTGCTGTCCACGAGGAGAGATTTTTGTTACCCTGATGCTCTCTCTTTTATAATCAGTATCACTTATGACACAAACAGCATTACAGCCATATTAATGGAAATGAAAATCTTCCCTGACTATCCTGCCACCCCAATAAGGCAGCTTCCTTTTATGCCTGTTCCCCTGCCTGTTCTAATCCACACACATGCAGGTGTTTATTTGATAACAATGTAGCCTTGTAACAATGATGTTCCCATAACACAGACATAGTTTTCTATTTTTCTTTTAGCTCTCCTTAGAGTCAAAACATTTTCCCTGTTGCTGCAGGGTCCATTCATCCGCTTCTGCATTAGAAAGAAAAGCAGCGTGAGAATGCATGGATACCTCTGGATCTTTTGGTGCTTTCTTGCAGCCTTTGGCAGCCCTGGCAGCTGTGGATGCTGCAAGGCCAGCTCTGACGCAGCTGCCAACGGCCTGAGTCTGGCTGGCAGAGCGCTCTTGGTTAAGATGGTACTGATGCTTGGTTGGGTCAGTGACCAACTTCAGTGTTGTTCCCTTGCTGAACAGGATCTGTTCTGTTTCTGGCAGGTTCTGATATTTTCTGGAATCTGGCTTGGACATTGAGGGTGTTGACCTTGGTTTTGCCTTATAAGAATGGGCTCTGAGGAGTAGGAAGTGACCCAGGATGCTTTCAGAGGCTCTTATGTTCCAGGCCCTGTGCTAAGATCTTAAGACACATCATTTCCTATAGCCCAGGAGACAGGAAACAGCTCAGGGCATTGGAGTGCAGGGTAGAGGGTGGGGGCTAGGCAGTCTTGCATTCCAGGTCCATCTTTGACACTTACGTGCTGTGATATGGCTCAGTCTGTGATTCCTTTGTGTGGCTGAGACTTAGCTACCTTAAATGCACAACTGGGATAACAGCAGTCCCTACCTCTCTGAGCTTTGATGAGGATCAGATGAGATAAAATGTGTAGAGAACTCAGACCTGTCCCTGAAACATGGCTTGAGCCTGATGCACATTAATTACTATATTGCTGTTATTGACAACAATTCCAGGGCACAGGCATTGTCCTCAATTTACAGGTGAAGAAGGTGCAATTCAGAGAACGTGAGTAGCTTAAGTCTATGAAGATAGTCAATTGGGTGCTTTTCATTGATAGAATATTCAACTCCTTCCTTGGACCAAGAGAAGAAGCCCTAATTACCCAGGGGTGGCCATTAGCCAGGCAACAGACAACAGGGGATACAGCCAGTTAAGCCTGCCAGCCCCCTGATCAGTGGGTCTCAAACTTGACTGAATATTTAAATTATCTGGAGAGGGACTGGGACACTCTTGAGGTCCAGCTCCACCTTAAACCAATTAAGGCAGCATTTCTGGAGGATGAGACCCAGGCATCAGTTCACCTGGAGAATTTCATAGGAAGGCAAGTTTGAGTTGACCAGGTCACTCGTTCACAAGATGGTGGCCAATGGCAAGAAAAGGAGAGGAAAGCACCCTCAGTCAGTTTCTTTGCTCAAACTGGCTCGCTTTTAAATGCTCGTGATGGAAGTGCTTATTATCAGTAGGTGAAATGGTGTTTTAAGTGATTGATCAATGGCTTTTTATCTAATTTTATGCATTGATATAAGCATCATGCATTGGCTGTATATGCTGACTTTGCCCAAAAAAGTAGATAAATATTTATACTTGGCAAAAATAATTTTTATATTTTACACCATTTTCCAACTGAATTGTATTATAAATGCTGGTGTTATTATAAGAAGTCTCACTGAAAAAATCAAACACAATTGAAAATGACCTGAAAGGCCAGTGTGTGTTAAGCATTTACTATGTGTCATGTGGTATATATATTATGTTCAAAGTCCCATGACACATGCCGATTGTGTTAGTCTACTCGGGTTGTCATAGCAAAATACCATAGACTGGATGGCTTAAACAACAGCAATTTATTTTCTCACCTTTCTGGAGGCTGAAGTCCAAGATCAAGGTGCCAGCATGGTCAGGTTCTGGTGAAGTTTCTCTTGCTCGCTTGCAGACAGTTGCCTTCTTGCTGTGTTCTCACATGGCCTATCACACTGGCTGACGGGAGAGAGAGACAATGAGAGGGAGGGAGAGGAAGGGAGAGAGGGAGGAAGAAGGAGAAGGAGAGGGGGAGAGGTAGGGATTTTGAAAGCACACAATTCAGTCCATAACATCAATTTTTTCTTTTTCCACCTCCCTGTGAGTTATTTACATCTTTTTGGATGAGAAAAGAGGTCCAGAGAAGTGACATAACATGACCAAAGACACACAGCTAGTAAATGACACAGCCAAATTTAGAATGCAGGACTGACTTCAAAGCCCATATACTATCACTCTATCCACAATCCTCACTCGTATTTATTCCCAAATGTGTTCTCCTTTTGCCAGTGTGAATTCTACCTGTTCGGCATTTAATTTTCCCACCAAACCCCTTTTTTTCTTTTTGCGGTACACGGGCCTCTCACTGTTGTGGCCTCTCCCGTTGTGGAGCACAGGCTCTGGACGTGCAGGCTCGGCGGCCGTGGCTCACGGGCCCAGCCACTCTGCGGCATGTGGGATCTTCCTGGACCGGGGCACGAACCTGTGTCCCCTGCATCGGCAGGCGGACTCCCAACCACTGCGCCACCAGGGAAGCCCCCAAACCTCTTTTAAGAAATTTGCAAAAGAGACAAGTGACAGCTACCCTTTTAATTCATACTCTTCACATGTATTTTTTCCAAATTAGATATCCAATAATATCAGATTCATACCCAAGGATGCTCATAATCTAGAGGAAGAGACAGACCTGTAAACAGCAAAGGATCATCCAGTGTGAAAACTGCTCTGATGGGATGCTCCTGGGCTGTGATGAAGCTCAAATAGGGCAGCCACTCTGGATTGGGATAGTGTGATGGGGGGATAGCAGCCCCTCCATTTTACCTTAGGGAGAAAATAGGTGAAGAATGGGAAGGAGAAAAGGCATTCCAGGTGGAAGTAATAAACATACAAAGGAGAGTGGCAAGGACTGTCCCAGGGCCTCCGCAACTTAAGCTGGAAGCCAGGGAGGGACTGTGCCTCAGATATCCAGACTTACTTCCCTGACAAGTCTCACTGATGCTGTGGGCCTTGAATGCTATTCAACCACAAGAGCAATAATAATAATGCAACAACAATAGTAACAGAAAATGTTTATAGAGTCCTTATTTACATATGTAGATATTTCCCACACTTTCTCCCTTGATTCTCATAACAATTTTCATGAAGTAGGTTCTGTCATTTTCCCCATTTTACATCTGGCTTAACTGAGGCCAGAGAGCAATAGTAAGCTTTCCAGGAAGACTTCCCCAACTGAAAATGCTAAATGCAGATGTGGCTTTGTTTGTGTGTTTCCAGTGGGGGCTATAACTTCTGGAATATATATATGTAAAATTTTAGAATTACCAGACACCCTTGTTTCAATGCTGTGAAATTATTGACGTGTCCCAAGTGAGCGCTCACCTGTAGGCATGCCATGTATTTATTTACAGGCCGTTTCATTCCCTCGAGGGTCTGAGGGAGCTATGATGCTGTATTAGGCCAGGTGACGAGCAGATCGATCTAAGAGCTGGCAGGGCAAAGCCTTTTTAAATGTAGCTGTTGCAACATTTTCTCCCATTCCTCTGCTTTGCAGCACAATCTTTTGCAAAAAAGACAAAGATAAAGATGCACACTTAAAAGTAGAAGAATCAACAGATGTCATGGATATTTTTAAATCAATTACTGAAGTATTCCTGCAGAAGCAGGCACATGAAATATAGATGTGTCTTCCTCCACCAAATTTGATTTATTTCTGAGAATGATTCCTTCATCACAGCTTGAGCTGCATTCCAATGTATTCTGAACAAGCTGATGAGCAGTCAGGGCATTCCTGGTTGCTAGCAGCCCTGCAGACAATTTATAAGGCGTATTATTGCCAAAGGCTTTAATAACAATTACTACTGAGCACTCTTCTCTCACCAAGGGTTGGAAGCAGGAAGGACTGCTCAGACCCTCCTATGTGACTGGTTAAGCAAATAAATATCTCCTTCTCTCCCTCTTACCTTCTTCCAGTTTTCACCCAGGACAGGTCTTAATGGAAATGAACACCCTGGGGCAATGGTGCCTGGGAAACACAGGTTGCAGCTTTGGGGCAGGGACTGTCTGAAATTTTACAGTTCATAACCTCTGTACCTCCCAATAGAAGAGTACGTAATAACATCTCGATGCCTTGTGTGGGGAGCCGAATAGTCTTATGTGACGGAGATGTCCCATTAATAAAGACAGGTGTCCAGTCTAACTCATTAGCAAATGATCGTTGAGCTCCTAATTTGTGATAGGCACTGGGGACATAATTGTAAACAAGATAAACAAGGTCGCTGCTTGCCTGGAATTTTGGGGAAAAACGCCATCAACAAGGAATACCAAATGTGCTGAATGTCATGAAAAGATATTGCATACCTTCTTCTCTTCTTGTGTTTAATCCAATGGTTCTCAAAGTGGGGTCCCCAGACCGGCAGCAGCAGACTCATTGGGGAATTTGTTAGAAATGCCCACCCATGATCTGCTGACTCAAACTCTGGCAGTGCTGTCCAGCCAGCGGTGCTTCGACTAGCCCTCCTGGGGATCATGATGCATGTTCAAGGTTGAGAATCCTTATTTCAACCCAATCAAGTATAAACCAATGTGGCTGAATGAGGATCAAAGAAACACATTATTCTAGAGTCAAGAAAACCCTCAGGGAGTTCCCTGGCAGTCCAGTGGTTAAGACTCCGCGCTTCCACTGCAGGGGCTAGGGTACGATCCCTGAGAGGGAAATTAAGATCTCACCTGTCATGTGGCGTGACTGGAAAAGAAAAGAAAAGAAAAAAAGAAAAGAAAAAGCTCAGTAAGCCCATAGCCCATAGCATAGCTTCATAGTAAACTGTGTTGGAGAATGTGGTCTTGAGGCCAGAGTAGGCTAACTAATTCTTCTTTGGAGCCTACCCGTGGGGAGAGGTAGTCCTCTGTAATTCAGGTGACTCCCAGCTGCCTCTAGGCAGCATTGTCCATAGGCCCTACAAGTAGAGAATTTCAGGCCTTCACTGTCCACCCAGAGGAAGACCTGGGCAGGTGGGCTCACCCCAGGTGAGTGGAAATAGAGGCCCCCCCTTTGTACAAGCTGGAGTCAGGCAGAAGAGGAGCACACACCATGTATTAAGAGGAACCATGTATTAAGTGGCAACTTCTCACACCTTGGTCCCACCCATCAGTGAAACACGGATGGAGTCAGATTGTCACCAATTAGATGAGCTACTCTTTCTGAGGGAGGAGGAGGGGAGGGCACAAAACAAGTGGACAAAGAGGTTTGATCGTCCTTTCCTTTTTTGGGAGGAGGGGAGAAATCTCATTTGCTGTGGAAATAAGGGATGGGGCTGAGGATCATGGCTCCTCCAAAACAAGGGAGAATTGGAAGATGCCCTGGAGGGAGGCAAAGTGTTCCAGGTGGAAGGTCACGAACATTTTGGTGGGTGGGTGGGGGGGTGTCACAGGGGAGACACTCAATTTTAATTGATTTGACTGTATTGTTCCCCATGAATTGCATTCTCTCAATTTTTTTATTTCACACTCTTCTCTATTTCTCTACCTTTGTTCTCTGACTTCCTTTTTCTCTCTCTCCTAATTTCTTCCTCTTAAACTGTTGTCCTTATGCCAGGCAACTGTTACTGACTGAGGCTTACATTACCTTGAAACGTTGGCTAACTCCATCAGGAGTGTTACAGGGACATAGGGCTGTGGATATGTCTCTGCTTGGGAGGAGAGAGTTATTATAGGGAGGTAGCTGCTGCATATGCACAGGCCAGCAATAGCCTCGAAAATTAATCAGAAAAGCGGCTGCTACCCCAGGGAGTCTTCGGGTTGAAACCAGGACGCTCTCAGGACTGGAGGAAAGGTCTTCGTCAACTTTTGTACAGGGAACGCCATTTCCTACTTTGGCTTTGACTGCCTTCCTGACACCACAGCACTTACCTATCTCAAGAGATCAAGGGCTGCTTCTCCAGTTGCATCCTGTTCCAAACTGGGATCATCCCCCTTTACTCCTAATCACCTCTTCTGTGGTTCTCATCACAAGTAGATACCACACAATGGGGTAAATGCTAGAAAGGGAAACACAGCAGAAACTCTTGGTAAGTCCAGTCTCATACCCTGTAGCTCCAATTTTTCTCTGCACTTGTTAGAGTTCTTTCAGGTAGTGCAAAATGGAGCCTTTCTATTTCTCCACTTGAGCACTTAACCAATGGAGAAATGAAACAAAATAGGCTGTGGCATATGGAGAAACAGAGCATCTCTTCATTAATAAAAAATAAAGGTTGGAAGATGTTGCTTAGGTTAAGAGCCAAAGTGAGCTTGCTAGCTCCTCCAGCCTAGGCCTTGGAAGAGCCCATTCAAGGGGGAAGATTTGAGTGTTCAACGGAGACACCCAGATCTCTGCTTCCCACTGGGGATGGAGGAAGAGAACAAATGAGTGATGTTCGTGACCTTTGATGGGCTACAGCCAGCCTCTTTAGACATTGGACCAATGGATTGTCCACCAACCACATAAGTCACTCCACCACTATGGGGAGGAACAGAGGCAGAAGACCAATCTGTAGGCATAATCTTCCATACACAGGAATGTTTTAAGAGAAGAGAAGGTTTTCCTCAGCAGCAACCTTAATGCCCTCACTCTCCTTTATCTGCTCCTCTCTTCTCTAAACTGAATAATGCATAATGGGAACGAGAATTCAGATAAAAAGACAAACAACTGTGAGAGCCTAGAGTGGGAAAGAATTAATTGGATCTAAGGGTTTGGAGAAGGATTTTGCAGAAGAGGTGATGGATGAGTGGGTCTTGAAAGATGAGCTGCTGTTTATTAGGAAGAGAAAGAAAGTATTCTGGGCAAAAGGATAGTAGGTGTGAACGTTCATCTTGTTTGGGAGATAGCAGAATATCCAGTGTGTCCTAAGCATAGAATATGGGGAGAACCGCGGGGAGGGAGGTTTTCTTATTGGATAAAGTACAAAGAGATAGATATGTTTGGGAGGAAGCATGGCTAAGGACAAAGGGCATCTCCCAGGCATCATCTTGGCAGGGACAAGAATTTGGGTCTTTGGAGAAAGTGTTCTTGTTGCTATAGGGACTTATCTCTCTGGCTGTCAGGCTGCTCTCAAACTAGGTACCATATCTAGGCTCCTGGCTTCCACCTCTTGGGACAGGAAAGTCTTATTCTTTTTTAGAGGAATTCACAGAGAGGCTGGGTGAGAGATGTTACTTGAAACCCTTCACGGGCACTTACGTTTTCTAGAGAGATGGGCAAGACACCAGAGTAGAAATGAGAATCTTTCAAACCTATAAAACACTGCTAAGTTTTGTTTTTTAGGGTCAAAGGAATGAGTGGCTTTATTTTTTTCAGAAATTCTTCACTAAAGCCACTTTGCAAGGTCTGAAGTGCTGGATGAATCACACTGAGGGCCCCTGTGTTTTTGACTTGGAAGAGACAGTGCTCTCATCACCCCCCTTTTGTTTTAAGTAATGGTATCTTTCTGGTGTTGTAAGCACAGTGCTAGGTCATATTCTCCCAGACAGCACCTCTTTTTTCCCCCCAAAGGCTGTTGGAGATAGAAATTTCCATAAAAGAATCAAGAAGATGTGATAAGGAAGATGTGCATGTTCCTGTTCTTTACAGCAGATGGGGCAATGCTGACTTGGAGGAAAATACTATAAAGAATATCCCAAATGTGCCAGATGTAGTGCCAGGCACTTTTTTCAGCCTAAGAAATAGGGTATTGTTATTCCCATTATACAGATAAGAAAACTGAGCCCCAGAACTGTTTATTTGATCATGCCACGATTTGTGCTTTTCCCAAGTTCTTAAGAAGGTTGAAGAGAGTCAGTGTGTTTGCTGGAATAATAAACTGACTGTCTTTCCAGAGACCTACTGACTTTCCATTTAGGGGGTTGGATATTTAAAAATTATCAGTTGACCACAAGGTAAGCCCCGTGGGGTAGGGCTCTTGTCTCTTTGATTCATTGCTTGTATTCCTAGAATCTAGAACAATACCTGGCACATAGTAATTTGTCAGTATTTATTGTTGAATAAATGAATGAATAATAGGCACTCAACAATTTTCTAAAGGGATACACACCATGCCAATATGGTACTTTCCATCTACTCACTTATAAACATTTAGAAAATATGTACCATGCTCTTGGCATTATAACACATTACTATTGAGGGGACAGATAGACATTGGGCATGGATCCTGTCCTGGATGAGCTTCTGGACCCAGAAGGAAGATAAATTCCAAGGGAGAAATGACAAATGACCAGAGAGGTACTTAGACAATGTTATATGAGTTATCAGGAGGGAAACATCACTTTTAATTGATGGAACCAGGGTGGCAATGACATTTGAACAGACCCTTGAAGGATACCTATACAACTGTTTACCAAACAATTTAGGAAAATAACCATCCATTCAGTGCATAAATGAGTTAGATTAAAAAAACCAAAAAAAACATACAAGTAAAAGCCAAATGAATTGACCAGTACTCTAATGTGTCTAGTTGATTCAATCATAAATCAATCTTGTTTGGGTGCCAGTGCTCCTGAATGTATTTCTGTGGCAAATGAGAAATAAGCCAGGCACAGCATCTTGCATCAACTCTCCACACTGAGCCTTCTCACTTCAACAATTCGTTAAAATTGTTAACGCATCTGTGCCAAGATCTCCCTTGCTTCCTTTCTTCCTCTCTCCTTCATTAAAACAGGATGATTATGCAATCCTATTCCTCTGCCCAGAGCTCATTCTAAAAATGTTCCTCTGCAAATGCCTCTGCTTGGCTGATTGGCACCAGGAGACAGCGGGAGATGGTGGGAGATGGCAGGAGCTCTTTTCCTGAGTCTAGTTTGGCCAAATTCTTTGTCTGGGATGGGCCGTGGGTCACTCCTAGCCTCACCCACAGGCACTATAGTGGGAGTTAAAGAGGGAGGGTACAGGGAGGCAGTGAGGGTGACGCAGAATCTGGCCTCTGTACCCCAACACTGAATTAAATCTCGGAGACAGAGTTTTGGGTGAAGTAGAAAAGAATAGCTTTATTGCTTTGCCCAGCAAAGGGGGACACAGTGGGCTAACACCCTCAAAACTGTGTGTCCCAACTTGGAGGGATAGTGAGAAGTTTTATAGTAATTGTTCAGAGATGGAGTGATCAGCTCGTGGATGTTCTTCTGATTGGTTGGTGGGGAGGTAAGTGTGTGTCAGCATCATTAACCTTCAGGTTCCAACTGGTCTGGGGTCTACGTGCTGGTGGACAGCATACCATTAATTTCTCCCACCTGGTGGTGGTTTCAGTATCTGCAAAACAGCTCAAAGATGTTGTTATGTGTATCCCTTGGGGGAAACCAGCACCCTGCCCCAAGGCTGCACTATTGTTTCTTTTGACTGTTCCTCCCCTGTCTCTGCATCCCTTCCCTTCCCTAATGAGCAACTATTTGAACCTGCCCCTTGGAACTCAGGGAAGGTCATGGAGGCTGAATGAAGCCTATCTCCTGTGATCAGAAATGGGGGACTCAGAAAAGGCTTTTGTGCCCAGGAACCCCACAGGGTCCTGCTTGGTATCACGGGGAAGGCGAAGGGGCAGTTGAATGGATGACTTAATGAGTCATGGACTATTAGAGCCCCCAAGATGCTTGGCTACAATGTGGTCTGGTATGTTCAAGGTGCAGATGGAGAAACTGAGGTCCCCAGACAGAGGCCTGACCTGATCAAGAACACACAGCTCACAGTGAGAACACGGCCATTGGCTCCAGGCTTTGTTTTCCTCATCCCTTTGTGTCCCAACTCCTGGATGGAGCAGAGAGGGATAAGCAGGTGACCAGGGGGAGGCCCAGGACCACTCTGTTCACAGGTGGGACCTCTCTCTGCCCGGCTGCCTCCTGTTGGATGGAACAGAAACACAGAGTTCAGAGCCCAGAAGCAAATGCCAGAGGGACACAGGGAGGGCTCTGTTTTTGCCCTTGTGAGACTAGTTCATGAATAAGAAAGGATGAGTCTAAAGGGGCATGGGATCCTGAATGAAGCAATTCTTCGGTGGTGCAAAGAAAGGTGTGAAGGAACCCCCTCCCCCCAGCAACAGTGGTCACCATCTTGAAGTCTCCCAGGCCTAAACTCAATGTTTTCCAGGCTGAGTGTTGATATACATGAAACTAAACCAAACAGAACTGCCCCTCAAACTCCTATCTCCTCTGCAAATGTTCAAACCCCTTAATTCTTCCAACTGCCCCAAGCCCCATCCAAATACCAACCTCCTACTTCCCAGAAACCCATGACCCTTACACAAAGTGACTTAGAGGGGTTGTCTACAGTCTGGTGATGGCAAACCCTCTTCTCTGTCCTCAATGTGCAGGATGTTCAGGCCAAAGGGCTCCTTTTTCCCTCCTCACTTTGCCCTCTGTGGACTCCTGGGAAAAATCAGGAAGGGACACCCCCTCAGCTTCTCTGGGGCTGCAGAAGGCCCGCAGGAGCTCTCAGGCCCTCTCCCAGCCTCATCCTGCCTGGCTCTGGCTCACTGAGGGTGTTTTGAGTGCCTACTTGGGAAGCGAGCACAAATGTCTTGAAGGGAACACAATTTCCTTTGAGATCTTGCCCCATTTTACCTGCCTCTGTGTTCTATTGTAAACCTCCTTCCTCACCTTTGGTGCCAAATCCAGATGTGGGAGAGGGTGTAGCTGTCCAGTTTTCCCAGCACCACTTATTGAAGAGGCTGTCTTTTCTCCATTGTAAGTTCTTGCCTCCTTTATCGTAAAATAGGTGCCCATATGTGTGCGGGTTTATCTCTGGGCATTCTATCCTGTACCATTGATCTATATTTCTGTTTTTGTGCCAGTATCATACTGTCTTGCTTACTGTAGCTTTGTGGTATAGTTTGAAGTCGGGGAGCCTGATTCCTCTAACTCTGTTTTTCTTTCTCAAGATTGCTTTGGCTATTTGGGGTCTTCTGTGTTTCCATACGAATTGTAAGGTTTTTTGTTCTAATTCTGTGAAGAATGCCATTGGTAGTTTGATAAGGATTGCATTGAATCTGTAGATTGCTTTGGGTAGTATAGTCATTTTCACAATATTGATTCTTCCAATCCAAGAACATGGTATATTTCTCCATCTGTTTATGTCACCTTTGATCTCTTTCATCAGTGTTTTTTAGTTTTCAAGTCTTTCACCTCCTTAGGCAGGTTTATTCCTAGGTATTTTATTCTTTTTGTTACAATGGTAAATGGGAGTGTTTCCTTAATTTCTTTTTCTGATTTTTCGTTGTTGGTATATAAGAATTCCAGAGATTTCTGTGCATTAATTTTGTATCCTGCAACCTTACCAAATTCGTTGATTAGTTCTAGTAGTTTTCTGGTGGTATCTTTAGGATTTTCTATGTGAAGTATCATGTCATCCTCAAACAGTGACAGTTTTACTTCTTCTTTTCTGATTTGGATTTCTTTTTTGTCTTTTTCTTCTCCGATTGCTGTGGCTAGGACTTCCAAAACTATGTTGAATAAGAGTGGTGAGAGTGGACATCCTTGTCTTGTTCCTCATCTTAGTGGAAATGCTTTCAGTTTTTCACCATTGAGCATGATGCTTGCTGTGGGTTTGTCATACATAGCCTTTACACGTTGAGGTAGGTTCCCTCTATGCCCATTTTCTGGAGACTTTTTTTTTTTATCATAAATGGGTGTTGAATTTTGTCAAAAGCTTTTTCTGCATCTATTGAGATGATCATCTGGTTTTTATTCCTTAATTTGTTAATATGGTGTATCACATTGATTGATTTGCATATATTGAAGAATCCTTGCATCCCTGGGTTAAATCTCACTTGATCATGGTGTATGATCCTTTTAATGTGTTGTTGGATTCTGTTTGCTAATATTTTGTTGAGGATTTTTGCATCTATGTTCATCAGTGATATTGGTCTATAATTTTCTTTTTTTGTGATATCTTTTTCTGGTTTTGGTATCAGGGTGATGGTGGCTTTGTAGAATGAATTTGGGAGTGTTTCTCCCTCTACAATTTTTTGGAAGAGTTTGAGAAGGATCAGTGTTAGCTCTTCTCTAAATGTTTGATAGAATTCTCCTGTGAAGTCACCTGATCCTGGACTTTGTTTGTTGGAAGATTTTTAATCACGGTTTCAATTTCATTACTTGTGATAGGTCTGTTTATATTTTCTAATTCTTCCTGGTTCAGTTTTGGAAAGTTGTACCTTTCCAAGAATTTGCCCATTTCTTCATGGTTGTCCATTTTATTGGCATATATTGTAGTAGTCTCTTATAATCCTTTGTACTTCTGCAGTGTCAATTGTGATTTCTCCATTTTCACTTCTAATTTTATTGATTTGTGTCCTCCCCCTTTTTTTCTTAATGAGTCTGGCTAAGGATTTATCAATTTTGTTTATCTTCTCAAAGAACCAGCTTTTAGTTTTATTGATCTTTACTATTGTTTTCTTCATTTCTATTTCACTTATTTCTGCTCTGATCTTTATAATTTCTTTCCTTCTACTGACTTTGCATTTTCTTTGTTCTTCTTTCTCTAGTTGTTTTAAGTGTAGTGTTAGATTGTTTATTTGAGATTTTTCTTGTTTCTTGAGGTGAGATTGAATTGCTATAAACTTTCATCTTCGAACTGCTTTTGCTGCATTCCATAGGTTTTGGGTCGTCGTGTTTCATTGTCATTTGTTTCTAGGTATGTTTTGATTTTCTCTTTGATTTCTTCAGTGATCTCTTGGTTATTTAGTAGTGTATTGTTTAGCCTCCGTGTGTTTGTGTTTTTTACAGCTCTTTTCCTGTAATTGATATCTAGTCTTATAGCATTGTGGTTGGAAAAGATACTTGATACAACTTCAATTTTCTTAAATTTACCAAGGCTTGATTTGTGACCCAAGATATGCTCTATCCTGGAGAATGTTCCATTAGCACTTGAGAAGAAAGTGTATTGTATTGTTTTTGGATGGAATGTCCTATAAATTTCAATTAAGTCCATCTTGTATAATGTATCATTTAAAGCTTGTGTTTCCTTATTTATTTTCATTTTGGATGATCTGTCCATTGGTGAAAGTGGGGTGTTAAAGTCCCTTACTACTATTGTGCTACTGTCGATTTCCCCTTTTATGGCTGTTAACATTTGCCTTATGTATTGAGGTGCTCCTATGTTGGGTTCATAAATATTTACAATTGTTATATCTTCTTCTTGGACTGATCCCTTGATCATTGTGTAGTGTTCTTCTTTGTCTCTTGTAATAGTCTTTATTTTAAAATCGATTTTGTCTGATATGAGAAATGTTATTCCAGCTTTCTTTTGGTTTCCATTTGCATGGAATACCTTTATCCATCCACTCACTTTCAGTCTGTATGTGTCCCTAGGTCTGAAGTGGGTGTCTTGTAGGCAGCATATATACGGGTCTTGTTTTTGTATCCATTCAGCCAGTCTATGTCTTTTGACTGGAGCATTTAGTCCATTTACATTTAAGGTAATTATCAATATTTATGTCCCTATTACCATTTCCTTAACTATTTTGGGTTTGTTATTGTAGGTCTTATCCTTCTCTTGTGTTTTCTGCCTAGAGAAGTTCCTTTAGCATTTGTTGTAAAGCTGGTTTGGTGGTGCTGAATTCTCTTAGCTTTTGCTTGTCTGTAAAGGTTTTAATTTCTCTGTCGAATCTGAATGAGATCCTTGCTGAGTAGAGTCATCTTGGTTGTAGGTTTTTCCCTTTCATCACTTTAAATATGCCCTGCCACTCCCTTCTGGCTTGCAGAGTTTCTGCTGAAAGATCAGCTGTTAACCTTATGGGGATTCCCTTGTATGTTATTTGTTGCTTTGCCCTTGCTGCTTTTAATATTTTTTCTTTGTATTTAATTTTTGATAGCTTGAATAATATGTGTCTTGGTGTGTTTCTCCTTGGATTTATCCTGTATGGGACTCTCTGCACTTGCCGGACTTGACTATTTCCTTTCCCATATTAGGGAATTTTTCAACTATAATCTCCTCAAATATTTTCTCAGTCCCTTTCTTTTTCTCTTCTTCTTCTGGGACCCCTATAATTCAAATGTTGGTGTGTTTAATGCTGTCCCAGAGGTCTCTGAAACTGTCCTCAATTCTTTTCATTCTTTTTTCTTTATTCTGCTGTGCAGTAGTTATTTCCACTATTTTGTCTTCCAGGTCACTTATCCGTTCTTCTGCCTCAGTTATTCTGCTATTGATTCCTTCTAGAGAATTTTAAATTTCATTTATTGTGCTGTTCATCATTGTTTGTTTGCTCTTTATTTCTTCTAGGTCCTTGTTAAGTATTTCTTGTATTTTCTCCATTGTATTTCCAATATTTCAGATCATCTTTACTATCATTACTCTGAATTCTTTTTCGGGTAGACTGCATATTTCCTCTTCATTTGTCTAGTCTGGTCGGTTTTTACCTTATTCCTTCATCTTGTGTGTATTTCTCTGTCTTCTCATTTTGCTTAACTGACTGTTTGTGGTCTCCTTTCTGCAGGCTGCAGGTTCATTGTTCCTGTTGTTTTTGGTGTGTGTCCCCTGTGGGGAAGGTTGATTCACTGGTTTGTGTAGGCTTCCTGGTGGAGGGGGCTGGCACCTGTGTCCTGGTGGATGAGGCTGGATCTTGTCTTTCTGGTGGGCAGGACCACGTCTGGTGGTGTGTTTTGAGGTGTCTGTGAACTTATTATGATTTCAAGCAACCTCTCTGCTAATGGGTGGCGTTGTGTTCCTGTCTTGCTAGTTGTTTGGCATGGGGTGACCAGCCTTGGAGCTTGCTGGTTGTTGTGTGGAGCTGCGTCTTAGCATTGAGATGGAGATTTCTGGGAGAATTCTCACTGATTGATATTACATGTGGCCGGGAGGTCTCTGGTGGTCCAATGTCCTGAACTCGGCTCTCCCACCTCAGAGGCTCAGGCTTGACACCCGGCCGGAGCACCAAGACCCTGTCAGCCAAAGAAAGAAAGAAAAATAAAGTAAAGTTATTAAAATAAAATATTAAAAATTAAAAAAATACTATTAAAATAAAAAACATTAATAAAAAAAGAAGAGAGCAACCAAACCAATAAACAAATACACCAATGATAACAAGTGCTAAAAACTAAACTAAGATAACCA
This sequence comes from Mesoplodon mirus, assembly GCF_964341445.2. Lineage (NCBI taxonomy): Eukaryota > Metazoa > Chordata > Mammalia > Artiodactyla > Ziphiidae > Mesoplodon > Mesoplodon mirus. The sequence goes on from NC_138992.1 coordinate 9,258,808, forward strand.
TATAAATCAGAAACTAGTCAGTTGCATACAGCAAGCCCCAAGTCTACAATTGCTCCCAAAGTCCACTGCCTCAATTTTGGGATAATTCATTGTCTGTTCAGGTATTGCACAGATGCAGGGTACATCAAATTGATTGTGGAGATTTACTCTGCTGCTCCTGAGACTGCTGGGAGAGATTTCCTTTTCTCTTGTTTGTTTGCACAGCTCCTGGGGTTCAGCTTTGGATTTGGTCCCGTCTCTGCATGTAGGTCGCCTGAGGGCATCTGTTTCTGCCCAGATGGGATGGGGTTAAAGTAGCAGCTGACTAGGGGGCTCTGGCTCACTCAGGACGGGGGGAAGGAGGCATATGGAATGCAGAGTGAGCCTGTGGCGGCAGAGGCCAGAGTGACATTGCACCAGCTTGAGGTGCAATGTGTGTTCTCCGGGGGAAGTTGTCCCTGGATCATGGGACCCTGGCAGTGGTGGGCTGCACAGGCTTCCAGGAGGGGAGGTGTGGATAGTGACCTGGGCTTGCACACAGGGTTCTTGGTGGCTGCAGCAGCAACCTTAGCATCTCATGCTTGTCTCTGGTGTCCACGCTGATAGCTGCGGCTTGCACCCATCTCTGGAGCTCATTTAGGTGGTGCTCTGAAGCCCCTCTCCTTGCACACCCCGAAACAATGGTCTCTTACCTCTTAGGCAGGTCCAGACTTTTTCCTGGACTCCCTCCTGGCTAGCTGTGGCGCACTAGCCCCCTTCAGGCTGTGTTCACGCAGCCAACCCCAGTCCTCTCCCTGGGGTCTGACCTCCAAAACCCGAGCCTCAGCTCCCAGCCCCCTCCTGTCCCAGCGGGTGATAAGACAAGCCTCTCAGGGTGGTGAATGCTGGTCAGCACGGATCCTCTGTGCGGGAATCTCTCTGCTTTGCCCTCTGCACCCCTGTTGCTGCACTCTCCTCCGTGGCTCTGAAGCTTCCCCCCAGCCACACCCGGTCTCCACCAGTGAAGGGGCTTCCTACTGTGTGGAAACTTTTCCTCCTTCACAGCTCCCTTCCAGAGGTGCAGGTCCAATTCCTATTCTTTTTTCTCTGTTTTTTTCTTTTTTCTTTTGCCCTACCCAGGTACATGGGGAGTTTCTTGCCTTTTGGGAAATCTGAGGTCTTCTGCCAGTGTTTAGTAGGTGTTCTATAGTAGTTGTTCCACATGTAGATGTATTTTTGATGTATTTGTGGGGAGGAAGTTGATTTCCACGTCTTACTCCCCCACCATCTTGAAGGTCTTCCTCCTGATGTCTTCTTATAGGAAAAATGACGCTCGGATAAATGGAGGATGTTTCCACTGGAGACCCCCATGTCTCAGCTGCCCACCACTCAGCATTTATGGTGCTAGAGCCCAGAAGGTAAGTGAGTCCTCAGATCCTGGAGGACCAAACTTCACAATCACCATGTGAGATAAAAGACGCAATCTCTCTGCCACTGGCTGACACCTCACAAGGGTCATTCCTCCTTCCATGTCTCAGCCTGTCTCATTTGCTTGACAGAAGAGAGGTCAAATGCAGAACCTGGGCCACATAGTGTTTAGCTTCCTAGCCCCTTCAGAACAGAAAGACATGGTAGAAAGAGGTTAGAGTGGATGTTGAAAGAGTCAGTCTGCAGAATCTGGACACACAACAAACACTCTTGAATAAATGAATGGATGTTGTCTGACTTCATTTACTTACTTGTGATTCCTGATCTCCATAATATTATAATATCAGCTGACACATGCTGACTCTGGCTTTACCTCTGCATGACTATTCATCTCTAATCTCCATCACCCATGGATTACAGTCTCTGAGTCCCCTTAGTCAAAGTACCAGGAGAGAGAAAGATTTTTCACTGGCTAGCCAATAAATTGATTCTTCCTGGGTCAGGTGTCCATCTTAGCTTTAATTTGCTGTAGCTATGGAGGTTGAAATAGTCAAAATCTCACAGCATAACCCTGCTCCTTCTTCTGGGAAGGGGAATTTCTTGAAAGGAAAAGACTTTGAAGTAAGAAAATTACCCCGGAACCTGTACGCTATACTGTCTGAGCTCGGTTTTAAAGGAGGAATAGGCATTCTGAAAATGGACAAAGGACCTTTAGGGCTAGAGCACACAGACATGCAAAGGCGTGAAGATATGAACTATTTTACAAGCATCTTGTGATGAACTGTGTCTTTCCTTCCTTCCATTTAGTTCTAAATATGTTTGCTAACATTTGCTTCTCTCAAAACTTTAAAAGCAATTATTAGCCCTCTTTCCACTGCCTATACTCAACTTAAAAAAACAATTAACTCCTATCTCTACCCTCATTCTCTTCATCTTTCTACTTCATAAGCCTCTGACTATTCTTAGGCATGTTATATAATTTCATTGAGCTTCTCCTCCTATAAAATGGGGACAACAGGACCTAGGTCTTCTAGGTTATAGTGAGAAGCAAATGGTATGATATATGTGAAATACACAGTGAACCTAACACCACTGCATAGATGGAAGTGATTCAAATGGTGATGGTCTCTTTAGCCCAGATTTTTTCCAAGACATTAAAGACATCTCTTGACGTCTCCTTATTAATCCCTGTGTGCTCCTTAGAAGCAAAGGACATGAATGTGAGACGTGGCTCCAGAGAGCATCACTGCTTCTGTTGTGCTGGCTCAGCAAGTCTGCTCCAAAGTTGGCCCAGATGCCAAGGTCCTCGTCTCTCTGCCCTCAGTGGGGCCTCATGCACACTCAGGCTTTGCTCCTGTGACTGCTGCAGCTGTTCACCAAAGAACAAACTAAAATGCAGACTAAGCTGGGGACTAGTCTTTTGGCTTCTATAAAGAGTCAAGGACAGTTAAAGCCAGAAAGACGTTGGATTCTCGAATATTGCCCACACCCTAGTTTTTGCATTCTCATGCAATGGCACCAGCAGTTACTCAGTTACACAAGCCAAAATTCTGATCTCCTTCTTCCTTTCTTTGACCATCCACCCCTTGCTTATCAGCAAGTCCTGTTAGCTCTACCTACAAATTATATCCCAAATGGAATCACTTATTTCAAACTCCTTTGCTGCCCCCTAGTCCAATCAAGTCATAGTCTTGCTTGGGCTGTTGCAATGCCCTCCTAATTAGCCACTCTATTGATACGCTTGTTCCTGTAATCCATTCTCCAAAAGAAGCTAGAGTAGCCTTCTTGAAATAAAATTAGTTCAGAGCATCCTTCTGCTTAGAGCTACAATGCATCCTATTGTAATTAAATTAAAATCCATAATCCTTACCATGGTGGCCCCTGCCTCTCTCTCTGGTATCCATCTTTCCCCACCTTCCAAGCACACTGTCTTTGTTCTGTTCCTCAAACAGGTAGAGCTCATTACAGCCTCAGGCCTTTGCCTTTTGAGTTTTGTGTGGCCCCATCTTCCACAGAGTAGGCACTCAGGGGGTTTTGATAGATGGATGGATGGATGGAGAATAAAATGGCCTCCTATGACCTCTACAGTTTTATTCTCACAAATATCACTATCTGTGAATGAGAAGCTTTGAGGCACTTGGATCAGTAAAGGCAAGGGAAGTTGGAGGACTGGGGAATACAATTTTTAGCAATGCTGACAATGAGAGGCCAAATGTCAGGTAGTCCCTCATTTTGCCTGGCAGCTAGAGGGAAAATATTGAGACCTTCCCAACCAGAAACCAGAGCCTGCTCAAGGAAAGAAACTGTTAAAGCCAAGTTAAGGCCCAAGATGGGCTTGGGGACATAGATTTTTCTCCACAGACAGCTCTTCTGTTTCTTCTTAGTAAACCATTAGATTGTAGCCCTGACAATGACAGAACTTTAGAGCCTCCAAGAAGCCATTATTCACTTACCAATAAAATAGGTAGGGAACACTGATTTCATTTCTCAGTTGCAGAAAGCAGTTCAAAATTAAGAATCATCTTGAGTTTGAGCTTCTATACTCTGTTATTTCTTCCTCTTTCGTGAAGTGGAACTTATGTCAAATTGGAACATTTAATTGCTGTCTAGCAACACCTTGACTTAGGTCATGGACCAGAAAGAATAGTCCAGGATCATAGCAATTATGGGTTTCTGTAAAAAGTGACTATGACTTCACAAGCCCTCCTCCCCCCACCTCCTCCCACTATCCCTCCCCAAGCCCTCGTGAACCTGGGTTGGACATCAGAGGGGTCCTTCTAATGGCAAAGCACCAGAGTTTCATATTACCAAATCAACTTCCTGGTTCTCCTTTAGAGAAGGATATTCTTTGTTCACTTCCTAGAGTGGAAAGGCAGACTGAGTGGGCTTTGAATTCTAACTCCACCACTGTCTAGCTGTGTGGCTTTGGAAGAGTCAATTTCCCTTCCAAGAATCGTGTGAGAAGGGGATAATGGTGGGGTTAAGAAGAAATAGGAAAAACTATATAAAGGCACTTAACATGGTCCCTGGCATATAACAGGTAGTTTATTAATGTAGCCTTATTTTCCGCCACCCTAACACCAAGTCCTCCTTTCAAAACCCAAGTGTAAGCCCAGATATGTGGTCAGGTATAAAAGAATAGCTCTCCTACTCCTAAGAAAGCTTTCCTATGAAACGATCTATCATCACACTTAGGGCTTTCTGTCCTTCTTTATGTAAGGCTAATAAGCAGTCATGTGACAGCTACATTGCTCAGGAGCCAGTCTCCCAGTTTATAGGCTCATGTTGGCACTTACTTTCCATATAACCTGTGACAAGTTACATAACCTCTCTGTGCCTCAGTCTCCCTTCTGTAATAATAATACAACCATCCACATAGGATTGTTGTGAGTATCCAAGAGTTATATGCAATGTGCTTAGAACAGTGCCCAGGGCAGAGTAAGCCCCATATGAGTGTGAATTGGGTTTATGTGACAGCTTTGCTATAAAGGTCTGCTTTATTGAAATGCTCCCCCACTCTCTGCTCCTGTATTTTGTCTTTCACTGGGATGATGGTTACCTTTCTGTAGCCCAAGGGTATCAGCACACACCTGAGGAGAGGTAAAGTTTCCCCTGGGGTGGGGTGGGGTGTAGGGCTTAATGATACAGAAGGGAAGTTGGTCTAGTGTTGGAAGTTAAACCTTAAGTGACTAGGAGAAGGAATGTCCTTTCTTGATAGGTCTTGGGTTTTCTTGGAGCTGGATTTCGAGGAGTCCAGAAGTCTGAGCTGTGCTCCTGGCTGATGTGCTTAGATGGTACCCATCACAGAGAACAAGCAAGGATAGAGCCTCAGAGAGCATGCCATGGTGTAGAATTCAGATTACCTAGTTTGTGCTGTTCTATGCTTGTATCCGTCTTATGTTTTTTTGTCCCTCCCCTTATGTTTTTTTGCCATAGTAAATGGATTTTGTCTTGTATGCCAACTCCACTCTGCAGGTGGAAGTTGCTTTATTCTCAGAGGATTGAGAAAAAGTCTGAGGCTCCCTCTGATCTACCAGAAAAAGTGGCCATGATTGATTAGCATCATCCTCTAGGTATTAAATGTTGGAGTTTGGAGTTACATGGGCCCACGGGTCTTGTTCTTCCTGCATCTGTCCAGTCCTGCTTCAGTGTCCCTGCCTCAGCCCAGCTGCAGCATCAGAAGCAAAGAAGTAGCCAGATGTAAATAATTCGTGTGACCCAATCTGACCTGATAGGGGCCTGTCTCTTCATAAAATAAAGGTTTTCTTTTACCATGCTTTTCAAGTTAATTTCTCAAAACGTATATGATGTATTAAATCACTAGACAATATGTAAAGAGTAATAGATGTCTTTTCCCACCCGGCCTCCACATGCACCTCCTGTTACTCCATGACCTCCACCATTCAGACCAAAAGACTACCTGAGAAAATTGTCATGGGAAGAATCCAGGGTGTCATATTTTGCCTTCTAAGTTTTAAAGAGCTACAGTGCAGAAGCAGAACAGAAAGGTGGAGAGCTCATTAGCGGCCTGTGCTTTGGAGTTGGACTGCCTGGCTTCAGATACTGGCCCTGCTGCTCACCTGGCACATGGGCAAGTTCCTTAACCTCCTTGTACCTCGATTTTGTCAGATATCGAGTGTGTAATAACAAGAGCACTTCCCTTGGAAAGTTGTGATCATCATATGAAATATATAAAACACTTGGGCTTCTGTTATGCTTGTTTAACATTTGTTTTTTTGTGAGGAAAGGAAGCAGTTTTTTTTAACCACTTTATTGAGATATGATTAACATGTAAAGAGCTGTACATATTTAATGTATACAGCTGAATGAGTTTGGGGATAAGTATGTAACCATGACACCATTTTTTAAAATTAAAGTATAGTTGATTCACAATTTTGTGTTAGTTTTGGGTGTACAGCAAAGTTATTCAGTTATACATATATATGTATATTCTTTTTCAGATTCTCTTCCATTACAGGTTATTGCAAGATATTGAATACATTGAATATGGAATATTCCCTGTTCTCTACAGTAGGTCCTTGTAATTTATCTCTTTTATATGTAGTAGTGTGTATATGTTAATCCTAAACTCCTAATTTGTTCCCCCCACCCCATGAAAATATTTGAGATCTATTTTTTTCCTCCTCAAACTTAGTGATGATCTAATGGCCTAAATACTTGCTTTAGAAAAATGTCTCCTTAAAAAAAAAATCCTCCTTACTGTCCCTCTTGTTCTGTCCTTTATTCTTTTGCCTTTGCCTTTTCTTCTCAGTATTCATCATTAACAGTTTAAACAAAATTATTTGGCATTTACTTTGAGCTGGAAATGTGAGTGGTAAGCAACTAAGACATCGTCCTTGCCTTCTGGAACCTTCAGCCAGGTGGAACAGACATAGCACTTGAAGAAGGGAACCGATGGCCACTGTTTTTCTGCCCTGTGCTAGGCCTGGGTTATGTGCAATATTCACTTTTCACCAGAGCTTTCTCAGGTATTATTAACGCTGTAATAGAGATGAATAGGTGAATTTATTGGTTCAAGGTCACAAATCTGGAAACTGGATGCTGGGATTCAAAATGCATTATTTACGTATCACAGAGCCTCAACTCAAATAAGCTCAGATAACTGAGACACTCTGGGCTGTCTCACCTGACTTGAACTCCTGCTGGTAAATTCAAGTCATGCACCACAGTGCCTTGAGGCCTCCAATCCTTAGGAGCAGATCAAATTCTCTTGGAAGGTGATTTTCCCAGTCTCCCCACAGGTGGTCTCCCATCTTCCCTGGTAACTAGCAGAAGTCAGTGGATCAGAAGATATCTTCACTTTATTCCCACTCGAGGCCTTTGCCTCTCCCGTGAGCTTGTGGTCTGAACAGAACCTCTGGCTCAGCAATGCAGAGAGAGAGCTTCCTCCCTTGCTCCTTCTCTCTTGCCTCCCATGAGCATCAAGTCTTATTCACAGGATATCCTATTCCTTCTGCCATTTACTTCATTGTACCATTTCATGATAATTAGTTTCACTAGTCAAAGTCTTTATCTTCCTGGAGAAAGGAGATGCAGTCGACAAATCAGCTGTCCTCTGGAAATGCTTTAGACTAATTCATCGCCTTCTAACCCTTTTTTGGAAACTGTTTTCTATCCTGTCTATGTGTTTGACCACTGGTGTTGATGATCAGTCCTTCTTCTTTCAGATACAGCTTCTAATTTCCTGAAACTATCTGGTTGACCCATAATTTCCTATATCTATCCTTTCCCACTTACACAGAGGAGAATACAAATCTATAATATCTATATGTTTATATATCTACTATAGCCTATCTATCTATCTATCTACCTATCTATCAATCATCTATCTACCTGAAGCAGAACACCTATGGACATAGATAGAGTTCCATACTTTACAGAGAGATATGGAGTTAATAGAGGGAAGAGAAATGTATATATGACAAAATCTAAGCATGCATCAGATTGTGGTCCCATGCTGTAAGGACTCTAGTAAGATAATCTGCTTGTTCCCTCATTGCTTTTCTCTGCTCCATTTATCCTCACTTGGAGGGAAGACACCCCATTTTATATACTTCCATCTCTGTGACCTGAAAAGAGAGGGTCCTTTTCTTCCAGCTCCAATCCAGACGATCCTAATAAATGATTCTGATTAGCTTTGCTCAGGTTACATGCTTACCCTTGGACCAAAAACTGTGGTCAGGGGAACTGGGTCCTGTGTTTGGTTAGACCAAGGTCATGTGTCCTCTCTCTTACCTTTCCATTCACTAGGGAGGTAAAGGATTTTAATTGGGATTACAAGCCTTTAAGGGTGGGGAGAACAATATGCTAAAAGAAGTAGGGCTACTGAAAGTGGGACAGAAACAATTGTTGTCCAGTGTCACAAAATTGAGTTTGCCTGTCTGATTCCAGAACATAGGCATACTGTGCTTTATCTCATGCACCCCGGTCCCCAAAAGAAGAGGAAAGTGATTGGAGAGCTTAAGGGACAGCTATTTATGAAAAACAGGATACTTGTTTCTCTGCTTCTTAAGTTATTTGAAATTTAGGTTTCCACTTACATGTTCTTTAATTCTAAAAAAAAGTCACTTCACTGTAAAATGAAGAGTTGAACTAATTAATGGTCTACATGTTTTCCTTTAAATTTGTTGAACCAATATTTTATAAATTTGGGGGAAACTATAAAGTTTTTTTTGGTTGCCCAAAGGTATGATTTCATGTACTTTTCTAGAGGTCATACCATGGATATCCCTGGCTGCCTATATACTTAAACTTTTAAAGACTTTGGTGCTAATGCCTGTAACTTGAATGTCCTCACCCGTGTGTGTTGGTGGCATTCTTTGTGTTGCCAGGAACACTATTCTTCAGAAAAAGAGAGAACATTGTATGGATTCCTGAAGGTTGGAATTTTGCTAATCTGGGATGTTGCTAGGAACCACCTGGATGCAGGGACCACTATTTTCCGTCTTTCTCAAGAATTAGATGGTCTCTCTCTCAAAGTATCTCCATTTCTCTCATGTCTCTGCTCCATTCTCTTCTCATTTGTGGCTAGTCAATTGATTCTATTAATAACTACTGTCACAAATTTCAGATGGGACTTCAGTCGTGGCTTTGCTAATCCTCTCCCTCTTTCAGTCCTTTGCTATAAGCAACCTCAAAGATCACTGCCCAGCCTACTGATGGGATCTCTTGGGTCAGGTTTCCTTCTTAGTTCAATCAGAAGCCTCCACTGAGCAAAGACTTTGGTAGTGCTACTTCCCTGAGCAGGGAATTTTGGTCCAGCCAGTAGTCTGAACCTAAAGGGACTAACACCATGAATGGTGCATTTAGTCCACCAAAACAGAGATAAAGCAGGAGTCTGGGGACATACCCTGAAGAATAGGTATTTGTGTAGCACAAAGAAGGAACCTGGAGCCTCTGCCTCCTAAGTAACTACTTAGGTTTCTTTGTAAGAATGGAGAAGTACATGTCTTTTCATAACTTTACTCTCCCTCCTGTCTTATTTCTTGCTTGGCCTCTTCATCTTATGGAAAGGCACTATAAATTTATGGATAGGCAGCAAATACCTAAGTTAATGGGAAACAAAATGGGCCTAATCTCTTTGCAACAACCTTGCAATTAAACAACCGTAGAATTAGTTGATGGCATTTGTGCTCCTCCTTTTATAGATGAGAACATGGTGGCCCAGAAGGGACAAGTGGCCTACCCAAGGTTGCAGTCATTTGGTGGCAAAGCTGTGAGTCAAATCCAGGTCTTCTGACTCTTTGGGGTCCTTTGAACCTCATACTGTGGGCACGTTTGGAAGGTTGCATAGCACTGGTGAGGGAAAAATCTTGGCTTGAGCTATTTCCATTCAGCAGACTCTCCTGATCTTCTCTGTTGACTCAGATCTGGGACAAGTCTCCTCCTGCTTTCCTTCAGCGTAGGCTGGAGCTAGCTGAGGGTGACCATTGTGAGGTGGCCACGTGGAGCATGTGGGCCAACACTTTCATTTCATAGACCATTAGCTCTTGGAACAGTAATATTTTTTTGTGTGTCCTTGGCTTCCAAGGTCTTATATCACCTGCTAGGAAGGCAGAGGAGGCTATGGTCTGGAAATCTGCATGCATAGAGCCAGTTAATGGAGCTGAATCTGGCTGGCTGAAAACTTTCCATCAGCTGCTGGACTGCTGAGAACCTCACCCAGAGACATCCTGTCCAGGTTTTGATGTTTTTGTACACATACTCTTCTTTAATGTGAGAAAGATACAGGGAGACAGAGGTAGACTGAGGGACAGAAAGGGAGACAGAGTTAGAGAAATATAAGGGGATAAAGAGAAAGAACCTGTGAAACACAGAGATAGTACAAGATGAGAGAGACACCAGAGGGATCAGAAATAGAACAATGCAGAGGAGATGGGCAAAGGAAAAATAAATATAGATGGGAGACATGGAGACGGGAAGATGGTGCCATAGAATGGAATTTAGAGATTCTAACCAAACTCTCTTATGGTGTCAATATGGAGATAAATTTCCCCAAGGGTCACCTTGACCTAAGCTCTCAGAGCCAGTACCAGAAACCAGAAGGTCTAGTTCTTTCTCTGGAAAGTATTTAGTTCCTTGCAAGTGAAGATGCCCAACATGTATTTATTGAATAAATAAATGACAGCTGAGATGGTCAAGGGTCTCTAGCCATGTCAGATGAGCCAAGCTTAAAATTGGTAATAGTCTGGAGAAGTCGTCAGAGAATATGACCAGTAGCTCAAATATTTAAAGGGCTACTATTTGGAATAATGATTAGATTTGATATACTTGTGCTTTAGGGATCAAACTAGGACTAGTCGGTGAAAGCTACAAATAGATAAATATGGGGTCAATATAAATAGTGCACATATTCAGAGAAGAACATTCCTCATATCTGGAGGTTTGTAAGAAACATCTGAACAGGAATGTTGGCAGGAATGTTATAGTCGGAATTGAAGAATTAATGTGAAGTGAAGGCAAATGGTTTTGTTGGGCAATTTCCACCTAATTTTGAAGATTCCTAATTAGTGATCATCTATGGATGGGTGACAAGCCATCCATATGTCTCCTGAAATTTGATATGGATGTGTGTGTGTGGTGTGTGTGTGTGTTTGTTGGACTATTCTATTTATGGTGTATTTGCAGCACCACCACAACTTCCTTCACTGAATAATTCTAGATGGACTTTACCAATGAGAGGAACTTGGTCAAGATTTGGAATGTAGAAGTGAGAGGGACATTGTTTTTTGGAGATTGGTGTGGCCAGATTTGATGGTTTCACAGACCTCTGCATGAACTCCTACTTCATAGCTGCTACTAAAATACAGATTCCTAAGCCCCACTCAGTACTTATTAAATCAGAATTTTAAATTTTGAGAATTATTTGGAAGGGAACAGTCAGGATCCAGATTAAGAACTTCAGTATTTGGGGTATGGGAGAAAAGGCAACTCAGGAGTGACATGGAGAATACTGATGAGCACTGGGGACCTGAATTCTGGTGCTAAGACTCAGTATTGACACTATTCCCCCAGACTGGGAACTTTGCTAAGAGGCCTGGGTTTGAACTCTGGGTCCTCCATTTACTATCTATGTAAACTTGAGCAAGTTCCTTAAACTCTCTGAAATGGGGATGGTAGTGTTAATCACACAGGTTGGTTCCCCACCACCCCATTTATTAATCCATTAAACATTTATTGAACACCTGTGATGTGCCAGGCCATTCAGTGTAAATTACAGGTACCACTGCCTTTTCCTTTGGCCTATCACAAAGTGGTTTTTAAGGGTCAAATGTAGTGATATTTGTATATTTCCAAACACACTACTACTTGAAATGGTGAGCATTGCAGATTATTCAGCACATATTCACATCCCCTTTTATTTTAGAAATAGACCCTGCACCCCAAAACTCAGGGATACACACTTGATTCAGGCTTGGCTAATCCTCAGTACCATTCTCTTGGACAGAATGATTGGTTAGGGATGAGCAGGTGACCCAAGCAAGATGAATCAGATATTTTTTCTGGGGTTGTTATATGGACATTGGGAGAAAGATGGTCCATTCTCCTGGAGTTGCCAAGCTTGACAGAAAGAAGTCGGGGTCTCTTGGTGCCACATTTTCACCATATGGAGAAAGTTGGACTGTAGAATGTGTTGGAGGGGAAGGTCCTTTTCTCCACTCTGTTGCTATGAGAAGGAATTTCCCCTAAACATACTTTTGGTCTTTCTCTATCCTTAACTCATTCTGTTCCAGGGAAGTTGGACTGAGCCATGTGACTGGTAGCCTGGAAAAACTACTGGGCAAAAGAAATCTTGCAATGAGGATAAGTTTGAAGTCAAGAGACAATTTCTTACGTATCAATAGTATTTACTAGTGAAGATTGACATAAAACTCCTAGAAGGCAATTTAAATCTAAAAAATGTGCAGATTTTCAAAACTAAATAATTTTAATGCTAGAAATTTGTGCTTCTTAAAAAAATTACATATGCACAGAATTACCCTAAAATATTCAAAAAATTCCAAAATTAAATCTTGTACACCATTGGGGTTCTCATTTTATGTTTTGCTCCGTTCCTTCCTTGCTTTACTATGTAAAAAAATCATTGTCTTAATGCTTGCAAGCTTCACTTTCAATAATTGCTTTCTTAACATCTTAAAATAAGAAGTTTTTGTACTCTATTTGTTAATAGGTTGGTTGAATATTGCCAGTTTATTTTGAAAGAAATGTAACCAAAATTTAAAAGTCTTTTCAAACAGTATAAAACCAAATTGATGACAGAAACAAATAATTCTGCTGAATTATTTTCCTTGCATATTCTTATTAACTCGCAAAAAAAAAAAACCCCTGTATTTTGGTTATTCTCCCTACGTATATACAATTTTTTTAATTTAGAAAAATACAGCTCTGAAAAAATTGCAGATTTTTTGGTTGCTCTTGAAATGTTTAAAAAGTAACATTGAATTGAAAAAAAGAATGTATTCTTTGGAAAAACATTAAAGTATATGACTACCTATAAAATACTTATTATATTTATGTTAATTTTTACTATTTAGGTAGTAAAGAAGTTATTTTAATGTATATGGGCATCAATTAGTTTATATTTTTTATAACATTACTTTTTGAAAATGAGTTTCCTAGAATCATTTTAGGTCTAACATTTTTCATCAAAAATAAATATTTCAAAGCATCAAAGAACAAACAAACAAATAAACCTACATTGAGCTCTGCTCCTCTGGGGGCAGAGTAGGAGGTTAGCCACTTCTTCCTTTCCTGTCCTTTGTCCTCTGGGAAGCCAGCTGCACATAGGAGACAAAAAGTCTTACTGTCTCTTCCAGCATTGTCTTGCCTGGGTGAATAAATCTACCTAATTCCAAAGTTCACATTCCCATTTGACTTTTGTACTAAGTAACATCCTCCCACCTAGCCTTTCTCAGTAGTAAAGGCAATATTTGCGTCTCCCATAGGGCATGTAAAAAAAATTCTTCATTTGTTCAGAATCCTAAGGAAGTAAGAGAGTTGCTATTACTTGAGAGTAGCCAGCAGAGACCCCTGTAGAATGAAGACAGGCAGCAGCAATTAGAAATAAGACAATGAATAAAGAGAGAGAAAGAACGCCATTCAAGTCCCTGGAGCTCTTATTCTTGAGACCTATTCTTGTATTTTATAAGCTACTCAGGTATCCTTTCCAGCAATGTCAGCCTCTCTCTTTCCATTTTACTTTCCCTAGTCTGAGATGAGTTTCCATTGATAGAAACCAAATAGTCCTAAAACAGTTGCTTTTCCCTCTTGAAATAATGTCTGCTATAGCTCCAGATTGGGCAGATGATTGGGATGAGGTTAGCCTTCTGGAGGAGAACTCAGAGAGCCTGGCTTTGGGGAGCAGGGTAGATGAGAAGGGTCTGAAAGTCAGGTTGGTTGAGCTCTGGACAAAGGACTGGTGTTGGGAGACAATTCTCCATGTCTCTTACCTTTCTTCATGTCTTGTGAAAGAGGCACTAACTGCCTTTGCTCTGGACAATCTCTTGTTGTTAAGAGTAATTATTAAAAACTTTCATTTATGTTTTCATTTATTTTTAAAAATAATTGATATAACAGTGTAATATTCACAGTACTATAAAAATGTGAGATTATATGTGACTATGGATCTCACAGTTGATAATATAAAATATTGATGAAACTGAAGAATTTCATTGATAAATGATTATAAACATGAGGTGTTAAATTTATGGAGGTTGCTGAGTCAAAGTTGTACACCCATGCTGGGGCACTTGTCATAAATTCTGTTTGAGGTTTAAGACAAGAGAGAAGTAGCCAAGTATGTAGTAAATTTTAAAAAAGCTGTCTACTAATCTTCTCATGATGCATCTATACTTAAGTTAGTTTTTGTTGATTGTTTTGTAGTTTTATTAGACTCATATTTCTATCTCTTCCCTATGAACTTCTCAAGGAAACTTGGCATCTGGTAGCCCCTGCTTAGAACAAAATCTTTAAAAGTAATTTTTCCATGAGGGTCTTCAAGACTGTTCCTTTGTTCATAAAGCTTCTTTCTAAAACTCTCATTTTGATTTTCAAGTAAGCTCTTTGGGTCAACCCAAGTTTCATCTGGTCTTTGCTTCTTCTGTAGAACTTGGGGTTCATGGTACAATGTCTCATCTTCTCCAGCTTCAGTTTATAAGTATTCGGTGGTTTCTAGAGATTCCTCCTACAGTCTAGTTCCTATAAGAAGAAGTTTAGCCCTTGCAATGTATTTAACCCCATGCTGTACTTTAGCTCTGCAGGAACCTGGTTTAGTTTCTGCACACGGTGTATATCATAACTTGCTTTGCACTGATAACCAATGCCAAACTGTTTCAGGATGAACTCTTCATCATCGTCCAATTTCCAAAAGTAGCAACCCAGTTGCAGACTCACCACTCCTTTGGTATATTTTTATGAAGAAAAAGACCATTGAGCAACTCCTTTTTGCTTGGCTTCTTTTCATCATAAAGTCTGGATATAACATGAGACACAGCTTGGGAGGTCCCAGGAAAACGTGTAGAATTTTTTTTAAAGCTTTGTGAGTTTCTTCATTCTTTTCTTGGTACCCTGGCATCATAAGATTGTGTGTCCTCTAGGTTCTTGTCAGATTTGAGTACTTCTAGCACCTTTTATAGAGCTTTACAATAACCAATCCCTGGCAACCACTTATCTTTTAAGTGTCTCCATAGTTTTGTCTTTTCCCGAACATCACAAAATAAGAATCATATAGCATATAGCCTTTCCAGATTAGCTTCTTTCCCTTAGCAATATTCATTTATGATCCCTCCATGTCTTTTCATCACTGAATTATATTCAATTGTATACCACAGTTTGCTTATCCATTCACTTGTCAAAGGACATTTCATTTGCTTCCAAGTTTTGGCAATTATGGATAAAGAAGCTATAAACATTTGTATGTGGGATTTTGTGTGTTTGTATTTTCATCTCATTTGGGTAAATGCTGAGGAGTTTGATTATTGCACCATATAGTAAGAGTACATTTAGTTTTGAAAGAAGTTGGCAAACTGTCTTCCAAAGGGACTATACCATTTTGCATTCCCACAAGCAATAAATGAGAGTTCCTGTTGCTTCATATTCTTGCCAGCATTTGATGTTTTTGTGTTTGGGATTTTAGGTCTCCTAATAGGTATGTAGTGATTTCTCAATTTGCAATTCCCTAATGAAATATGATGTTGAGCATCTCTGCATAGGCTTATTTGCCATCTGTATATCTTTTTTTGATGAGGTGTCTATTTAGATCTTTTGCCCTCTTTTATTTTTTATGTATTTATTTAAAAATTTTATTTATTTTATTTATTTATTTTCGGCTGCATTGGGTCTTTGTTGCTGTGCGCAGGCTTTCTCTAGTTGCAGTGAGCGGGGGCTACTCTTTGTTGCAGTGCACAGGCTTCTCATTGTGGTGGCTTCTCTTGTTGCCGAGCATGGGCTCTAGGCCCGCGGGCTTCCATAGTTATGGCTCTTGGGCTCTAGAGCGCAAGATCAGTAGTTGTGACGCACGGGCTTAGTTGCTCTGCGGCATGTGGGATATTTCCAGACCAGGGCTTGAACCCATGTACCCTGCATTGGCAGGCGGATAATCACTGCGCCACCAGGGAAGCCCATTTTTGCCCTATTTGAATTGAGTTGTTTGTTTTCTTATCAAGAGTTATGAATTCTTTATATATTTTAGATAACAGTCATTACTCAGTTATGTTTTCTTGAAAATATTTTCTCCTACTCTGTGGCTTGTTTTTGCATTCTCTTAACAATGTCTGTCTCAGGAAAGAAGTTTTTAATTTTAATGAAGTCAAAGTTATCAACATTTTCTTCCATGGATCATGTTTTTTTGTGTTGTTTCTAAAAAGTCATTGCCAAGCCCAAAGTTATCTAGATTTTCTTCTATGCTATTTTCTAGGAGTCTTATAGCATTGTGTTTTATACCTAGATTTATTACGAGTTAATTTTGTGAAAGGTGTAAGGTCTGTGTTTAGATTATTACTATTATTTGCATGTGATGTCCAGTTTTTCCAGCACCATTTGTTGAAAAGCTTGTCCTTTTTCCATTGAGGTACTTTTGCTCTCTGTCAAAGATCAGTTGGTTAATTTGTGTGAGTGTCTTTCTGCGATCTTGATTTCATTCCATAGATCTATTTGTCTATTCACCAATACCACACTGTTGATTACTGAAGCTTCTGCTTCTGGACTTCAGTTCCCTTAAGCTGTAATTCTCTGTATCTGCCTTTCTCTCCAATTTTGGAAGCTGAAGTTCGTCCTGTGACCTCAGTTTTCTGATGAATCTAAGAATAGTTATTAATTTTCAGTTTCTTCACTTTGTTTCTTGTTGTGAGGACCAGAGTGATGACTTCCAAGATCTTTACATCTCATACTGGAAATAGAAGTCTGACGTAGCTTCTACAGGATGTCTGTGTAGCAAACAACCCTGGAAGATGGAGATGGTGTGTCCTTCAGGAGCAATGATCAAGTTTGCTTACAGCTTTGGGAGATACTAATAGTGTGTCTTTCCAGAAAAAGGGTAATCATCTCACTGTTTCAGTTCAGGATTCCTCCCTTGTAACACAACATGTTGCAGGTGCAAGTGTCACCTGGCCCTTTTTCCATCATGCACTGGGAAATACGACTTGAGGAACTGGCCCAAGAAAATTCGGATACTCTGGCTACTGCTATTGCTGTGAGCAATAAAGTCTTTGGTCTTTGACCCAAGAGTCAAGGCTTCTTTCAGCATCAATGAAACTCTCGGGTTAAACTGTTTACATGTAAATAATGTAAAATCTCAGAGCCTTCACTGTTATTGACAATTGGCCTCATATATTTACCCCAAAATAATGGAAAAGTGGAGAAATTTAATTAAATTTCCAAAAATTTAGTTGTTATTAATATTAACTATTTTAGATATCTCCACCTCTGTCCAAAGCTTTTCTTTCTATGGTAATTGTAAGAAGAGTTGATTATGTGTTGAGCTGGAGACCATTATTTGATGGTCTGTGATGGATTTTGGAAGATGCTTTTCTTTTTCCCTTTGATCCCATGCACGGTTTTATTATCCAATACTTGAGTAGCTACTAGGTGCTAGGCATTGTGTTAGAGGCTTTCATATATGATATAATTTATTGTCATAATGACACTGTGATATAGATACTTATTCCAGACTTACAGATTTGGGGTATTTTGGGAAGACACTAAGGCTAAGAGAGACCACCTGACTCTTTCAAGCTAGTACATGGCAAAGCCAGAACTGGAACTGAGGCCCCTGTGTTCTCACACTGTGCACAGTGTGCTCACACTGTTTCCACTGCACTCATGGTTTTCATATGGAGTGCCTTGATTCACTGGAGGTAACACATGGGTTTATCATGGGACAAGAGGGAATGCAGGGGGTTGGCCCCTAGATTGGCATCCCCAGTTCAACCAGAAAAGTTCTGGGTTTTCTTTTATATAGTGAGATACTCCTTCTAAAGACCAATTTGTAAACCATCCACCCTAGCCCTCTCACCAGAAGAAGGCGCAGCTTCTAGAATAAAGTTCCTGACTCAGGACTGAGGAATCTGATTTTGGAGCAGAAAGAGAATGACCTTCACTCCTTCATTCATTTCCCCAGCAAACATTATGGCGTCCCCATAGTGTGCGTTCTAATGAACATAGTGTGTTCTAAAGAAAATAGAACAGAGGTTGCAAACTGGTAAGCCACGTGTTGTATTTGTCCTGTAGATTTGTTTTCCCTGAGCAACAGAGTGTTTTGAGAAATGCTAGCCAGTCTTTAAAAACACAGTGATTTTACATGCAAACTCACACATCCAACTTCTTTTGAAGAGTTGGAAGCTCTGGCAGTGCTGGTTGCATGTTCCCAGATGGCAAGGATTGGCTGATGTAGGGCGTGGCTGCCCCATCTCCTCTCAATTTCACAGTGTCACCACCACATTATCTTGCTCCCCAGCACTTGGGTCGAGTGTTGGCTGCCATTTGTCATTATTATCAAAGAGAAATATTGCTGTATACCCATGTCTCTAAGAAAAGGGTGGAAATGAAAGATATATGAGGGCCAGATAACTTTAAAAACTTACCTATTACACTTGACTTAGAGTACTTGCTTGGCTCCAGCATTTTAAGTTCTGATTTTTGAAATAGATTCCTGCCCTCTGGAAACTTAGAATGGAGCAAAAGATGGAATTTGACCTAAAATTTTCATTTTTATTAGTCACCTATTTCTCGCATGAGACCAAGAGGATGAAAGCCAGATGCTTCAGCAGGAGGTCCATCATCTCTTACATATGCCTACTGCTGCAACTCCTTCTCCTGCTGGGTTCCATCTCGGATTTTATGTTCTAGCAAATTGAACTGCTTATGTGGTTCTCTCCATCTATAATGCCTTAACCCTCAGTGAGTGATACTTATTCATCCTGTAAGACTGAACAGAGCTGTTACCACCTTGAGGGCAACCACAACTCTTTCTTTCTCTTAATTCTTTCAAGGCTGATTTACAGGACCTCTCCTTGAAGTGTGAGTTATTTATCTGAAAGGAAGTTTGTTATATGGAAAGGGTACCAAGGCTAGCTGGTAGGAAAAAAAAATAATTAAATTCATCCATTCAGAAAAAAGCTGTGTGAAATAGCCAAATCTTGGAAAGGCAGAGACAGACAAGGAGAGAAAACGCAGAACTATGGGATGCTTTACATTGTTTTTAACCATAGGAGTGAGTTTAGTCAAGATCACCGTGGGATAAAAACAAGTATAGGTAAGATTTCCCATTACAGGTGTAATTTTCTTGTCATTATTTCCCTCCCTATTGCCCTGAGAGAGCAAGGGAGCTCTATGGGTTTTCTTTGATGGGGGCACTAATCCCACTCATGAGGTCTTCACCCTCATGACCTAATAACTCCCAAAGGTCCCACCTCCAAATGCCATCACACTGGGGATTAGGTCTCCATGTATGAATTTTGGGGGGACATAAACATTGTCTATAGCAGTAAGTGTATGTTGCACTTCATTAGAAATTTCCAAAGAGCTTTCCAAAGTTGTTGTACCTCAATAAGCCTTAGCCACTAATATCTGCCTCCTCCTTTTCTTCTTTCCCTCCCTAACAGTGGAGAAAATAACTCTCCCTTATGTGGCCATCCATGTCCCACAAATACTTCCCCTCCCAAATTCCTTGGGACTTCATTTTTCAGAAAAATTTGCATTCTTTTGCCTGTATCATCAATGTCCCCCTTTTCTGAATCCTATCATTAGCATTTAGACATGTTAAAGTCTCTCCCTTTTAAAAAACTTGGTAAGCAAACCTCCTTCCATTTACACCTCCCTCCACCTTCTCTTCTGTCCTGTTTCTTTTCTCTCCTTCACTGTCTGTGAAACTTGGTATCACATTGGGTGTGCAAAGGTTGGGCCGTCAAACCTCTTGAAAGGATTTTCTACTTTTGGTGTGCTCACTTCCCCATCCCTTGACCATTACTTCAAGCCACTCTGATCTGGGTTTAACTTTTGCTACTTCTCCAAAAATTCTCTTTCCAAGGTTACCAGTGACTCTTGTAGGTACTAAGTCTTGATCTTTTATCGACATTTAATGGAAATGATCACTCTTCTCTTGGTTTTTTGACATCTTAGTTTTTTTTTCCTACCATGATCTTTCTTCTTTCCCCTTCTCTGCCTCCGCCCCCTTCTCTCCTTCTCCCTCTTCTTCTCCTCCTCTTCTTCTGTTTTCTTCCTCTTCTCCCTCCTCCTCCCCTCCTTCCCCCTCCCCTCCTCCCCTCCTTCCCCCTCCCCTCCTTCTCCTCCTTCCCCTTCCCCTCCTCTCCTTACCCCTCCCCTCCTTCTCCTCCTTCCCTTTCCCCTCCTTCTCCTCCTTCCCCCTCCCCTCCTTCTCCTCCTTCCCTTTCCCCTCCTTCCCCCTCCCCTCCTTCTCCTCCTTCCCCCTCCCCTCCTTCTCCTCCTTCCCCCCTTCTCCTCCTTCCCTTTCCCCTCCTCCTCCTCCTTCCCCCTCCCCTCCTTCTCCTCCTTCCCCCCTTCTCCTCCTTTCCTTTCCCCTCCTCCTCCTCCTTCCCCTTCCCCTTTCCCTTCTCCTCCTTCCCCTTCCCCTCCTCCTGCTTCTTCTCTATCTATCAGTTAAATAGTGCTGTGCCCAAGTTCTGCTTTGGTCTTTTTTCTCCTTTCACTGGGTGAGCTCCTGCTTCCTGCTGACTCCTAATTCCATGTCTCCATCTACCCCTGCCCCCTGAGTACCAGATGTGCAGCTACAATTGCTGACTACACATCTCCAGTGCTGTTTCACAGGCATCTAAAACTAAGCATGTGCAATATTGAGCAGAGTGATTATGCATGAAGATTCTGGAGGAGTCAGGTGGCCCAGAGTTGAACTCCAGCTCTCTCCTTACTGTTTAACCACATGCAAGTGACCAACAGCACTATGATAAAACCATGTTCTCTGAAGCCAAGTGGCTAGGGTTCATATCTCAGATCTACTCATTTGTCATGATTTACCTAATTAAATCAGTTGTCATCTTTCCTTATAATTCCATATTTAATTAGTTTCCTAGTTACTTTGTTAGAAATGAAGATCTGTGAGGGCAGGGATCATAATGTCTTGTTTACCATTACATTCCCAAGGTCAACAATAGTACTTCTCCCATAGTAAGCATTAAAATATACCTGGGTGATGGAAAGGCTGAATGAATAAATAAAGGAGTTGGACTGAGCAGCAGCGGAAACACTGTGGAAAATTCAGATAGTTGACCCTTTTGCAGTGGACTTGACTATTAATGAACATACAGCCACATGGATTTATTATTTCTAGGCACTCGAATTATTTCCATGTTTCCACTAATATTGAATAGGCTGATAGAGGCATCTTTCTACTGAATTCAAATATTTTCCTTTTTCACTTCTTTGGAAAAGAGGAACGCAGGCATCCCTCAATTTACTGTGTTTCCCAGATATTGCATTTTTGACAAATTGAAGGTTTGGACAACCCTGCATGGAACAAGTCCATCAGTGCCATTTTCCCAGCAACATTTGCTCACTTTGTGTTTCTGTGTCACATTTTAGTAATTCTCATCATATTTCAAACCCTCCACCAGCAAAATGATTTCGACTCACTGAAGGCTCAAATGATGGTTAGGATTTTTTAGCAATAAGTATTTCTTAGGGTATGTGCATTGTTTTATTTTAGACATAATGCTATTGCACACAGTAGACTACAATATAAACATAATTTTTATGTGCACTGGTAAACCAAAAAATCTGTGTCTTTTGCCTTATTGTGATATTCACTTTATTGCAGTAGCCTGGAACTGAAACCACAATATTTCCAAGGTGTGCCTGTACTGGCTTGACTATAAAGGAAATAAAATATTTGATTTATAATTTGAGATCCCTAGAGAGCTTATATAGTGAAATATGGGATTACAGTCTTCTTCTGTATGAAAAGGGAGCTGAACAAGTTGCACTTTAAAGGTCTTTGAGAGACTGCTTGGTAAAATAGTGATAATGACTCTAATTTACTGTCCTTTATGCTCCAGGCACTGTGTTAAGTGCTTTTCATGCACTCTTTCATTAAATTCCCACAAAATGCATACAAAGTCAAGAGTATTTGTCAGCTATCTTTATCCATTTGCCTAAGTGACTTCAGATAGGCTTTGCAGACCCTGTCCCATCCCTCTCCCTCTCCTGAAGGCACGTTTGGGCACATGGAAACCAAAATGTGGATTATGAATGGGGGCCAGGAGGTCCTTCCTCAGCCATAGGCCTACATCTCTCTTTAGAATCCAGCTTTTACCCAAATCTTACTTTAGAGTTCTGGGCACTTACATGGCCATCAATAATATTTGTGGAATACATGATTTTCCATTTAACTATAGATGGTTGTATGTGTTCTTCCTCAACACTGAACCCTGGGGTAAAGGGGTAAATAGTAGGTTTTAGGCATCAAACCCACACCAAGTCCCCATAATATTTCTGGAAGATCAGTTGTACTTTGGTGCTGATAGCTTGGTTGTTGGGTCCCATTATTAAAAATCAGTTTTAAAATGGAAGCAACATTGAAGATAGTCTAATCTGTATTTTCTATTTTATTAGATGTGGAAATGTGCTTAAAACCACACTTGGCAAAGCTGGGACCAGGTCATAGTCCTTCCAGCTCAAACTCAGTTCTCTTCCTCTCAAGTTTACCCTCTCAAGATCTCTGATCCCAAGAGTCTAGATGTTCTGTCACTTTTCTTTCTTCCCCATGCCTCTTAGCTGCAGCCAACTCTGAGTGTGGAAGCTAGAAGAATCATTGGAAAGAATCGTGTTAACACCCTCATTTCATCAAACAAATGTGTACAGTATTTGCACCATGCTAGGAACTCTTCTAAGCACATCCCAAATGCTAATTTCTTTAATTCTCAAATAAACCTGGTAGAATAGGCTTTATTATGATTCTCATTTTACAGATGAGGAAACTGAGGCACAGAGAGGTTAAGTGGTTTGCTCAAGGTCACAGAGCTGGTCAGCACCAGAATCAGGATTTGAACTCAGAGATATCATGACACCAGGTTCCCCAAGGTAGATCACTGAGAATGTTTCTCATGTTTTCCAGATTAGGAACTAGGCACCCAGGTTGTGGAAGTTGCTTCCAGATAACTTTGGTGAGTTGGGGACAGAACAGAACTTCTGATCCCCTGGTCCAGAGCTCTATCCTTGACATCATGCAGGCCTTCTCAGGTTATTTTCTTTAATTGTTCAGTTTCTATTCTTTAAGTTCCGAATAGGATTCGACCATCAGGAAACTCAGGATCATTTTTCAGTGTCGCACCTTTATTTATGTTTTCAGAGAAGGAGAGTTAAAAAGAAAGTCAGGAGTCTGGAAAATGAAACATTCTGCCCTTGTCTCCCAAACACGACCAGGCCCAGCTGTAGCTCAAATCACTCTTTGTACTGCTTGATCATAAATTCCTCCAAACTGAGTTGGGGTTAAAATGAATGGGAGAGCAGGGTCTGGTCTTAAACCACAGTGAATCAACTAATCTGACCACTGAAGAAACCTCCCTCCCTTTATTTCTGACGCTGACTTAGGCAGAGATGATTTATTGCCACTAAAAGTCCCCACACATCACACCGCTTGCAGCAGGCTCCTTTGCTCCAGCACAGGACAAGTTGTTTTGCCTTCCTTATTCTTTCCATCTTCCTGATATTGTGGGTCATATAGAAAAGGGGATCCTGAATGTGATGGAGAAAGCCCAGACTTAGGAGGCCAAATACCCAGGCTCTCCCCTGGCTCTGCCATTAACTTACTGTGTAACCAGAGCTGAGGAATTTCATCACCGGCAGCCTTGGTTTTCTCATTAATAAAACTAGAAGTATAGTGCTGCAGCCACATTACTGCACTCTAAGCACTAAAGGGCACATTCTTAGAATTGCTCTTTTGGCTTTTCCAAAATACGGCTCCAGTTCTACTATTACTATAACCCAGGGACTCAAGCTAATCCATGCTGTATCTCGCCACTGAACCACAGCATAGGTAGACCTGATAAAGTGTCTTGGCCAGAACCACTAAGTGATATGGTGGTGGAATGGGATGAAGTATTAGTTTCCTAGGGCTGCTGTAACAAACTACCACAAGAGGGGAGCTTAAAACAACAGAAATATATTCTCTCACATTTCTGGAGGCTAATGTCTAAAATCAAAACGTTGGGAGGGCTATGTTCTCTCCAAAGGCTCCAGGGGAGGATCATCCCCTCCTCTTCCTAGCTTCTGGTGGTTGCTGGCAACCTTTGGTGTTCCTTGGCTTGTAGATGCATCACTTCAATCTCTTTCTTCATTGTCACGTGGTTTTGTCCATGCATGTCTTCTCTGTGTCTCTCTGTCCAAATTTCCCTCTCTGATAGGGACACCAGTCATTGAAATAGGGCCCTTTCTAATCCAGTATGACTTCATCTTAATTTTTTTTACATCTGCAAAGGACACTATTTATTTCCAAATAAAGTCATATTCAAATGTACCGGGAGTTAGGACTTAGGCATGTCTTTTTTGGGGTGGCACAGTTCAACCCATAATAGATGGGAACCCAGCATTCCTGTCTCAAAATTTGTGTCAGGCCAGGAGGGATGGAAGAGATAATACAGAAAGCTAACCACTACTGGGCATATACCCTGAGAAAACCATAATGCAAAAAGACACATGTACCCCAGTGTTCATTGCAGCACTATTTACAACAGTCAGGACATGGAAGCTGGTGTCCATCGACAGATGAATGGATAAAGAAGATGTGGTGCATATATACAGCGGAATATTACTCAGCCATAAAAAGGAACAAAAGTGGGTGTCTTGTAGAGATGTGGATGGGCCTAGAGTCTGTCATACAGAGTGAAGTAAGTCAGAAAGAGAAAAACAAATATTGTATATGAACACATATATGTGGAATCTAGAAAAATGGTACAGATGAACCTATTTGAAGGTCAGGAATCGAGATGCAGAGGTAAAGAATGGACATGTGGACACAGTGGGGGGAAGGGGAGGGTGGGACGAATTGGGAAATTAGGATTGTCATATATACACTACCATGTGTAAAATAGATAGCTAGTGGGAACCTGCTGTATAGCACAGGGAGCTCAGCTCGGTGCTCTGTGATGACCTAGATAGGTGGGATGGGGGGAGGTCCATGAGGGAAGGGATATATGTGTACATATAGCTGATTCATTTCGTTGTACAGCAGAAACTAACACAACATTGTAAAGCAACTATTCTCCAAAAGAAAAAAATGTTAGGAGTTATTTTTGACTGAAAAACAATCTTCTGATGAGTGTTTTAAGGCATCTTCTTCTTTTGACCTTTGCAAAAGCATAATGAGGTCGGTACAGCAGGTATTATTATATCTATTTTGCAGATGAGGAAGTTTAGATACATAGACTTATTACAGACTTCTTCCAAACGCATTTCTGTGTGGAGCTGCTGGTGGGGAGAGATGGAATGAGAGAAGAGAGAAGAACTGAGGGAAAAAATATTAAATGGCATGAGGGAGGATCCTCCTGGGGACCAATGACAAGTGTGGCAAGACCTGAAGACTGATTACCCCAATTCCCTGATCTTGAATGCCAACCCCCCAAAGAAACCAAGCAACTTTCTGAGACCCAGAGTGATTTATCTCAAGTCAATTAGTGAATAAATAGTAAAACCAGATTTTGATTTAAAACACCTATTTACCACCCCTAGTTTTGCAATTCAAATATGAATTCATGACAAAACCAGACTGGATTTGCAGATACTTCTTTTATGAGATGCAATTCTCATAACTAGATTTGTTTTTGTTAGAGGACTCATCGGGGTGATTTATAGTCACCCCAATAACAAACACATCTGCTTGTGATGTAGCTGGACTCTTCTTAATCAGTGGAAATAGATTCCCAGGGCTATATAATTATCTACCAACCCAATGAGGTCAAAGGCAGTGCTGCTGCATCTGCACTTTTGCTTTCAAAGAGCTTGTGAGGTTTTTGAGACCAGCCTTCTGTGTAGGGTTGATGCTGGTTCTCAGCCATTGCCATCAGCATCTGTCCTGTACAGTGGAGATAAGACTGCTATCCACAGAAAGATCTGCTTGCAAAGTTGACCCTAGGTTGGAGTCTTGGAACATGGCTGGTAAACAGTTTCTTATATTGACATAAAGCTTTCCATAAATGGTAAGAATGGCTTATTGTGCCTAAACAGTTTGGACAAACAATGTGGTTTATGCTGAGCACCTGCTTTTTTCCCCCCTGGAGCCTGGAATTTTGATATGTGCTAGGCAGAGGGTACTTCCATGACAATCTCCTATTAAAAACTTTGGGTGCTGAATTTCTAATGAACGTCCCTGGAAGACAGCGTTTCACATGTGCTGTCACAACTTGTTCCGGGAGAAATTAGGCACGTCCTGTGTGACTTCACTGGGAAAGGACTCTTGGAAGCTTGCATCTGATTTCCTCCAGACTTTGCCTTATGCACTTTTTCCTTTTGTCAATTTTGCTTTGTATCCTTTCACTGTAATACATCTTAGGCACAAGCACAACTATTTCATGAGTCGAGTCCTTCCAGCCAATCACTGAAACTAAAAGTAGTCTTGGGACCCCCATACAAGGTCCTTCCATCCCCAGTCCTTCTCATCCCTGTAAGAATTTATTTTCCCTCCCCAGTGTTCTATCTTTCTGGAAGAACTTTGAGGAAAAGATGTCTTAGGCTAGAATTCCATCACTACAGATGGCATCTGACAATTTCTAACTTGTTAGCGCTTCTAGCTATTGGTGCATCCAGGGATTGGTTAGTTCGATGTGTGTTTTCTGTTTTTATGATCTAATGGAGCAAATAGCTTTCTGAGGAAAAAGAAGCCACTCTTTGCCTCTGGTTTTAGTTTGTCTGAGAAGACAAATCTTAAAACATCTGGTGAACAAAATTATTTAAGAAACAACATTATATCTATCTATCTATAGATAGATCTATCTATCTATCTATCATTTCTCTCATCTGTTATTCTCTCCACCATCTCTATATTTATAGCCATCATCTACACTAACACAGTAGCTCCATCAGCATTTGATTCTCAAGGTCACCACCATCACACACGCCTTCTCACATGCAATCTCTTCCACAAGTATCACCACCTCTGTCATCGCAATTAATAACATAACCGTTGCCACAGTCATTACCAACTCCATCTCCACCACAAGCTCCACCATCACCACCAGTGCCAACACCCCTATTCAGTTCCATTATTTTCTTACCTTCACCACCTCACCACCAGGCTGGGTCAGCATCCATTCTACAGCATAGTTCATGCCACATTGTTACTGCTCAGTCAAGTAATCATTATTTAACAGTTGAATCACCATCACTACCTTTACTAACAAAGTCACCACTATGACAACCATTAAAAAAATCCAGACAGATAATAACAGTTTTTTTATTCTCAGAAAAATTCCAAATGCTGTGTGGTGATCAGAACTGGGCAAATTCTTTGATATAATAGTAGTGGCAAGCTGGTCTCCAGTAATTGAGGGAGGACTGGAAAAGTACTGGAGGAAATAGAAAGAAGAAATTAACAGTGCCTCTCAGAATAGAAATCATGTCCAATAATCAGTGCAGTGTCCTTATGCTTGGACATCAAAGGCATTGGTCAGGAGTGTGTTTAAAATCTCACAGCAGCTGGCAGAGAATTTAAATCAACTCCTCTTTTATTCCCCACATCCTCTTTGGTTTTCATGAAAACTGACTTTTTTGAAGGATACTTTTGCACTGTTGCTATTAAAAGATGCTTTAGCCAGCAGACTGGGAAGAAGAAGTCGTAGGAATGGCTGGGGTGAGGCAAAGCCTGACTGATATACATTTGTCAGATAAATAAGATGGCCTGGCTATTGTTTTCTCACTATGTGGACTTGGTCCCCTTTAGAATCAGTGATAGCCTTTTGTTGCCCTGAGTTAGAGTAGAATAGATCTGGCTTACAGAATCTAGGAAATTTTAATTATCTTTCAATGTCCTCTAGCATATGGGATCCAGCCTTGAGTAGCTCAAAGAAGCAAGTACGTGTAAAGGGTTTTATGAGGGCTAAGTCCTTTTCCACAGTGCACAATTTACACATAGTTCAGTTTTTCCCATTCTACTATATCTCATGAAGAAGTAGCTGTGATGCTCTTGGGAGAGATGAGAGGAGAGAAAGACAGCTGCAAATGTGGCCAATGCTCTAAATTCAGAGATGTTTGTTGCCAGGGGCTCTCGTCTGGTTTTTTACCTGCTTCTCTAGACTATGGAAACCTCAGCCCTAGCTCTGAGGTTGAAGAGCTAGGATTGAAAAGCTTCCATGTGGGCCCAGGTTCTGAATACATCAAAAGGATCCATCCTGCATGCTCACCATCAGCTGTCTGTACAATAATCACCATTATACTGAGGGAATGGGAAACAGTGTTCTAAGGTAGGAGACGTGTGGGCTGTAACTGCGAGGCCTCATCTGACACATGATTAAATGCTGGGTGACAAATGGCTTGGACAGCACCTCTTTCTAGAGAAAAATGGGGAAGAAATACCAGCTCCACTCCTCCTCCCCAAACCCCATCCGCTTTACCAGGAGGCCCATGACCACGGCTGGGCTTCTCTCTGAAATGTCTCCTTTAGTCCTCCCAACACTAATGAGTGCAGCCATGATGACAAAGCAGGAGGGACACAGCCATAAAAAGTCTTCCCTCTCCTGCTTCCCTTCTTCTGTCTCCTTCTCCCGAGTAATTGAGTTTCCTTGACTCCTAGCTGCAGTCTTAGGGTCTGCAGGAGGAAGTTTCAAAGCTCAAGGTGAGATGCTGGGGCTCAGATCATGTACTTCACACGTTGCTTTGACTTTGGCTATCAAATCTCATGTGTGAGTTTTCTGCCTCAGTCCCAAGACCCAGGCCCATTCAATCTCGTCTTTCAATTCAGTTACTTGAGTATCTTCATTTTGCTGTTGTGCCTGAGTTGTTGCCTTGACAATCATCCTACACCCACTCCTTTGGAACCGGGGCTTGTCCTGCCCTAGTTTCTATACCGAGAGACTGTAGGCCATTCATCAAGCATGTATTGTTTCCACTCTGTGCTGGAATATTCTGCAAGGTACTGGGAATGAAAAGGATCATAAAATGCAGCCCCTGCCCTTATGGGACACTCAGTCTATTGGGGAAGACTGACTCTTAAACAGATAATTGCCATAGTATGAGAGAGTTATGTGCTGGGTGACTTGGGAATGAGGATGACTCAAGCAAGAGGAAAGACTTCCTGGAAGAGAGGACAGCAGACTGTGTTTTGGAGCATGGTTAAGAGTCAGCCAGGTGAGCTAAGGAGAGTAGGTGCATTCTAGGCAGAGGGAAGAGAATGGGCAAAGGCACAGAGCATGGAAGAGTGTGGGCACATGGAGGACTGGAAGCTGTTTGCTAGTATTTGATGGTGAAGAGTGAGAGGAAGACACTGTCACCTCGCTTACATCCCCGTCACCCTACTCCATTTTCATGCTAGCTGGACTGAATCCCCTTCTCCCTTGAATCTGAATTTTTCCATTAATAGTTTTGCTCACAGTTCTGATATTTGGTATTCTAATCAAGGTGTGGCCAAGCTTTAAGAGGAAACAATAAACAAGCAAGCAAACAAATGCATGAACAAACAAGGAACTGTTGACCAACAACTGGAAGATTAAAAAAAATTCTTTGGATCATCATCAATGTATTGGAATGAAGAAATGGGAGAAGTATCCTCTGCTGACCTCCACAATAGGGACAAAGCCCACTGTGAAAGCTACTGCTACTTACCAACAGTTTACCCTGCCTGCTTTCTAAATATTACCGTATTGATCCCTGTAGATGTCCCCCTGTAACGAGTCAATGGTAGAGTCAGAATTCGAAGCAAACCAGAAACACCTGGTGCTCAACCCCATGAATATTTATCTGCACCCCATCTCTTCACAGAGTCATTTCCAGCCTCTGGAGACGTGCATTTCGTGTGGAGGCACATACCAGGGGCCTGCATCCTCCTACCTTTGAGAAAACCAGAACAGCTACTCAGAAAGAGAGACTAGAACCCTCTCATTTCACCAGCAGTAAAATGGGAGGCATGTGAGCCAAGAGTCAGAAGACCTGGGTCAAGTCTTTTGCTGGTCAGAGTGTTGCTTTTGCTGGAATTATACTTTTCACAGTCAGCTTCATACCACCTGGCCTCTCAAAAAATACTAAAGCTCTCCAGGTTCCCAGAATAGCTTAATCTTTTAGTTTTACTGTTTTTTTCCACAAAGGAACTTGGATGAAATTCCCCAGCACCAGGCCTTGGAGCATTTGGAGACACTGGCAGAGCTTCTGTAAGGGTGTTCTCTGTTCACCGAGCTCCCACAGGGCACGTCCATTTTGGGGGCCATTCTGGGGCATTCCTACACTGGTCCAATGCGATGGATGGTCCTTGTTTCTCTCAGTTTAGTGCCTGAAATGCCTGTGTTTCAGAGACCTGATCTGTTAGCCTAGGGTCTTCATCCCCATTTTCCAAAGCAGGTCTTAGGCATCCCTTGCAAATGGGTACACTGAGGTCTCTACCGAAACCCCTGAATTTGTGAGTCAACTATGCATACTTAAACACCCTCCCTGTTACCCAGGATTCTGCCATTTGAATGCAGGCTGCAACAGGATGGGGCCAACCACCCTTTCTTCCCCATCCAGAGAAATCCCCCCTGGAGAGTAGGAGCCAGAGGCAGTAAGATGGCTGTTAGAAGATTCCCCTCTCTACACTTGCCCTTGGGAGACAGAACCTGGGTTCTCACATGCTACCACATGCAAATCTTGGTACCAGTCTAAAGGGATCAAGTTAGAATTCATCCAGGGGAGAGTAGTGTACCTCGGTAGAGACCTCAGTGGATCCAGGATGATTACAGGGCTGAAGGGACCGAATCGTGAGGAAAGAGTAAAAGAGCAGATGATGCTGAGTTTGGCTGAGCAGCCGCAGTGGCTTTGGGCGGTCTGAGGAGAGTTGTCTGTAAACTCAGAGTGGGGCAAACTTTGATGGGGGAAGTGTCTCCTACAAAGTGGAATCAGCAGCGACTGTGTGACTGATGTCTGTGACATCAGACAGGGAAAGCTCTGCAGGACAATAGGACAAACTTCCAGAAACAGAGAACTTGGGTTATTGATAACAGTATAATTTTGGGGTTTCTAACATGTGTTACATACTTTATTTACATGATCTCATTTTGTCCTTAAAATAATTCTGCAAACGTGTTACTGTTTCCATTTTTAAGTTGAAAACGTCGAGGTTCAGAGGAATTTACAGAAGTCCATATGCCTAAGATTTAACAGTCCTGGTTTCTGTTTGTTTTTTTTTTCTTTTATTTCCTCTCTCCCTTCCTTCCTTCCTTCCCCGCCCCCCTTCACTATGCTGCACTGTCTCTGGTGTTGGCTTGTCAAGAGAAGATGTTTTGGAGACATTAGGGCACTTTTTGGCTTCCAGGTGCCCAAGGGACTACGTTGAAGAGCCCAGGTTTGATGGACAATTGTCCCGAAAGCTCAGGCCAAGTCTACCTCTCCTGCATCACCTCACATTCTCATGGGAACCTGTACTTTTGATTCCCCATGTCACTATCAAAATTTTCATTTTTTAAATATTAAAATATTAATATTAAAATAATATAAAATATTAAAATTTTTTAAATATTAAATTTTTGATCATTCCCTAAACACAGCTGGTTTATCTCTTCATGATTCAGGGCTTTTCACATGTTCCTATTGGCTAAAATGTTAAGATACTTTTTTTTTCAAGACTAAAAAATAAAGTCCTTTAACGAAGACAGACCTTAATTTTTCTCTTATGAAACAGACCGTGTGAGTGGTCCTGAGCTGGTGGGGCAGCGCTGCTTCACAAGGACATCAGCTCCTGGGGCTCTTCCACCTTATTGCTCTGCCATTTCCCAGCTGTTGTCCTTGCTGTGTGGTTGAAGCTGCCTCCTCTTCCACGTCCACAGTGGTTTTGTTTTTAAGGAGATGACCTGGAGGTCGTGCTCATGACTTGGGCGCACATCTCATTGTTACGTGGCCACACTCAGTTGCAAGGGAGGTTGCAAATGGAGACTGCCAGGCAGCCACACTCCCAGCTAAAACCCAGGAGGTTCTATCACTAAGAGAAAGGAAAGAGGAATGGACACTGCAGTGGTGGAGGGTGGGCGCACTTGGGAGAATCTGTCACCTTACAATTGTCTTTATCCACCTTTCTCACTTGCTATCCAACCTGCTGAGATGTTACCTTGATTAAATTAAGCTTTCTCCCCAGGCAGACCTTCCGGCTTTATCTGTGTTCCCACATTGTCTCTACCCCTGATATAGCATTTTCCAAACTGCACCAGAAATCACTTGTTTACTGCCCGCCTCTCCCTCCACACTGCGAACATTTTGAGAATAGAGATCTTGCCTTTTTCATCTTTATGTTCCTATTCCTCTTACAGTCCCTGACTACTGTAGGTGGTCAATAGATTTATATGAGAGAGAATGAATCATTTAAAGTTAGCTGAACAACATCATTAAACAGAATACCTCTGCAGGATTTCAAATGATAAAATGTGAGTTCAAATGGACTTTTGATAATAATAACTCACATTCATATAATGCTTAAATGGTTCCTAGGCAATTTCCTCCAAATAGTATTTCATTTTGATTCTCAGCCTCACATCAAGCAGTGAGGCTGACAGAGCAGGTAATGTCGCTGCCAACCTGCAGTGCAGGAAAGTAAGGCTTAGAAAGTTTGAGGTGAGTGCAAGGCGCGCAACCAGGAAGTGTGGGGTCATAGACCGGAAGCCAGATTTTCTCATTCTAAGCCCAGTGTCTATTATCACTGAGGGTCACTTTTTTGTTGGTTAAATGGGACTCCAAGGTCCAGAGAGTTTAAGTGATTTAGGCAAGACCAAAGGGCTGGAACCCAGGCTCCAGGGCAGTGTTTCTGATTACTTTGAGGCAGTATTCTTAGATGTGGACTCTGGTGAAAGAGCTCTGGATTCAAGGTCATTAGCTTTGTTTCCTGAAGTCAATTATGTAAATCATTTGAGCCTGAATTTCCTTTTATATAAAGTAAGGATGATAATATGATCAAGTTATTGTGCAGGTTAAGGGAGATGCAAGTAAAGTGCTGGGGCATACAGAGTGTACTCAGTTAAGTGTTAGCTATCAATCACACGATTATTAGTTTTCTGAGCGCTGGAATCCAATTTTGAGTCTGTTCAAAATAGTAGTAATTCCCTTTTATAGCATACCTATTATGAGCCAGGCACTATATATGCCCCATTATAACAGCCTATCCACTGGTAAACTTGATAGATAGCTGGTGATTCCTGCAACACCCACATCTCCTGATGCAGAACTTGGTCCTTAGCTGTTCCTTGAGCAAGAGGAACTAAATTCTGAACCATGTTTCCCCCTTTCCTAACTACCTGGAGAAAATGGCAGCTAGGTATGATAATCAGATTCTCCCTCTCAGGAGTTTACACTGGAAAATTCAGGGAGAATTGGCAGCTGTTCACAGAGAAAAGGGCAGATGTGACAAACAAGCAAGCAGAAACCAAATGTAGCTGCTGTGTTATTGTGCCTCTGGAGGGAAGTGCCATGAGTTCTCGCTCTGGTACAGACCACAGCTACTTAGACCCTGGTGCATTAGGATGAGTGGAACTTCCATGGATTCTGGAATGTCCTTTCCATTCTGGTCTTAAAGAGGCTCTGAGATCCATCATTATGCTTGGCTTCCTCTAGAAGGCTGCCTTCCCCTACCCTGTCTTTCTAAACTTCTCTTTATAGGAGGCAAACTTAACACATCTTGGTTGTTTTTAATTGAGAGACAAGCACAGGTAGCCATTATTATTTTTTACAGATAAGGGAAAGTGAGATTCACAGAGGTCAGTCATTGTCCTAAGGCCATGAAGCCAGCTAGAGGCTCAGCTGGGATTCAATCCAAGGTTTTCCTGGCATCATGGTTTATTCTCTTCTAATTGCACTATAAATCCAACCCTTGTTGAGTATTTCTGGATTACACATAGTCTATGTATTTGGGTGGGGTTTTTTTGGTGAATTTTTAAGAATGATAGAACTCTTTTTTTTTTTAACTAACCAGAAGGGATATAATCTCAGATATGTGTGAGATAAGCTTTTATGTAAGAGAAGTGCAGAGATGTGTCCTGTGTGTTTTGAAGATGGAATTGCCCTATCAAATATGGAGGCTGAGAAAGCATTATCCATTTTAGCACACCTTATTTGAAGAAAGTTCCAGGACTTGTGGAGCATAAATGTGCTTTGACAGGGTTTCTGGGATCTGACTCCTGCAGAAATGACTGATAAGTAAAAGGCTACACATGGAATCTCTTTGACTGGTCAAGGCAGCATGTGGTCAATTTTTAGAGATTTCATTTCTTGAATAAACTGCTTAATAATTTATATGGGAAGAATTTTCCTGTACAGTCAAGATAAAAATGAAGAAACATCAGCATTTAGTCAGAGAGTAATAACATCAGGAAAAGCATGGCATCAAGAGGGCAAAGTAGAGGTATCTTCTCACATTGGTTGGGGTTTATGGGGGGGCTGCATTTTCACTGTGGTTAAGAGAGAAGTTTTGGAGGAAGACTCCCTAGGACTGAGTCTCAGCTTTGCCAATTAACTGCATGACCTATGGAAAGTTATTTAACTTTTGTAAGCCTCAGTTTCCTTATGAATAAATGGGAATAAAAATACTAAGTACCTTATAGGCGATGAAAATAAAGTGCTTAGCCAAATGCCTAGCACAGAGTAATATAGATCTAAACTGAAGTTTATACAAAGATAAAAATCTTTGGTATTATTATTATTTCTTCATGAATGTAAATCTCTTAAAATTAAATTATACCAGAACAATCCTCCCTGGAAATTTCACTGGCTGTCTTTTCTCTTCTCTCTCTCTCTCTCTCTCTCTCTCTCTCTCTCTCCATGCTCTCCATCCCTGCTTTTTCTTCTCCCTGCCTCTATGTTCTATTAAACTCATTTAAATTTCCCAGAAGTTACTCATGTCTTACTGTGGAAAACGGTCAGGACCACAGTTAGCAGCACTCTGCTCCAGCCTCTGGTTTTAGTCTTCCGTTCTACAGCCAATTCCTAAAGAAGCTTAAGGCCTCCATGATCTGGAAATAGGGAATTTAAGATGGCCTCCAAGAGCTGAACTGTTAAATTGATAAAAAGAAACGTGCAAAGCCATTTTACCAGGACAGAATGTCCAATAGGCGAAAAGACCTTGACGCTAACCTAATTGAAAACATTAATATAACATCAAAGAGACAATAGGTTGGATTTCCCTGGTGGTGCAGTGGTTGAGAGTCCACCTGCCAATGCAGGGGACACAGGTTCGTGCCCTGGTCCGGGAGGATCCCATGTGCCGCAGAGCGGCTGGGCCTGTGAGCCATGGCTACTGAGCCTGCGTGTCCGGAGTCTGTACTCCGCAACGGGAGAGGTCACAGCAGTGAGAGGCCTTCGTACTGCAAAAAAAAAAAAAAAAAAGAGAGAGAGAAACAGTAGGTTGCATAACTGAACCTTTGTACCCTTTAGCCATTATCAAGAAGCTCCCTATCTGCCTTTTATCAGCTGGAGAACCAGAAATCCAGAGGTGTAATTCAGTCCCAGTCTGAAGTTCTGAGAACCAGGACTGCCAATGTCTGTCTGAGAGCAGGAAAAGACAGATGTCCCAGCTCAGCCCAAGAGGAAATTCACCTTTCCTCCACCTTTTGGTTCTTTCAGGCCCTCAATAGACTGGATGATGCCCACCCAGATGGTAAGGGTGATCTCCTTTACTCAGTCTGCAGATTCAAATGCTAATCTCTTCTGGAAACACCTTCACAGACACACCCAGAAAAAGGGTTTTATCAGCTTCTAGGCATCCTTCAGCACAGTCAAGTTGACACTCAAAATTAACCATCAGACGCTTTAAAGGAAAGAAAACTAAATTACCGATCCAGAATTAGGCACAAGGTCTTGGAATGAGCCTTTCAAGTGAGGGGTCCTGAGACTTCAACTTCATCAGCTGCATAGTTAATCCATTTCTGCACCCATCATTTCAGAAGAACATACCTCTCAGATTCTCGGGAAAGTACCAAAGCCTATGTATTCTGTGTATGTGGCTGATAGTACGTTAAAATATGGAAGAACTCCGTCACCATAATTTGGGTGCTAGAAGGGTCTTTCACTGCATAATAGTCAATCCTGGTGCTATAATAATATTGCCAAAGAGCTGCTTTTCAGTGAAAGGGGTTTGTAATACAACCGACAAGTGTTTGGAGACAGTTGGACAGATAGTACAACAAGTTTATGGAGACGTATTTCATTTCAAAACTTGAAAGTTTGGATTATCATTCAAATGGAAACTTGTTTATGGATTCAAGTCCCAATGTTTCTTGACTCATGCAACTGGATATTCTTATTCAGAGGGTTGGGATTTTGTATTTTAGCTTCAGCCAAGATTGGTCTAAACCTTCCACCACAGTTTGCTATTGCTTAGGCAACTTGTGATGGTTTCAATTATAAAAATAACCCAAATCTTGGCTTTTTGGGAGATTTTGTTTTCTAACAGTGTTGTGTAGGACTTCAATATCATGACACATATCCTTGTACATTCTTCCTCTTCAACATCTCATTGGTCACCAAGTGATCTAGATTGTTTAATGAAAACCTTACAGACTTAGCATCACTGGGGCTGAGGCACTGGCCATTTCTTCCCTGGCTGCAAGCCTTTGGGCTCTGAGAGAACTTGATAAAGGTAAGGCCCTTAGACTCCTTGCTCTGCTTGCCCCACACCACTTGCCAGTCCTGTGTCTCTCTGAAGGGTGGGAATCTCTTCCTTGATACAGGGTTGCTGAGATTAAGTGGCTCCTCCAGGTTGTCCATGTGCAAGTGGTAGCCATAGTCACAGCCACAGTTTCATTTTCCTCCATGGCAGACAGAGATGGCACCAGACCCAGACCCTTGTCTTCTTTCCTCCTGCCACGTCCACCCCTGCTGTGGTCATGAACTTCTGTAGTGGGGCTTAATTTCCTGGTTCTTCCTTGATTCAACTTTACTACTCACTTGCTTTCAGACGACAGCCCGGAAATCACATTCCATCCTCAAATGGTCATCAAATGATTTGTAGACTGAAACGTTGAGGGGTCGTGTTTGTCTCATTACGTCACCGGGAATTAACCACTGAATGTAAACATTCACAGGCAGTGACATCTATGTCATGTCTGGATCTCAGAGCCAATAAGACTGTTCAGTTCATACAAGTGAGTGAAGGGCCAAGAACTCACCCCTCAGTTTTCTGATTTCAAAGCACATTCCCTTTTCATTATCCTAAAACATATCCTGCTGTTTAAAGTAAGTCAGAAAGAGAAAGACAAATACCATATGCTAACACATATATATGGAATTTAAGAAAAAAAATGTCATGAAAAACCTAGGGATAAAACAGGGATAAAGACACAGTCCTACTTGAGAATGGACTTGAGGATATGGGGAGGGGGAATGGTAAGCTGTGAAAAAGCGAGAGAGAGGCATGGACATATATACACTACCAAACGTAAGGTAGGTAGCTAGTGGGAAGCAGCCGCATAGCACAGGGAGATCAGCTCAGTGCTTTGTGACTGCCTGGAGGGGTGGGATAAGGAGGGTGGGAGGGAGGGAGACGCAAGAGGGAAGGGATATGGGAACCAGATGTATATGTATAACTGATTCACTTTGTTATAAAGCAGAAACTAACACACCATTGTGAAGCAATTATACTCCAATAAAGTTGTAAAAAAAAAAAAAAGTCCCTTGGAAGACATCAGCTGTAGGGCTGTGGATGTCTGGAGTAGGGAAGAGATTTCTTTGGCTGGCAGGATTAGGGAAGAGTTTCCTAGCAGGCTGAATCAGATATGCTACCTGGTCATGGGTGGCAAAGAAAAGAGTTTTGGCCTTTGGTCATTTGCCAGTTAGGTGAAAGCCCGGGAATTCCCAACCTGTCACACCAAAATGATGTAAGCCTCAGTCTCTGAACCCCTGGCGGCTGACAGTGCCCCCATTTATGTTCAGAATTTCACAAATCCCAATTTGGCAAAGGCAAAGATATGGCTATGTTCTGATTATAGTGGAATTAGTGTGGGAAGTGGCAAATGGCTTCTTTATTATTTTGATGGCCTTCCTGAGGGGGAGCCAGAAGATGATGACTTCATACACTTTGATCTGTGTGCAATTTTAGATGTCTTAATGCATCTCGAATATTTTGATCCAAATGACATTTCCATTTGGAGTCTTTGTGTGTCGAAGGCGTAAGGAAGGAGGAGGACAAGTCAGTACTCTGCAGGATGCTGTCTTTTGTCAGCGCAGTGGGAAATCAGATGGGCGGCGAGCCCCACGTCCTTAGAGGTTCATTCCAGGTTCACTCTGGCTTACCTGGGAGAGACTTCAACCAAGTCCCTTCCATCCTCTACCTTTGATTTCACACACTAGGAATCTGATTCTTGCTTGTGTTTTTGTTTCACCGGAACGCTCTGCTATCTTTTAGGTAAAGAGCTATAGGTATGTGTGTTGGTACCCAACTTTATTTCAGTATTAAAAGGAAAGAAAACCTGTGATTTGAATTATTTATGCCTTGAGACATACCTGAAGAGCTATAGTCGACATTAAAAGTTTAAGCAAACAAGGTTATTTTTGTGTTGAAAGCGTTCTGGCTGCCTCCTTCCCTCCTCCTTTTAAGCCCTCTTGAGGCATCTGATTGGTGTTTGAATTCCCATTTCCTGGGTTCTTCGTGATACTGAGACCATCCTTTGTGTTTCCCTGGGAGCCAGTTCTGCTCCATCTAGCAAGTCTTGATGGGGTTGTTTTCAATGAGAGAGGGGAGGGCCTCTGTTAAGGGAAACAGGAGGAGGGTGACCTAGGGGGGATTAGAGGAGGAAAGTGGGGAGAAAGAGAGAAGGAGTTTTTTGTTTTTTTTTTTTTGCGGTACGCAGGCCTCTCACTGTTGTGGCCTTTCCCATTGTGGAGCACAGGCTCTGGACGCGCAAGCCCAGCGGCCATAGCTCACGGGCCCAGCCACTCCGCGGCACATGGGATCTTCCCGGACTGGGGTACAAACCCATGTCCCCTGCATTGGCAGGTAGACTCTCAACCACTGCGCCACCAGGGAAGCCCGAGAAGGAGTTTCTGAACAAGTTTAAATCCCAGCCTTTTCTTTGGAGCCTGACCACCTCCTTTTCCCAGAGCTATGTTCACTCTGTGCCCATCATTTGTTTTCCTCCAGGGCCGAGTCTCCATCCTCCCCTAGTATAATGTATTCTAATCAGTACCCACTTCAGCTCATCCTACCTGGAGAGCCTCAGGCCCAAAGCACAGAGCATCCTTTGCCTGGAGCTGGGCCCTCTCTCAGCCTCTGAGGAAAAAAATTCATCAGGTGCTGGCAGCTGCATCTCACTGTTTAATAGAATACTGATAAATACATTCAATACCTACCAGGCCATTTACCCATGATCTCAGGTAACCTTTACAATACTTCACTATAAGTCTTATCATCCATCCTTTCACAGATGTGGCAACTGACACTCAGGGAGATTAAGCATTTTAGCTAGGGGTTCATTCCAAAGCTAGCAAGTACTGGGACTTGAACTCAGTCTTGCCCATTCCCTAAGCATACCTCTTTGTGCTATGCTGTAGCAAGTAGACTCACCTTCACCGCGTGACAAATGGGGAGGGTGCACAGCACTCTTCTCTAATGTCCAGACTTCTATTGGACTAGGTAGAAGCTTCTCCCAACACGTCTGCCTTTTCAGGAAAGTGCTGTCAGAGGGCATTTCCACTCCTCTTATCACTCCTCACAGGGTAAGAAACTCCTTACAGAGAGTGAAACCTCAAGAAAAAGGATCAGGTCTATAAAATATTTGTTTCAGGTTGGGGAGAGTTGAGCTGAGGGAATGATGTCAGTAGATCTCATGGGCAAAGTTATACATGGGGATCTTGGCCAGGTGTCACTGCTTTAACCATATGAAGTCTCCTGTCCATTTTGCATGTGGAAACAGCACCAGGCAAGTCGCTAAGAAATAGAAGCCTTGGAGTAAATACATCAAGAGTTTTCTGTTTCGTTGGGAAGAGACTAATAAGAATGTACAAATGAGAAAGTAACATTAATCTTGTCAGGTACCTGCCCTCTGTGCAGTAACTGTACCCATTCTGTGTCTTAACCCCTCTGTCTGAAAAATAGACACAATTATTCTCATGTTTATAAATCGCACCTGCCTTGGGCAAAGACAGATGGGGAATATATATGAGAGTCTTATATCCTTAGGAAGGAAGGCAGCTGGTAACTCCTAGGTATTTACGTTATTAATTTTATTCAAAAATTAAAAATGGGTTAGGAAGGCCACAAAGGCATTTTAAGCTGTTAGAAGTTTCCAGCTGAATAGACTTATCCAAGGTTTTCTTCAAATGCGCAGGATTAAGCTTTTTTTTTTTTTTTTTTTTTTTTGTCAATCTGGATGGTTTCTTCACCCTGCACAATTCTTTTTTTTTTTTTAACATCTTTATTGGAGTAAAATTGCTTTACAATGGTGTGTTAGTTTCTGC
The DNA here is from genome assembly GCF_964341445.2 of Mesoplodon mirus. Lineage (NCBI taxonomy): Eukaryota > Metazoa > Chordata > Mammalia > Artiodactyla > Ziphiidae > Mesoplodon > Mesoplodon mirus. The sequence continues at coordinate 9,299,287 of NC_138992.1, forward strand.
TTTATAACAAAGTGAATCAGTTATGCATATTCATATGTTCCCATATCTCTTCCCTCTTGTGTCTCCCTCCCTCCCACCCTCCCTATCCCACCCCCCTAGGTGGCCACAAAGCACGAGCTTATCTCCCTGTGCTATGCGGCTGCTTCCCACTAGCTATCTATTTTATGTTTGGTAGTGTATATATGTCCATGCCACTCTCTCATTTCGACTCTCAAAACTTAGGCTGAACACATTTTAGTAGTGAGGCAGGCTGGAGTGACATTTTGCTAAAAATTATTTGAAACTGGTTTATAAAGTGTGCAGAAAACAGGGGCAGTGGCTAATTTGGTTGAGATTTGATGCCTATGGCAGAAAGGTCAAGAGTTTGTCTCCTTTAGCAAACAAGCTCTTCCTAAAAAATAAGGAAGTTGTATGTGGAAGCCTTGTTTATTCTAATCATATATAAATACAACTTTAGATACATTTTTCTTGTTAGTTTTCAATGTGGCTTATGGCAACGAGCATGGACAGTTAGTTGGGAGAATGCCATCTTTCCATGGATCAGCTTTTTGCACTTGTATGAATTGCTTTATTTCTCAACTTCAGGATCTGCCTTTATGAAATGGAGGCATTGATCCCACCTCCATAAGGTTTTCATGAAACCATGAGATTTCATCACAGAAACTCTTAAGTGCCTACTTAATATCTATTTTCTTTTTTTTTGCTGGGTAAGAAACTTGCTTATATGTTTGGAGCAGCAAGTGCCCAGCTAAATATACTTTCATAGCCTCCCACATACTAGGGTTGGCAAATGGGACCTAGGTAGAGTTCTACTGTGGGTCTCTGGAGTAGTTTTTGATTTCCCGAAAAAAGAAGGCAGAAAGGACTGGTGCGTCTTTCCCCCCATTTTTTTTGCCTTGAATGTGGAAGTGTTGCCTGGAGCTGCAGCAGCCAACTTGCAAGTAAGAGAACAAAGCTAAGGTTGGCAGAGCAGAAAGATAGGACACTACAGGGTCCAAATGGTACCAATAAAGGGTAGAAGTAAAACCAGAAATTTCTCACCTATAAAAGTGGAAGAAAATAAATCCTCCTTGTATAAGCCACTCTTGGTTGGCTTATACATGTACCTGAATGTATTCTTTACTGATAAAGAGAGTAAAAGACATAACAGTTATAACTTGCATAGCATGAAGCTTGACATACTGTGCAAAGTCATTGTGTTACTTCTGTCTCTTGCTACCCAGTGGGTGCTTTGAGCAAGGTAGGATCAATTAATATCCCTTCTTTTTAATTAGCTTAACAAATATTAAACACCAATGATGGGCTAAATATTTTGTGAAACTCTGGAAATACTGATCTCGGAGACGCAGCAGTGAGTGGTGGCGTGAAGCAAGATCTTAATTCCCTGCCGAGGAATTGAATCTGGGTAGCCTGGATGAAAACTAGGAATCCTAGCCACCCCCGGCTCTTTCCCCCAGTGAAAAATGCATTTCTCACAGAGGCAAAAACTGTAAAAACAGGCACAAAGTTTATTATTAGAGACATAGCACAACAACAAGTGGGAGAGCACACAGAGAAACAGTTTTAGTTAAGACAGAAGCAAGGCAGAGATGCACAGCCGGAGAGAAAGTGTGTGGGTGTCCCCCTAATGAGGAGGAGTGCAGTAAAGGGGTGGTTAAGTCATTCATATAGGGCAGTTCTTTTGGGTCTTTGTTTACCTTTGGCCAATTATCTGGTTTCTTTTTCCACACCTGACCTGCCCTAGGATTCTCCACAACGTGCCTGCAAATTTTTTTTCCAAGATGGATTACAGACCAGAGGCCTATGGGACAGTCTTAGCATCACATATTATGGGGTGGTATCTCCTCCTTTTTGACCCCCAAGGAGCCTTTCTGCTCATGTGCAATGTTTCCCTTGCCCCAAGGATGGGAAATGTATGACCTCTTGATCTTTTAACAAGGTTTAGTCCCTCTCTGTCCCTGCCATAAAAATGTCCAATGTCTGGTTATTTATCCTATTTCAGTTGCTGGTTTTTATATCGAGGTGCAGATCTTGAAATATGGATAGGAGTCCGGTCATAAATACGTAGTTCTGGAGCCCATTTGTCTCTTGCTTCAGGAAGTGTAAACAGGGGCCGGTAATGAATGTCCCACCTGGAGCCCATCTTCTTCTCACCCCAGGAAGTGTGAACAGGAGGGCAGTTGTAAATGTCTGGCCTGGAGCCCATCTATCTCCTGACTCAATACAAGGCTGAATGAGACCGAGCCCTTGCCCTGGAGGTGTTCAGAATCTTGAAGGAAGAGAGTCAATTACTATTGAAGGCAAAGAGTACTGTGATGGAAAAATGTATATGATGCTTCAGAAGAATGGGGTAGAAAACTAAGTGTCAACAAATGCATGACAAACACAAAAGAGAAAGAGACGTCTTCCATCTTGGGAGCATGTGACCACTGGAAAGTCTACCTAGAGAGGTTGCTATGTCATGGTATTGAGAAGCACAAGAATTTGGACCTAGGTCCTCGAGATATACAATAACAGTAATGGTGGCTAACATTTATGGATCATTTCCTTGTTGTCTGGTACCCAAGTATTATATCATTTAATATTTGCAACAAACCTTTAAGCTAAAAGCTATTATTATGTCCCATTTTACAGATGAAGAATCTGGACTCAGTGAGGTTAAGTGACTTGCCAAAAGCCGCATAAATAGTATAACATGTGGAGCTAGGATTAGGATGATGTAGATCTGACTCTATGCTCTATGTGTGGTATCAGCGAAGCCTGTCCCATTAAATACCTTGGCAGTATCTGTGGTATTGAGTGCTATGGTTCCCAAGATCTACTAATGATCTAACTTTTGATATTATGACTCTCTTGGTGAGGGGCTGATTTTTAATCTAGTGTCTGCAGCCCCTACCTATGCAAAGTGTTTTAAGTGGAGGCTAATAACCTCCACTTCGTATTTCAATTTGTCCTATTCTGTCCTGTTTGTTTTTACGTCTCCCAGATACTAGTCACCTCATGGAGAACTAGAATCCTAGGGATGCTAGGGTTGGGAGTGAATTCAGAGGAGGATGAGAAACCTTCCAGAGTCTTGCTGTTGTGGTGGTTTTGGGGACAGTTCGAATCAGTGAAAACTTCAGGAAAGGGATGGCGTTTGAGCTTCATTTAATTGGATTGGTGCATATTAATATTGCTTTGGCCTAGGTACCAAATCTAGCATGGTGATTTAAGGTCTGGCTTTGAAAAGCTATTTCAAGTGTCATGGATTCACATGGAAAAGCTGGTTGAGTCTGAAGAATGAATCATGCCGGAAATCCTTTGTAAAAGGAAGGAGTTGTAAAAAGGGAGCTTCAGATGCAATATTCTTGGACTACCATCAAATATTTCCAATGTTCTCATCCACAGCTCTTTGTACAATGAGTTTCAACTCCATGTATATGCATAGCACTTTGTTGTTTGCAAAACACTACATATGCAGTATTCATTTGACCTTATGAGGAAGCACAGTGTTTAGATAGGGATTATTTTATCTACTGTATTGTTGAGGAAACCGAGGTTCAAAAAGGTAAAATGACTTTCCCAAGCCATCTTCCCTGCCTCAACACCTCGTCTCCTGATTTATTGGCCTGCTGTGCAGCAAGAAGAGTGAGCTTGGACTTGGTAACAATAGCTTTATTGCTTTGCCAGGCACAGAGGGCTAATGCCCTCAAAACTGTGTGTCCCAACCTGGAGGGGGTAGTGAGAAGTTTTATAGTAATGGTTCAAAGAGGGCGTGATCAGCTCGTGGACATTCTTCTGATTGGTTGGTGGGGAGGTTATTGGGAGTTGGCATCGTCAACCTTCTGGTTCCACCCGGTCTGTGGTCTGTGTGCTTGTGGACAGCACACAGGTAACTTCTCCCACCTGGTAGGGGTTTCAGTACCTGCAAAACAGCTCAAAGATATTGTTATGTGGGGCTTCCCTGGTGGCGCAGTGGCTAAGAATCCACCTGCCAATGCAGGGGACATGGGTTCGAGCACTGGTCTGGGAAGATCCCACATGCCGCAGAGCCGTGAGCCACGACTACTGAGCCTGCGCGTCTGGAGCCTGTGCTCCGCAACAAGAGAGGCCACGATAGTGAGAGGCCCATGCACCATGGTGAAGAGTGGCCCCTGCTCCCCACAACTAGAGAAAGCCCTTGCACAGAAACGAAGACCCAACACAGCCAAAAATAAAAAAATTAATTTATTTAAAAAAAGATATTGTTATGTGTATCTTTTTTTTTTAACTTTTTAATATGGGAATTTTCAAATACATTATGTGGATCTCTTGAGGGGAACCAGGACCCTGCCTCAAGGCTGCACTATTGTTTCTCTTGACTGTTCCTCCCCCATCTCTGCATCCCCTCCCTTCCCTAATTAGCAACTGTTTGAACTGTTGTGCTAGTTGGAACTCAGGGAAAGTCATGGAGCCTGAATGAAGCCTATTTCCTGTAATCAAGAAACGGGGGACACAGAAAGACTTTTATGCCCAGGAACCCCACAGGGTCCTGCTTGGTATCAGGAACTTGCAAGAAAATCCAGAGGGAATTGGCACCCCGGATGTTAACACTGGTCCTAGAGCATCAGGATCTTGCATGTTATGCAGGCTTTGGCTGCAGGGAGTTCTGGGCTCAGGTGCATTCAGCATCTGTTAATGGAACGCCAGGCATGTGTTATACACTAGGGATAACATAGTGAACAAGACAAGTTGCCAGCCTTGGAAGAGCTTGCAGTCTAGTGGGAGAGGCAGACAAATAAATAGGTTCCTGCAGTCTAATGTGAGAGGGAGGCATGCAGGATGCTAAAGTTGCTTTTGAACAGGGAACTAACTCAGAGCTGGAAGATTTAAAATCAGGAGAGTCTTCCTGAGAGAGGGGACACCTAAAGTGAGATCTCGTGAATAGACAGGAGCTATCCAGGAGAAGAGTAGATGGTGAGCAATGGAAGAAGAAGAATAGCATTTGCAGAGGCCATTCACATTCTTTCAACAAGGATATTTCAATAATCCCTTTCCCCACTTTGTTCCCCTACCTATCCCCATACCCTGCTCCAACGTTTCTGCAGCTTAGCAGAAATGTGCCCTTTATGGGAGTCTCCACCCACTATAAAGTCACAGTACTTTATCTGAGCATCCCCAGGCAGATTTGAGAAAGTTTTTCTTTCCTTTTATCCCAGAAGACTTTGTACATGTTGAGACAATGCAATACCTTCCCGTGTTGTAAGTTTTGTATATGGATCAAAGTGATTAGTAAGGTAGGACTTAAATAATATTAATTCCTATTTAAAAATTTTTCCAGAGAGTCTGACATTTGAGTTTTGTCTCCAAGTTCTTCTAGTGGTAGAAGCAGTAACTCACTACAGGATGATTTTTCTGTGCTCTGGGCAGTTCGCTGGATGAGACCTGTCTTGGCTGAGTGAATGAAATTCAGGTGTTATATGGGATCTCTCGATGGCTTGGTCAAGCTACCCTTCTGAATCCCCTTTGATCTGAATAGCTCTAAGTTTCTGGGGATGAGGCAACACATTTGCATTGGAGCTGAGTTTGATATTCAACCAACAAATCTTACTTGATGGCTGGAGATAATCTCCATAGCAGTCTGCCTAGGACAGAATCACCAAAGGGAAGGGGAAGTTCGTACTGGGTTCTAGAATGGTTGTCTCATGGGAAGACCTGGTCCTGGCACAGCATGTAGGTGGGGTTGGATTTCAGTGGTGTTCTGGTAACAGCACCACTCCAATGCCTTCCCTTCCCTCCAGGGGGAGAGAAAACCATTTGTCTGTAGCAACCCCAAGTGGCAGCAATAGAAATTTTGGTCCCCTTAGTGCCTTTGGAAGTAGAACCAGTTTGTATTGAATAAATAAGGTGTGAGATTCATGGAAAGGGTAGTGTACTCGTTTCCTAGGGCTGCCACAACAAAGTTCCAGAGGTGGGGGCACTTAAACAACAGAAACTTATTGCCTCACAGTTCTGGAGGCTGGAAGTCCAAAATCAAGGTGTCAGCAGCGTTGTTTCTTTTTGAGGGCTCTGAAGGAAGGATCCATCCCAGGCCTCTCTCCTGGCTTCTGGTAGTTTTGTGGCTTGTGGCCACAATAACTCCTGTCTTCACATGGTGCTCTTCCCGCATGTGTGTGTCTTCTCCAAAGTTCCCCTTTTTGTAAGGACCCCAGTCACATTGGATTAGGGTCTACCTGAGCCCCCTCATTTCAGTTGATTACCTCTTCAAAGACACCCGCCTCCAAACGAGGTCACATTTGGAGATACTGGGGGTTAGGACTTCAACATTAGAATGTTTAGGGTTCACATTGAACCTGTAGTGGGGTAATCTGAAGAAATATGATGGAATTTCTGCTAACCTGGGCATGAGTGGGAGTAAGCGATTAATTTGAAGATTTCAGCTGAGATGTCATTTTTATGTTTATTATTTTTATATTTATTTATTTATTTATTTATTTGCGTTACGCAGGCCTCTCACTGTTGTGGCCTCTCCCATTACAGAGCACAGGCTCCGGACGTGCAGGCTCAGCGGCCATGGCTCACGGGCCCAGCCGCTCCGCGGCATGTGGGATCTTCTCAGACCAGAGCACAAACCCGTGTCCCCTGCATGGGCAGGCGGACTCTCAACCACTACACCACCAGGGAAGTCCGAGATATCATTTTTATAATCAGCTTTTCACAACTCCCTCTATTCTCAATATTGGGTTAAACATCCCTCCCGTGTGGCCCCATGCTTCTTGCACTGTCATTGTTACCTGTCACATTGTATCAATACCAGAGCCTCTTGATACATCTGTCGGCCTTGACAGACTATAAGCTCTGAGAGGGGAGAAACTCTTGCTATTTACTATCCTGAACAGAGTAGCTCTCCATAAATGCATGTCAAGTGGGTGACATAATTTTTATACCTTTGTGACCAACCCTGTTTATAGCTATCCCTCATTCCTTTGGCACTTAACATTTCCAGTTGCCATCTCTCGCTATTGCTTCCCTGAAGGCTCTCTCTGGCCACCTGAGCAGGGCAGGCTAGAAGTGCCAGGGCACAGCACTTTCTGAGTGTAGACCTCAACCAAAGACTGATGGAACTAAATGGATAATCACCTTGGTGGGGTTGTCTAAGTCTGAGACATATGTACACTGTCTCCCAAAGTGACCCAGTGGGATTCAGTTCCAGTGGCAATTCACTTGACAACGCACCTTTGACTTGCTTCCTTTTCTTCCTTGTCTCTGCTGTTTCCCTCCCACCTGCTGCAATACCTGCAAAGTGCTTAAAATACATGTCAATGTGAGCCTCAGGGGTTACCCCAGGAGGATTAAGGGCAACGCTTCTCCCCAATTTTTCCCCCTGGTTCAACACAAGCAGGTGCCCATTTGTCTATTGGATGTATAAATTGAGTATTGGGTTTCTGCATAGAATTGAATTAGACAAAATATTCTATTCCTGAGAAACTTGAACACGCTTTCAGTTTTAAAGAGGAGCTGAGGCTCTGAAAAGAGAAAAGGATTTTTCTAGTGTTACTCTTCTTTTTAATGACAGGGTCAGGAATAGAACTGAGCTGCCACTGGAACCTTCAGGGCAGAAGTCTGATTCTACACGTGTAGTGTGCGTCTGTTGTTTTGTCCACTTAATGTACCTCCCCCTTCCTCTGGAAAAGCACTTTTCATTAGAGAAGCTACCCCTCTCTTACTTACAGAATTATAGGTGAATTCTCTCATCTAATCTCACCCCCATTACTGTGTGGAGCACCCAACACTGAGCAACAAGTGTATTTCATCACCCTTGTACAGTTAACAGTTCAAGATGAGCATATGACCCAAGTCAGTTCAATTACAGCCAGTCTTGAATCCTTTACAGGAGTCATACTCTACATGAACTATGAGTATGAAGGCCTAGAGTTTCTGGGAGCTCCAAAGGAAAATATTCCTGAGAAGGGGGCCAAAATCAAGGAAGCCGGAGCAGAGGAATGCAGCAAGTGAGACAGTCTGGTGACATTGACGTCAGGATCCAGCCATGCCTGAAGACATTCTACCTCCCCAGTTTCATTACATGAACCAAAAAACTCCTTTTTGTTTCCCTTAATTCAATTTGAATTGTGTCTCTCTTACTTTTGACCTTAGGAGACCTAACTAATATATTACTCATCCCTCAAAGGGAGAACTCTTGAGTACCTGGTTAAGGAGCTTGGGCTTTGAGGAAACAGTGTTCAGTGATGCCTTGTTTATCATTATATCTCCAGTGCCAAGTCCATTGCCTACCTCTTCATAAGCCCTAGTTAAGTATCTGGTGTTTGAATGCCTGAAGCTATTGTTTTGTTACAATTCAGGCCCACCCTCTTTTTCATGATTAATCGGTGAGCGTTCTGGTTCCTAACTTTCTCTTTTGCCTAGAATCTCATGTTGTCAGATTAAAAATATTTAAAAAAACACTTGGGATGCCCAACATGGTCTCAGGTCAAACTTGCCCAGTACCTTGGTCACGGGTAACACACAGGCTGGAGCTCCTTCCCATCTGTAGTGGAGTCATCAGTTACAAGTTTCCCCATTTGCTTCTTCTACCCGAAGTTTTCTTTCACTTCCTCAGGAGGTTTCTGGAGCAGACAAGGATTATTTTTGGCTCAGACCCATCTTGTCAAGCTCACTGCCAACTCCAATTCCCAGGCTGGCACATGTGGGGCAACTCCTGAAGCCTCCTGCCCAGTGGGCAGCTATTCTGGAATGTTTATTCTTGGCATTCATGAGGGCTTCCTGGATGAGTCACTCCCCAGTCGGGCCCCCCGTTGTGCTGGACCAGGGTGGCTCTGCAGCCTGTTTTTTATGCCCCTAATCAAAGAGCAACATCCCCCAGATCTTGCAGTCAGCCATGCAGACCAGACTGGGAAGCAATTGCAGGCTGTTGAATCTAACCACAGCCACTTTAGGAAATGACAGGCTGGGAGCACTTTGAGAATGGAAATAGGGTAATCTTTGTCTTTCTCTCTTTTATTCTTCTTCTGATGTTTGACCTGGCTGACTGAGTTAAATCCCGCTTCAACTGTTCCTTATTAGCTGTGTGATCTTAGGAAAGTTACTTTTCTACTCTGAGCCCTAGCCCTTGCCCCCTCCCATCAAACGGTAATAACAAAATCCAATTGGTAGGGTTGTTTTAGGGATTAGAAATATTTTTAAAGGGTCTGATATAGTGCCTGGCATCTTGTTGATAAGCGTGGCATTCTTGCTTTTCATTAAATTTTTAGTGTCTAGCAACACAGAACCTACCACCTACTAGCTGCTCATTAAGTGCCGAGGGTATAAATGAATAAAAGAAAGAATGAACAAAGAAATGTTGACATCATAGCCCTTGCCCTTTCTCTTCTGTCCTACTTTAACCCTTTAAGTGGGATAGATGATCCATATAAATGCATATTGAGGACATTGGGCAATCTCACTTTCCCACTGCTCTGAGGCCCACTTTTTTTTGGCATGTGCCACGCTGGCATGCCCTGACCACCTATGGCTTGATTCTGATGGACTTTCTCTCTCACTCCTCTTCATTTAAGAGTTGCCACTGCCATCCTGGGATAGCCCTGGGAGCTCAACTCTCACTCTCCTTCCGGTGAAGAAGGGGCACTTCCTCTGAACCATGTGCACTGCAGCCTTCAGGTCAGGGTCCTCTGCTGGGTATCGATGCTCTTTATGATGGGGTTCCACCTTCTTTCTCAGCTCTCCTTCACAATGTCCTTTTGGTTCCAGACATCCAGCTCCAATCACTGTTCGTTAAACACGCATGGCTGGGTACACAGTGAACTGCACACAAGTGTTTGTTGTTATTATAACGTCATTATTAGGAATCATATCAACTCTCTTTCATAGGCTCTGTCTTTATGTTCTTCCAGATTACACTTTGTTATTTCCTAAAGGTACAGATCAAAGCCCATTCCAATCATTAACAAAAAAACTCACAACAACACAACAATGACAGGAATGTTAATAGTTGACTTGTAGCAGAGCTCTGACAGTGGGCCAAGTTAGGTGTTCAGTGCTTTTCATGCACTGACTCACCTGATTGTAACCCAGAGTTATGCACTCACCTCCCCTCTGAACAGGTCAGTAAACAGAGTTTAGAGAGGTTGAGAAGAGACGCACCTTGTTAGGTGCAGAGCTGGAATGCAAACCCACAAATTCTGACTCCAGAGCCTTAAAACTTGACCTTTTAGACCTCAGATTTCTCATCTCTGAGATAAATATATCTTCTTCTTAAGTGTAGGGAAAAGATTAAATAAGATAATACCTGTAAAGCACTTAGGAAAGTTTCTGGCACATTGAAACATTCAGTAGATATTAGTGAAGATGATGATGATGATGATGATGGTGATGATGATGCTGATGATGATGGTGATGATGATAGTGGTGATGGTGATGGTGATGGTGATGATGAATGATCATCTCAAGTCCACATTCCCTCCTTAGATTACTCACTAGCTTCTTACTCTAAAAGGCCCACAGACTTTATTATATTATTGCTTAATTTTCTCTGTATTTATATCGTCTCCCTGGAAGGGCTACAAATTCCTTCACAGCAAAGAACACAACCTAGGTCTTTTTCTGTTTGTTTGTTTTTTAAACATGGCTTTATTTTTAATTTAAAAATTTTTTTACAATTATTATTATTTTTTTGGCCACACAGTGAGGTCTTAGTTCCCCAACCAGGGATCGAACCTGTGCCCCCTGTGGTGGAAGCTTGGAGTCTTAACCACTGGACCTCCAGGGAAGTCCCCGCCCAGGTCTTACATTCTGTTCCTCATGGGCCTCAGTTTCCCTCTCTGGAAGGGCAGAGTTGATGTTTTCAAAGCTTCTTGGGAATATGACGTTCTCTGATTCTATACATGTTTTAAATTCTGGCCTCCCTTACAGTGCACGCCACCTTGCACACAGTGATCACTCAGGAGCTGAACTATTAACATCTTAGAGGTGAGATCTCAGGTACAGGGGAGGCTCTTTAATTTTGACTCAGGACAAGGAGGAAGAAAAGGTGTGACGGAGTTTTAAGATGCATTACATTTGATGTCTAGAGATCTCAGTGGAAACTGGGGTATTTACAGTAAGGGGAGAATGAGTTTTCGAAAGATCAGGAAATGGTTTTACCAAAGGGGCGCCTGGCTTTCACTCTCCTCTTTTTCAATCAGTTCTGCAAATGCATCTGCCACGAGGTTTAACAGGTCCTGTTGACTGGTTTTTGCTGAGAGGAAAGGAAAGAGATGAGAGAGGGAAAGTGAGTTAAATTTAGCAAGTGAGCACAAGGCTACAGGCGGAGATGGCAGGCAGTAACTACTTACTTAGCCTCCCTGGGGGATAGAAATAAAGTTTTCCTGAAAAAAAGAGGATAAGGGAAGAGGGAGAAATCATGTGTTGTGACAGATGTGCCAGGTTTCCCTTTTCACTCCCTCTCGTAATTGAGACCTGCAGGTAGCTTCAATAAGGACGTATTGAGCACCAGCTATGAACCAAGTCCCGTATTAGACACTGGATGCATAAACCAACAGTGCACAGTCCCTGCTTGCACCAATCACCATTTGGCCCAGCAGACATACACAGAAGCAATCATCAGAACATATTGTGGTGTGTCATATGACGGAGCTGTGCGCAAGGAGTTCTGGCATCAACAAATAAAAACAGCTCCACCCGGAGTGGGGAGGATAAGGGGAGAGGGGAGGGGCTCACAAGGGAGGGAACAACTGGATGGATTCTTGAAGGATTGGGGGAGGGTTTGGGGCTGGAAGAAGTGTGCAAAACCTTACCAGCAGAGGGAAGAGCGTGTGCAAAAGCACAGAGATGGGAAAGACCACAGCAAATTAATTGAACGTAGTCAACCATCTAGGGTTGTGAGCTTTCTGCTCCTCTGGGAAGAAGCTGTTTTATTGGAATGAAGGTTTTCTTGCACCCCTGTGTTTGCTCATTTGCTTCTCCTTGTCTTCCTTTTCCTGTTCCAGGATCACCTGGCAGTTGATTGTCATCATTCCTGGTTACGGTTCTGTGAAGTCAGGGAATGTGGCTGCCTCGCTCATATTTGTATTCTGTACCCAGCCCATGTCATAGTGCACCTCAGTAAACGCTCCTTGCATGGAGTCAGAGAGAGAATGACATCCCCCAAAATGAGGTCACAGAGAGAAAAAAATACAATAGAGAAACGACTTCCAACGGCCAAGAAGTTCTTTGAGAAGAAACAAGGGATTTTATGTCACTAAAATCTTACCATACACCAAGGTCTGTCCTTCTAAAGACTATGTTTTTGGTCTTGACCCCAAGTTATAGTCCTCATCTTAGGTGGAGGGGTCAGGGAAGATATCCTGAGAACTCCATTGAGGTTAGGGATGTGCCTCTTTCTTAGTTGACCCCATGTCTCATTTTCTCAGCACTTAGATTTCTGAAAAACTAACCCCCCAAATGGAGTTAATTTGAATTAATGACAACTACTTAGTCCAAATAAACAAGAGCATCCTTGGGAATTCCATGGTGGTCCAATGATTAGGACTCCACGCTTTCACTACCAAGGATGCCGGTTCAATCTCTGGTTGGGGATCTAAGATCCCACAAGCCTCAGGACCAAAAACAAAAACAAAAACAAAAAAACTGATTGTTTAAAAAAGAAGCAAAACAAACAAAAGAACAAGAGCATCCTTGACATCACCCAAAGAGTTGACAAATAGAATTTCAGAAACTGTGCAAGGTCATGGAGGGAGCTATCTTTTGCCAAGCAGGGTTGTTGGAAAAATCCTCCGACACAGCCATCTAGGCAGCCACACTGTTGACCTTGTCCTTTAAGGAAACAAGTCCATTGCAAGCTAAATGGATCTTAAGCCCAAACCGTTTCCTTCAATTTTCCTTTGTGTCAGATAGGCTATATAATTATTGATAACAATGAGTGTCCAAATATTTGTTTAAAGAGCAATTTCAAGTCTCTGATTTATATTCATGAGTTATTAAGTAGCTGAACAGTTCCTGTGTATTTTTCCCCCTTAGCATAATGATTAACTGAAGTTTTAATGCAGATTTAAGAGGTAGGTTTCCAATTTTGCCTGGAATGGTGTCTTCTCTCCAGAAATAACAATTATCCTCTGTTGGACTTTGTGAGGGGAATAGAAGAGAGAGGTTTGGAGTTTCTGATCTTGCTTTTTTCTGATGTAACTATATGATCTAAGGCAAATTTCCTAACCCATGTGCTGCAGCTGGTTTATAAGGGATTGAGTTATTCACATCCTAGACCCTGAAGTATCTGGATAGGACATGTCTGGGGCAACTAGACTCTCTAAGGTAGTAGACTCAGTGTACGTCAACTCAACCTTGACTCTGGAGTGCCTTACAAATATTGTAATTTTAAGTGTGCCATGGCATGAGTCAGGTTGGGAAACACTACCAAGGAACTAATCTATCTTCTCTTCAGAATTAATCTAATTGATGTCCTGGTGGTAAAAAAAAAAGCTCAAGATACTGGACAAATGGAAAGACATTAGGTGATGGTATTTTTTTTTTTTGGCGGTACGTGGGCCTCTCACTGTTGTGGCCTCTCCCATTGCAGAGCACAGGCTCCGGATGTGCAGGCTCAGCGGCCATGGCTCATGGGCCCAGGCACTCTGTGGCACTTGGGATCCTCCCGGACCGGGGCAAGAACCCGCGTCCCCTGCATCGGTAGGTGGACTCCCAACCACTGCGCCACCAGGGAATCCCAAGGTGATGGTATTAAAAGCCAAATTCTGCCAGGAAACGATATAATCTGATCAGAATTTAAAAGTCCTACAGGAATTCCCTGGCAGTCCAATGGTTGGGACTCTGCACTTTCACTGCTAAGGGCCCAGGTTCAATTCCTGGTCGGGGAGCTAGGATCCCACAAGCTGTGCAGTGTGGCAAAAAAATAAATTAATTAAAAAAATAAAGTCCTAGAAACCAAATATAAACATAACACTGAAGATTTCAGGGAACATTTGGAGCTCAGATTCAGCATGGAAATCACCCTGCTGTTGTAAGCAAAGTGGCCTTGAGCAGATGGGGTGACAAGGGGGCTCACTTGTGTGAGCCTGTTATTGTTGAGGGCTCATCCTGGGGTCACAGGGTTCTTGGTGGAACATTGGTGGGACCTCCAAAATGGATGATACTCTCTGACCAGTGACTGATAGGAACACATCTAAAGTCAAAAAATTAGATTTCTTTTTAGCACTGTAGAGACAATATAAGAGCATCTCAGCAAGGGGAAATTTGGAGGAGCTTCTTATATGATTTGGACGTGTGTTGGATGATGTTTAAGGAGAAAATAGGGAAGCAAGTTCTGGGTTTAAGGCTCTAAATTTGGTGAGTGAATATCTTCGTTTTTTAAATTTTTTATTTTTTATCTAGTATGTTAGCTTAGGCTGCCATAATAAAATACCATAGACTGGGTGGTTTAAAGGAAAGGAATTTATTTCTCTCAGTCTGGAGGGTAGAAGGCTGAGGTTAGGGTGCCAACATGGCCAGGTTGTGGTGAGAGCACTCTTCCTGACTTGCACGTGGCTGCCTTCCCATTGTGTTCTCATGTGGGTGGGTGAGGAGAGAGAGAGAAGAGAGAGAGAGCTCTCTGGTGTCTCTTTCTACAAGGACACTAATCCCATTATGAGCGCCCCCATTTCATGACTTCATCTAAGCCTAATTACCTCCCAAAGATTCCATTTCCAAATACTATCCCATTGGAAGTTAGGGCCTCAACATACGCATTTTGGGAGGACATGATTCAGTTCATAACGTCTGGGAAGCAGGAAGATTAAAGCACGGTGTGATGTATGCACCATGGTGGTCATGGAGAGATGCAGCAATCACTCAGCATAATGGGATGTTACTCAAAATGGGGGATGTTTATAGTCATTTTTGTGGTTACAGAGTAGCAGTGTCATGTCTAAATCCTGCTCTTACTCCATATATAATCATAGAGAGGTCTTGTCTATATGTTTTCCTAAGCCTCATTTATGTTCTTTTGGGAACATCACAGCCTGGTTATCAGAAAGCCTTTTCTTAGTAGATTAGAAACATCGCTGTTGCTCTTTACCATTTTTAGTTGCCTTCATCTTTTTCATGTCTTTGATAATGATAAGGAATATCTAATTACTTAATATGATTGTAGGCAATACATTTTTTGGGGAAAATACAAGTTACCTTTTATCTTTATAAAAGTTATACTTATATCTTATAGAAAAATTAGAAAATATGAAAAATCCTCATAATTCTATCCTGCAGAGACAAACTACATTCCTGTGTTTGCTTCCTTTCTGTCTTTTTATTGTATGGGTATTCACGTTTGTTTTCATGGTTTGGATCATCCTGCACACACAACTTTTTGTTCTGAATTTCTTGACAAAAAATTTCAAAGTATGCAATCTTAAGGTGTAGGAGGCCCTGATAGTGGAAAGCTTGGGAGCTGCTAACTTTACCTAAATCTTAATTTATCCATGTAGAAGTAGAGAAAAAACAACCAATACTATATTATCCAAAAGAGTTTTTGGAGAGTTCCATCTTAATGTGTAAACATGCTTTGCGAAGAGTAATGTCATGTTGCACTTCTTAAAAGGGATGTAATTCCTGTAATAGAGATTGGAGGAAAGCGACTGGAGGATTCCAGTTTGCAAGCTGATTAAGGCAGAATAATAAACGATGTTTAAGTCTTTCTTTACAAATAATTACTCCAAATGCTACAGCCCTCCAGCCCTGAGAGGCAGGCAGTTAACCAATTTCTGTTTTCCAGTCTTGAGGACTGCATTTTCCAGACTTGGGTGAATGGATGAACCTCCATTCGCTAGACAGGAGCTAGTGTCTAATCTGTTGAGGAGGACCTTGCACCTTGATAGACAGTTCCAATAAAATTATATACAATGGGGAAGGCTAATTCCCCAAAAGGAAAGCAGAGTGCTGTTACAAAGCAGACTAACTAATAAATGAGGAACAAACAAACAAGCAAACAAAAAACCCTAGAGAGAAAACAAGAGATGCCCACTACAGGATTTCTATGTCACTGCAAACTATTGCTTTGTCTCTCAGTTTGGATTCTGCCACTACCCTCTAGACTGCCATCTGTGTTTGTTGCCCTGACATTGGATCCTTGACTTTCCTTGGCTGGCATTGCTTCAGCCTCAACTATCTGGATTCTGGAAGGTACAAGACAGAACCCCTCATAGAATTATTTGACCTCATCCTATCCTAGCCAGTTCCTCTCATTTTCCCCTTAAAGGTGGGAGGAGTGTGAATTTGTACAAGACTGCATAGCTCAGGACAGTTTGTGAGGCATAAATATGCACTGGCATATTCCATTAGTAAGGAGCCCAGACACTATTGTGGCCTCTGGGCTTGGAGAATCTTTGTTAGCCTGAGTATCAATTAAAGAACATTCAGAATTAGGATTTCCAGTCTCATAATCATGCTACCCAGAAAACACATCTCCAAATAATTAGAATGAAAAATTAGTCTGCTTTATATTTGACAGCTGGTTAAGTGCAATGTTCATTAGAAGATTAGAAAATTGTTCCCTCTCTGCTTTCCAAGTTGGAGGTTCGTTTACGTGCTATAGTGATTTTTGAGATGATTTTTCTGTCTGAATGTTTTCTCCTTTTGTCATGTGGTTAACTCCTCTCCAGAGGTTCTTGCCAAGTTCTCTTTGTTCTTCAGGTGCACCTGATATGCCAAATTATCATAAGTGGGAGCTTTGAGAAACAGCAGACTGGTATGGATTAAATGAAACCCTTGTCTCCTACCATATAGCCTTTTATAAAATATTTATATTTTATATTACAAACTAAGATAAGTAGTCATCATTTTCAGAAAAAATTCTATGGTCATTTAATCATTTATCTATCTATCCCCCCATGTGTCCATTGGTTGATCATCCTTCCATCCATCCAGCCATTCAGTCATGAGCAAATGCTTATTGTGCAATGACTGTACTATGAATGTAGTGGTGCAAGGGCCATGCAGACTCTCAAGGAACTCAGAGTCTAGAGGAGGAACTTAAGTCATTTGTCATATAAACTGGTCTCTGTCGATATTGATTGGGAAAAGCAATGGAATTATTTTCATTTCTAGGCTTGGGTGGATGACAACAACACATGCTTTCCTTGGCAGTTCTACACACGGTGGCTGCCAAAGTTTAGAGTTTACCTTCTTAATGAGGAATAATTGTGTTTGAAATGGAAAGAATATGGTAGAAATCAAGAGTCATAATGTGTGGACTGCAGGCTATTAGCATGTTAGCGGTACTCTTCTCTATTTGGTGGTGGCCAGGTTTCTGCATTGTTTCCAAATCTCCTGTTCATTATTGGGAGAGTTACTTATGGTCTCCATCCCTGCAGCCCTTGGCTGATGGAGTGTGGCCCTTTATAGTAATTCACTTGATCACACATAGGATCAAAAACCTCATATGTAAAATGGGGAACATATCAGTATTTACTACCTAAGTTTTTTTCTTAACATCTTTATTGGAGTATAATTGCTTTACAATGGTGTGTTAGTTTCTGCTTTATAACAAAGTGAATCAGCTATATGTATACATATATCCCCGTATCTCCTCCCTCTTGCGTCTCCATCCCTCCTACCCTCCCTATCCCACCCCTCAAGGTGGTCACAAAGCACCAAGCTGATCCCCCTGTGCTATGCGGCTGCTTCCCACTAGCTATTTTACATTTGGTAGTGTATATATGTCCATGCCACTCTCTCACTTGTCCCAGTTTACCCTTCCCCCTCCCCGTGTCCTCAAGTCCATTCTCTACATCTGCATCTTTATTCCTGTCCTGCCCCTAGGTTCTTCAGAACCTTTTTTTTTTCTTTTTTTTAGTTTCTGTATATACGTGTTAGTATACGGCTACCTAAGATTTTGATGAAGAATAAAGAAAGTCAATTAATCAAGCTAAGAATCTTTACCATTATCCCTCATTTTACAGATGATAAGGTAAAAAGACTTATCCGAGGCCTCAGACAACAGCTAGTAAGTGGCAACAGCTATTAAGAACAGCAAGAGGAAAGAGATATGGGGATATATGTATATGTATAACTGATTCACTTTGTTATAAAGCAGAAACTAACACATCATTGTAAAGCAACTATACTCCAATAAAGATGTTAAAAAAAAAAAGAGCAGGAGTTCTGACCTAAGGTTAGTGAATATTCCACTCTACGTCTCCACCTTATAGGTAGGCAATATGTTGTTCTCTGCACAGGGGGATGACGGATGCTCTTTATGGTTCCTGCATGGTGAGGCTGGAGGCTGGAGGCAGGCAGACTGATGCAGAATCCAGACTCTGCTTCTCATGGTCCTAGCGGTAAAATGAGAACAGTGTTAGTATTCATTTCACTGGTTAATGACAAAGACCAAATGAGACCACGCACATAAAGTGCTTAGCAGAGGCCCTGGCACACGGCATAACCCTTGCCACTAAACTTTTATTCTTGTTGTTTTTACTCTTATTATTTGTCAGAGGCCACCGTGAACCTGGCTTGCTCACCTTAGTTCCTCTGGGATTGGTGTGAGGGGATGTCAAGTGATGTGGCATAATTTGTTCTAGGACAAGGGAGCCCAGCCTTGGCTTTGTATCAGAATTACCTGGGGTACCATATGTTTTATCACTGTTTTATCCTATTTGTAAAGGATTTTGGGAAAGATATTAACACATACATACAAGAAAATTTTAAAAGCGTACACAGTGAAAGGTAAATCTTTCTCAGACCCCTCTAAGAGGTTACCACAGTAACCAGGCTGGTATCTTTCTGAAATATGGTGGATGCATCCACATTTGACATATCTTGTGTTCATGCTGCGCACAACATCTTTTTTTTTTTTTTCTTAGCAATCTGACTTGGAGAACATTTTCTATAAATACCTTCAGATTATGGCTGCAGTATGTTCCATTGAATGGATGTTGCAAAATGTACTGAACCAGTTCTCTCCTGATGGACATTTAGGCTTTTTCCAGACTTCAAGCAACACTGCAAGAGACATTCTTCTACATAGTTATTTTTGCACATTATAGCTGTAGGATAAATATCTTGAAACCAGATTGCTGGATCAATGGGTTTAAGAATTTTTCATTTTAGTAGACAGTTCCAAATTGCCCTTCAAGGAGACTGTGTTGATTTACTCTTTCATCAGTTTACTTCTCATCCAACTTTATAACCTTTGTCCAACAGATAAATAAAAAATGGCAGCTCATCACTGTTTTAAATTGCATTTCAAAAACCTATGACAAACAGTAAGCGTGTATTCATATAGTTAAAGGCAAATTATTTTACTTATCTCTGAAATCTCTGTCCCTTTTTTATGCCTGTTTTCCTACTGGGTTCTAACATTTTCAGAAGAAACATTTACTTATATAGGTAATATGTTATCTTGGAAATATTTTCTTTCCTTTTTGCCTTTTGTCTTTGACTTTATGGATATTGTTAAATGCAGAGATTTTTAACTTTTATATGGTCTAATGTATTAATTTCTCTCTTTCTTTCTTTCTTTTTTTTTTTTTTTTTTTTTGGTTTTCTGGCTGCGCCACGGGGCAGGCGGGATCTTAGTTCCCCGTCCAGGGATCAAACCCTTTCCCCCTGCAGTGGAAGCGTGGAGTCCTAACCACTGGACTGCCAGGGAATATCTGTATTAATTTCTTGATGGTCTCTAGAGTTTATGTCTTTCATAGAAAGATCTACTGAACTCTAAGATTAAAACATCTCTCTCTTTCCCTCTCATTAAGGAAGCACCCCCATACATTTATCACCTTTTTTAGTTTCATTGCCTTTTAAAAAATCTTTTATGATCGTTGCTTCTCTTTCTATCTTCTGAACTTTTCCACATATTTTAATTGTAGTCACCAAGCTGTACACTAAATCACCAGAACTTATTCATAGGTTCTGTTACATGTTTTCATTATTATATATTTCTGTTACTTATTTTTATTTTCTTTTCAATTTACAAATTGATTCAGAAAAGTTTACACTTTTTTCCAATGGGATAGAATATTTTTTGGTAGTTTTTATATTAATTTAAAATGTTATTGCCCTGTGGTCAGGGACTTATCTGTATTCTTTATTCCTTTTGAAATTTATGGTTTTCTTTGCATCCTAATATCTGTTTTCACAAATGCTTCATTGACTCTTAGAGGGAAGTGTTCCATTCTCAATTTTGGAAGCATTAAGTTAGTCATAAATGAACAAGCTCTAATTCGTTTATTTTGTTACTTAGATAGCCTCACTTCACTTTTGGTCTATTGATCTAATATGGGCCAACGGAGGTGAATTAAACTATTTGAGTAGTGTAATGTTTCTATCTTTGTTCCTTATGTTCCTTTAGATTTTTAAATTTGGATGTCAGATACTTTGGTTTATTAAAGACTTACATATTCAGCAAATAGTGTAATAATTCTTTTCTCGTAATAACTATTTTAATAAAGGACTTTATTTTATCCAATTTAATGCATTAAGTTAAACCTCTCATCTATTGTTATTTATGGCAGCTCTCTTGCTTCTTCCTTTGGATCTGCATTTGCCTGTAGTTTGCTGCCTCTTCTTTTCATTTCAACATCCCTGCTTCTCTTCATTTAAGAAGTGTTTCTTGTATGTAGCACAAGATTAGCTTTTGTTTTGTGAACTAACCTCAACATTCTTCTTTCATAGCAAATTTATTCTATTTACATATTTTTGTTCCCCAATATGCTTCTTTTTGTTCTGTCTTCATATATATGTCTTAACTAGTATTATCCTTTGTTTGTAATGCATATTTTTTGTATGAATTCAATAGTTCAACATGCTCTCTGTTTTATTTTCTGCATGTCTATATTTCCACTGTCAGATCAGCCACAGGAGCAGGATAAACAGGTTTTCCAGAAGATGAATGGATGTCTGACTAGTAGCCTAGGACAGAGGAGCTGACCACTGATTACTGATTCTTTTCCCAAAAAGAATTGATGGCCTTTTTAGATTCCATATATGTGTGTTAGCATATGGTATTTGTTTTTCTCTTTCTGAATTACTTCACTCTGTATCACAGACTCTAGGTCCATCCACCTCATTACAAATAACTCAGTTTTATTCTTTTTATGGCTGAGTAATATTCCATTGTATATATGTGCCACATCTTCTTTATCCATTCATCCGATGATGGACATTTAGGTTGCTTCCATGTCCTGGCAATTGTAAATAGTGTTGCAATGAACATTGTGGTACATGTATCTTTTTGAATTATGGTTTTCTCAGGGTGTATGCTTAGTCGTGGGATTGCTGGGTCACATGGTAGTTC
The DNA here is from genome assembly GCF_964341445.2 of Mesoplodon mirus. Lineage (NCBI taxonomy): Eukaryota > Metazoa > Chordata > Mammalia > Artiodactyla > Ziphiidae > Mesoplodon > Mesoplodon mirus. The sequence continues at coordinate 9,320,543 of NC_138992.1, forward strand.
TATTTTTAGTTTTGTAAGGAACCTCCATACTGTGCACATACATGGAATCTGAAAAAACGGTAATGATGAACCCAGTGGCAAGACAGGAATAAACACGCAGATGTAGAGAACAGACTTGAGGACACAGGGGGGAAGGGGAAACCAGGATGAAGTAAGAGAGTAGCATTGACATATATACACTACCAAATGTGGAATGGATGGCTAGTGGGAAGCTGCTGCATGGCACAGGGAGATCAGCTCGGTGCTTTGTGACAACCTAGAGGGGTGGGATAGGGAGGGTGGGAGGGAGGCTTGAGGGGGAGGGGATATGGGGATATATGTATACTTATATCTGATTCATTTTGTTGTACAATAGAAACTGACACAACATTGTAAAGCAGTTATACTCCAATAAAGATATTTAAAAAAAAAGAATTGATGACCTTATTTGAGGTCCCAAGTAATAAATAATCATATAAATCTGTTGCCAAATATTTACTATTCTAGATATTGACAGATATGAGAGTCAAGTAAAACCCAATTCTTGCAACTCATTCTTTGATGATTTGCTGGACAAAATGAGGGAATTGAACTAGAAGACATGTGAGGTTCCCTTCTAGTTCTCTTCTGTAATCATTACTGCCAGTAACAAATACATGCTTAGTCTGGAAAAATACTAAATACTTAAAAATTTTTATTAAAACATAACATGCAAGAAAAACACAGAAATCATAACTGTACAGTTTGATGAATTATCACCAAAGGAACCCACTGGTATAGCTATCACCAGGAGAGAGAAACACCAATAAAATATTGTTACCTAAGAAGCCCTCTCATGTCTCCCACAAATGTAAAAACTATCCTGACTCCTTCTGTTATAGATCAGTTTTGTCAGATTTTGAATTTTATACAGAAGGAATCATACAGTGTTGGTCACTTTTTATGTCTGGCTTCATTTGCTTAGTATTATGCTCCTGAGATTCACTTAGGTTATTGCATGTAACTGTAATGTTTTTCCCCTTCATTGTTGTATGATACTGCAGTGTATAAATGGACCACAATTTATTTATCTGTCCTGTTGTTGATGGAATCTTGTTTCTTTCCCCAGTGTTTGCTTATTGCGTATTGTTCAAATGCTGATCTGAACAACCTTCTACATGCCTTCTTGGGCAAATGTGCACGCATTTCATTTGGTTAAGATCTAGGAATGACATTTCAGCATTATCGGGGTTACACTGTTCAACCATAGAAATAACACTACTTTTCAAAATGGTTATAACTATATTCCCAAGACAAGACGGGGGGTCCCAGTTGTTCTACGTTTTCACTAGCTTGACGTTATCAGAAGATTTAAGTTTGAGTCATTCTGTTAAATATGAGATGGTATCTCATTGTGATCTTATTTGCATTTCTCTTATTACTAATGAGGTTGAGTACATTTTCATGTTTATTGACCATTTGCATATATCTTTTCTTTGAAATGTCTATTCAAATCTTTGCCCTGTTTTCTATAAGGTTGTTTGTCTTTTTCTTATTGATTTATAGCTTTTCTAATATATATATTCTGAATATGAGTCCTTTGCTAGTCATATATACAGGATCTTCTGCCAGTCCCTGGCTTGCCTTTTCATTTCCTAGAGGTATCCTATGAAAACCAGAAGTTTTTAATACAAATATTGTCTATATATGTCATCATTTCCTTTATGTTTAGTGCTTTTCATGTCCTGTGTAGGAAATTTTTGCCTACTTTAAGGTCATATGTATATTATATCATCTTCTAGAAGCTTTATTGATTTATTTTTCACATGTGGCTCTACAATGGATCTGGAATGGAGGTTTATAGTCTCCACATGGATTTCCAATTGATCAACACCTTTTATAACAAATAATCTCTTTCCACATTGTCTACTTTTGTCATAAATGTATGGATATTTTTAAAACTCCCATTTTAGTCCATTAGTCTATTTGTCTATCCTTGTGCCTCTATCATACAGTTTTATTTACTGTAGCTTTATAATAAGCCTTCATGTCTAAAAGTATAAACAAGTCTCTTTGATCTTCATGAATGCATATAATTTTGAACTTAGTTTGTCAGTTTACACACACACGCACACACGCACACACACACACGCACACACACACACACCAGGACTTTAATTAACATTATATTGGTTCCAGACAGTGTGCTATTGGTTCAGAGATCGAAAAAAAAATCAACCAGTGAAAAGAGCAGAGGGCGTTGAAAGCACATGGAAAGACAATTAGGGGGAAGAAAGAAGCAAACTAATATTAATGAGCCTCTCAATGTGCTCCCAATTGTGCTTCTGAAAACCATATTGTCATTTCCATTTTGCAGAGGAGGAAAATGAGATAAGTAAGCAAATTGCATAAGCCAGCAAGTGAAAGAGGTGGTTTTTGTAACCAAGCACACTTAATTCTTGCTTTTAATTTTATGGCCTTTCTATCGTACTGGTCAGTCAGCAAAAGAAGGAGGAAAAAGAAGGTCAAGAGTTACTTCCCAGAGCCTCTACCTTCTAATGCAGTGGTTCTTAAATGGAGGCAATTTTTTCTCCCCAGGTACATTTGCCGATGTCTGGGGACAATTTTTCTTGTCACAACTGAAGGGAGGTATTACTGACACCTGGTGGAAAGAGGGCTGGGATGCTGCTAAATAGTCTACATTGCAAAGGACAGCAGCCCCCTTCCCCAATAAAAAATCATCCTGAACAAAATGTTAGGAGTGTTGAAGCTGAGAAACACTGCTCTAACCCTAAACCACCTTATTTATCCTCGTTAAACTCAGTCCTGTCACATCCTTTGGGGCAAGTCTGGGTTCCAATAAGGAACAATATACAGAGCTTCACTAACTGTCCAACTTAGTGCATTTCACACATCCTGCTGTGGCTATGCTGTGACCTTTGGAATCCAGTTCCTCAAAGGCTAGATTTCTGTTCTTAAAGATAATGATACATACAATGGTTAATTTTGTATGTCAACTTGGCTAGGTGATGGTACCCAGATATTTGGGCAAACATTATTCTAGATGTTTCTGTGGAGGTATTTTTTTAGATGAGCTTAACATTTAAATCAATAGGATCTGGGTAACACAAATTATCTTCCATAATGTGGGTGGGCCTCATCCAAGCAATTGAAGGCCTTAAGAGAAAAATGATTGACTTCCTGTGAGGAAGGGGGAATTCTGACAGCAGATTGTCTTTGGATTGGACCTGCAAAATTACCTCTTCCCTGGGTCTTCAGCCCACTGGTGTACCTCCAGATTTTGCCAGCTTCCACTGTATCTTGTGGCAGTTCCTTAAAATCTCTCTCCCCTCTCTCTCTCTCTCTCTCTCTCTCTCTCTCTCTCTCTCTCACACACACACACACCCTATTGATTCTATTTCCATAATGCTATGGTCTGAATGTTTGTGTCTCCCCTAAATTCACATGTTGGAATCATAATGCCCAATATAATGGTGTTAAAGGATAGGGTCTTTGGGAGGTGCTTAAGTCGTGAGGGTGGAACCCTCATGAGTGGGATTAGTACCTTATAAATGAGGCTCCAGAGAAACCTCTAGCCCCTTCCATCATGTGAGGATACAATGAGAAGTCAACAACACAGATGAGGACCCTCACCTGACCATGCTGGCACCCTCATCTTGAACCTCCAGCCTCTAGAACTGTGAGAAATAAATTTCTATTGCTTAAGCTACCCAGTCTGTGGTATTTTGTTATAGCAGCCCAAACAGACCAAGATAGCTGAAGCATCCTAATACAATACAGAATAGAGGTTAAGAATATTATCTAATGACTCACTGACATGTTTTTTGTACTGTTCCCTTAACATCTCCATGTTTAGGAAGTAGGGAATCTACTGAGGAGGGGCTGCCAAAGGATGTGGTTCCTAAATGTATCTCTCCACCCGAACTTATTCAATAAGTATGCATTGAGAACATGTCATGGCCCAGGTCCTATGCCCAAGTGTAGGGGTAAAGGAGATGCAAGACCTAGGATCCCTGCCCTCAAGGCACTCACACCCTAGTGGGAGGGACATATCACAAACACAGAATTGTTCTACAGGATGATTAGTGCAGCCATAGCCCTGTCTATCAAGGGCAAAAGAAACCCAGAGAGGAGCATCCTAGGCAATGTGGTGACTGGGCTCAGTTTCCCAGAGAACTATAGACTTGAGCTGCAGCTTAAGAGAAGAACAGGCACCAGACAGGAAAGACAGGTGAAGGAAGAGGGCACATTAGTCATCACGAATGGATGAGTAATGGTGTTCACTGGGCACTGGGAATCCCAGGATGACAGGCTGTTGATGTTCAGAATTAAACTCTATCCATTGGAACCTTCCCTGAGTCAGTCTCCCGAAAAAACCTTATCCTCAATTTTCTTATGCCCAACTCTCAGGACTGTTGGGAGCAGAGAGATTAAGTTAATATGTGTCAAAATAATGTGTAAAGTGCAGAGCAAAATAAAAATTAAGCTCTTGACTTTTCAAGGCAGTTGGTAACAGGGGAGAAACACAGACTCTAGCATTAGTGGATGGAGTTAGTTAAATCCATTGGTGGCTTAACAGCTGAACTATCTCGGGGAAAATTAGCATTTCAGAGTCTTATCTGTGAAGTAATAATAGCTAAAACATCTCCTTTGGGAGGAAAAAGTATGGTCTTTCTAAACTGTTATGCATTATGTAAATATTTGATGACTTTGTAATCTCCTTCTTTTCCTTTATTTTTCCTCAGGCCCTAAAATCCTAAGATAAATTAGATCCACCTTCACATGGGTTATAGAATCTGACTAACGTGTATTTGGTTTCAGTGCTTCAATCCTATGTATATGCATGAAAATCAGAGAGGAGAAAATTACTTCCTGCCTAATATATTCCAATGAGGATTTTGATAAGCAGGACAATCACTTAATTGGTACATTTCTATTTCTACTACTGTCAGGCTGGGACAAGAAGCTCCTTATGCAAATCAAGAAGGCTGGGGAAATGGATGCTGATTTATGGATTACTAATGATAAGTCAACACATTTTTTCTGACCTTGGGAACTCAGCTCAAAGAGCAAGGTCAAAGACATCTGCTCCAAAATGAGACAACATAGAGAGGAGTAGGGCCAGGCCAAGCTAATGGTACTCTAACCTATTTATTACTGTTATACACAAATATAACAAAATCTACTATTATACATTGTAATGAACTGAATTGTGTTTCCTCAAAATTCATGTTGAAGCCCTAATACCCAATGTGACTGTATTTAGAGACAGAACTTTGGGGAGGTAATTAAGGTTAAATTAAATTATGAGGGTGGAGTCCTAATCAGATGGGATTCAGTGGTCTTATAAGAAGAGGAAGAGACCTCTCTCTCTCTCTCTTTTTCTTTATGCACACACAACCAGGAAAAGCCATGTGAGAACACAGTGAGAAAGTAGGTGCCTGCAAGCCAGGAAGATAGCTCTCACCAGAACTTCATGAGGCTGGAACCCTGATCTTGATCTTCCAGCCTTCAGAACTGTGAGAAAATAAATTCCCGTTGTTTTAACCACTCAGTCTATGGTATTTTCTTATGCTCTCTGTTATTCATGTATCCAGCAAACATTTATTTTTGTGAACATCATCTGTGCTAAAAACTGTTCTAGCTCTTGGGTTAACAAAGGTTATTAGAAGCTGATTTTGCTTTCTGGAAATTCAGATTTTAGTGGAATGGGCAAACCTGATTGAATCATTACAAGCCAGACTTATAACAGAAATAAAAGTAAAGAACATTGGTACACACGGGAGAACATATTTTAGTGTTCCTGGGAGGATCGGGAGGTGCTTATTTTAAGAGGTGACATTTGAGCTAAGATTTGAAAGATGTCTTGTAAGGTGATTAGGACATCCCAGGCAAAAGCAATAGCGTGTGCAAAAGCTAGAAGGAAAATAGAAATTTTGAAGAAATTTAAAGTAGTTTTTATGTATAGAGCACCGTATGGTAAGGAAAAAAGTAGGAGAAAAGACTGGAAGTGTGAACAAGGAAGGGAATATCGTGCATTATCTAGTGATTTAGGCTCAGAAGTTTGGATTTTATCATGAAAAGTAAATTGGGACATTTCCTTCATGAATTTGGGGGTTCTGTTGCTAGGTGAATATATAATTGCTATGTCTTTCTGATAAATTGATACTTTTGCATTACAAAATGTCCTTCTTTGTGTCTAGTAACAATTACAGCCTCGAAGTATGTTTTGCCTGATATGATGGCCACTTGACTTCTCTTTTCATTATGGTTTCACCATATATTTTTCTCCATCCTTTTACCTTCAACCTATTTTTGTTTTTGTATCTAAAGGATAACTTTTGTAGATAGCATATAGCTGCATCATGTTTTTTTGTTTGTTTGTTTTTATTCTGTCAATCTCTGCCTTTTGAGTGTTTAATTTATTTACATATCATATAATTACTGATAAGGTAAGATTTACACCTGCTATTTTGCTGTTTGTTTTCTATATGTCTTATGTCTGTTTTGTTTATTCCTCCATTACTGCCTTATTTTGTGTTAAATAGATTTATTGACTGTACCATCTTATTCTCTTGTTATTTATTTATTTTTTACCAGATTTACTGAGCTGTTTTCTCAGTGATTGCCCTGGGGTTTATAATTAACATCTTAATTTAAAACAGTGTAATTCAGATGAAAAAGAACTTAATTTAAACAATATACAAAACTTTGCTCCAATATAACTCTATTTCCTCCCCCTTCTTTGTGCTATTGTTATCATACAAATGACATCTTTATACATGTTAAGCTCATCAACATATGTTTGTAATTATTGCTTTATGCAGCTAACTTTTAAATCAGAGAGAAGAAACAAGTTACAAATAAAAATAATATTTGTCCTAGGGTCTTTCATAATTGTCTGTGTATTTACCTTTAAGAATGTTCTTTATTTCATCACCTTACTTGACTTACTGTCTATTGTCATTTTATTTCAGCCTGGAAAACTCATCTTAGTATCTCTCATAGGGCAGGCCTTCTAGAGAGGAGTTCTCTCAGTTTTTGTTTACCTAGGAAAGTCTTAATTTTCCTTTATCTTTTGAAAGATGCTTTTGCTGGAAATAGAATTCTTAGTTCATATTCTTTTTCTTTCAGCACAATAAATATGTCCTCCCACTGCTTTTTTGGCCATGATGGTTTCTGATAAGAAATCAACTGTTAATCTTAGGGAGGATGCCTTGTATGTGATGAGGTGCTTCTCTTGTGATGCTTTCAAGATTCTCTTCCTCTTTGTATTTTGCCAGTTTGACTATAATGTGTCTAGATGTGGATCTCTTTGAGTTTGTCCACTGGTGGTTTGTTGAATTTCTTGGATGTAGAAATTAATATTTTGTGTCAAATTTGGGAAGTTTTCTGCCATTACTTCTTCAAATAATATTTCTCCCCCTGTCTTTCTCTTCTCCTTCTGTGGCTCCCATTACACACTATGCATATGCATGTATGATGGTGTCCCACGGGTCCTAAGGGACCCTTAAGTTCTGTTAATTTCTTTTATTTCTCACACTGGAAAAATCTCATTTGACTAAGCTTCAAATTTACTAATTTTTTCTTCCAGCAGATCAAAACAAGAGACTTTCCCCTATGGCATGAGAATTTGAACTCCATTTAGCTGTCCTGTTGTGTGCCCTTATACCTAATAAAGGTGAGAAAGTCAACTGTGTTCCTAGGCAATGTTTATTATGGTAAAATATCTTCTGAATGGTAAATTGCACCTGAGCTGGAACCACTACCATACCTGATTGGCTTGAGGCCACGCTGAGTACAGTGCCTCTGGTAACTGGGCACATACTTGTGGTGACCCAGGAACCCATGCCTATGGAATTGTTATGAGATATTGGCTCCCACGGGACACGACATGTTAAACTCAGGCTCTCATGCCTGCTCAGTGTGGATCTTGCTTTCTGGCATCTGAACCATCATCTGAGGGAAGGGGGAGGCACTCAAAGAGACGCTCTTCTGCAAAGATTACTGCAATGCTGCACAACTGGCAATTTCTTGTTTCTTCCCTATATCTTTCTAAGTGAATCTGATGTCAAGTGTGGCCTAGGGTGGTGTTATGAGTCTCAGTGTTTAATGACCTTAACAAGACAGCATGGTGGGCTTTGCAGAAAACCTTGTGATATGCTTTGTCATTTATGTAACTGGGACAGATCTGTATTCTTACCTCTTGGTTGAAACTTGTGTTGTCTCAACACTTGCAGACCATCTACAGTGCATCACGTTTTACTTTCCACACCATGCTAACATATCTTTTGAATATATACTCTGTAGTCATATTATTTTCATTCCCGTCTACTCTGAAGGTCAGAAATAACACAATCTTATATTTCTATATTAGTGAAATTCCATTGTATTTGATGATCTTTCAGTGTTTTCAAAATGTTCTCATGGTTATGACATCATCTTTTTCCTTAAATAACACTGAGTTGGCATCCTTGCTCTTGTATCATATTGGAAATTTTAGGTTCTAAGATGTCCAGTGGATTGCTCAGGGAGACAGACAATTAATGGCAGATCCATGATCTGTAGCCGGGGCCCTCAGCTCTCAATTCAGTATGCTTTCCACTGCCACACAAAGCAGAAGTTACTAGCCATGTCACAATGAGCCCCAGTGTCAAAGGAAGCCAGTCTAAACTGATTTTATTTTAGATCGTTATTAGAAAATGAGACACTCACCCACAGAGCCAATAGGAAAGCTTGTCAGATCTTTTGAGGCCTCTTCAACCTTTCTGTGGAAAAAGGAAAGTCTACTTCCTCATTGCTTAATACTCATGTCACAGGTTTGGTGAGGGCCTTGTCACAACTGGCAAAATTCTTTTTCAGCTGAAAGCTGCTCATGAATATTCAAAAATGCAAATGAGAATGTGTGCCCTCAACTGGAAAGAAGTGAATAACCTGTAAGAGCTGCCTCGGGCTCTCCAACCCCCAATGCTCTGGTGTCTTCATTAAGCAGGGGCAAGAGAGGGTGGTTTCTCAGGGAAACCAGTTTTGTCTTTTGACATCTGTGTACACATAACACTAGGGTTTATATTTATGATAAAAAGGACACATTCTTCTTGGGCTTTTATTCTTCATCTGAAATTTAAAAGATTAAAGATAAACTTAGTAAGATCTTAGAATTGGGAATCATGTTTAAACACTCTTCTCATTTTATCAGCTGAGGAAACTGTGTCCCAGAGAAGCAAAGCAATTTTCCCAAGGTCACATAAAAATTGGGAATTTTTTAGCAAGTGTTTGCTTTTCTTTTCTATGATACATACTATAATCTCTTTCTCAATTGTTTTGTATTCTTGCTGCATTCTTGTTCATTTTTAATATTTAAGAAACAGTACATCAAGGATTGATTATAAACCATTTACTGGGTCAGCTCTTCAGAATGCTGAGATGCAGAGGCTCGTAATTAGGTAAAGGGAACACAGAAAAGTTAACACAATGCATATATGTTAAGAATAACTGTGTTCATATTGTTCCTTTGGAGAGTATATATCCATATGGTTAGTTAATGGAATATCTGATCACGTTCTATTTGTTGAACACAGAGTATATAAATGCAATATGACAAATGCTCTGGGAGATAATAAACCTAATGAGACATAGTCCCTGCCTGCCTAGAGCCTGCAATTTAATAAGAGCCTGCATTTAATTTGATGTCATTACACATCCAAATATATACACAAATACATACGGTCAAGACTATGGATGACCTAGTCCTACACTGTCTCTATGTGTCTTATGACATTTTTTCCTTATTTCAGCCATTTTCCCCTATCTCAGCCATTCTGGCAGGTTATCCATCTCTGATCCCAACACACCTTGTGAGACAGTGTAGCATAGTATGTAAGTTGGAGTCATAATGCTCCAGCTCTACTGCTTACTAATCAGGTGAGGTAAGTTACTATCTCTGTTCCTCTATTTTTTCATCCATAAAATGTATATGATAATATTATCTACCTCATAGAGTTTTGGTGAAGAATAAATGAGCTAGGACATGCACATTTGAGAACTGTTTCAGGCCCAAAGTTAGCACTAAAACATTAGCTATTCGTACAAAGAACAAACCACTGGTGCAACAACTTGGATGGGTCTCAAGAGATTTATGCTGAGTATAAAAAAAAATTTCAAAAGGGTACATACTATATACTTCCATTTATATAGCATTCTTGAATTAACAAAATTATAGAAATGGAGAACAAATTAGTGGTTTCCAAGGGTTTAGGGATGGAGAGAAGTAATTGTGTCTATAAAATAGTAGTGTGAGGGATTCTTGTGATAGAATTATTCTGTATCTTGATGATGGTGGTGGTCATACACCACTACACATGGATAAAATTGCATATAGCTAAATACACAACATGCACATAAACAAATGAATGCATATAAAACTGGTTAAATCTGAATAAGATTGGTGGTTTATATAAATGTGAGATCATAGTCGTAATTTTGTACGATAGCCATGTTAACATTGCAGGTAACTGGGTAAAGGATACAGGGGAATCTCTGTATTATTTCTTACATTTGGTTGGCCTTTACTGGCCTTGGTGCTCATTACTTGGAGATATCTTAAAGGTGTCTTCAGCCTTCTGAGGAGCAGTCCCTTGTAATAAGAGAATTTGAATGTCTTAGTGAGACCCAAATGCTGGCATTAAAACATAACAGATAAAAGATAGACGATTTCAGTTTAATGTAAAGAATTATGTGCCTAAATTCAGAACCATCAAATAATTTCAGAGACCATTCTGTATGGTGGTGAGTTCCTTGGCCCTGTTTGTATGCAAGAAACAGGAGGTGTGGCGAGTGACTTAAAGGGAGTTTGCTGGTGGATAAAACTAGGGGCCATTTAAGGAACCTTCAATTTAAGGTTCTATGACTCCATTTTTCCCAGAAAGGAGAACATTTTAGCTTATTAATACAAAGTACGAATTTTATCACATTAAAACATTAACCAATGTCACCAAGCAAAGAAGTGAAACCAGATAGAAAGGGCATGAGGGATACATAATTTGGGATGTATTTATTTAGCACTAGCCACCCTATGCTTGGCCTAAGAGGAGATGGGAAAGATACATAAAACATGGACCATGCTCACCCAGAGTTTATAATCTGCTTGGAGAGGAGAGCCACATGTAGCAGAAACATGTGCAGAACAGTAAGGGGGTGTCAAATGCTATTTTATGGAAAGAGAATTACTTGTAAATTATTAATTTACAAGTATCACCTTCCTTCCTTTTTAGCTATTCATATTTTCTTCCACTGATCTTTTGAGGGAGTTTTCATTTTGCCAGATATGATCTTTTTTTTTTTTTTTTTTTGAGGTATTCGGGCCTCTCACTGCTGTGGCCTCTCCCACTGCAGAGCACAGGCTCTGGACGCACAGGCTCAGCAGCCATGGCTCACGGGCCCAGCCGCTCCACGGCATGTGGGATCTTCCTGGACCGGGGCACGAACCTGCATCCCCTGCATTGGCAGGCGGACCCTCAACCACTGTGCCACCAAGGAAGCCCCAGATATGATCTTAAGACCTGAACATTCATGTATAGGTTTTTGTATGAGTATACATTTTTGTTTCTTAATTATGCAAAATTGAGAGAGGGATTCAAAGGTTAAATATAAAGTAGAAAGAAGGCTGTGCCTGATTTGGCCCTCAGCTCCTCCTCATGAGCATCTGGTAGACCATGGTGAGGACTTTGGCTTTGAGTAAGATCGGGGCCTGGGAGGGTTTTGAGCAGATGAATGACACAGAAGACTCTGGCTGTTGTCCTGGAGAAAAGACATGAGAGGATGGAAAAGACACAAAGCGATCAAGGAGGAAGGTACTGCAATAATCCAGATGAGAGGTGATGTGGCTCTTACCAAAGCATGTGTGGTGGCAAGAAGGAGTTAGATGGGATGTTTCTGAAGGTAGAACTGAAGGATTTGCCTATGGATTGGATGTGGTGTTTTAAAGAAAGTGAAATGCCAAGGCCAAAACCAAGGTGTTTGGACTGAACAATGGGAAAACTGAGTTGTCTTTTAACTGAGGTAGGAAAGATGATGGGGGAGCAGATTTTGGAGGAATCAAAGGAGTTTGCTTTGAGGGGGCAGTTGATTATAGGGCTTCAGAGCCCAGGGGAGAGGTTCAGCTGCAGATAACAATTTGACATCTGTTAATGCAAGAGGCATTGAAAGCCTTGGCATTGGCTGAGATCACCAAGGGGATGAGTGTAGACAGAGAAGGGCAGTGTTCTGAAGACTAAGCTCTGGGACACTTCAAAGATTAAGGCTTTGGGAGGGGAGGAAGAGCCAGCAAAGGAGACCGAGAAGGAGCTATGAATAATACAGAAAAAGATGCAAGAGAGAAGGTATTTCAGAAGCCAGCTAGAGGGGAGCAGAGAAAGGAAGTGATGGCTGGAGGCATATGTATGTCAAGAATAGGTTTCTAAAATATTTAGTGATTGACACTGTGAAAGTGTATTTTTATGGTTATGGGGGTGCTCCAATAGAACAAGCACATTGACGGTACAGGGAAGTGGGAAGTTGCTGGAAATATATCCTTAGAATGGATGACAGAGGCAGCTACCTAGTTCATAAGTAGATGGTTGATTTAAGATAGAAGCACATGCAGTACATTTATAATAACTGAAGGGAAGGCAGAGTATATGGGTACAAAGGCAGCCAGGTTGTATACAAAGTGATGGTAGAGTGAAGAGATTAGTTTCTGCTTGTTTTCATTTTCTCAGGGAAATAGGAAGCAAAGCCATTAGGTGAGAGTCCTTATGGGGGAGGAGGAGATCTTGCAGATCAAAGGATAGAGAAGGTGTGAAATAGTTATAAAGATAAATAGGAAATGAAGCACCTGTAGGGAGATGTAATAGGATCTCTGTTAGGACTTATGAGCCCACTTGAGGAGAGTGACCTTAGAAATTATAAAGTGATTTTTAAATCTGCATGGATTCCGTATGATGGAAAGAAAGTAACAAAGTCTTAGGAGTCAGAAAGACCTGGTTCCACCACCTATCGCTGTGTGGTCTTGGATGCATTCTGCAGCCTCCGTTTAACCATCTATAAAGTAGTCTGATTGATGACTATTCACTCACTTGAAGATTAAATAGGAACATATGTAAAGTGCCTAATGTGCTGCCTGACATATTAACATCAAGAAATGTTAATTTTCTTCCCTACATTAACCTCATTCTCAAATTGACACTGAGCAAATTCAATCAGAACATCAGCAAAGAAAATTAGGAATAATCCAGATAAGAAAATGTAAGTGATCAGAAAGGGGTCCGGACTCAGCATGCTTTCTTCATTTTGTTAAAGAGAAGACAAACAAACATACACGGGTCTGATAAATGTATATGTTTTCCAAGGACTTTCATGTGGAAGGGAGGACAAATTTATTTAAAATCGCTTTAGAAGGCAGAACAAATATCACTCACCCCCTGTTCTCCTTTCAGCCACTTAACCCCTGATTATCCTTCAGATCATAGTTTAAATGTAATTCCTTTCCAGTAGGACTTTCTTTACTACTGTATTTTTTGTTTTACTTATTTATTTATTTAGTTTTTGGCTGCGTTGGGTCTTCGTTGTGGTGCACAGGCTTCTCATTGCAGTGGCTTCTCTTGTTGCAGAGCACGGACTCTAGAGCACAGCCTCAGTAGTTGTGGCGCATGGGTTTAGCTGCTCTGTGGCATTTGAGATCTTCCCGGACCAGGGCTCCAACCCATGTCCCCTGCATTGGCAGGTGGACTCTTAACCACTGTGCCACCGGGGAAGCCCACTGCTGTATTTTAAAAGAGCATTCCTATAGTCGATTATTATCTTTGCCTGATTACATGTCTGATGTTCATCTCCTTACTCAATTTTCAGCCCCATAAATGCTGGGATCATGCCTATTTTCCAAATGATTCTATGCCCAGCCCTTGGCATGGGACCAGATGCATGGAAGCCCCTCAAATATTTGTTGAATATAATTCCTGCCCTCAGGCTTTACAGTCCTGTGAGTAGGACCACAGGAAACATTGATACAGTAAAGGTGCTGCAACCTAGGATAGGTAGAGGAGACAGCCCCCAACCAACTACTAGTTATCATGAGCAACAGAAGCTAAATCATTAACCTAGAGGGATTGATGCCCTCTCATCCAGTGGTCCAGCTCTCCACTTCCAGTGCTGGCTCCTTAATAGAGTCTCCATCTGAACATGTGGCCATATTGCTGACAGTTAATGGAGAGAAATGACTTTGCCCATCTGAGGACATTTACAGAGTTAATAAAGTGGAAAATATCAAAGTGGAACAAGGTCACAGCCCAGGAGAGGCAGCTACAGCAGGCACCGGAGGACAAGGGGCCTCCTTTGATCGGGAGGACATCTTAGTCATGCCAATTAATGAAAAGGAAGCAAGATGGGTTACCTCGGTGATGAACAAAGATGACAAGGGACAGGAGACATATGGCAAAGGAGGAAATGCAAAGTTGTGTCAGCTTGCAGTGATTCATAACGAACAGCAAGAGGTCTGCAAAGGCAGATTGAAGGCATCCAGGGTGTTATGTAATCATGCCCCAGTGATGCGTGAAGGCATTGAGCATTCTAATGTGCGTGGTCTGACATGCCTGCTCTGTCTAAGAAGCCCAGGGTTCTGTGGCCCTGGAGATACAGTTAACACAGCTAAGGAAACATTTATTCATTTTTTTTTATTTTTTATTTTTATTGGAGTATAGTTGCTTTACAATGTTGTGCTAGTTTCTACTGCACAGCAAAGTGAATCACCTATATGTATATATATATATATCCCCTCTTTTTTGGATTTTCTTCCCATTTAGGTCACCACAGAGTATTGAGTAGAGTTCCCTGTGCTATAGAGTAGGTTCTCATTAGTTATCTACTTTATACATAGTACCAATAGTGTATATAGGTCAATTCCAGTCATTTTTGTTTGTTTTGTTTTTTTGCGGTACGCGGGCCTCTCACTGTTGCGGCCTCTCCCGTTGCGGAGCACAGGCTCCGGACGTGCAGGCTCAGCGGCCATGGCTCACGGGCCCAGCTGCTCCACGGCATGTGGGATCTTCCCGGACTGGGGCACGAACCCGTGTCCCCTGTATTGGCAGGCAGACTCTCAACCACTGCATCACCAGGGAAGCCCTCCAATCATTTTTAAATGAATTTTCTTAGTGCTCTGAGCCAATTTTGGTTAAATCGCTTTAATACCTCTAGAAGCCATTCCCATTTCCACCCATGCTCATTTATCCATTCATTTATTAATTTATTTATTCAACAAATTATTCAGTGCCTAGTTTGTGTGAGCCTCTAGGCTAGGTGGTGTGTTACCCCCTACTGTCACTATACATGTTCAGGTAACAGTCATTTCTCTAGGGGATTATTACAAGAGTCTTCCAGTTGATCCTCCATCTCAAGTCTTGTCCATGTCTAATCCTTTCTCCACTCTTCAGCCAGGATGATTATTCTAAATTGTGATGCTGAAAATGTTTATCCTACATTGTAACGTACACTCCTTTCATTTTCTGTAAACAACATCCACCCACCTGCTCATCTTCTACCTCATTAACATTTTTGACAATGTTCCATTTGAGTTACTTTTTATAAGTTAGCCTTCCTGCTGTGACTCAACTGACTGGTCAAGGGGTGGTCTTATCACCTGTCTGGGCCAATCAGACTCCCTGGTCATAGTGATTGGTTCAGATTTAGGCATATGCCACAAGCTGAGCCAATCAGAGCAATTTTCTGAGACATACCTAGAGCTAGGGCAGAGGCAGGATTCAAAGGGCAGAGGCTCTTGGTATGAATTTTCTATTGGTGTAAAACAAATTACCACAAACTTAGTGGCTTAAACGACAATGATTTATTAGCTTGCACTTGTGTAGGTGAGAAGTCTGGTGTGGTGTGGCTGATTTCTCTGCTCGGGCTGAATAAGGCTGAAATCACAAGGCTGAACTAAAGCTGTTTGCTGGGCTGAGTTCTTATCTGAAGGCTCCAGGGAAAATCCACTTCCAAGTACATTCTTGTCGCAGAACCTAGTCCCTTACAGTTGTAGGACTGAGGTCCGTGTTTCCATGCTGGTTATCACCTAGGGGCTGCTCTGAGCTCCTAGAGGCTGCTCGCTTTCCTTGGCATGTGGCCCCCTCCACCTGCAAAACAGCAACAGCATACTAAATCCTTCTCACGCTTTGAATCTCTGACTTTCTCTTCTGTCAACAGCTGGAGAAAATTTTCTGCTTTTAAAGAGCTCATGTAATTAGGTCAGGCCCGCTTGTATATCTCCCTATCTTAAGATCAACTGTGCTAACATGACCTTATGGAATGTTTGAATTCTGCCTACCATAATCTCCTCCTTCATTGTACAGCTTTTTATAGCTGTGAGGGTGGGGCTTTAAGTGAGCCTGTCTCCACCATGTGACAAAATGTGTCTACCAAGGAAGAGAAGAAAACCAACAGGCAAAAAGATGAGGGGAAGTAAGTAGAGCTTTATAGTCACTTCATGATTTTGATCTCTGTTAAGCCTCTCTATCCAGCTGCCCTCCCAGTTATGTGCACCAGTCACTTCTACTAACCACTCTGAGTTGGGTTGCTGTCACTTGAAAAAAAGAACCTTATGAAGAAACACGTCGGAAACCCACAGAGTCTTTGTGATTCTTGGGACAAGGACCAAATACTGTATATACAGGGCCATTTGGGATCTGGGCCCTGAATACCTCTCCACCCTCATCTCTCACTACTTACTCCTTACATACCCACATGTGCACACACAAACACACACACACAACTCACTCTCTCATGCACACATCATGAGCACACACAGATATACTGGGCTGTAATCACGTTGAATGCCATGCATTTCCTTGAATGTGCCTGATTTCTCTTCCATAGACTTTATGTTTTGCCTGAAGAGCTCTTCCAACCCCATTCCACCAAACTGACTCCCATTTGTTGTTTTGCTCTCAACTAAGAGATCAGTTTCACTGAGAAGCTTTCCTTGATCACCCAAGAAATGTTTTGGTACCTTCTCCAGGCTTCCCACAACACCGTGTACTATCACTATAATGTCACACAGCATTGTGATTGCAGATTTCTTTCCTGTTTCTTTGAATAAATTTGAGAATGCATGAAGATAGGGCACTGTCTCATTTACAGTTATATCCCTTGAAGTTAACCCAGTGCCTAGTACATAGTGATCACTGAATGCATGTTTGTGGAATAAAATAATCTGGTTATCGTGTAGCTAGCATCTAATGAAAAATAAAAATGTCACCAATTTAGGACAATTCAGGTCAGATTTTACCCTGAACTCCCCTGCTATGTCCTACCTTGGATTACTTTTCTTACAATTTTCTGCTGTTCTTTACTTCTTGCCTGAACCTATGACTATGGGCTTAAAAAGTCTTTTGGATCTGAAAACAAAGGCTATTCTTCTTTTACTGACCTATTTGTTTTTGCCTTTTTGATTAGGACCAGCTCTGGCTTCTCTGGCAAGCCTCAGCAACAACACAGCTGGTCTCTCTGATTTGAAGACCCAACCTTGGGCTGATTCACATGGCTGCCAACCTGCCAGATTGGACTTGGCTCTGGCGATGAGGAAGCAGGCATCAGCTGTCAGCTCTGTCATCTCTGGCCCCTTTCAACTAGGATCAATAATTTTTTCCTTCCCCATGTTTGCTTCCAACTCATTTCTAGCCAGTTCTCACCAGGACAGCAGTACATTATCAGCTTTAGTTCATTGATGAATGAAGTCTGGAACAAGTATTGTTCCTGAAAGCTTGATATCCAATGAACCTGAGACGAATTCAAGTGCATGTCAAACTACAGCTTCCCCCTACTCAGTTGTTATTAACGAGACTCTTCAAAAGGATGCAGCTCATTGGTTTGTCACTGCACCGTTATACCCTATTACTAACATATGACAACTTCACTTATATGTGTTTCCTGCCAGGCCCCTGACAGCATGTGAATTTGTTGCTGGGCCATTTTCACACCTCCGAGCAGTTGGATCTAATCCTACTCGTTATGGCCGTGTACTCTGGACACGTCTAGCTGATAACAAAGATTTGTACAACTGATAACCTCCTCACTCCACTGGAGATTGACATCGACTTATAGAAAACCTTGGATCACAGGATCTTCCTGGGTGCTATGTATCAGGCTTATAGGTAGCTCTTCACCCCTGCCCCTTCTCCCCCCTACCAAAGTTTCATATATGTTGACCACCTTCCTGCCTGCATCCGATTTTGTTCCCCTCTGTTCCTAGTGGGAAAGTAGTTGAGGACTCGGAATATCTCACATAGAAACTCAAATAAGTTGTGACACTGATTATATGGTTACTATTGATCAAGTAACTTTCTCTTAACTTCGATTTTCCCATCAATAAAATTAACATGTTTAAACCCAAGAATCTCTTATGACCCTGCTGGTCTCTAATTCCTAAGTTCTACCTGAATCCTGCCCTTCAATTTTCTTAGGTTAGTTTTGTCATCCATTTTCTACTTTCTTCAATAGACTGCTTTACTTCCAATCTTACTTCTTTTCACATAAATGATTTTAGGCTTAAATGACTGAATACCACTTCTGCCTCATTTCACAGGCTTGAATATGTACTGCACTGTCTTATCTTTCTAACAGTCTCTATTTTGGTATTTAATTTCCTTGTTAATCAGTGGTTCATTTGGAAGTTTTTGTGTGTGCGTATGTGTGTTTTACTTCTCTAAACAAGTACTTTTAATGAAACGAAAAGCTGGCTCTTTGAAAAGATCAATAAAATTGATGAACCTCTAGCCAGGCTGAGCAAGGAAAAAGAGAGAAGAAACAAATGACTAATATCAGAAATGAAAAATGGGTTATCACTGATGCTATGGACATTAAAAGGATTATAAAGGAATATTATGAACACTCTGCCCACAAATTTGATAATGTAGATGACATGAATCGATCCCTTGAAAGTATCAACTACCAAACTCACACAAAGAAAAATAGATAATCTGAATAGGCCTTTATCAATTAAAGAAATCAAATCAGTAACAATAAGATTAAAAAATAAAACACATGGTATTATGGTCTGAATGTCTGTGTCCCCCAGATTCATATGTTGAAATCCTAACCCCGAGGTCATAGTATTAGGAGGTGGGGCCTTTCAGAGGTGATGAGGTCATGAGCTCAGCATTCTCTTGAATAGTCAGTGTTTTTACAAAAGGGACCCCGAGAGAGTCCTCACCCTTTTTGCCATGTGAGAAGACAACAAAAAGATGCTCTCTATGAAACAGGAAGTAATGTTGCTAGTCACACTGTATACACATTCCTGAAAGTTTTCCTTTATTGCCCATCTTAGGGCCAGTCCCAGACTTGTGAGTAGAGTACTCTGTCTCCCTCTCTGATGTTCTCCTGCTGTTGAAAACTGCATGCCTCCTCTTTTCTTGTAGTCTCACTCTAGCACCTTCATCTCTAATCCTTCAAAGTCCTGAAGCCCTCGCACCTAGAGCGCGTGCTCCACAAGAGAAGCCACTGCAACGAGAAGCCCGAGCACCACAACGAAGACCCAATGCAGCCAAAATAAATAACATTTAAAAAAATATTTTGGATACTATTATTTCCCTTCAGTAATAGAAGATGTAACTTTCCTAACAATGTACCCTAATGCTGAAGTGGTCTTTGGGGGCTTGTAGGAGGCAAAGCATTGTGAATGTACTAAATGCCATTGAATTGTACACTTTTAAATGATTAAAATGGTACATTTTATGTTTTGTGTATTTTACCATGATAAAAATGTTGAAAAACACTATAAAAATTTTAAGGAAATTTAAGTAGTATATTTATATATCATAGGTTTGGGAAAAGCTTTCTATATAAAAACTCCAGAAGCCATGGATAAAGGATGAAGAGACATAGCCACTTAAAAATTTAAAACTTCTGTTTGGTATAATATACCATAATAATGTTTATGATATATTTGAAATACATTTGAGATCCAAAGTTAATAGCTTTAAAATATAATCGTATCCTACAAATCAATGAAAAATTTTAAAAATAATAAAATGGGTAAAGAATATCAAAGGAAATACTCCAAAAATACAACTGCTTTTAAATGTAAAAACAAGCTTACCTCACTAATATTTTTGTAATAAAAATTGAAACAAAGAAATAGTTTTTACACATATGACTAGAATTTAAGAGAT
Source organism: Mesoplodon mirus (assembly GCF_964341445.2). Classification (NCBI taxonomy): domain Eukaryota; kingdom Metazoa; phylum Chordata; class Mammalia; order Artiodactyla; family Ziphiidae; genus Mesoplodon; species Mesoplodon mirus. The sequence goes on from NC_138992.1 coordinate 9,340,711, forward strand.
TGAAAACATCCTGGTTAGACAAGAGAGTAAGGAAATGGGCACTCATATACGCTGTTGGAAGTTCAAATTGCTACAGTAATTTTGAGAGGGTATTTTGCAATTTTTATCAAAATAAAAAAATGTGCATAACCTGTGTCCTTGCAATTCCAGTTAAATGATGTTATAATCTAGAAATTCACTTTATAGAGTGTCTTAAGATATATATGTGTAATAATTTTTATTGCAGCCATATGTATAATAACAAGAAGAGTGGAAACAACTTAAAGGACTGCCAGTGGAGTGGGGATCATTTAAATTAAATATAGCATTGTGAGCTGCTCTACATCCATGAAAAATAATGAATAGGGCTAATAAGGAAGTACCAAAATGGAAAGATATCCACTATAGAAAATAATGAGGCTGCTGAAGACTATTTACAGTATCTCAAACCTTAATACCAAAAAGCACAGATTAAGGGAGAATTTTATTTCTTATTTATGTACCCCAAAATATAATTTTGTCTTCATAATGGTAATTTATTTTTGTTCTTTTTTTTTTTTGCTTTTTTTTTTAATTTCTAAAAATCACCATATCATTCTCTCTATATAACTCTGAAAAAATTTATTTTCTTTCCAGGCTCATCATTGTTATTCCAACCTTGTGCTCTAGGAATGGTAAAGGAGTTTCTATTCTCCATGGTTGTTCTGCTTATTTGCAGAGAATTGTGTTCTTTCTTGATCTCAAGAGGAATTTGCCTTGTCTTAGCCTCCTCTTTTGGCTTTTGGTAGGCTTCTTGCTGTAGCTTGAATTCCCCCCATGAGCCTCAAGCCTCTGTTTTCCCACAGGCTAGTAGGGAGATCAACATTGAGAGTTTATGAACTGTTTCCTCATTTGCACTGGCCCTCTAGGACTGAGGTTTGTGGTTATAATTTTCTAATTTGTAATGTGCTGCCAGAAATAGCAACAAAATATGTCTCAGGGCACCCAGAGTCTGTTTTCAGGATCTGAAATGTAAATGCACGAAAACAAGTTACCAGGCGACACACATTCTGGTCCCATCTTCTCACCCTTTGTGCCTGTCGCTCTCTCAGTTGTCTTTCTTCATCTATTCTTGTGTCGTCTGTTACCTTTCTCCTGTTCTTCATCCTCATCTTCTTCATACACACTTGGGTTTTGTAAATTTAGGGATTCATTAAGAAAAGTGACTTCTTATTTGTATCACAGACCAACAAGACATCATAGTCAGGCAAGGCTTGAACTTGAGAGGCTGCACAAAATGCTCCATCAGGCCTGTTATATAGATTAATGTACAGTGGCCAGAACTGCAGATTTGGGAAGGGAAGAAGATGATCAATTCCATTTTGGTCATATTCAATTTGAGCTGTCTGTGAGGCATTCCAGTGGGATACACAAGTCTGGGGTATAAGAGAGAACTAGACTGTAGGTACTGGGTAGAAAGTCACCACCGTACCTAAGATCACCCACTAGTAAGTGGCAGAGTTGGGATTCACAACAAGGCTGTGTGACTCCCAAACCCTGAACACAACTAACGTATACGATTGCTGACTTCTTAGATGACCCCAAGGTCTGTTCCAAAGTTGAGGTTCTAAAGATGGCATTATTTCCATTGGCTGAGGTCCCTGCCATGCCTCCATCTCCAGAGCCTCTTTCTCGCATCCCACGCCCTTAAAGGACCTCAGAGCCATTCAGCCCTTTGCTCTGCTGTGGCAGTCTCTCTTTGGAGAAGTTGGCTCTAGCTTCCCACAGCTTCAATCTGACAGCTTTTTGCAAGCACTAAGCTCATGTTGTCAATGAATAGGTTATCACGTTCCAGGTCAATATGTTGGATTTTCATCAATCCAGGAGTCAGATGGACTGAATAACAAATTAGAACACCTCTCTTTGCAGCTCTTGCTTCATTCATACAGTAAGTGTGCAAGATAAGCAACCTGCTCTGGGTGTTGGGTTTCCTCAGTTATTTAATGGATTAAGCAGTTGGGTGCATCTTTTCAGACGTGGAAATTCTGAGTCTTGGAGCAGTCATAAATTGTGGTTTTGGGGCATAGGTCAGAAAATCTGAGCTTCAGTTGGTGGGAGCTGGATGGGCCTTTAGGGATTATTTATTCCCAAGGTGTCACTTTGAAGTTGATGAGGAAAATGATGCCAGAAATGTGAAGCGATTTGTCCACAGTCACACAGGCACTGTGTGGCAGTGGATCCTGGGCCAACTTTCCCCATCACTCCAAAATGTAGATTGATAGAGCCACAAGGGGAAGAAGAAATCATGGAGTAATTACAGAGTACTCTTAAAGTTAAAATAGTTCTACTTCATTTCTCCACTCACCCTTTAACCTCCTCTAAGATATACCTGATATCCTCAGCCCCAAACCTGCAGTGATAGGATTTGTTAAATCTACCAGAGCAACCATTTGATGGTAGACCATAGCCCTTGCTTTGGGCAGAATGCAAAGAGTCAAAAAGTCCCTCCCTGCTTTTCTTGTTTTGCACAATTAACAGAATAGGCCGTCCTTTATGCAGGGCAACAGGAAGCTTACCACATGATAAAACTGATTTTATCATCTGTGAAATGTGGTCCATGAACACGATGCTATGAACCTCTTGATGTTACAGTGTAGCAGCTTTGCAATCATGCAGACCTTGGTTTAAAGTCCAGCAACACCAGTTATTGGCTGTGGGATGTTTGTGCAATAACTTACTCCTCAGAACCTCAGTTTTGAAATTTGTAAAATGAGGATTAAAAATACCTAACACTTGTAGAACAATTGAGGAGATTTAGTAAGATAATGCACAGGTAGCTGTTAGCTCAGTGCTCAACAAAGAGAAAGAGCTCAATAAATGGTTTTCAGAAAATGCGGTGCCTGGAGAAACTTGCTGGCTTTCTGGGGAACATGTAAAGCTAAGAGAAGAAAGAAAAGCCACTTAAAGAAATTCCCAAGAATGACTAAACTGGATGAGATATTGGCTGATAAAGCTGAATGAGAATTTTGATACTTCATTAGAATATATTTCTTCTCTTCCTGAAATCTACATACCTAGATTAAGACGGATCATTCTTTTTTTCTTGCAGAGATTTGAAAACGTATTTTCCCTCGCTCATACTTTTTTTAATGACTTGAGTCATTATTTACATTTACTCATTAATTCAAAAACAATTATTTAGTGCCACTGTATGCTAGGCATTGTCCTAGCCATTTACCCACTTGCCAAGAGCCCACAAGTTTGACATTTCCCTTCCTGCCCCAATGACAAGGAAACCAGGAAGGGAAATGGGATTTAGAATCTTACAATCCAAGACTTGGAGTCGACATCAGAGAGCATATAATCCCTATTCCCAGTGTAGAAACCCACTCTAGGCTGCCTTGGACAAGTGGTCACCGTTCTTACTAGAACTCCTTTGACAAACACTTCTACTTCAAAAGCAGCCATGTCCATTGCTGGACTGTTTTAGTTTCTACTGTGTTTGTCTTTTATTAAACCAATGTTATCCCTGTAACCTGATTCCATTGGTTCCAGCCCAGCCTTAACTCTTAATTCTTTGTCTTTATATAATGGCAAAAATATAAACAGTGGAGTCAGAAGAAACTGTGCAATCTTAAGCTGGCTCTGACACTTACAAACTGTGTGAGTTTGAGCAGGACATTGAAGTCTCTGAGTCTAGGTTTCCTTATCTAATAATGGGAATGGTAATATCCACTGGGCGTTGTTTCAATGAGGATTAGATGATGTAGCTTAGGGGGTGGCACTCTGCAGGTGCTCAGTAATGGGTTACCCCCTTATTACTTCTTCTTAATGATGGCCCTTCAGACACTTCAGGAATCATATATTCCCCTTTAAATTTCTCCTCTCTCCTGGTTAAACATCCCTAATTGCTTTAACAATTCTTCAAAGGGGAGGAATTAAGTATCTTGCCATTCTTTCTCTGACTTCAGTTTGTCAGTATTCTTAAAATCTGGAACCCAGAACTGAACTCAATACTTCAGATTTCAACGAATTATTATAGGCCAAATTAAGATTAGCAATTCCATTTTATTGACATAGTATTTCTGTAAACTTCCTTGTTTTCTGTAAAATATGATTGCTGATAAAGCAGCTTGTTTTATTTTATCTTGTAAGGCTGAACCTCTCACTGTATTTAAGGTTTAATTCTTGAGATGGCTTAGCTCTTGCCCAAAGATCCTCGGTGCTAGAAAGAGAGCTTAATTATTGATATTTACGTGTGGAGGGACTAAATGCTCTTACCTGAATCAGTTGCTGCTCTGTATCTCCTTCAGCTTTTGGAAGACCAAGTTGTTCCACTGGGCATTGAAAGCCACTGAATCGTGTCATATATCTCTGGAGTATGGTACAGAGAAAGAGTTTTAAGCTTTATAAACTAGTAAATAAGAAATATAAGACTTTTTTTCCTTGAAAAGGTGGTTAGGAAAGTGAATGTGGTGGCTAATTTTATGTGCCAACTTGACTGGGCCATGGGTGCTCTGATATTTGGTTGAACATTATTTCTGGGCATATCCATGAGGGTGTTTCTGGATGAGATTAACATTTGCAGCAGGAGACGGAGAAAAGCAGACTGCCTTCCCTAATACAGACGGGCCTCATGCAATCCATTCAAGGTCTGAATAGAATAAAAATTTTGAGTAAGGGAGGATTTGCTCTCTCTGTCTGTCTTCCAACTGGAACCCTCATATTCTCCAACCTTCAGACTCAGGCTGGAACTACACATAAGCTCTTTTGATTCTCAGGTCTTTGGACTCAGACTAGAACTAAGCCATTGTCTCTCGTGGGTCTCCAGCTTGCCTACTGCTGAGCTTGGGACTTCTCAGACTCTGTAACCACATGAGCAAATTCCTTAAAATAAGTCTCTATCCCTATGTCTGTCCGTCTGTCTATCTGTCTATCCATCTGAGTATCTAGCTACCAATCCTTTATCTATCCTCTATCTATCTCCAGTTGATTCTGTTTCTTTGGAGAACCCAGATTAATACAGTGAATAAACCCCATGTACTTCCCCACCATAAGAATCATCACCCTTTAGTGTTGTTTCTTTTTCCACTGACTGTAAATTCTGCAAGTTTCAGGGAGAGGGCCCTTGTGTCTCCAGAATTTAGCAAAGTGATTGGCACGTAGTGGTTGTTCAGTACATATTTAATAAATGAACATATCTGTGTTCAAAACTCAGCAATGAATTAATTACTGCTTGATCTTGGCCGGTGACATTACCTCTCTGAATCTCAGTCTCATCATCTACATCATTTGTAAAGAAAGATAAGTATCTTATAGAATTGTAAAAATTGGAATAGTTAATACAGGTAAAACTTGGTATAGGTAAAAACTAGGTGATCGATAAATGTTGAACCTGTTGTTCTATCGGACTCTACATTGGAGGAATTCTTTTGCAATATAGTATTTGAATAAAACAAAGCTTACTGGTCTCACTGGAAAAACTGGTGTAAATGCTTATTATGACAAGTGTGTAGACTAATTTGATAGTCAAAGAAAGCAGAGCCATCTGGGAGTGTATTTTATGCCTCAACACTACAACCTCCCAAACCTGACTCAATGCTTCCATATCCTGTCATCTGTCACCACTTTGTTGCCCTTCACTGCTCCATCAATGTCCCCACTGGAACAGGGATTAAAGAGGGAAATGAGATGGAAGCAACTTTAGTAGGAGATTAATCTTGTTTATTGTGCCCTTATCCTTTATCCCAAGAGTTTTCTGTTTCTATCTTCTTCTCGTAACTTCATGAGTTCACCATTAAGGACTGGCTTTCCTAATTGTATGGCAGCTTTGGTTGTGATGGCGAAAAATCCGACTCAGATCAACTTAAAAAATAAAGGGAACCTAATTGCTTGTGTTACCGAAAAGTCTTTTGGTAATTCCAACTTCAGGCACAGCTTGATACAGACACAAATAAATGTCACCAAGCTCTACATGCGCCTTAATTCCTTGGCCTGACTTCATCTGGGTTGGTTTCAACCTGAATTTGATTTTCCTTATAGTCCAAACTGTTGCCAATAATTTCTTAGCACTGTATGCCTTCATTTTTATATCCAGCAGGAAAGAGAGCACCTTTGTTTCAACATTTGTAATATTCTCTAAGATTTACTGTGATTGAACTGGATTAGGTCACATATTCTTCTCTAGTTCATCTTAGTGGTCAGAAGGAAGGAATACACTAATCGGCTTAGGTCAGTTTTCATATTCCAGCCCTGGAAACGGAAAGGCAAAGAAATAGAGTGACTTTTCCAAGATCATAAGGCCATTGATCTAGTAGGACTTTAAATTCAGTGTTCTTTCTGATATACCACATGCTGCAAGCTATCTGTGAATCAATGCCCTCTTTTATTTGTGTACCAATAGAGGCTTTTAACTCTTTGCATCTGGTCTACACAGTTGTCTCCCTAATTCCAGTCATGGTTCTTCCATTGACCAATTCTGTGATCCTCAAGCAAGCCCTGCAACCTGTGCTAGCCTCAGTTTTCACATCTCTAAGGTAAGAAGGAGAAAGTCTGTCCTGCATCAGGACAAATGCACTAATTCCCACAGAAACACTTGCAAATTTCAAAGGGTTACACAAATACATGATGTTGTTGTGACTAGTAGTGGTGGTGTTAGTTTTACTGGCTGTTGGACAGCTCCTCTGACAGTGATGGGCACTGATAATCACTGATTCTTTGGCTGCAATCTTTATGAAATCAAGGATCAGGTCCGTCTTGAGTAACTGTTTCTGACCACAGAGCACAGTTCTGGGCACATGATATAGTGCTCAAGAATAATTCACTGAATGAAGAGTTTAGTCCACATTAATTAGCCTGAGATTTAGAAAGCTGGAGCCTTCATTACATGTAATGGGCTGGTCATTCAACCACAATGTCCCTCTCTTTTTTCATCTAGAAACTGGGGATAATAGTAAGTTATGAGGGTCAAATGAAGGAATATGCGTAAAGCCCCTAGAACAGCGGATAACACACAGAAAGCACTCAAAAAAAGTTGATTATGCTTATTTACGACATGCTGCTGATTTTACACATTTAGAACAAGTCGAAGTCACAAAGGATAATCAAGCCAAGATTTGCTGAATGCTTCCTATGTTGCTGATCCAGTGCCGGCCCAGGGTTAGGCATAGATAAAAGACTCACATTCCACCTTGAGAAGTTCCTAATTATTTGGCCACTGGGAGCCAAGCAGGCCTGAATTCTCCTCTGTCCTGTGAGCAGCCATTTCAGATTCTACAAGAGGATGGTTTTCTCTGTCTCAAAAGACAGCTGGGCTTTCAGGTATTGAGATGGGCTGAAACTCAAACATTTGGTGAGGGACTAGAGGGAGCCGTTATAAATAGAAAATAAGTAGGAAGAGATTTTATTGCGGGAATAAAAAAAGCTCCTGGACATCCTTCAAAATAGTGCAGCTTCATAGAAATATACCATTTTGTAGTGCCTTGCTTAAAATGACTTGCCCCTGATTTAGAAAGTTTCATCCATTACAGTGAAGAGAATCTAAAGAAGAACTCCAGTGGCCTCTTCTTTTTGCTTTTAATGGACCAAAGAGCTCAAAGTTTCTATTTTCTTTCCTATTCAGAGCCAAAGGGGAGAAAACAGAATATTACAGTGACATATAGGCAGCCATGAGGGCATGTAGGGAATATTATTTTAAGCAGATTTTTCTGGAAATAAAAGTTTCTTGGGGAGAAATGTATTAAAAATGTAAGTGGTAGACCTAGAAGAAAGACAATACAGAGCTTAGAGTTCATCTAAGTTCAGCTCCATAGCTCAGACACTTTCTAGTATCCTGGCTTAAATATATGAAATCTGGAGGAATTTGTTGAGCATCTATTTAGCTACCAACACCTATGCAAGAGTAGCCAAGGAAGAGTAAATCAGTGATTTTCCCTAGGAGGCAATTCCAAACTAGAAGTTGGCCCCAAATACGAGTCTATGGAGAATGGTCTCTGCTGAACCCATAAAGATGCCATTTCCCCCTCATTATGTTCTTTATTGCCTTGGTAAAAGAAGCATCCTTGGGCTTTTCTAAGGAATGCTGCTATGTGGTTGCAGATTGTGAATCTATTGTAATATCCCCACTTCCTTGATCATTCTGATTTTTTCATCAGTACTATGACATCTTCACCTCATTTAATGTAAGTCATCACTGTTGAATTCAACAAGGTTGAAGGAGCCAACCAAGCAAATTATTGTCCTCTTCTTCCAAGACCATAATTCTTGAGTTATGGATGAGTCCTCCAACTCAATGAATTCTGTAGTCATGTTTCCCCAGTCCCTGTGGTACATATTAGTCGAGTACTACAATTAGTTTGGTAGAGGTTATTTGCCCCAGAGTAGGGATTGTGTTTCTTCACTTAGAGTGGGCTGAGGCCTGAACCTTATTATTGGTTTGGATGCAAGGACGAGTAATGGGAAAAAAAATCTTAAAGAAAAAACAATATGCCATCTTGTGAGGCATTTGTTGGCAAGGTCACTGAATGATTCCAGGCAAATGGAAAATGCTGTACTTTGGCCAGATAGACTGGAGACTCTGTGGGTATAGTCCAGCCATTATGCTGGTGTGCCAGTCTCTCTTTTCCAGGTAATGCTACATGTGTGGTTCCTTGTAGTGTTCACTGTGGCAGTTACAGCAAGCTGAATTGCATCCATGGGAGCATAGCAAACCATTGCTATGACCTCTTTGGCCAGGAGGGCAGCAAGCATGTTGGTCTGGGGTAATGGAAAAGTCAAATCCAATAGAAATGCCTCATTTGATATTATGTCAAAGAAATGTTAGCACATCCACTTTGTTTTACTGTAAGTCAATCTTAAATCCAGGCATTGAGGAGACATTCATATAAGCAAACTATCTGCAGTAGTCAAGATATTGAATTTCAAGTATTGGGTAAATGCCCACTTGCCAGTGAATTCTCCCTTATCCACTATTACATTCTTTTTTACCTGGTTTATCATCTGCAAGACCCAGTCCCATCCGTGTTCCTCCAGTTTCTCTAGGACATATTAGCTAGATTCTGCAGGTCCTTTAGTGTGTAGCCTTTTCCTGTTAGGGCTCCACTGGACTTGACTCTAGTTATTAGACTAGAAGCAATGAGTGTGATAGGAGATCAAACATCATCTTGCAACCAGTTTCAAATGAATCCGTTGCAAGAGAAAAAAGTTCTCACTTAGAAAGATTAAAAAGCTTGCCGTGAGAAGATTTCAGAGGATTAGGGAGTTCAAAGATTTTGAGGCTTGCCTATAGAAATATTCCTATTCCAGGTCTAAATTGTCCATTTTTTCTCCATTAGGGCCCTGGTTTTGACATAAGAGACTTGCTGAGACTGTTTATTTAATCTTCTTTGCAGTTATTAAATTATTATTAATCCTAAAATTGGATTCACTGTATTTCTTGTCTTCTAGCTTCAAGGGATGAATGTCTCTTTTAATGCATCATAAAGGATTCTAGATTTTAGATCATGCTTTGAGTTGGCAATTAGAAGCCTTGGACTTTTTTTTTTTTTGCAAGGTCTCTTGTGCCCACTTTCCCCCCAAAGCCACTCTACTCACATTTTTATACTTTCTTTGCTTTCAAACTGATTAAGCATCACAACTATTCAAAATCCCATAGCCTTGTCCTTATCCCATTAACTACAGATGAAAGTCCCAGTACTCATGATGTCACTGCATCCCACTTACTCCTGGTAATAGAGATTTTATTGCCTTCAGACCAGTGAGAAAGCCAGTTCCTGTCTGACAGTCTGCTTTGCAGAACCACTCTTGTTATCGGTAATCTTAGTCAGCATTTCCTAGATGCAGAAACTGAAGGAGAAATTTAGTCTTGATGCTTTATTTGCGAAGTACACTCCTAGGGTGGGAAGAGTGAGGGAAAAGTGAAGTGAGGCAGGGAGATGTAGGAAGCAATGCAAAATAATGCATTAATCACACTGGAAAGTGCTTCTTCATGTTACTCACTATGAAGGTGTCTCTATTTAGTCATGTGGGCAGTTTTGTACATCTCTGGCTATACAGTAAAGTGCATGGAAACATTCTATTGGAAGGAATGAAAGAAAATTGACTGTGGGCTCCCTACTTTGGCCTGCCCCACTGTTCAAATTCTGCCCCACAGGAAGTTAATTCCCCTCTACATTCAGGTTGGTCCCTTTGGCAGCTGCTGGGGAATCTGGGTCACGTGACTTACAGTGTGGTTTTTCATCTGAAACAGAAGAGGCAGGAAAAGGGACTCCAAGCATGTAACTGGTCAACCTTGGGTCATGGATCTCCTAAAAACATATGGAGTCAGTGAGCCATGTTCACAGCTGAGCGAGAGCTAGCTGGCGTAGGTCTAGCAGGTAGCTGATGGTGAGAGAATCTGAGCAGGCATGTAGATATGTATATCACATCAGGTTGTGTAATATCAAGACTGGGTCCCCTCCTGGAAGAATAGGGATGCAGTGTAGGTACCCATGGGTTATCAGTGGTTTTTCCTGACTTACATTTGTTAGAAGTTGTACACAATATTTAAAATCCTAAAATGAACAATAATTGGAGTATATAATTACTGAACACATTTAGTAACTCAAATACTTACATTGCCTCAGATACTTTATATGCATATCTTCCTCTATCTGCATAACAGCCTATGATGTAAATGCTATTATTAACCCTATTTTCAGATTAGAAAAGTGAAGCTCAAAGATTTGAAGGAATCTTCTGAAGCTTACATTGCTACTAAGTGGTAGAACCATGATTCAGACCCTCAATTATGTGATTCTATAGCCTACCTCTTAAACAAAACATAAATTTGCTCAAATGTTTGAACCTAGTTTAAGAAATTTCTCCAGGTGCTCTCTTTCTTATACGCAAATATCCTTCTTGCCCAGAGCACTTATTGTCCATAGGGAATCTGATAATTTAGCTTTGGACTGATGTAAGCTTAGCTCCCAAGCCACCCTCAAATAAAGTTAGAAGAAGTTCAATTCCTGTCCAGCCTAGGCCCCTGGGACACTACGTGCTTGGCCTGAAGTACCCCAACTTCTCGTGGAAGAAGGATTGATACATACAGCAGAGACCTAGATATGGGATTCAGGCAGAAGCTCATCTTGTGGAACTCTGGTACACTCAAGAGGGAGTGGGACCTTTCTTAGTGAGATGCTGGACCAATAGATTTGAGGATTAAGACCAGCTACCCTGTTCCTCTCCCTTCAAGGACACCAAAGTTACATTCTCTGGAACTCTAACCACTAAGACGAATAGAGGAGATATCTGTTAGAGTTAATTTAATCTCAGGACTGCGTGAGGTTGAAATTGATTGCTCTGCATCCATCACACTTCTGCTAGCCCTGGTGATGGATGAAATCATCTCGCCATCTTGTTTGGTAGATGTGTAGTTCACATTTGACATTTACTGTTCTTGTTCCTGTTCTTGTATAAGATACACTCAGGTTCCAAATCCTTATAAGTGGATAACACAGAGGGGAAAAGGGTATTATCTGATGATCATGTTCTGTCTTTCTTTCCCTTTTCTTTCTTTTTCCCCCCTAAATAGGTTATTATTAATTTACATAGTTACAGGAAAGGACTTTTCCTTTCTCAGGGAACAATTGAGAAGAAAAACATAACTCAGCAAGAGAAATATCTTCACTGAACAAAAGGTAATAATGAATTGAATGTAGTAAAATTAGCATCAGATGAAGGTATTGTCTTCCTTCATTGTTGACTCATTTATTTATTCTTACTAACTCATGGATTCATGCATGCATTTACAAAGGCTAGGTACTGTGCTAGCAGCTGGGAACATAGTGATAAACAAAATATCTATGGTCCATTTTCTCACGGAGCTTACACTATAGACAGGAAGAAAAACATTATCATATGCAATAACTATAAAATATAAGAAATCCTATTATATCAAAGCAACAAGATGCCACAGTAGCCTCTAAAAAGTCTACTGTGGTCAAAGAGAGACATATACCAATTTATGACTCATGGAGGTTCCCAATATTTAATCCTGTTTTCTTTCTAATTAAATGTTCAAGAATTCACTTGATTCAGAAGCTGAAGGACAAACCTCATGTTGAAAATATCAGTCTACAGAAATAAGTCTCAAATATCAACTGAAAAACATTTTAAGTGTGCATACTCCTGCCCCTCATCCCCAAGCCCAAGACCAGAGATTCTGATTCAGTATAATTGGTGTGGGGTCCAAGAATCTGTATGATTATGGGACACTCTAGCTGATTCTAAGGTTGGTGAAGAGATGATAAGAGTCACAGGAATGGGCTTCCCTTGTGGCGCAGTGGTTGGGGGTCTGCCTGCCGATGCGGGGGACGTGGGTTCGTGCCCCGGTCTGGGAAGGATCCTGCGTGTTGTGGAGTGGCTAGGCCCGTGAGCCATGGCCGCTGGGCCTGTGCATCCAAGGCCTGTGCTCACAGTCGGGGAGGCCACAGCAGTGAGGGACCGGTGTACCACAAAAAAAAAAAAAAAAAAAAAAAAAAAAAAAAAAAATGTCACAGGAACATTTGGTTTAAAGTACCTGCTATTGAATATTTTAAAAAATTATTCTTTTTTACTTGGAAAATGAATTCTGCATCTTTGCATCCTTTCAGCAGTTCAGCATTTTCTGTTCATCCTGTCCTAAAGGATAATTCTGCCAAGAAATGATAATATTACTGTAATAATGTTGCTATTTCTATCTCACTTTATAATTTATAAATTAATTCATTTTTATTATTCATTCATCAAACATTTATTAACTGCTTAGGCAGCACCAGGTTTTATGATAAGTACTGGAGATTCAGAAAAGAACCGTAAGTGCCACTGTCCTGATGTTCATACTGCCTGAGAATGATAGACGTATGTCAGGAAGCAGAGATAGTGCTGTGTTCCTGGCACTGTGAATAGGAAGAAAGGTGGCATAGATGAGGGGATCAGGTATGAGGGGAGATATGCATGTGTCAGGAACAACTTATTAACTTGTTTTATTATTATTAGTAGTAGTAGTATTTTTATTATCCTTTGGCAAAAGCATAGTCAGTATCGGGGTCACCCTATGATGTATGAGGCCCTGTGTGAATATTTTTGGTGGGATATTTGTCCATACATGCAATTTGATTAAAACATATAATATAAAATGAATGGACCCATGTGAAGCACAGTGTTTTATCAATGAAGATTTGGAATAATGGATAGAGAAGTGGTACTTATGTATTTGTTTACTGTTTCATCCTTGCGCATAAAGATTCTTCATAGTAGCTGGGCACCATCTCTTTATGCTGATATTCAGAAGCCATCCCTTTACATTCTTTATTGTCAAATGTGCCATTATTGTCAAATTTCATATTACCCACTGCAAGTAAAATGTAGCATACTTATAATGACATGGCTCTTTGGAACCTGTTTGTGTTGGAACATATAGATCCTCTTACATCTGCCACTCCCTAATGTAATTTACAACCAGTTACCAGTTGTAACTCTACTCATGATACAACATCATCCTCCAAGGCACTCATGGACCCTGGATTCCCATGATTCCTATGGTTGTTGCTGTACTTTGTTCATGATGATCATACATGTTCATCCTACTGAGAGTATGAAGGAAAGATTGAATGATAATTTAGTTTATGATCATGTTATATTAACTGTTTAGAATTTTATAGCATAAAGGTAGAACCATACATCTTCCAACCATGCCTTCTCTTGAACTCTTAAGGCCATAATCACTACATTCCTAGAATGTGCTATCTTTCAATGCTGAGCTCACTCCTGCATCCCATATATGGCAACGAGCAAGGAAGAATGTGGGTGGGACAAGAAGAGCAGTCCAATTTGTGCAATAAGTGTTTATCTTTTATCCAGAATGACTTAAGACCAACCCTGGGGAGAGCACTGCACAGATTGGAGACAAAAGATGTAACAGTTGGAAGGGCTCCTTGATGTTGCAGAGCAATGATCTCCAAAGACCTTGCAGGACATAAGCATGTTGATACCTAACACATGACACAGAGCCTGTGAGGGAGATGGGTGACCACCCTGGGTGTCAGTGGTAGAGGGTGCATTGGGTAAAAAATATATACCTCTACCCCAGCCACCCTTAGATGCTGTAGACAGGAGGTGGTACTATGGTTGATACATATATGGGTGAGAGCTGATACATGGGTTTACACACGTAGCTCAAGCCCAGGAATTGGGAGAACCCTTGTGGTTAACCTGTTGTTAGCCTAGAGCCCTGAACTTGTCCTGTGCTTAGCATGAGAGAGAGTCATACCAAATCAGCACGTTAGTATCATTCTTGCAGCTCAATCTTGCCCCATCCTATGAAAGAAAAACCACACTGGCCAGTGGGAATGATTTGTTCACCAGACAATCCTCCTGGAACTGAGGCAGGTGCTACAAAGACATCTTGGGTACAAATCCCAGAGCAACTTGGGACATCTGGTTGACCCCACACAAAGAAGATAGTCAGACAGTGCTCTGAAGGGGAGAAATGCTGACTGAGGTCCACACATGTCCTGGTCTGGAATTAAGCATCATTCTGTCTGTGTGGCATTGCTGGCCTTAACAGGTTCCAGGCACTGGAAGGGGACTTAGAAAACTGTGAGAAAGCACTCCAAAGCCCTGGGCACACTGAGGCACTGGGTTCAGGCAGGGGCTCATTAGTCAGAGTCTAAGGGTGGTACCTGCTAATATTACTACTGTTACTTTACAAATAAAGAAACTGAGGTTTAAAAGGCCACCAACTTGCTCAGAATCATATAAATAATTAGGGAAATAATGAGCTGACATCTAGGTTTCAAAGCTCCAAATTCATGCTTTATCCAGCCACCAACCAAATTAAACTAATTTAACATCAGTTCAATCTTGCAAAGCCTGAAGAATAATCTATTGCAAACAGAAAATTCTACTGCATAATATAAGCCAGCGACAAATTAAGATGGAATCTTATTTATTTACTTTCTCAGATATGTAAGATTATGTGCCTTTTTTATTTTTATTTATTTATTTATTTATTTTGCGGTACGTGGGCCTCTCACTGTTGTGGCCTCTCCCGTTGTGGAGCACAGGCTCCGGACACACAGGCTCAGTGGCCATGGCTCATGGGCCCAGCCGCTCCACGGCATGTGGGATCTTCCCGGACCGGGGCATGAACCCGTGTCCCCTGAAACAGCAGGCGGATTCTCAACCACTGCGCCACCAGGGAAGCCCTGTGCCTTTTTAAAGACAAGGATGTTAATGATTCTTCAAATGTATTTTATATCTGTGCAGCCCTTAACTCACAACATCCCTGAGAATTAAGTAGGGCAAGACAACATTTTTTACTTCTCAGCTGGGGAACATATAGTTCAGAGAGTTTGACTGCTTTGCCCCAGTCTTCTAACTTTCAATGGAAGGGTTATGATTCCAACCCAGTCTCTTGGATTCTAAAGCTCAGGCTTTGCCTACTAATTCTTTCTGAGGATTTTAACATTCTCAAGCAATTTGTTACTCAGCATTCTTCTGGTTTAACTATTACTGATTACCATTGTCATAGTTTCCTCTATTTTCAACTCACATCCTGTTCATAGTAAGTTATTATAGAGACATGACATATTATTGATCTCTCTGTAGGATAGTGACCTGGGATAGTTAACAATGTTCTGGGTTTCTTAGCAACTCAACCAACATTATCCGTCTTTGCCTCCACAATTTGTACTTTTGCTGCAGTAAATGAAACCTGGATCATGGGCTAGTTTCCAGGGATGGTAATAGAGTTTTTAGAGAGGAAGTGAGCATTAAATGCATCAAATATAGACTCTATTCCATCAGATGCCTGCCCCCTTTCTGTTAAAGCAGTTTTGAAAATGACTAGCAATGAAGAAATAGAAAACTAAGGGATTTAGAACCTCCTAAACTTCAATACCTATCACTTGCTTTATCATTCTAACTTTGAATATCATTAAACACACCCTGAATCTCAGTTTCTTTATATCTAAAATAGAACTTAAGATTGTTACTACCTCACAGACATTAAAAAAAAAATCAAAGTCAACTGTGTATGTGAAAATGCTCTACACATGTTGAAGTCTTAAGTTGCTACTCTTAATGCTCATTCAAGGACTTATTCCTTTATTCCTTTCTTATTTTTACCAATTAAATACCTGTTTTGTGCAGAGCCCTATGATAGACATCAAGGGGAGAGGGTGATGATGCAGTGCCCACCACTGGAGATCTCATCATCCAGTTGGGAGATGAGAGATGAGAGATGGACCAATCAAGTTATTTATTTCAAGGGCTGTGGTGAGTTCAAAGGCTATGGGCAGCTAATGTGTAGGAAAATGCCTAACCCTGATACAGAAGAGGCGAGTATAACAATGAGTTGGGGTGGCCAGAGAAGGCACCTAGGAATGTCCAAACACATTAGAGGGACAAAAGAGGTCCTCTGTGAGCTGGGTGCTCCTTCCTTATGTGGCTTCTTCTCACTCTACTACTTCCCACACCTACTGTATTCTAGGTATACTATAGTGATTCAACGTCTAGACTTTTGAACCCAAAATTTATAGGTTCGTATCCTAACTCCAGCTCTTCCTGGCTCTGTGACCCTTGGTTTCCATCTCCTTTTCTCTGTGATGGGCATAATAATAAAATGTAATCAGAGGGTTATTGAACAAGTCACTAGGGCAGTGCCTGCCACTCGGTATGCACCCAATAAATTAGCTCTCATTCCAAGCGCTAGTCTATGAGTATATTTTGCTTCCTGACTTTGTGCCTTTACACATCTATTTCCTTCGGCCTTTGGCTTTGTCAATGTGGTAACATTATTATTCCAGTTTGATGCTTCTGGGAAGCTTTCCTTGATCTATCTTATCTTCTCTTTCAATCTTCTTGAGATTTAAATCTTTAATGTGTGTGTGTGTGTGTGTGTGTGTGTTTGTGTACCTATTGTATCTTATACAGTCCTCTGTTATAAACCGATCACATAGCATTGTAAATTTCATTGTTCACATTGTGGAAATGAAAACCAACCAAATGAGAGAAGCAAAGGCTATTTATTCTGAGCAAGGGGGTCAGCCACCATCACTGTTTTGGCAGAGATTCAAAGGCAGGCAGAGGAGTGGGAAAGCATTACAGTGGAGAAAAGGGAAAGCTTCAGGTATGTCCTGAGCCGAGGCTATGGGCATGAGGAAGCTGTAGGTGGGCTAATTAGGGATGAGGCATCCTATGTGATTTGAAAGCAGTGCATATTTGGCCTTCTCTGCTTGGTCCTAAGTTAGAAGCAGGGACAAAAATTTGCAAAGCTTTCAGTCATTAATCATGTCTTGGCCATTTTGGGCCAATTATAGAAGTTATTGTTTAGCTTCCTGGGATATCACTAGAGATAGCAATCTGACTTATAATAGACTGGCTTTCTCGATTGTTTAGTGTAGAAAAGAGGTTGGCTTCCTGGGAAGGTTGCTACAGGCTGTGGGTCAGAATTCTATTTTAACATATGGTCTGGCCATTGTTCATTTGTATATTCAGTCTCTCAACATATTTGTTTATTTAAACTTTTTGAAACCAAAGAACAAATCTTAGTTGTTAGGTACTGGTACCCTTAACTCCGAACAGTGTCAGATAAATGTTTGGGGGTTAGTAGGTGGATGGAAATAAGTACAGAAAAAAGAAGGGGGAAAATGGAAAGGAGGAAAAGAAGAATGAAGCATAAGAAGAGAGCATTTCTCCTGAGGGGATGACATGAGCAAAAGGATGGAAACTGACTTAACCCATATCTGGGGAAAACATTGAGTAAATTGGCTTGACAGGAAGCAATGATTCCTGTAGGTGAATAGTGTTGAGCTAAGTCCATTTACAATAACTTTCTAGATGGGCTTCACCCAGCAGAGAATTTATCTTTAAGTGGTTGAGAATTAAAAAATATGGAGAAATACAGTGAAGGGCAAAGGGGATCTGGAAAACCATGGCTGCACTGGATCTCAAATATTTCAAAATACGATTGTAGTTATAAAAATAAATTTGTTTTAAAATATATCGTGACTTTATTGAGGTTCAGGGAAATAATCTAATATACTTCACTGCCTCTCTTGAGATTTTCATTAGCTCTCTGAAATCCTTTGATGTTAAAACCTGGAATGATGCTCCCTTTGCTGGATGGAATTTGTTGCCAAATTTCCCGGGGACTGTGTGTCTGAATGGAATCTTTTCCTGGACTTTTTGTCAAAAATATGTTGGAGGTGAGGGTGGGGGCTCGTTTATTAGCTAACTCGTAATCAGTAAGGTTCTCTGGTCAATTAAGTTTGGAGAATCTGCTCACTCTATCACCCCTCAGAGGTGTATGATAATGGCATTGCCATATTGAAGGCTCTGAAGATCTTGCAGTTAAAAAGATTAACTTTAAAAAAAAATACATTCTTTCCAAAGTTTAACTAACCACAGAATTCTGTTTCTGTAAAATACCTAGCATTGTGAACTCCACATGGATATTGCTGCTTTAAATTTTAATTTTCAAAAAAAAATTTAATTTTCATGTATGCCAAAATTCCATGGATAAAACAATGCCAAAATATGTCTCTACATGTCTGGAGACCTTTCTTACCATAATGCCTTTTTTTTTTTTCTATTTTACTCTTTGAAAGCTAACTTTATAACATTATCTCTTCTCATTCTCAACTTTCTAATGATAGAATGAGAGGAGAGATCATTATTCCCATTTTATAGTTGAGGCCCAGAGTGGTTCACATGATTGAAAATACATGAATGAAAAATAAATGAATGGATGTGTGACCGAGTGAGTCAGTGGGCTGGACATTACATTTCTTTTGGAGATTCTCTAGTTTTACAATTTCATTGATTTGATTAGTGTCTTTTGTGCCTCCTTTGAACCAAGCACTTTGCTTGAGAGGACACAGAGATTAGTAAGGCAAAGTCCCCGACCTCAACAAACACACAGGGTACTTGCAGAAATAGAAGACAAATACTAATCAGAGTCCCATGTGCTATAATCAAGGACACCCCAAGATGTTATAGAATCAAAAGGAAGGATTGCTGCTGTTAAGTCTTTGTTTAAATTAGGTAAAAGGGCTCCTTCAGGGAAGACAAACCATGTGAGTACAGGGTGTGGTGAGCATGCCCCTTTGGACAAAGAAAAGCCCATGCCAAGGTAGAAGCTAGGGTGGAAAGCACTCGGTACTCCTCAGTCTCTCTTTTTGCACAGCAGGAACATCATACCTGTCAGCAATGGGGTATCTCCAACCTGAGTGCTCAAGGAAAGTGTCATTTGGAGCAGAATGGAAAATCAATAGAGGCTCCTGGAAGATGTATTGTGAGCTGGTTCTTCTTTTTTTTTTTTAAGATTTATTTTATTTTTTAATTTTTTTAACATCTTGATTGGAGTATAATTGCTTTACAATGGTGTGTTAGTTTCTGCTTTATAACAAGGTGAATCAGCAACACCTCTTGCGTCTCCCTCCCACCCTCCCTATCCCACCCCTCTAAGTGGACACAAAGCACTGAGCTGATCTCCCTGTGCTATGCAGCAGCTTCCCACTAGCTATCTATTTTACGTTTGGTAGTGTATATATGTCCATGCCACTCTCTCACTTCGTCCCAGCTTACCCTTCCCCTTCCCCATTTCCTCGAGGCAGGACAGGAATAAAGACACAGATGTATTTATGTATTTATTTGACTGTGTTTGGTCTTCATTGCTGCACGTGGACTTTCTCTAGTTGTGGAGAGCGGGGGCTACTCTTTGTTGTGGTGTGTGTTCTTTGCATTGTGGTGGCTTCTCTTGTTGTGGAGCATGGACTCTAGGTGCGCGGGCTTCAGGAGTTGTGGCACGTGGGCTCAGTAGTTGTGGCTCGCAGGCTCTAGAGTGCGGGCTCAGTAGTTGTGGTGCACGGACTTAGTTGCTCTGCGGCATGTGGGATCTTCCTAGACCAGGGATCAAACCCATTTACCCTGCATTGGCAGGAGGATTCTTAACCACTGCGCCACCAGGGAAGACCTGTGAGCTGGTTCTTGAAGGTTGATTGCTTGTTTAAAAAGTAGTCAAGGAGGGACCTCCCTGGAGGTCCAGTGGTTACGACTTCACCTTCCAATGCAAGGGGCGCGAGTTCAATCTCTGGTCGGGGAGCTAGGATCCCACATGCCTTGTGGCCAAAAACCCCAAAAACATAAAACAGAAGCAATATTGTAACAAATTCAATCAAGACTTTAAAAATGGTCCACATCAAAAAAAAAATCTTAAAAAGTGGACAAGGAGATTGGAGTAGATGGAGGGAACATCACGGGGGAAGGCCCAGTGGGGAGTGGGTGTGTGGCACTTCTAGGATCTGGTAGGAAAGGCCAGTGTACAAGGAGCCAGAGTGCTGCTGAAGATGAGTGTCCAAGGGGCCAAGAAGCTGATTCAGGGGAGGAGTTAAAGGAACCCTGATTTTAAGAACAGGATGGTGAAGAATTCCTCTCTGCATCTCCAGAGGCAGACGCAGTATTAGGCACGTGATTGGCCCTCAAGAAAGTGAGTTGAAGGATACTGAAAGGGGGCTGGAAGCCAGACTTGCTCTTGTTAGTCTCAGAAATGTCAGCCAGTGACTGAAATTTCCCTTGAGCTACCTTCACAATGACAATATTTATGGTGAAACTACGATAAGCCAAGCATTTGAGGTGACCACAGCCTGAAAAAACAGATGCGGTGATTACAACACTATGGGGTGAGTGAGGAATAGAGGTATTGCAGGGGGAGAGAGCAAGGGTGCCCAACCCAGAGAGTAGTGGCAACCGGCCGAGTGCTGGAGAATGCCTAAAATTGTACCCAAGTGAGGACAAGGACAAGGCTTCCTCCACTACAAACCCTCTTTGGGAACTAGAAAAATTGTTCTCCTTGAGTAGATGAATGCCCCAAAGTGGATACCCTCTGAATATCCAATCAGGTAAATGTGTCCTTGCTTCCAAGTTCACACATCCCTTGCACAGGCTAGGTTTCATCTCCCAGCTGAGGTCACTCAGCCGGTCGTCACCTTTGCACAGGGAAGACCCACCACCCAATCGTGATAGATATGAGTGAAGGGCTTTCCAGAGAGAGGGAAGACCAGGAAAAAAAATACTCAGGCATGAATGAGGATGGGGAGAACTGAGGAACCTGGAAACATTGGGTTTTGTCTGGGCTGTATACAGGATAAGTCATGTAGAAGTGAGAGATGAGGCCAGGTTACAGATATGGTTAGATCATGCAGGTTCTCGATGGCCATGCTAAGGAATTAGGGGCTTTAAGCTATAAGCTATTGCAGCATCCAAGACCATACAGTATCTAGGCCACTGTAATAGAATCCCCTGGGCTGCTAATTAAATAAAATAAATTTTACGCTCCACCAAATATGTACTATGTTGGAATCATTGAATGTGGGCCTTATGTGTATGTATTTAACAATTTCTCCAGGAGATTTCTATACCTGTGAAAGTTTGAGAACCATACTGTGATAACTGAAAAACTAGAGGCAGAGAAGCAACTTTGTTTGATTTGTGTTTTAGAAAGGTTGCTCTGACAGTTGTATGAGGATGGTATTGGTGTGGTGAAGACTTGTAGCAGGGAGACCAAAGAGAAAGCTGATGAAGTAAACTGGATGAGGCATAAACAAGAATCTAAGCTTGATCTGTGTGAAGCAAATGTCTTAATCCAGGAACCCTGAACCGCCTCCTCAGATGAATGAAATGTATGACTAACATGGACATCCAAGTCTTCTCTTACATGGGTCCTATTATCATAATTCCATATGTGTATGGTCCTCATTAAGTTTTTGTTTATAATAGTGGTGACTCAAAAGGGTCCTCTCTTGGTATGCAGGTAATACCCATGACTCAAACATGAGTCAAAAATACTTAGAGGCTTTATTCATGCCTGTTTTCCTACTGTTAATCGATATTTCTCATGTCCTTTTATTCATGCTCCAGTGGAACTGTTTCTGAGCAATTCAAAACCATATAATTGATTACATTCAGTTTCAAATGCAACAGTTAATTTATCCAAGCCAATCAGCATCATACCTGGATGTAATTAGCCACCTAAATGTAGTTGTGGGCAGATGGTTAGTCATAGAGGAGCTGCAGGTTAGATGTGCTAACTAACTGGGCTAAAAAATCTTGTGCTAAAGATCCTTAGTGGATTGTACCTTAGGGCCAGAGCAGCATTTAATGTCCAGAGTAACATACTGGAAACGTGGATCCTAAATTGCTCCAATTTGACAGAACGTTGGGTCATTTTGCATAACTTACACACATTCTATCCCATAGATCCACCTGCCAGCCCATGAGACTCGGTCTTTTGCAGGATGTTTTGGTCAAGGATCACTCCCCTCTCAAACTTAAGGAAAAGAGATTTTGTCAGGATATAGGGGGCTCATTCAGAACTCGAAGGAAAGAAGTTAAGCTGCTTCAGGAGGACTACAAAATCATTAGACATCTGCTCAATTTCTTTGTCTGAGACAGTACAATTTCTCACCTAATTCCTTTTTCCCTGTAGACCAGCTTTCTTGAGAAGGCATTTGGTTCTGATTCTCCACAGCTTTGGGTTAATGCTGTGTCAACAGCAAGCCCAAATTCACCTGCCCTACATGACCTTAGAGTGTTGCTTCACAGACACCAACTTTTAGTGTTTATCAGTTCAAATTTTCAAGAGTGAGGTTCAACTGTAGGGCTCCAATTCTGTAATTCATCCAGTTATTTTTGGCAAATATGAGGCATAATCTGATACAGACATATGGTTCTAGGCCCACTCCTTCAAAAGAGGCAGGGAACTTCCAAGAAGAGGAACTGAATTGGGTATATAAAAAAATTATAAAAACCAGTTAAGGTCGTAAGAGCAACTGTCTTAGATGTCTCAAGTACCCACCATCCAACTCATGAAGTTTATCCTTTAAGAGAATGACATCTCACCTTCCCTGAACAGTATAAAAAAATAACCTTCTTCTTATGCCTGCCATGATCCCAAAGCTTGTTCATTGGAGACTGGAGAAACTCTAGTAATTTTATCTTGGGGAGGATAGAAATGTTTTCTAGATGTCTCCTTCAAGTTGGACCCTAGGAAGGAGTAGGGAAACCACACATATGTGTGTACGTGTGTGTGTATATATTTATTCATGTATGTGTGTGCAGATATATGTATTTGTATGTACATATAGCTATGCATACATACATACATGTGCAGTTCATGCCCCCATCCTGGCCTTGGGTCATCCTGCTTCTGCACAGGCTCTGGGCCAGAACCAATCCCTCCACACCTGGCCTGGCCTCTGGGAATGGGAAGGTGCCATCAGGTAGCTGTAGACATTAGCAGAGGACCAATTTGGGCCCAAGAATCCACACCAGAAGCCCAGGTTGCTGTCCCTGGGCATTGGCCTCCTAGAAGGCATAGATGTGTGGCCTGCACATGCCCAGTTCACTCCCCCATTTTGACCTCCCCAGGTCCCACTTCTGTGCATGGCCTTTGAGTGGGAGCTGGTTCCCCAGCACCTTGTAGGGCCCCTGGTGTGTTCGGTTGACTGAAGACTGTAGGAGGGTTTCTGAGCTGGAAAGCCATGCAATAGGATTCTTAGCCTAAAGGAAAACCACTAGTGATACTCAGTCTTTATTTGCCATTTGCCTAATAGCAAAGTCAAGCACACAACAGAATCTCCAAGTGCTCTTCAGCTAGGATCCATCATGAGAAATTCTTGCGTTGGGTATGAAAGCAATTCTGCCATCCTCCTCTTTGGGTACACACATTTTTCATGAATTTTTGTTTAATGGGCTAGCTGTCATCTAGTTGGGGTGGTGAACAATTCATAGACTATTGTAAAATAATGTGAATGTTTAGTGACAGAGGTATATCTGGAAAGGGTGGCTGAGCTGAGTCCTAAGGAATGCATGGGAGTATGTGTAGAGGAGAAAGGGAATTTCAGGCAAGTCTGGGAGGAGGTGGTAAGACGTTAGCCTGAGCAAAGGAATGGGTGGTGAAGAGCATGATGTGTTTTAAGGGTCCACAAAAAATTTGGCATCAGTGGACCATCATTGCCAAAGTAGGAAGAGATGGGATTTGAGACTGGAGAGATAGTCAAGGACAAAGTAATGGAAGGATATGAATGCCACATTGACCTTTATCATGCAAATCAGTTTTCATACAGGACACCTGGGATCTCCTGCATCAGAATCACCTGATATGGCCCCCAAATCCTATATAAGACTATAACAGATTTAAACCCAGAACAGAATCTCTCAGGATGGGGATAGAGACATTCCTTAGGGGATTTCAATGCCTACTAATTTGGAGAACCATTGTTGTGAGATATGGAGGCTCTTGGAAATGCTTTAGCATAGGAACAATATATTGGAGACAGTTGTCACACTTGCCGTCATAAAATGCCATGGTCTATTGAATATAACTGAAACCTAGCAAACTTACATTTCCACCATCCTGAGCTAGTGCTTGCAGTCTTGCTGTGAGGAATTTAAAGATTCAGAACCGGATAAGACTGAAATCTAGATTATCAGGCTGTCTTGTGAGCTCTGCTCTGGTCCAGTAGGTGCATCTCCTGTTGATAACAGATTCTGGAATGTGAGAGATGGCGCCAATAAGTATTGCAGAAGAAAAACCACGACATGCAGTGTCCAGGATGCTAGCTTCTCATTTTACTTCCAGATGTGTGAACTTGAGTCAATCACTTCACCTCTCTGAGATAGGGATGATAAATAAAAATTAAATAATATATGTGCATAGTGCCTGTAAACTTGTAAAATGCTATAAGATATCTGAGTTGGCTTTAGATGACTCCATTTCTTAAATGGATTTTACAGAGGAATCAAGATATTAACACTTACCCTCTATTCAAAACTTAATGTGTACCTAACACTAAATTGTTTACTTTGCACAAATTAGTTTGTTTAATTTAATTTATTCATCAACCATGGAATGTAGGAATGGTATCCCCAAAGTATAGACAGTTAAAAAGTATTAAATAACTTTCCCTAAATCCCACAGCTAATAAGTAGCAGCTTTAAATCTAAACCAAGGTCTTGCTAGCTCTAATTATGTGCCCTTACTGCTGAACTGTAGCCCCAAGGTAGCCACCTAGCTTTGAAATATCTTCTCTTAGTGAAGTTTGTCTTCAAGATAGATGTGTTTTCAATCAACTTTACCTTCTGTTTGTAAAATATTTTCTGTATTATTATTATTACTACTACTTCTTGGGAGATTGTTTACTCATACCATGAGATACTGAATTGTTTTCTCTGACAGGAAAAAAGAAAGACAGGGGAGGCTGAAGATATTGAAAAATATATGAAACATGATGTGATATCCTAGTTAATTGATTTTTCACTGGAGCAAAAGTCTCAGAGAACAGAACAAGCATCCATCATTTCAATAGCAGTTAGGAGAAAAGTTGAAATAAATGAATTTTGTAAGCCTCTTTCCACATCCTTTAGAAATTTGGAAACATCAGTGCAGCTCAAAAGTGTTTCCCCAATCAATGGAAATTATTGGAAAACTCAATAATTCACTGGTATTTCCCTATTTTCTAGCCACTCAGCCACCTGATCCCTATAGCCATCTATCTATCTCTCCACCCATCCATCATCCATATAGTCATTTCCTTTCTATCTTGATATTCTTTCTGCCAACATCATACATCCAACATGAATTTATCATATCCAAGATCAATTTAGTAAGTATGTAACAATGTTAAGTATGAAGTTTAACTCAGCTATCCTTATTGAGTGCCTACTACTAGGAAGGACTTTTACATATATCATATCAGCCTAATGTTGGGCACTTTGTAGTAACAAAAATAAATATGAACTATCTCTGAGAAAGCTTCCTGCTCTTATGGGGTTAAAAAGTGGAATAAACCATGACCATAAAAAACAATGATCTGAGAATACATAGCAGTTACATTCCTTCGAAGATGAAACCATATTAACTGTTATGCAAGAAAGAACATAACTGAGTACTAAACAGATGGCTCTGAGAGCAAATGTCTAAGGGGGAAAATCAAAGCTCTTCATCCTCCAAGTTCTAGTTCAAATATTCCCTCCTCTGAGAAGTCTTTGGTGAAGTCTGATTCTCCAGGGCTGGACTTATCTTGTATCCTCTGCTGTGGTTCATAGCCATTTGCCCCAGCTTCTCTTACAGCACTTACTGTCTTCCACGTCATCATTTTACTTGACTGTGAGGTGAAGTGGAGGATGCAATGACTGTAGTGAAACACACTTTGGGTTAGAATACCAGCACCTTTTCTTATCATATGGAGTATCTAAGATAATGAGCTTATGAGTTAACCCTTACTAATACATTTCACCCATTTGGTAAACACTTTACATAATAGGATTTAATCCTCAGCACACCTTACCCTGGCTTTCTATGCTATTGATAATTCCATTTTACAAATACATAGGGTGAAGCTGAAGCAAATTTCCCAAATTGCTCTCATAAGTGGCCGAGACTAGTTTCAAACGATTGTCTACAAAATACATATTTGAAGAAAATATATGCAATAATGCTACCCAATTCACTTCATTGCTTGGCACGTCAGTCTTCTCCTCTATAAGTTAGGACTGAAAATATCCCATAGTGCTCTGCTACAGCACTGTAGGCTGCAAATATACTGTGCAGTACAGCGCTCAGTGCCAGCATAAGATAGTACAACCCTACTTCACTACAACTTTCTTTCTGTTCCTTCAAGATGCCAAGATGCTTCTACCTTTTTAGTTTTCTTCCTTCTGTGTACAATGCTCTATCCCTAGATCTTTGTGGGTCTGGCTTCTACTTACCAATCAAATCTCCACAAAACTGTCATCCAACTGTAAGATCTCTCTTGATGACTCAAAAACAAAAGCTCACACCCATCACTTTCTATAAACTCTAAGCTAATTCATTTTTCTTAATATTTCTTAATATTATTTTCGCTGATGCTATTCACTTATTTCATTATTTGGTTGTTTTTACTTGGTTATTACTTATTTAGGATTAGTCCGGTAATTTATTTTTATTTTACCCACCTCCCTTAGCTAGTTATAGTTTATTCTACTTTTATTTTAGTGGTTATCTTAGAGACTAAAACACAAATGCCTTATTAGACTATAATACAAATGAATAATTTTACTACTTTCCTGATAAAACAAGGTCCTCAGAACAGTTCAATTCACTTATTCCCACACTCAGTTTGCATTATTGTTTTTTCAATTTATATTCTACATATGGTTAAAACTCTATGTGATATTGTTTCTTTGTGAAGTTACTTTTCATTTATGTTTGATCACTTATTTTCCATTTTCATTTGGGGGACAGACTCAGCTCATTTGGCTTAGAGAAGGCAAAGTAGAAATCAACAGTTGAAGATATGAAAGGAAAGGAAAATGGAGGAGAAGCAAATTAATATGTATCAAGTACCTGCATATAGACATATATGGTGGGAATTATACTCAATATTTTGTAATAATCTATAAGGGAAAAGAATCTAAAAAGGATATATATACACACACACACACACACACACACACACACATATATATCACTTGCTGTACGCCTGAAACTAACACAACACTGTAAATAAATTATATGTCAATAAATTTAAAAATTACATATGGTAATGCATATGTATATATAATGTAATGTATATGTATACATGTGTATGATATTATAATCAGAAAGGTAAATAAATGTGGTAAATTAGAGAGCTAGAATTCATTCTTAGAACCTTCAAATTCCAAACACTGTACACTTGAATACATAGCACTGCAACTCTGTTTTCTCATTTGACTGGTTTTCAAGGTTGTTGGTTTTTTCTAAAATACTGGCTGTATTGGGGTGGAGTTAAGTGTTTCTTAGAATAGCTTTCTATTCTTGGAGTCCTTTCTGTCTGCTTAAGCTTTTCAGTACTTCTTAGGGGCCACCAAAATCATTACTTTAATTATACATCAATGGTCATTTCCACTTGAAAAGAGTCCTTTTTAAGGGAAAGATCACTTGATCTTTTTAATGTTCTGAATTTGCCAGCTCTCCATCCAGTATCAGAAACCCCAAAGAGAGGTTATTTGCAGCAAAGTAGGATTGCGGATATATGCAATAAGCCAAAAAATTGGAAGATAGTTTTGAAACTTAATTTTTTAACATCAAACAAAGAAAAGGTTGGCCTTCACTGGAGAGTGATTCAAATTCAAGCTCAACATAGAGTAAGCATCTCTCATAATAACATAACTTGAATATCAAGACTACATCCACCTGAAGCATCATATTTTGCAATTATACTTGTGACCTTCAGACTCATTCCTGGGACTGAACTAGCTGAGATTATTTTTCCATCCCACATGCCTCCTGCCTGGGAGCTCTATTCTCTTTGATGCTATAACATCAGGACCACTGTTTCCCTTATGTAAGTGCAGCTACTTGCACTCTGGCCTCCTCAGAGGAGTGATAAGAGGAATTGTAAACATCCTTATACAGTTTAACTACCAATGATACCAAATCTTTTGTTTCAGACTTTATTGAAATTTGGGCCCAAAGTGTAGGGAATAACAATAAAGGGGATTAAAGGAAACTTGCAAACTATTCTTCAAGATTATGGAAAAAAGTAAAAAGAAACCCTTATTACTAAGAGTAATAAGAGTATTACTAAGAGTATTACTTATTACTAAGAGTATTCTCTTGGATTATCTTAGCTCCTCCGCTTACTCTCTGAGGTGTCCCTCTCCTCTTCTTCCCCCTCCTCTCCCTCCTCGTCCTCCAAGAGAAAGAGCTCCTCTTCCACCCCTGTAGTTTAAATCTACATACATGGACATAAACACATGCACACATGTATGTGTGCACACACACACAGAGACATAAACACATGTGACGCACTAAGCATACCCTATGTGCTACCTCTTTCTTAGCCGTAAGGCAATTTGCAAAGCACAGTAATTTTCTAGTCACACATTTCCCAATGTCAGAGTTATTGGGTCTAGCTTCTCAGCAGGAGGGGTTTAGGAGTACAGATCCATGTGTAACTTGATGCTCAAGTCCAGTGGAAGAGTCCAAGCTGGGCTCTGACACTCCAGATTGTAAACTGTCCTCTAAGCCTTCTTAGTTTGTACAAAGCAAAAATATATATCTTCATTCTTCTGGAAAAGTTCTGACAGTGCCTTGAGTAAATGATATACCCAGCTTCCAAGAACAACCAAAATATTTCAGACTAGTAAATTCTAAATCTGTATTAATATAGAGAAACATTTTCCCAGTGGAAATGGAATGGAATGGAATATAGTCTAAAACTATTTCCCATGCTTTCAACAAAGGTAAAAAAAAAATGTATGTGTAAGGGGAGAGAGAGAGAAGAAAAAAGAAAAACAAATAAAGGGGACAGTTTAGACACAGATGGATGAACCAATTTAATGAAATTGAGAGGATGGAAGAGAAAAGGGAAGGTAGGAAGGGAACAAACATTTTTTAAGCAGTTATTATATGCTCAGACCAGATGCATTTATCAATGTTTAATAACATATTTCATATACATTGAAATCCTTTGTGGTAGATACTATAATTCTCATTTTATATGAGACAAAGATTGTACTACAAAAAAATGTGGATCCTGAGATCAGTTTTGAGGATAAATCACACCTTTGTGGAGTGTTTGTTTTCAGAGTGTGTCATCTACTGTCTACAGACTTTTGTAAGTTGATTCATTGAATTCCCATTGTATACAGTTATTTAACTCCTTTAATTCAGGAATCTTTGGAAGATGAATTCAAATTTGATCATTACAGTAAACCACCAAGATGGGAAATGAATATTTTCTGGAAGAAAGTGCAGAATTCTGAATAAGATTGTTTTCCGATCACATGAGTGAAGACAATGTTTTTTTTCTCCAAGAAATGTTTGCATTTTAGCTAACAGTTCCATTGAGGGATGCTGATCATCTTTGAAAGGAGAAAAATAATCACAGTCCAAGACACTCAGAAGTTATTTGCCATTTCTACCAGTGTGACTGTTCCCAGGGGATGTCATTCCTTCATTGGTTCCTTTTTAAACTCTTCATTAATTAATGTCAGCTCCTCCTTCCTGGGCTCTGCTCCTCCGCTGGGTGTCATTAGATCTGTTCTACTAATTTTCAGCCTTCATCTTTTCCACTCTTTTCCCTATTTCCTCCGTATTCCTGGTTCCATTCATTGGTTTCAGTTTTTATCTTTTTCTATAGGGACAGGAAAATGTAACTGAGATACCTTTTCCCAGCCTAGTTATTGCCCCTGGCTATATCTAAGATTGCAGTTGGATCCAGTTATTTTTATTTTAAATCAATATTCAAAAGAAGGATTCCAGGAGTTAATATACTAGATATTGTAATCATTTTGCAGATATGTGTGGCACATCCTGATTATCATTCTCACAAATAATTTTTGATAAATTCATTAACATATGTCAAGCACCTGCTATTTCTCTGTACTGTGCTGGGCATCTTTACATAAGTGATCTTATTTAATTGCATCAAGAAACCTATATGCTGGGAGTTGACATCTTGATTTTATAATGAAGGTTACTGAAGCTGATATTTGCCCAAGGTATGTCAGTGGCAAATGATGAGTATAGAATGCAAACCTATATCTGCCTAACTCCTGAGACTATTTACTTTCTTTCTGCTATAACCATATTGCCTCAAACTTACGCCGTCTTACAAGTTGAACCTCTAGCTAACACTTGGCCAAGGTTTCAATATCCTCAGTACATGGTGATTGTTAGAAAAAGTGAGTAATGTGTAAGAAACAAAACTTAGTCTCAAGATGTTATGAGCATTTCCCCTTTTCAGATGATCAGAATATAACACATAGTAAGTGCTCAATAAATATTAGTTGAACTCCACCTCTTCTTGATTGTAGTTACGGTAGCACATTCACTTCTGTATCCTACCCAGTAACTGGCACAGGGCCGGACTCTAGAGAAATACTCAAGAAAGATGTGTCATTGGTTAATGTATTCATATTCCCTTCTAAGTGCAAGTTCTATACAGGACAAGTTCTGTAGCTCACATGCCTGTCTACCCCTTCGAAACTGGACATCTTCCCATTTGTTCAGCTTCATCCTTTAGACCCTCCAACTTTTTCTCTTGAGTTTTTTATGTTCTTTCTTAACTCTGGGCTTTGCATATGCAAGTCTTTTGCTGGGAATGCCTTTATCCTCTTTACCCTTTATCCAATTGATAAACTCTAACTCTTTTAAACTAGTAAACTTCACTCAGCTCAGGCCTCAAATTCTCAGGCAGGAATTTTTTGCTCCTTGCAGATTTCATAAATGGCTCCATGCCACTTTTTTAACATCTACCATGAACGTTTGTTTTCTCATTCACATCTCAACTATGAGCTTCTCACAGGCACACACCTTATTATATTGATCATTCTATTCCCAGCACCTAGTATAATTCTGGTGCAGGATGGATGCTCAATGACTGTTAGGTGAACGAGCAATCATATCATCTGTCAGCCATTTCTTTGATATAGTTGAACTTCAATATGTTAGACATTTTTATCACTTGGATTTATATATCTAATAGTCCAAATCATACCCACTCTTCTCTGACATAATCAATATATCAGTAAATATATTAATAGCAATTATATTAATAGCTACATTTATTGAGCACCTATTATATGACACAATTAATAACCATTTTGCAGCTAGCATTTAATGTATGTAAAGTTAGTGGAGTAGTGTTTTTCATCATAGAGTTATTGTGGCTACCTAAATTAAGAGGAAAAATTTACTTGCAAAGACATTTAAAGAAGGTGAAGTGCTACATGTGTGTACAGAGAATTCCTTTCTTGACACCTCCTCTTTTGTATTAGTCTGATGAATAGAACATGTCTATCTATATCTATATCTATCTATAGATGTAGATAGATAAATAGATGATAGATAGATATAGATAGACAGATAGATTTAGGTTTTGTTTAGAGAAGGAGAGAGGGAAAGAGAGGGAGATTTATTATGAAGAATTGTCTCATGTTATTATGGAGGCTGAGAATCCCATGATCTGCCATATACAAGCTGGAGAAAAAGCTGGGGAGAGACTTAGGAAAGCTGGTAGCATAGTTTCAGTCTAAGTCTGGAGGCCTGAGAACCAGGAGCAATGATGGTTCAAGTCCCAGTCCCAGGGCAGAAGACCAAGACTGATAGTCTAGCTCAACAGTCAGGCAGAGAGAGAGAATTCTCCCTGCCTCTGGATTTTTGTTCTTTTCAGGCCCTTAATGGATTGGATGATGCCCACTGACATTGGGAAGGAGAACCTTCTTTACTCAGCCTACTGTTTCAAGGGTTTCAAGTGCTAAACTCTTCAGGAAACACCCTAACAGACACAGTCAGAAATAATATTTCACCAGATATCTAGGCACCTGGTGACCCAGTCAAATTGACACATAAAATTAACCATCATAGCCTTATTTACAAAATTTCCACTATTCCCTCCTCTATCCCTAAGTAGAGAATAAGTCTCTGTTTATTTAGGTAGTCGTTGTTAAATCTTCCCAGAACAACCTGAGCTAGAAACTTGACTCTATTACTTTGATTACTTGACCCCCTATAAGTCTGAGTACTCTGTGTCTAAACCAGGAATAACACTTAATTAACAGTTTACATAAGATAAATTCAGGTGAAACATCCAACGCAATATGTGGCATATGGCTGGATCACAATAAGTCTTTTGTTTCCCCTACATTCGTCCTTTTCATACTCCCTGTTACAATTATCTTGATTTATCCACTGGATCCAATACAGATTTCTTCTTTCCACTTACAGGAAACTTTGCTTTTATTTTTAACACAGAGTTGTGCACTAATGCATTTCCTCAGGAGAAGTGCTCTGGTTAATATTATCCTAAGTGGTAAGTGTAAGGGTAGAATTGGATTACACAGTAAGAATGCATTCAAGTGTTCAATTATTAATAAGTGGCCGAGCAATTAACAAGTCAAGGTACATTTGCTGGGAAGTGGATGATGGTAATGTTTTTATTCACTGATCAGAGCAGCAATTTCTAAATTTCATCTGACCATCCACAAGTACAGAATATTCTGCTCCCAGTGGCATATCATCATGATCCATTTTTATACTCAGCAAGGCTTAACAAGTTATTTTGAAATCCCAGGGCTCTCAGATGGTATTTTATTTGCTTGTACTCACTCATTTTCCAGACAGCGTTAATAGCACCATAGAACAGCAAGCTTGACACAGTGCAATATTGGCATAACAAGCTGGCAGATATTTATTAACCCCACACGTGTGGGCAGTTGAAGCTATGGCATTGTTCAGTGTTACTCTGGGAGCATGCATGTTAAAATTTTGTTTTGTTTTATATGATTAAGGAATCAAAGAGTAGATAATAGTTATCAAGGTTTCTTAACACTGAATGCATTTAGGACCAGGAAATTAAAATGAATGAGTGAAGCAGGCCAGGTGTAGAAAACAATAGGAACCAAAAAGGTAGTGGGACAGTGGTTAACAGGAAAGTGTATGACCCATCTGAAGGGATAACTAGTACTCAGCACATAGGGGATACTGGACTTCTAAAAGAGAAACCTGAAGTCTGAATTTTTTATGGAGTATCTCTCACTTTTTCAATGTTGGCAGCTAATTTGTTTTTTGCAAAACTCTGCAGGGCAAACAAAGTATATTTGCAGGCTTTTAAACTTTTGATTTTAAATGCATCAAAGATCAGATTGGTGTGACTGTTATTGTTTCTCCATAGACTGTGAAGAGAAAAATTACAGAGCATTTTGTTTTCCTTCTTGGTCAATGATTTTATTCTTCTCTAGATGCTTGTGCTTGATGGTTCAAGTAACTACCCAAGAGCAGGGATTTCTGCTTTTCTACTTCTTTCAGAGACTGCAAAAAACACAAACAAAACAAAACCAGAAAAAGTACAAAACTATCCCATTATTTTCCTTGCCTCTGGGCATCTTACTTAGGAGAGCACCTCTGCCTGAAATAGCATTCCACTCATTCTTCTATTCACCCCTTTGTTTTCGAATCAGCCAGTCGTTATTTTCACAAGCCTTCCTTGACTTCCTCTCTTCCCCTACAGCTGTCGTCAGGGAGGTAGTGCAGGGTGTTGGTGAAGAGCTCAGGTTTTGGAATTAGGCTGACCTGGGTTTGATTCACAGATTAATCGCTTAATAGGTATGAGGGTGGCTTCATTGTCTTAAACTCTCTAAGTCTCAGTGTTATTGGCTGTCAAGTGGGGATGAATGTGCCTAAACCATGAGATTACTCTTTTAAAGGAGAGAATTGTACAGTACCATGCAGAGCTTCTAGCACAAAATTGCTTAGAAACTGTTGTTTTGTGTGCTTATGCACATGTATGATATATGTAATTTAGTGTGACAAGTACAATAATATATGTAATGTGTAATATATTACAGTACTTACACAAAATACCGATTATACCTCTTTTCCCTCTCAGTATCTCCTCTTGGGTATCTGAGAGTATGTCTTATTCAATTCTGTAACCTCAGTTCTCAACAAAGTACCTGGCCCAAACTAGGCATTCAACGAAAAATGAGACATTTACTACTCTGCCTGGAATGCAAGTCTCTGGGTGCCACTAGGATAATGTCCAGTCTCCCCTGCTTTGGTTTCCTTTCTTGGTACCTATTCCTCATTCCTTTTTGAAAGTTCTTTTTCTCTATTTTTCCTTTGGGTCTAATTGGGCAATAGACAGAGGAAGACAGCACAAAATCAGTAAAAGAAGAATCAAGAGAAAGAAGAAGAAATAAGAGAGTTTATAGGCTTTGGTAAGAAAAAAGTTGAGTAAGATCTGAAACGATGAGTTAGAAGAGGTTGAATGAAAAGAAAAAGAGACAAAGAAAATAAGAAGTGGGAGGAAAAACGGAGGGATAGAATATTGGTTAGGATTAGCTAGGTTATGCTGTGGTAATAAACCACTCCAAAGCCTCGGGGGCTTATAGCAACAAAGGTTTATCCCTCACAGCATGTCCGTGTGGGTCACCTACAGCTCTGCTCTACACTTTCCTTTGTTCAAGACTGAGGCTGATGGAGCATCACCTTCTGGAACATTGCCAGTCTCATGGGGGTGGGGGAGAAATGTTTTAAATAATTAATGGCTTTTAAAGACCCAGACAACTTGGACATACATTAGTTTTCTTGAGACTCATTGACCAAAGTGTGTCTTTGTCACTCCTGGCTTCAACATTGTGGAAGGTATAATGCTCCCCAGGGAGCAGGGGGTCTGAAAAATTTGAAGAGTAATATAATCTATACAGATGTAGAAAGAGGAAAATATGTTGAATGACAGAAGTTTTAGGAAAATCAAAGAAATATTTGGGAAGGGGTAGGAAGGTAGATGAAGAAAGATGAGAGTCAGGAGATGAAATAAAAGTTGAAGTGGAAGAGATATAAACCAGGAGAGAAGAGGATAAAGAATAGAGGCCTCCCAGGGTTGAGCTGATGGTAATATTTCCATATTACGTGATACAGGGAATAAGCACAGGTAGATCTGGGCTAGTGCTGTGCTGAACTTCAAAATCTAGGTTACTTTACTTAATCCTCATGGTCCTCCATTTATCCACCTGCATTCATGGCTCCTATCTCATAGTTGTTGAAAGAATTTAATAACATAAATAAATGTATAAATAGATGTGGATTTGGGCTTTTTCTGTTACCCTGGGAATTGTGGACTAGGGTTACCAGTTAAGGAAAAATGCTGCTAAGCATGCCACATCCATGCTGATGAGGTGGGGGGAAAATCTGGCTACCAGTGGTCACCATTATAAACCACACCCCTCCCAGCATATGTAGTGTAGTAGGGAGGGGGCAGGTAGAGCCAGACCAGGAATGTTTGTCCTTCCAGAAATACAGCTTTCATAGTCAGAGGCCTTTTCTTTCCTAGGTGCGTCTACCCCCTTCCCAAAGTCCCAAAGTTTTCAATGTGATTGAGGGTACCTTGCAGGAAAGGAGAATGCAGGCATTATGTGTCCTGGATAGCTGCTTTCCAAGTTGCAGAATTATTATTCTCTTTTCACAGACAAAGAAACTGAGGCTCAGAGTACAAAGTTTGACTTTGTCACACTCGCTTAGAGTGTGACAGGGGAAACAATTCCAGCCAAATTAGCCAGATTTTATAGGCCTTCCCCTCACTGTGATGCTTTATGGCGTTCCTAGCCAAAGGAGGAATGGTAATTGGATCCATCTTCAAATGTATCTGCGTCCACATTACTGAGGCCAACCTGAGAAGGACTCTGGCCAGTTTGAGAAGGATCCTGGTCTTGACTATGGCATCAATGCCTAGTTCTTCTTTTACATTCTTTATATGATTATCTCAGAGTCGTTTTCATGCTTCTGCTCTTTTTAAAAGTTTCAGCTTACCTTGGAAAATAATACAGCCAACTACAAGTCAGCATGAATTTCTCTCTCTCTTTCTGTGTGTGTGTGTGTGTGTGGTTTATAATATATTAATATATAGAGTAGAGTATGTATAATTAATAATTCATACATATATGTCAGCACAAATTACACACTATATATACCCTAGTTTAAAATAATTAGTATGTAGACTTTGCTAAAGTATACTTATTTCTTCAGTTGTAGAGAATGGTAATATTTAACAATGAAAAAAAAGTCCTTTCTTTTAGAAAACAATTTTAAAATTGGATTAAATTGTACCTCTTGAATGTTTTAATTTGGGAACCATAAGTGGTTACCCCCAAATTATCTTGTCAGTTTCTTTTCCTTCTCTATCTTTTGTTGTTTTTATCACAGGCTAGTTCATTCACTGGTATGATGGAAATTTTGGGAGAAAGAGTTTGAGAGCAAGCTCCCCGGAAATCTATCTGACCTGGCTAGAAATCAGAAGTCCAAACACAGAAAAAAATATAATCAATGAATCCAATTGTTAGAGACCACTTTCTACTTTCCCCTAGTCATCTACATTACAAAGGATGAAATTAAATTTGAACCTGTTTTAAATTATTATTTTAAAAGTTTCTTGGCTAGCCAGGGAAAGCTACTTCTGTGAAGTCCTTGGAAAAACAAAATTGTACTCAGCACCTGCAATGTAGAGATAAACAACAGGCTTTATGCAGGAATGTATTGAATCGAACTATTCTTAGCTGCTTCAGGTTTGGTTTCTATCCCCACTCCTCAAAAAAAAAAAAAAAAAAAGAAGAAGAAGAAGAAGAAGAAAAGAAAAGAAACAAAGAAGAAAATAATTGTGGAGAGAAATGGAATGGAAACAACATAAGCCCTGAATTCCTTTTTCTTACTAGGCAGCAATAGTTCCTTGAATGTCTACAAGGTAGGAGAAAACACTCAAACCATACCGCCGCTCTTGGTCAGAAATAAATGTTTCTAAAACCTACAACAAAATGAATCATCCATATGTTAATTGTGTGAGTAACAGAGCTGCAAACTGATGGGTTAAGAGGGACAAAACAGTAAAGTAAGTAATTGAGTGAAGAGACCCTGGATTAAGAAAATCCTTGCATTCCTTTTAATCACATTATCCCTGACTTTTACTACCTTATGATCCAGCAATCCCACTCCTGGGTACATATTCAAAGGAAATGAAATTGCTACCTTGAAGAGATATCTGTACTCCCATGTACATTGCAGCATTATTCACAATAGCCAAGACATGCATGTAACCAAGTATCTGTCAACAGATTAATGGTT
The DNA here is from genome assembly GCF_964341445.2 of Mesoplodon mirus. Classification (NCBI taxonomy): domain Eukaryota; kingdom Metazoa; phylum Chordata; class Mammalia; order Artiodactyla; family Ziphiidae; genus Mesoplodon; species Mesoplodon mirus. Next base: position 9,378,335 of record NC_138992.1, read on the forward strand.
AAAGAAGGTGTAGTATATGTCCATTCAAAGGAATACTATTCAGCCATGAAAAGAAGGAAATTCTGCTAGTTGCAACAGCAGGAATGGACTTTGAGGGTGTTAGGGTAAGTGAAATACGTCAGACAGAGAAAGACAAACACTGCCTGATCTCACTAAAATGTAAAATCTAAAAAAGCCAAACTCATAGAAAAAGAGAGTAGAATGTTGGTGACTTCCCAAAGGCTGGAAGGTAGGGGAAGTGGAGCAATATTGGTCAAAGGGTATAAAGATGAATAAGTCCTGGGAACTAATGTACAGCATGGTGACTATAGCTGACAATACTGTATTAAATACTTAAAAGTTGTTAAGAGACTAGATCTTAAATGTTCTCACCACACACACACAAATGGTAATTATGTGAGGTTGATGGATGTGTTAATTAACCTTACTGTGGTAATTATTTCACAATATATACATGTATAAACTGTCACACTGTGCTCCTTAAATTTACACAATATTGTATGGTCAATTATATCTCAGTAAAGCTGGAAAACATCTCTGTTGACTTTTGGTAGACTTATAGTACTAACAAATAGTTCTGTACTCTAAAAAAATAATGTAAGTATACAAATTAACAGAATTTGACACTTGAATGCAGGGAGCGTAGGCAATAAATAGGAGCACTGTATCAGCTGTTGCTATGTCCCAATCCATTCCCAAAATTAGTGACTCAGTGACTAAACAAACATTAATTTAGTTTATAATTTTGTGGGTCAGTAATCTGGGCTGGTGTCAGCTGGACAGTTCTACATTTGGCTGAGTTTACTCTTAGATGTTCAGCCAGTTAATGTGTTGACTGGGCTGATGTTGAGAGGATGATATATGAGTGGAAAATGGTCAAGGCTGAGTTTGAGTCTCATTGCTGCTGTTTATTACTTGTGTGAATTGCAGACACACTTACCCATAAAATGGAGATGAAAATATCTGCACAACTTTGTTGCTAAGATTAAATTGGGAGATGCAGGTGAAATAGCTTTATAAAATATATATTTTATAAATTTAAAAATATTTGATAAAAATATACTTAGTTATTTTTGCCCATGTACACAAAGTAAAAACTGACAGAAATAGAGAAATAGATAATTCAATAATAGTTGGAGTCATCAATATTCCACTTTTAATAGTGGCTATAACCGTTAAATAGAGGATCAACAAAGAAATAGAAGACAAATTACACTATAAACCCAAAAGACATACAATCATAAGCAAATGCTATGGACAGGTATATGCAAACAAATAGGACAATCTAGAAGAAATGGACCTATGCATCCCAATGTCATAGTGACATTATTCACAATTGCCAAAATGTGAAAAAACCCGTGTCCATAAACAGATGAATGGATAAAGCAAAGTGGTATGTATATACAATGGAATATCAGCCATAAAAAATGAATTTTTGCCATTTGAAACATGGATGGACTTGGAAAGTATTATGCTTAGTGAAATAAATCAGAAGAGAAAGACAAATACCGTATGGTTTCACTTATATGTGGAATCTGAAAAAAGAACAGATGAATGAATATAACAAAAGAGAAACAGACTCACACATACAGCGAACAAACTAGTGGTTACCAGTGGGGAGAGGAGTGGAGGATTAAGAGGTACAAACTACTAGGTGTAAAATGAGTAAGATACAAGGAAGTGATGTACAGCCCAGGGAATATAGCCAATATTTTGTGATAAGTTTATATGAGTCTAATCTATAAAAATATCAGATCACTATGTTATACACCTGAAATTAACATAATAAGACAAATATACTTCAATAAAAAAGAAAAAAATGCATAAGTCCAAAATATTGGCAGCAATCAGGTCTGAATTTGGACCAGAAATTCTGAATGGCTCATTGTCCTCCCAGATCACCAACATGTCAAATTCCTAAATGAAATTTGGAAATCTTTTTTAATTTTGGTTTTTCCTTTTCATTCCAGCAAGGCAGATGTCTCTAGCCATCCTCATGCCTATCAGCTGTCAGTTTATGGTATTACATTCACCTCAATCCCCTGTTCCAAGTCATGCTCACTTCATGTCTGTATGCCCAGCCAGAGATGGACAGGAAGCCTGCTTCCCATGTCAGGAATGGCATTTATTAATTTACCCATCCTGATCTTAACATCTGCCTCCTTCTTTATGTATTAAGGAAATTGAACTTAACTGGATGTGCTGGTCAGTCTTTTCAGATGCAATCTAAACTGGATGGAAGCTGCCATAATTCCTCCTGGTCTGTTTCCAGACTTGTTCAGAGTACATTGTCTGCAGTTGACATCTCTTAATTACCTGTGCTCCCACTGCCATTTATTATTATTCTTGTAAATTGTTATCACCTGCTCAGGATATAGGCCCTCACATTCATGTAGAAAAGGAGCCAAGAGGACGCCTCACAACTGTGTGGCAGTAATTATCCGTGATACACAATAATGTCTTTGGACCCTGCTGTTTTTGTGCAGTAATTAACAGGTGGCAAGCTTTGAATGCAACATTTTCCCCAACAGTTATTGGAGAAAACACTGGCTTCTGGGTAAGTAGATTAAATATTGAAACAAAGGCTCTGAGAGGCCTCCTCACCTGACCCTTCCATTAGCTTGGGTTTGCCAGGTTTCAACACTGGCATGATACAGTGGATGATGTGGATGATATAGCTCAGTACAGGGACTGAGGGTATGTCTTTGGGACCAATCTACTTGCAGTCACACCTGGAATCTCCCCCTTTCCGATATATGATGAGACCTATACGAGGGTTAGTCCCATTATTATGGTATTGCTGGAGGCAGTGTGACAGTGTCTTTGTTTCTATGCTGATCAGATTCCTTTATGGTCTTACGCTAGCGATATGGCTTTATCTCTAGACATTCTGTACTATTCACCACTCTCCAACTGTTCCGCAAACTAATACATTTTTTTAAACGTTGTTATTGGAGTATAATTGCTTTACAATGATGTGTTAGTTGTTGCTGTATAACAAAGTGAATCAGCTATACTTATACATATATCCCCATATCTCCTCCCTCTTGCGTCTCCCTCTCTCCCTCCCCATCCCACCCCTCTAGGTGGACACAAAGCAACGAGCTGATCTCCCTGTGCTATGTGGCTGCTTCCCACTAGCTATCTATTTTACATTTGGTAGTGTATATATGTCCATGCCATTCTCTCACTTCGTCCCAGCTTCACCTTCCTCCTCCCCATGTCCTCAAGTCCATTCTCTACATCTGCGTCTTTAATCCTGTCCTGCCCCTAGGTTCTTCAGAACCTTTTTTATTTTTTTTTTAGATTCCATATATATGTGTTAGCACACAGTATTTGTTTTTCTCTTTCTGACTTACTTCACTCTGTATGACAGTCTCTAGGTACATCCACCTCACTACAAATAACTCAATTATTATTATCCAGAAACTTCCCTGGTGGTCCAGTGGTTAAGATTTTGCTTTCCAATGCAGGGAGTGTGGGTTCGATCCCTGGTCAGGGAGCTAAGATTCCACATGCCCTGTGGCTAAAAAACCAAAACATAAAACAGAAGCAATGTTGTAACAAGTTCAAAAAAAGCCTTTAAAAAATGGTTCACATCAAGTAAAAAAAATCTTAAAAAAATTATTATTATCCTAACTACACTTTTCTTATTGCTTGAAACACCCCATTCATTCTCTCTAGCTTCATAGTGGCTTTCACAGAGTCCAGGAGGTGCAGGAAAGTTAATTACCTGTGAGGTATATTTTGATTGAAGAATTGAAGAAAGAATATGAGAAGAACCTAACAGATAAATTCTTCTCTCTTCCTCTCTCCACTGGGCTGTGTCAAACATGATTTTCTGTCATACAAAAGGCAGACTATGTGGCTAAGGAGGTATACCTGCAGAATGATGGGCTAGGTCTCCACTGAAGGTTGGGGAAAAGTGGCAGGCATGGCAATGTATCATTTTGCATTTGCTTCTCATCCTTGCTTGTCTCATTTCCTATTTGCCTCACTCTTTTTGCTCTGGGATTGTACTTTCCAATAAAGCAGTAGCACTTCATTGTAGCCAAAACGAAACAAAAAGAAAAAGAGGACACCTAAGTGAGGCAAGTGGAGAAGGGTGTCATGCAAGGATTACCATAGAAGTGAAATCTAAACTGAGACCTGAAAGAGGAATCTAAGTTACAGAGTTGACAGGAGAAGGTATGAGTAGGGACAAGCATTCCTGGCAGAGGGAATAGCATATGCAAAGGCACAGAGTACGATAGAGTATACCAAAATAAAGACCTACAAATTATTTCACATGGATAGAACATGTGTTTTGTAATAGACAGGACTGGTAAGAAATGAGGCTGAAGAGGTAATACAAATTCTTCTTTGAGTCCTTTTTTCCTTACCTACGAAATAAGTAATTGAGACTCAGTTTGTTTAATGTGCCTTCCCAGTTTTACAAGCCATGACACAGGGAACTGTGAAGAAAGTTGTGACCCCAGATGTCTGATAATAAACCTTAAGTGGATTAAGTTGTAAGGAATAGGTTTGATGTTTTACTTAATTCCGAGAGGTGACATTACCTTCCTTAACAGAAACAAACAAAAGCTTCAAAGTGAGAACAAGAGGGACTGTCATCTCACAGTGACACTTCTTGAAACAAATGGAGGATTTTTTTAACTTAATCTAAGTTTCTGATATGTTTTGAATTGACTTGATGCTATCATTTGGCCCATAGATTGAGTTCTATATAGCAACTGAAGAGCTCCTACATATTGGTGATTTTGTTTTAATTTCCATGGGAGCACAAGAATTCTTCTTTCACACACTACCATAAAAAAGAGTGGGTCAAGAAAAAGAGTCCTTAAGTCCTTAAGTCCTTAAGATGACACTGGGACTCTCATAGATGGGGCCCATGTTGAGATCATTTTGGTGCCATTATAACTGGAGCCCATAGTTTGGGGTGGTGAAAGTTTCCATGCAAAGGGAACCAATGTTCCCTTTCCTTCTCGTGAAATACGCTTACTTTTCTCTCTTGCCCCTGTGTCAGCTATGGTAGCATAACCCATGGGGGTGCCTCCTAACTCAAATGTGCCCTATGCTTAGATGAACACGTGGGGCTAGGGAAGAGCCAGTGCAATGGAACATGGAAGGGGAGACTCTTCAGGGACAAAGGCAAAAGAAGTCTCAGGGGAACGTAGTACATGTTCCAGCTGGGTTCACTAGAGTAGAAGAACTGATGGGGAGTTGAAAACTTCATTGGTTAGACAGAATGACTGTGGTTTCTGCTAGTGTACCCACTCTACCCATAACGTACAGGAACTAAGTATTGACCAGTCAAAATTGGAATGCTATTCATTCTTTCAGAAGGACCAGAGCTCATGCTGTATATCATCCTATGTATCTTTCCAAGAATTATTTGGAAATTATCCAGGAGAAATTAATCTTATCTTGAAGCTGAGAGCACTAAGGCATAGTGCTTAATGTAATTGGAAATCTATGTTATTTGATTTTCTCAGATTTTATTGAAGGACAGGGACGAACAATTCAACAGAGCAGTTTTAAAGGGTTGAAGTAAGAAAGCATGCAGTTTCTTTCTGCTTACGTCCTACCAAGTCTAACTTTTTACTAAATAACATAAACGTTGTTGATATTTTTTTTATTATCAACCAAGTCATTAGATAAATTGGGGTGAGTACCTGTGGTCACATGTTATAACAGAAATAGAAAATGGATTAAAATCAGAATGTTGAGTATGGAATTCAAAGTCAGTCAATCTGGGATCAAAAGTCAATGGGTGTGAATGACCCTTTCTTCTTCAAAGCCATGACTTCCTTCCCAAACAAGGGACGATTGGCCATTGCTTCTTTGTAACCTTTATATGGTCCCATCCGTATACAAGCCTATTTCTGTATTTAACTGTAAGCTCCTCAAGGTCAGGGATCCAAGTTTGGCAATAACAAATATTTCTAAAAAGAATTTGAGACTCAGAGAGTTTAAGGCCATATTTTATGCTATCTCTCATCCCCTAGCCATAAAACATGAGACTGAGGCTCAAGGAGTTTTAACTCACTTGTTCCAAGAGCTCTGGGTTAAAATACAAGCCTAGAACTTTTACAGCAAGTCCAGTGTACTTTCAGCATCACATAGGTTAAGAGCTTTGGCAATGCAGTCAGATACCTGGGTCCAAATCTCGGCTTGACCACTCACTATCTGTGTAAACTGGGGTATCTGTAAATCTCTTTAGTCTGTAATTTCCTTACATGAAACTGGAGAAAATAATGGTGACTGTCTCATGAGATTTTGTGATGATTTAAATAAAATAATCTATTTTAAATGTTTAGTACAGTGGCTAGCACATGGATGGCAGTTAAATATTAACTGCTTTTATTATGATTATTTCCTTTTACACCACAGCTGAATAGTGCTGTTGTGATTGATTCCACATGAAGGAAGTACTGGCCCTATCCACCACTCTCACAACACCGTGATGGAGATCAGGACTTAGTGGCTTTGACTTTAGTCCAAAGTCAACATTTTCTGCTCTCTACAAATCCACCCTCATTCATTGCTTCTTCTAATGTTTGCCACTGTCCAACAGTAAAGAGAAGATATTTCAATATCCTTGGAGTACTTGACCTTTAACAATTAACTCTAGTAAATATTGGCATCTCTGCTTGTTTAATTTCTCTCTTTTATTCTTGCCTTGTTCTACGACTGAGATAGAGAATCAAATTATGTTCAAGAGTATCCATAATTACAAGAGTAGGAGTAGTGATAATGATGTGTACTATTAATCTCACACATGTAAGTGCCAGATGCTTTATACCCAATACCCATGCAATTAGTTGATACATTTTCTGACTAGGAGTATAAATATCAATGTCATCTACTTTGGTTTTCCAGTCAGGCACTTGAAACTCCACTTGCTTTTATTAGCAGAAAATCTAGTCTCTACTACTTGACTGTCCTCCACACTCTGAATATTCCAATTATCCTGGAACCCTGTTCAGTCCCCAAATGCCAGATTTGTTCCAAACACAAAGCAGGGAGAAAACCAGAAAGTGTCATGGAATAAGTCACTCATTGTCTTTGGTTGTGGCCACATGGGTCCTGCTTCGTCTGGGCTGCTGCTGTATTGATACCTGAGCTCACTTCATTCCTTCTAATTCTCACAATAGAGTGTCACAGTTGGGCCAAATTGTAGCCTTTTCTCAACCTCACTTGCTTGTTTAGTGATTACTCCCAAAGCACTACATCAAGACAGGGTCCAGAAAAGCTTCTAGCCCATCCTGCATGATGTGAAACTCATTGCATTGATGTTGAGTGTGTGTGGTCAGTTGATATGCTGCCTCAGTGGGGACCATAGAGTTCTTTCTTGCTGGCAGACCACATTTGGACCATTACAGTTCAAGAGAGAAATTCTTATCATGTTGATTCTTAAAAGGGGATGGAGGTAGATGCTCAATTTCCTTTCTCCCAGGATATTTTTTTAATCCCTAGGCCCCCCATTTACTCCAGGGAATGGCTGAGAATGTGAAAATGTTATTGGGAAGGCACAGATTTTGTCAAGCACAAATAATTCACTTATATACTTTCCCCAGGGCCATGGGGATATTTCACCTTATGTTTGTTTAAAACAAGAGGTGTAATAGCTAAAGATTCAGGCTTATTTTCCCTTCTAGGCCAGGAAGCAGCTCGAAGCTTCTTCCACTATTGCCTTTTGAGTACTGTCTCGTCAGCATCCTCACCAGTACAAAGGTCAAGTCTAAGCAACCCTTCTTGATGGTTATTATTATCTTCATTTTGTACATGATGAAATAAGTTCAGAGAGCTTACCCATCCTCAGGCCACACAGCTAGTAAGCAATAGAAATGGGATTCTAATTCAGATTGACTTGACTCTAAGCCTCTGGCTTCTCTGCAGTGCTCATGCCTGTCTTGGAGCCTAAGGGCAGCCACATCTGTACTCCCTTATATGTGGAACGCTAGATCTTGGAGGACATTCCTTTCTCCCTCTCAATCCCTCTCTCTTTTTCTCTCTCTCTCATACACACACACACACACACACACACAGACACAAACACACACACACACTCCAAATAACAACTTTGAGAACATGGTCCCACTAAAAGGTCTAAGACTGATATTTCTTTACGCTGCTCATAGATAACAAATCTACCCTCTTCTGAGACCTGGGAGAAATCCATCCAGGGCTCACACCTCTTCCCCCACAATCCCAGCAGTCCATAGCTTTGGTAGAGCCGAAAGTTAATAGGGAAAGCTTCAGATTCCAGCTTCATCCATCCTCAAGGGGCCTTTTGCTATTAATTTTCCAAAAGGCTTCAGATTTCTAGCCACGACTGTCCACCCACAGGTCCACTAAAATAATCTGATGGATGAAGGCTGGTCCTGATGAAACTATAGGAATAACTCCTTCATTCTTTTCATGGGAGGTTAAAAAGGTAATCGTATTGACCTCTGAAAGCAAATCCCACCTCTCATTGGAAGGCAGGGCCGTGTCCTAATACAGGGTACCTGTTGCTGAGACTGCTGTGCAAGTTGCTGCCATGAATCATAAATCTTTCACCAGCCTTCCTTGAAAGTTTGTCAGTCCCCTGCCCTTTCACTTGATGGATGTGCCTGGATCCCAGTGCTACAAATGTTTTGGTAGGTTCTAATTGATTAGCTGTGGCCAGCAACTTTCATAAATGAGAATCATGGGGTGGATTTCCTGAGTGAGTTCTAATTTTCAAGTGCCCTTAAAAACAGAATTCAGGGGATAATGAATATTCAACAGTATCTTTAAACAGGAATACACATTAATAGTAGTGGCCATTATTATTTATAGCATGTCTGCCCTATACCATAATTTTTTAAAACCAATATATATATAGTCATCTCAATAACACTTCATAATAGATACTAGCTATCATTCCCACTTACAGATAATAAAACTGAGACTCAACAGAAGTTGTTACAGAGAGGCATAGCTAAGGTTCAAACCAGTTTGAATAAGTGAATCCTGTGGTCTTTTCATAAACCTACCTTTTCTTTATTCACGTGCAGTTTGTTTCAGCATTTTTGTTATCTCTTATATCTCACTAATTCACTCCTGTACCTTCAAAATCCTACTGTGTTATGAAGCCTAACTTTTCTATTCAGTTCAACAGTATTTATCAAGTATCTGCTATGTGGAAAATACACTATGGGGTCTTCTGAGCATAAAAAATGATGGTGGACAACATCTTGCATCTTAGGTAGTTTAAATTTTATATCATGTTGTCTTATTTTCTAAATATTCCATCTGTATTAGTTATAAGTTAAGGACACTAACATGTATTTACAACTTACTATGTTCTAGAAAATTTCATGTAATATTTTATTTAATCTTTGCAGCAACTCTGTAACACCCGTTTCATAAAAGGAAAATGACTTCTCCCCAAATCACCAAGGTTGGTGCCTCAGGCACAGTTTTAATCTAGATTTCCAGCTCCTCATTTCAGAGAACATAAACATGTCACTGTCTGGAGGGAATTTTGGTTGTCACAGCTTGGATGAGAGGTGCTATTGGCATCTAGTGGGTAGAGGCCAGGTATACTGCTGAAATTCTACAGTGCACAAGACAGCCACCCGCAGCCAAAAATATGGAGAGTAGAATTTGCGAAACCCTGCACTATACTGTAAGTGTTCCTGAGAACAAAGATCATAGTTTACAAGTGTCTAATGCCAGAAATGATCTTAAAGATTGTTGAGTCTTACTGCTAGTATTTTAATGAATATTTATTGAGCTTCTGTTATGTGTGTGCAAGGTTTTGCTTTACTTACTCATTCATTCAATTATCCAGTACTTATTGGAAACATAGCTTCCAATCATTGGGAATTACACATGTATACACAGTGTTCTAATAGGTACAAAAGGGGTCTCTGAATTTGGCTGTTTGCAGAGATAATGTATAGGTGAAGCCATGTGGTTCTTTTAGCATAAATTCAATAGGATACTCTTGTTGTTGTAGTAGTAAAAGAATATTGTCTGAAAATACTGTTTGAATATTTATTCCAGGAGCTTCAAGGAAAGGCAGGAAAGAGAAAGATAGGATGCAATGACATGGTAACTTCTTCCTGTACAGCAGGTAGAACTGAGCATCTACAAAGTCTGGTGAAACTCAGGGCACAAGCAGTTGTACTTTGCAGCAGAGAGTTTAAGTGTAGCCCTGAGTAGGGAGAGAGAGTGACACTCCCTGCTCCAGAGCACTGCTCAGCTTGACCACCATGAAGGCTCAACATGGTCACCAAGAAGACTCATGAGCTCTGAGAAGTAGAATCTCTAAACATCTCTGGTGACTAACCACTGTGTCAGTGGTGGGGCCCTCAGCAGGGACTGAAGCAGAGAACTGAGGGGCTGACAGCTCCTGAAGCACTCAAGGAATTTCAGAGGTAAGTGAAGACCATCTTGAGAAGAGATGGTCAGGCTGGTGGCACTGAAAACCATTGTAATCTGATCAGAGATGATAAAGTGATGGTATTGAATTTCAAAGTTTCCTGGAACCTGGGGCATTTGGATTTCCTAAGTAAAAGACATAGTCATATCCTTAGAGGAGTCACAGTGTGATTGGAAAGATGTAATATGCACATTCTCTTTCTTTTAGGGGAAAGTGTTGTTTACTCAGCAACTATTCTACACAATCCTTCTGCTAGATCCTTTCACATAACATGCATTATTCCACTCAATTCTCTCCAAAACAATTAAAGGTGATGCCAGTGTAATCAGTTTATAGATGAGGAAACTGAAACTTAGATATCTCATTTCATAGACAAAGAAATTGAAACTCCAAGGTCTAAGAGTTCCCCAAATTTATCAACTCTTTCTTATTTCTGGGCCTTCACATATTCTTTTTGTTCTTGTTGGAATATTTCTACCCACCACTATTAAGTGGTTAACAACTAACCTCAGCTTAAAGGTGTTTCTGACCCTCAAAGCCCAGATCAATTTTCTCTATTATAAGCTCATAGAGCTCTATTTTTTACTTTGTGTAATAGTCATAAACTTAATTATTACTCTTGATGTTTTGCATTTTGTTATATTTGTTTTCTCTGCTAAATTAAAAGCTTCTTAAGGGGAAAGGACCATGATTTCTTTGTTCCTCTCTGTATTCACAGCCAGTGATACAGTGTCAGGTACAGAGTAGGTCTTCAATAAAATTTGAAGTCCACAATTTTGGGGGTCAGCATATTTGGCTGGGCTCAACTGGACAATTCTTCTAATCTGGGCCAGTCTTGGTTGATCTTGGTTGGATTGACTCATGTGTCTCAGGTTAGCTCGTGAGTAGGGTAGAGCTGATTAGTCTGAAACTATGTGGCAGCTAGTCGTGAAGATGATGCCTGATGAACTATGTCTCCTGGTATCCATGCCTTCCTACAGTCCCTTCTCACACTGAATCTGGGCTAATCTTGTGACTCACTTTACTAACAGAATGCAGAGAATGTGACACAGAGCTAATCTGAGATCTAAGCCTTAAGAAACCCTGAAAGCTTATACGTTTGCCCTTTTGAGTGCCCTGAGCTGCTATGTAAGAAATCCAGCTATCATGCAGTAAAGATTACATGGAGTACAACAGAAAGGTAATCTGGCGAGGCCTTGAGATAAGAAACAGAGAGAGAGGGAAGGAGGGATGGAGGGAGAGAGAGAAGGAGAAGGAGAGGGGGAGGGAGAAGAAAAGCAGCAAGAAGAGGAAAGGGGACAGAGGAGAAGGAAGAAGAGAGGAGGGGAGAGGAGGAGAAGGGATGGAAGGGGGACTTATCTCTCCTAGCATTTTGGTCTTCCTTATTGAGACACCTAACATCCAGACATGTGAGAGGGCCATCTAGGGTGTTCCAATCCAGCAGAGCTCCCACATGACTGAAGTTCCAGTCAATATCATGGGGAACAGAAGAAGAGCCCAGCTGAACCCAATCAACCCACAGACATGTAAGAGATTATTAATTTTTTTTAATGTCACTAAGTTTTAGGGTTGTTTGTTTGCAGCAACAAACAATGAAGACATATGGACTCACCCATAAATCTACAAGATATCTCGCTGTCAGCTGGTGGAATGACGGGGGTGACCATCAACTGCTAGGGTGACAGGGACACTTGCTTCTCAACATCCAACAGGGTAGCCCAGCTTTGTTCCCATAGTGGCATCAGAGTTCTAGGAGGGTAAGTAGAAATATGCAGGGTCTCTTGAGGTTTGGACTTAGAAATGGCACAAAGTGTATCTCCCTGTGCTCTATTGGCCAAAGCCAGTCATAAGGCTACTCTGAATTCAAAGCCAAAGAGATAGAATCCACTTCTTAATTAGAAGTGCTAGAAAAGTCACATTGCAAAAAAAAAAAGTATGAATACAGAGAGAGGTGGAAAACTGCAGTCATTTTTGCAACTGACCACATAAGATAATGATTATTATAGTCATGTTTGCAAATGATGAAATCAAGGTTTGTTTTAGAGGAGGCTGAGTGACCGGCCCAAGGTCCCACAACAAGTGTGTGATAGAGATTCCCAGCTAAGCATTTATTCTCCTGAGTTCAAATTCTACCTCTCACACATCATGCTGCTTCTATGGTATAGCGATTGTTTTTGGTTTATTTTAGCTCTAGTAATGTTTCCCAAATGAATCTTCAAGTGTAGTCCATGTATTTTGGTGATGCTTTGTAATTTAAAAAATGAGGAAATTGGAGGACCTTCAACATGGCGGAGGAATAAGATATGGAGATCACCTTCCACCCCACATATACATAAAAAACACATCTACATGTGGAACAACTCCTACAGAACACCTACTGAATGCCAGCAGAAGACTTCAGTTTTCGCAAAAGGCAAGAAACTCCCCACATACCTGGGTAGGGCAAAAGAAAAAAGAAAAAACAGAGACAAAAGAATAGGGACGAGACCTGCACCTCTGGGAGGGAGATGTGAAGGAAGAAAAGTTTCCACACACTAGGGAGCCAAGACACATATTAATCAAACTATTGACAATTATATGCAAAGAAAAAATATTAAAAGCAGCAAGGGAAAAGCAACAAATAACATAAAAGGAAATCCACATAAGGTTAACATCTGATCTTTCAGCAGAAACTCTGCAAGCCAGAAGGGAGTGGCAGGACATATTTAAAGTGATGAAAGGGAAAAACCTACAACCAAGGTTACTCTTCCCAGCAAGGATCCCATTCAGTTTTGACAGAGAAATTAAAACCTTTACAGACAAACAAAAGCAAAGAGAATTCAGCACCACCAAACCAGCTTTACAACAAACGCTAAAGGAACTTCTCTAGACAGAAAACACAAGATAAGGATAAGAGCTACAATAAGAAACCCAAAACAGTTAAGAAAATGGTAATAGGAACATACATATCAATAATTACCTTAAATGTAAATGGATTAAATGCTCCAACCAAAAGGCATAGACTGACTGAATGGATACAAAAACAAGACCTGTATATATATGCTGTCTACAAGAGACTAACTTCAGACTTAGGGACACATACAGACTGAAAGTGAGTGGATGGAAAAAGATATTCCATGCAAATGGAAATCAAAAGAAAGCTGGGGGGCTCCCCTGGCGGGGCAGTGGTTGGGAGTCCTCCTGCTGATGCAGGGGACATGGGTTCGTGCCCCGGTCCAGGAGGATCCTGCATGTCGCAGAGCGGCTGGGCCTGTGGGCCATGGCCGCTGGGCCTGCATGTCCAGAGCCTGTGCTCCACAGCAGGAGAGGCCATAGTGGTTAGAGGCCCATGTACTGCAAAAAAAAAAAAAAAAAAAAAAAAGCTGGAATAGCAATTCTCATATCGGACAAAATCAACTTTAAAATCAAGACTGTTACAAGAGACAAAGAAGGACACTGCATAATGATCAAGGGATCAATCCAAGAAGATATAACAATTGTAAGTATTTATGCACCCAACAAAGGAGCACCTCAATACATAAGGCAAATGCTAACAGCCATAAAAGGGGAAATCAACAGTAACACATAAGAGTAGGGGACTTTAACACCCCACTTTCACCAATGGACAGATCAACCAAAATGAAAATAAATAAGGAAACACAAGCTTTAAATGACACATTAAACAAGATGGACTTAATTGATATTTATAGGATATGCCATCCAAACACAACAGAATACACTTACTCCTCAAGTGCTCATGGAACATTCTCCAGGATAGATCATATCTTAGGGCACAAATCAAGCCTTGGTAAATTTAAGAAAATTGAAATCATATCAAATATCTTTCCTGACCACAACGCTATGAGACTAGATATCAATTACAGGGAAAAAAAACTGTAAAAAATACAAATACATGGAGGATAAACAGCGTGCTACTAAATAACGAAGAGATCACTGAAGAAATCAAACAGGAAATCAGAAAATACCTAGAAACAAATGAGAATGAAAACACTATGGCCAAAAACCTATGGGATGCAGCAAAAGCAGTTCTAAGAGAGAAGTTTATAGCAATACCATCCTATCTCAAGAAACAAGAAAAATCTCAAATAAACAACCTAACTTTACACCTAAAGCAATTAGAGAGAGAAGAACAAAAAAACCCTAAAGTAAGCAGGAGGGAAGCAATCATAAAGATCAGATCAGAAATAAATGAAAAAGGAATGAAGGAAGCAATGGCAAAGATCAATAAAACTAGAACCTGGTTCTTTGAGAAGATAAAGAAAATTGATAAACCATTAGCCAGACTCATCAAGAAAAAAAGGGAGAAGACTCAAATCAACAGAATTAGAAATGAAAAAGGAGAAGTAACAACTGACACTGCAGAAGTACAAAGGAGCATGAGAGATTACTACAAGCAAATATATGCCAATAAAATTGACAACCTAGAAGAAATGGACAAATTCTTAGAAAAGCACACTATGAGACTGAACCAGGAAGAAATAGAAAATATAAACAGACCAATCACAAGCACTGAAATTGAAACTGTGATTAAAAATCTTCCAACAAACAAAAGCCCAGGACCAGATGGCTTCAAAGGCGAATTCTATCAAACATTTAGAGAAGAGCTAAGACCTATCTTTTTCAAACCCTTCCAAGATATAGCAGAAGGAGGAACACTCCCAAACTCATTCTATGAGGCCACCATCACCCTGATACCAAAACCAGACAAAGATGTCACAAAATAAGAAAACTACAGGCCAATATCACTGATGAACATAGTTGCAAAAATCCTCAACAAAATACTAGCAAACAGAATCCAGCAGCACATTAGAAGGATCATACATCATGATCAAGTGGGGTTTATCCAAGGAATGGAAGGATTATTCAATATATGCAAATCAATCAGTGGGATACATGATATTAATAAATTGAAGGAGAAAACCATATAATAATCTCAATAGATGCAGAAAAAGCTTTCGACAAAATTCAACACCCATTTATGTTAAAAACTTTCCAGAAAGTAGGCATAGAGGGAAGTTACCTCAACATACTAAAGGTCATATATGAAAAACCAACAGCCAACATCGTCCTCAATGGTGGAAAGCTGAAACCATTTCCACTAAGATCATGAACAAGACAAGGTTGCCCACTCTTACCACTATTGTTCAGCATAGTTTTGGAAGTTTTAGCCACAGCAATCAGAGAAGAAAAAGAAATAAAAGGATCCAAATTGGAAAAGAAGAAGTAAAACTGTCACTGTTTGCAGATAACATGATACTACATAGAGAATCCTAAAGGTGCTACCAGAAAACTACTAGAGCTAATCAATGAATGTGGTAAAGTAGCAGGATACAAAATTAATGCACAGAAATCTCTCGCATTCCTATACACCAATGATGAAAAATCTGAAAGAGAAATTAAGGAAACACTCCCATTTACCATTGCAACAAAAAGAATAAAATACCTAGGAGTAAACTTGCCTAAGGAGACAAAAGACCTGTATGCAGAAAACTATAAGACACTGATGAAAGAAATTAAAGATGATGCAAACAGATGGAGAGATGTACCATGTTCTTAGATTGGAAGAATCAACATTGTGAAAATGACTCTACTACCCAAAGCAATCTATAGATTCAATGCAATCCCTTTCAAACTACTAATGGCATTTTTCACAGAACTAGGACAAAAAAATTCACAATTTGTATGGAAACACAAAAGACCCTTAATAGCCAAAGCAATCTTGAGAAAGAAAAACGGAGCTGGAGGAATCAGGCTCCCTGACTTCACACTCTACTACAAAGCTACAATAATCAAGACAGTATAGTACTGGCACAAAAACAGAAATATAGATCAATGGAACAGGTTAGAAAGTCCAGAGATAAACCCAGGCACACATGGTCACCTTATCTTTGATAAAGGAGACAAGAACATACAATGGAGAAAAGACAGCCTCTTCAATAAGTGGTGCTGGGAAAACTGGACAGCTACATGTAAAAGAATGAAATTAGAACACTCCCTAACACCATACACAAAAATAAACTCAAAATGGATTAAAGACCTAAATGGAAGGCCAAACACTACCAAACTCTTAGAAGAAAACATAGGCAGAACACTCTATGACATAAATCACAGCAAGATCCTTTTTGACCCACCTCCCTCCTAGAGAAATGAAAGTAAAAACAAAAATAAACAAGTGGGACCTAATGAAACTTAAAAGTTTTTGCACAGCAAAGGAAACCATAAACAAGACGAAAAGACAACCTTCAGAATGGGAGAAAATATTTGCCAATGAAGTAACTGACAAAGGATTAATCTCCAAAATATACAAGCAGCTCATGCAGCTCAATATCAAAAAAACAAACAACCCAATCCAAAAATGGACAGAAGACCTAAATAGACATTTCTCCAAAGAAGATGTACAGGTTACCAACAAACACATGAAAGGGTGCTCAGCATCACTAATCATTAGAGAAATGCAAATCAAAACTACAGTGAGGTATCACCTCACACCAGTTAGAATGGCTTCAAAAAATGTACAAACAATAAATGCTGGAGAGGGTGTGGAGAAAAGGGAACCCTCTTGCACTGTTGGTGGGAATGTAAATTGGTACAGCCACTATGGAGAACAGTATGGAGGTTCCTTAGAAAACTAAAGATAGAACTACCATATGACCCAGTAATCCCACGACTGGGCATATACCCTGAGAAAACCATAACTCAATAAGAGTCATGTACCACAATGTTCATTGCAGCTCTATTTACAATCGCCAGGATATGGAAGCAACCTAAGTGTCCATCGACAGATGAATGGATAAAGAAGATGTGGCACAGATGTACAATGGAATATTCCCCAGCCATAAAAAGAAACAAAATTGAGTTATTTGTAGTGAGGTGGATGGACCTAGAGTCTGTCATACAGAGTGAAGTAAGTCAGAGAGAGAAAAGCAAATACCATATGCTAACACATATATATGGAATCTAAAAAGAAAAAGAAAAGGTTTTGAAGAACCTAGGGGCAGGACAGGAATAAAGACACAGGCTTAGAGAATGGATTTGAGGACACAGGGAGGGGGAAGAGTAAGCTGGGACAAAGTGAGAGAATGGCATGGACATAT
Organism: Mesoplodon mirus; assembly: GCF_964341445.2. Taxonomy (NCBI): domain Eukaryota; kingdom Metazoa; phylum Chordata; class Mammalia; order Artiodactyla; family Ziphiidae; genus Mesoplodon; species Mesoplodon mirus. The sequence goes on from NC_138992.1 coordinate 9,395,846, forward strand.
ATACACAATCAAATGTAAAACAGATAGATAGTGGGAAGCAGCCGCATAGCACAGGGAGACCAGCTTGATGCTTTGTGACCACCTAGAGGGATGGGATAGGGAGGGTGGGAGGGAGATGCAAGAGGGAGGTGGTATGGGGATATATGTATATGTATAGCTGATTCATTTTGTTATATGCACAAACTAACACAACAATGTAAAGCAATTATACTCCAATAAAGATGTTAAAAAAATGAGAGAATTATGGTTACATGTCTGTAACTTCAAAGTTGGGTGCTGAATGCATTAATCTTTAAGTCAGAAGTATTAACTCCCCCTCTTGAGCAGCTGGGCTTGTCACTAAGCTACTCACATGAGTTAGTCATCGGTGAGACCTATTAACTTCTAAATAATTGGTTCCAAATGAAAGTTTATACTTATTGCTGAAAAGCTGCAAGGGCACTCTAGAGACTGGACACCTGATGAGTTGATTCACCTTTTCTACCATTTCTTGTGTTCATTTTGATAATGGGACTAAAGTTTTTAGCTAATTAAAAAAAGATTTTATTTTTTTGGTCCAGTGGGATTATTGGTGGAGTTGCCTAATGACTACATCTGTGCTTGATGAATTGGCCATCATTATTCAGCTTTTTCTGATGGATAGATCAGGTCACGAGGCTTTCTCTTTCTTCCCCTTAGGGAAGGCCTATGACCTGAATGAAGGACCTGAAGCTCTCTCTGCCTCACACCGCATCCACTGGTGTATGTATTGGTCTGAGCTACTTCAGGGGCTTGAATAATATTCATTGGTTCCCTTTGCTCTGGATCCAGATTTATCACTTCCCTTCACACTGGACTATGCAGATACAACCAGAAAATGCTTGCTTTTTTTTAACTTGTTCGTTTGTTCATGTCTATCCCAGATGACTTATCTACTGATGTCAGCATTTAATGACATTCCAATTTGGACTAAGATTAATTCAATTCATAGACAAAAATGTAAGCGATTGGATCCTTTGTGAAGAAAAGGCCAGAAAACCTAATGCCACCTGATCTGGAGATTTATACACATACACAAGATCCACACAAGACTGAAAGGGCCCCTGGAGAGACAAAGTATGACGGGCGTACTCATGAGATTTTGAGGCGGTATGCTTACTTTAGCAGTAGAAAGTCCTATGAGCAGCCTAGTACTTTTAAAGGGGACACTTCCTGCCTCTCAATTAATGGTATGAAGTAGTAGTAGCAGCAGTTGTAAAAGAGATAATTCCTATCTCAATAAGGCATGTACAGTAGTAGTAGTAATAGTAGTAGTAGTAATAGTAGTAATAGTAGTAGTAGTAATAGTAGTAGTGGTAGTAATAGTAGTAGTAGTAATAGTAGTAGTAGTAGTAGTAGTAGTAGTAGTAGTCGTAGTCGTAGTCGTAGTAGTAATAGTAATAGTAGTAGTAGTAGCAGCAGCAGCAGCAGCAGTAGTGGTCATAGTCATAGTATTAGTATTGATAGTAATAGTAGTGGTAGTAATAGTTGTAATGGTAGTAGTAGTGGAATGGTAGTAATAACAGTGGTTGTCTCCCTTGTCATTTCACAAACATTGTTCCCACCTCCCTGTCTCCATTCATGATGTTTCCTCACTCTCCTTCCTTCTTAAGCTTTTGAAGTTCTACATATCTTTTCAGCATTCACTGTAAATGTCACCTTTTCCAGGAATCCTTTCTCAGTTATATAAACTGGAAGCAGTAATTTCTGAACTTTCCTCCCACGATTGGCTCATACCTCTCCGAGTCGTCACTTTATAACCGTTCATGTCACTCACTCACTTCGTCTCAGCTTACCCTTCCCCCTCCCCATGTCCTCAAGTCCATTCTCTACGTCTGCATCTTTATTCCCATCTTCTGCATTTTTAAGTATTCGTTACAGCAAATTCCCTCTTCTTGGAGACAAAATCACTGAGACTGTCCCCACTTACAGTAACCTCTAGCTTTTTTTTTTTTTCTCTATAAAGTAATCCACTGATATTACTTACCTTAGAGGAGTAAGAGAAGAAAAACTGTATTGTCATCATTTTGGTTGCAGGGGCAGACTTTTCCCAAATCTCACTTTTTTCAGTCCTGTGCCTCCTCTTCCCCCTTTGCCTGATCTCACTGAAATTCAAACTTCTCATGTCCAGTTTCTCCAGAAAACAAATCTGCAGTCTCCTTCAGGACCAGTGGGTGTAGGATATGACTGGCTTTGTATATGCATTCAAGTTCCTTTCATCAGGTCCCATACCTCTACCTTTGGGTGTGATTTGTACTGTCAGATTCTCATCCTTGTGAGGTTTTTGGAGGTGAGATGGGGTATCCTTACTTAGTATCCCATTGAGGAGCCAGTGGTAGAGTTTGTACTCCTCGGCTCCTGCACTCACTGCTTCTCTAATCACTATTTTCTTAAATATACAGAGGCTTCTCTTCTACTATTCCCCATCTTCTCTGTCTTTTTGGTACTTTACATTAAAAAAAAACTTACATTTAAGGAGCTTCAAGGAGAAGTGGTAATAGATGTATTGTTATGGTTAATCTTGCATGTTGAACTAGAAGTCTATACTTTTTAAATATGACCATGAATATACCCTTAGCCTAATAACACAAAAAATTTAAAGAAAAAAATTATATTTAGCAATTTATCAATCTCCGTCTTATAATGTAATGTGCTTATGTGTGACAATTCTTGTAGCATATCTTATTAACATCCCCACAGATGAATATCTTTACAGATGAGAAGATAAAAGCTATAGAGATATTTTTTCAATAACTAAATTTTATTTTTTTTCTGGGTTACCTGTAGGGATTCGATTACACTGGAGCTCATGCATCCAGGATTCAAAGTTAGGTGTGACTAGAGGTGACTATTTTTACCTTCTATCATATCAACGTCTGGTTACCTACAAAGACAAACAAAATAGGAGCTCAGGGCACCAATGAATCTGGAGCACACACACATACATACATATGCATGTATTAATCTGGGTCCTTTGGGAACAGGTGTGATTAGATGCAAAAGAAATTTATTGGGGAAAAGACCAGTGATGGCTAAAGAGGAGAGAGGTGGAGAAGGTGGGAGAGCATCAGTCTGGAATGCAGGTCTGATAGCTTAGAAGGAGGGGTGAAGGAAGGGGTAAAGAGGAGTCCCAGTCAATAGCGCAGTCCCAAGAAGTGTCTGTCAAATTGCTGTGAGTCCTCAGACCAAACCTCAAGTCACCCACTAGGAGTCCCAATGGGCCTAGGTTAGTATCTCTTTTATTTTCAGTCATTGGCTAAGCTTGGCTTTAATACAGATAGAGTGGTGGATCTGTACTAATTAATTAATATAGACACAGTGAGGACAACAGCTGGGATCATCAGCTATATTTGCTTCCTGTAGCAGGACATCTGAGACGCATATATTCATGACCACTTGACACAATAATTTAAAAAATGAGATATTTTATTTGTTATGTAAAATTTCAATAATTGCCATAAAAATCAGGGATAGTTTTGTCTTTCTTACATTTACTCTACAAAATAATAGCTTTAAAAATTTATATAAAATTTGGGTGAATCCTGTAATCTATTCAGCCTTTAGGGTTTTTATTAGTCTCTGACTAATAAAGACAAGAAGAATCACTTTGTTTTCTCTCTTTCTTGATGTATTTTCTCTTACTTGACAATATTTCTTATCTCACTTATCTCACTTGACAATATTTCTTTGCCGACAGCAATGCCCAGGACTGGGCTGTGTACCTATGTCGCCTTAACAGATGCTGGCAATATCTGTAAGATGATGTATGGAGGATTGACTTGCTGTTCTTATAGCTGATGATGCTTCTTTCAGAAACTGGAGGGTAAAGTGACTGCTCTTGATTAAAGGAAAAGAGAAAAATTACAGCTTATTCAGGCTGAGAAAACGAAGTGAATAAATTGTTCTATCACAAAGTGACGTCTTGCCCTGGACCTCTAAACCTTTCTGAGTCTTCACGTCCTTGTCAATAAGAAGAAAAAGTAGGAGTGTGTATAATCTCTTACACACCTCCCAGCTTGAATGGTGTGGGACTTCAGTTAAGGCTTGGTTACTCTAAGGGTGAGCTGTTTTTCTCACTGATTGCTTCTATTCTCTGCCTCGACCATACTGTATCTTTTACGTAGTGGTTCCAGTGAGGAGGAACATCTGGCATACTGCTTAACAGCACTTATTTTTAGCCACTGATAAGCTTCAGATGTTGGATTTTTTTAAAAAAAATCTCTGCTTCACGCAGTGTAAGGATTTGTTCACATCCCCATTCTTTCCAGTGCCTGATCCCCTTCCCCCAGTGAAACGCTATTTGTAAGCTCATACTTGGAAAAGTTTCTCTTTTTTCAACTCTCTCTTGATGGACAATTCGGACAACACTGTTAGAATTGAAGCCCTGGGAGAACTATCCAGATTGATGGGCTAATTTAGTTGGTCTAAATCTGCACTTTTAAAAAAATTTTTTATTTATTTATTTTTTGCTGTGTTGGGTCTTCGTTTCTGTGCGAGGGCTTTCTCTAGTTGTGGCAAGCGGGGGTCACTGTTCATCGGGGTGCACGGGCCTCTCACTGTCGCGGCTTCTCTTGTTGCGGAGCGCAGGCTCCACATGCGCAGGCTCAGTAGTTGTGGCTCACGGGCCCAGTTGCTCCGCGGCATGTGGGATCCTCCCAGACCAGGGCTCGAACCCGTATCCCCTGCATTGGCAGGCAGATTCTCAACCACTGCGCCAGCAGGGAAGCCCTGCACTTTTATTATACAGTGCTGGGAGGGGGCAGGATGGGGAATCAGCTGGGCAAAGCATCTCTTCAATAATTTGAAGAGAACCTGTCATTCCTCTTTTGGTGTTGATCACTTTGTATTACATGTATTTGTTTACTTGTCTGTCTTCCTAACTAGACTATTAGTGCCTTGAGGTCAAGAACTATGTCTTATTCATCATGCCATTCACATCTCTAAGCACAGTGCCTGTCACATAACAGATAGTTGGTTATGTTTGCTGAGTAATGACTGAATGGATGAATGAATGAATTTAATGAATAAATGGTTAAAGACTTTGTGGCATTACAGTCTACAAAGATTCCCAAGAGATCATTCAATATTTTCCCTATACTCAGGCTTGATTTTTTCAATGGGAACTGTTTTGTTATTTTCAAAAGCTTTTTAATCTAATCTGTTCCAAGTACTGTTCAAGATGCTAAGGATACAGCAGTGAATTTGAAAGATTGGGTCCTTGCCTGCCTGACATTTAGGTTCTAGCAGGGAATTAGAGAATAACCTCGTTAAAAATGAGCAAATATTAATGTTATACTTATTAATATAAATAAGTAAAATGAATAAATATGAGAAAAAAGATGGAGAGGCAATGATTGGGGAATAAGAAGTTAATTATTAATAAAACAAGTCTAGCTATATCTGGATAATTATTAAAGCTGGTTGATGGGTACATGGAGTCTATAGTTTAAAAGTTAAAATAAAGTATTCAAAGAAAGCTCCCAAAAATGTCAGTTCAAACAAAAGAGAAAGAATGTAAATAAATCTAGAAAATTTCAAAAAAAAAAAGGATAAACACTTTGTCTAAAACAAAGTACACGGAAATATGGAAAAATCCAGATGTGAAGATATTTTATTATCTAAAATCTTGAGTGACATCCTGTGGTTTTCCAAAGTGATGGCCACATCTCAAATGTCTAAAAGACCAAAGAAAGGATTGAACGAATCCAGCCAGATGAAAGGTGGAAGATGGCAAGTGGCTCAGAGTCAACAGAACAAAACAAGGATTTGAGGAAACAAATGGGAAAAACCACCCCCTCTATTTAATAAAGGCAATTGTTACAATGCAAAAATATATGCCCATTGTAATCATATCTTCTGATTTGCCAAGGAAATTTCAAAATCTAGATTTTATGTAAATTATCCAACATTTCAAATGTTGGTAAAAATTTACTGTGTGCATAATTATAAAACAAACCTTATGGTGAACAGTCTTGACTTCTGGTCTACACTCTAAAAGTGGTCTGGGAATGATTATATGATTTACTGTGAGAGTTTTGAGAATTTATTCTGATGGATTTTGCATAGCGTATTGTCTGAAATTTACTCTTGTGGCTATAGGAAAATGTTTCTGTTCAGTTAAAATAGAAATATCAGGTCCTTTGGGGTTTCCAAAGTAAATATAGTTAATGATTGTGTGTGTGTGTGTGTGTATGTGTAGAGAAGAAAGGAAAAAATAGTTTGTCGATGATACACAGCTCTCTTGTAAATGCTTAATTGGGTGATTTTTGGTGACATACGTAGGATTCTGTTTTTTTTCTACAAGTCAGTCAATAATAGACAAGAAATATCACTAAACAATACAATATTACCTGTTCTCATGAAACAGGGCAGAACTGGGCTTAAAGCAGGTGACTGGGGACAAGTTGATGGTTCGATCTTTTGGCTTCTTGGGAATAATATTCTAGAAAACTTTATTCTATTGGAAAAAACAACAAAATATAATTTACTAAAGAGAAGTATATTGTGTTCTTCATGACCTATGAAAGTCAAACATGGTTGAACTACCACTGTGAGTAATCATTCAGAGGTTTGCCCTGTACCAAGTCAGTATTTGAATGAAGACGTTTGCACAAAGGATAGGTGCACGTGGTAGATGGTGTTTACTAAAGTTGAAGCGCCATTAAAGATAAATAAATATAATTGCAGTTAGTAGGAAGTGCTATTAAGAAGACTGAAGAAGACTGTAGTAGTTATTAATGCTGTTTATGAAATACTTCCAGTTTTCCCTCTGGGAATAAGTTAGAATGGCACCTTCATACTCTCTTGATGTCATATGTGCATATATGATTCATTTTGACTGATTAAGTGTGAACAGAAATGACAGGCATAGCTTCTGGGTGGAAGTTATAAGAGCCAACGCTTGATTTTTACATGTTCCTGTCCCCCTGACACAGTGACTAGTGATGTTTAAATGGTGGATAATCTGCCAGCCTGATTTCTGGAGCGAGAAAGCCTGGAGCAGAGCCCACCGACAACCGTGATGGATGTGAGCATGAGCAAGAACTAAACCATGGATGAGAGAAGCCCCTGGCCTTTGAAGGTTGTTTTTTTTCTGCAGCATAACCTGGCCAACACTGACCAATTCACAGGGTGATAGGACTGATGACAGGGCCTAATGTAAATGGGGTGATTGGGGGAGGAGCAAGAAAAGGGGGCTTCCCTGGTGGCGCAGTGGTTGAGAGTCCACCTGCCGATGCAGGGGACACGGGTTCGTGCCCCGGTCCGGGAGGATCCCACATGCCACGGAGCGGCTGGTCCCGTGAGCCATGGCCGCTGAGCCTGCGTGTCTGGAGCCTGCGCTCCACAACGGGAGAGGCTACAACAGTGAGAGGCCCGTGTACCGCAAAAAAAAAAAGAGAAAAGAAAAGAAAAAAAAAAAAAGAAAAGGAAGGCATTTCTGAGGAAATAACATCTGAGCATAATCTGAATGATGAGAAGCAGTGAGACTTTTGAAGATCTGGGGGAGAGCTTTCCAGACAGAGAGAAGATCATGTACCAAGTCTGGGAGGAAGATACAGACTTGGCTTGTTCGGGGAAAAGAAGAAGGTCAGCCTGCCTGGGTACAAGTAAGCACAAGGAAGAAGATGAATGTAGCCAGAGTCGAGATCAGGTGGGGCTTTAAATGTCGTGTTCAGGAGTGTGGATGAGAAGCCAGTGACCTGCTTTGCATTTGTAAGAGCTCACCATGACATTAGGTGAAGAATGGGTTTCAGTAGGTCCCCTACATACGAACCTTCAAGCTGCGAACTTTCAAAGGTGCGAACATGTGTTCCATCAGCATCAGGCGTGAGTGAAATTGAAATGGCAGCTTGCCTTCCGGCTCCTATTGCTGTCGACCCTTCAGCTCTACCATCTCCCACCTCCTCTCCCTCCTCCAGTCAGTGACTCTTCTTGCCTGTTCACTCGATGCCAGCCCCTGGATGCCAGCTGTTGTGCTGTACTACTGTAGTTTTCAAGGTACTGTACTGTAAGATTAAAGATGTTTTCTTTACTTTCTGTGTTTGGTTTTTTATGTATTATTTGTGTGAAAACCTATTACAGTGCAGTACTATATAGCCAATTGTGTAGTTGGGTACCTAGGCTAAATTTGTTGGACTTATGAACAAACTGGACTTACAAACATGCTCTTGGAACAGAACTCATTCTCATGTAGGGGACTTATTGTATTTAGGTGCAAGAGGGTAAGCAGGGTGTCCAGTGAGGAGACCGTTGTAGTCATCTAGGGAAGGGAGGATGGGGGCCTCAACTAAGGTGGTAGTGGGAGAGTTGGTGAGATGAGGTGATTGTCGGGATATTATTTGCAGATGTCACGTAAGTCTGAGATACACCGTTAGAAATTGGTCTCCACTTTGCTCTACAAACATGACATAATATTGAGGTCTTCTGAGAAAACACTGAAGTCCATTTTCACAAGCAAATATCTTTTAAGTGGATGGGGTCTGCTCTCAGCCCAAATGCATCACCCAGTGAATCTCCACAATATATATATAAAGGGAATATAAAAAGTAAAAAAAAGCAGTACCTTGAACTTTTATATTCTAAGGATATTCATCTTATTTTATTTAGCAGGGCACATTTGTGAAATACATAGGAATTTTTTGTTCTTTCTCTTTACTTCTTTGTAAACATCATACTTGAGTGGAGAAAACAAAAATATAAAACTCCAAGTTTGGAAATCTGGGTTTTCCAGTCTTAGTTCTGCTCCTTACCAGCTCTTTGATCTTGAGACTCAGTTTCTTTACCAATAAGTGAACCTAAGATGCCTGATGGGGCTAGTGTGATGCTGGCTCTTAAGACACATTCCTGATGCACAGGTGGTCACACATTTTTTAGAAGGCCACAAAAATATCTAAATGTTCTGGAGCAACCAGTACTATCTTTAGTGACTGGCCTCATTTATGATGACTGAGTTAGGGTCTTTATTTTTAAACTGTCCTGTATCCTGCCCACAATAGCATCTGAGGTAAGTGTAGTTAGCTCCATCTTACACTTCAAGAAACTAAAATCTTTTCTGGAATCTGCTGTCTGTCAGAAGCTTTGGGTAACAAAAGGTCAAGTGCCAACTAGGTGTCAAGTGATATGCTAGGTTCTGGGATACAAAAATAAATATGTGGCCATAATTCTCAAATAATAATGAGAATAATTCTTACCAGAGGCCGACATTCATTAAGAATTTACTATGTGCCAGGGACTGTGTCAACTGTTTTACCTTCATTATCTCATTTCGTCTTCTTAATGATGATGTAGAGCATTCACTATCATCTTTATTTCATCAATGAAGAAATAAGACATAGAGACATTAGCTTGATCAAGGTCACATAGCCAGTAACTGAGGAGCTGGGACTTGGATCCCAGCTTGCCTAGTTACCTCCCAACTCAAGGACCTCTCAGTAAGTACTTGTCCTGTTGTTGGGTGAATTCCCAAAACCTGCTGGCTCTCTGCCCTGGGAGACTTGGGAAACTTGTAGTTTTGTGGGCTCCAAAGCAGAGTTCGTGTTTCTCTGCTACTAGAAAGCCCTGTAGGTGATCTGAGTCTGCCTGCAGAATAAAGAAATGAATGAAAGTGTCAGTCAGATAGGGCAGTTAGATAGATTGGCAGCTGATTTCTGCCAAGCATGAGGGTCAGGTCCTGATTTTTAAGTTTGGACAGTAGTTCGTTATCTGGCTAGGTCAGTCTCTTCCTCCCAGAAGCCCGTCCAGCAGCAGGTCTATCTGGACACCAAATCGATAGCAAACGACTCTTTGTGTCTAGTCTTCCAGGGAATAAGAATGAAGAGCAATAGAACTTGGAATGTCATGAGAGTGCCCACATTGGATATTTAGGTGTTTGGGGTTAGGACATTGATCAAGCTGATTTTGCCACTTATCAAACTGCTCTCTTAAGAAGTAAATGTGTGTTTCTGTCTCTTCTTCTGTATGTCCATTTCTAGCTCTCAAAATGTTTGCTTCCTTCTAAAACAGCATAATCATTTGATTAAAAACTTTCTCAGGTCCCTCATCAAGAATTCCCCAGATAAATGGGAAACCTCTTAATATGGAATTCAAGGGTGTCCACATGTGATCTCAGCTTCAGTTCTTGTGATTTCCTCGGCCCACCTTCTTCTCAGATTACTTGCCTGTCCCCAAATGTGTCACACACGTTCATACATTTGTGGCTTTAAACATTTTCTCCCCCTCTGCTTTGAACAGATGCCTTTTCAGTTTTCCAGGACCCTGGAAAGACTCTGAATTACCCCCATTCTTGGCATTTCTCATGACCCTCTATTTTTCTTCTTTTGGCATTCACTTGTGTGTGCCTTCAACACATGGGACACATCTTTTTATGTCTCTATCTGAAGTACCTAGCACAGTGTCTGGGTGAGAAACTGCTAAATAAACATCAGAGAATAGGCTTGGTCTCCTTGCTAGTTTGAGTCTCTCTCTCTGTTTTGATATCCGTCATCCCTACCACCGCTCCCAGTAAACCAAGCCTTCTCTCCTCTCCCGATCGCACTGACTCTGCACTACTTTTCTCCTTCTATTCAGCTAGATTAGCACTCAGTCTTCACTCTGTCTTGGTGATTTTTTTTTGTTCCTCTTATATGTTAGAGTATTTGCCCCACTCGTTTGATACTTCAGGGTCCAGAAGGAGTAAAGATGCTTTTTTAAAAAGCCTTCTTTAGGAATATCTTCTCTGAAACCAGCTAGAAAAATCAACTAGAAGAGAGAACTGAATTTTCTTCTCTCTCTTTTTTTTTTAATCTTTTTTTTTTTTTTTGGCTGTGTTGCTGTGCACGGGCTTTCTCTAGTTGCGGCGAGCAGGGGCTACTCTTCGTTGCAGTGCGGGGGCTTCTCATTGTGGTGGCTTCTCTTGTTGCAGAGCACGGGCTCTAGGTGTGTGGGCTTTGGTAGTTGTGGCACGCAAGCTCAGTAGTTGTGGCTCGCGGGCTCTAGAGTACAGGCTCAGTAGTTGTGGCGCACAGACTTAGCTGCTCTGCAGCATGTGGGATCTTCCCGAACCAGGGCTTGAACCCATGTCCCCTTTGGATTCCAGCTCTACCACTTTCTACCTTTGCACCTTAAGGTATTTCATGAACTTCTCTGCATCTTAACTTATGCAACTGTAAAATGGAGACAATTCATTCATTTATTTAACAAGTGTGTGTCTACCAGGGGCTGGTGATATGGAATAGCGGTCAGCAAAGTAGGCAAAATTCCTGCGTTAATGAAGCTTCCATTATTTTGAGAAAGGCAGAAAATAGAGGAACAGATAGAATAATTCCAGATGTTTTTATATGTTCTGAAGGAAATTATAGCAGGAAAAGGGGAGAGAGGGTATGATGAGGTTTGTTGTTTCAGATATGGTGTTTGGAGAAAGCCTCTCAGAGACTTGAATGGTATGGAAGTGAGCCATGTGGGTATCTGAGAGGGAAAAGCATTTCCAGCAAAGGGAATTACAAGGAAAGAAACCCCTAAAAATATCAACAGTGATGTCAGGGGTGCTGTGAATTATAAGAACGAAATGAGTTAGTACAGAAAAAAAATATTAACTGTTATTATCTGGCATGATTTCAGGCACATAGTAGCACTTTTGTAAATGTTTATCAAGTAAACAAATGACTGATTAGGAAGAAAGTGAACATGCCAATACTGGTTGTGTTTCTAGTATGAACCAGCGTGTTGGGTACCTTCCAAGGTCCCCTACAGTCTCAGAACTGCCATGTGCTTTGGTTAGTACTCTAGAGCTCCACTTCCAGAGCTCACAGCTCCACTGCCTGTCAAGATCCACTGTATGATCACGAGCGAGTTACTTATCCCTCTGTGACTCGATTTCCTCATTTGTAAAACAGAGCTAAAATACCTTCTTCCTAGGACTGTTGTAAGAATTAAGAGTTAATGTCTGTGAATCACTTATAACAGTACCTGGCACATGTAAGCCCTCTCAACATGTTTTTTTGCAATCATTATCTTATAGATGAGGATATCTGAGAGAAAATGGGTTGAGAAACTTACCCAAGACAACCCAGATAAGGAAGAGGGGCAAAGCCCTATAAAATCAGGTCTTCTGACTGCAAAGTCCATGTTATTTCCTAAGCAGGACCATGGTAGTGGGATATCATGCATGATCATTTGCTTCTCACTCCATCCCCTTGGAAGATGACCCTGATTACAGAATCTGAAGAATAACAATTGCTCAGCAGCATTTTTCTCAGTTGGCTTTCTGAATTTCCCCCATCTTCTTTAATTATGCAGCACATGCATCCTCTGAATGGAGACTTTTAGGCTTCAGTGGAAGCTGTCTATGTTTAGCCTCATAAAGTCTCCAAATGCTTCAGGGCAAGTGTTGTTGAATCCCCTGTATCTCCTCCTCAGTCGTGTGTGATCTCCCCTGAAAGCCTTCTCTTTACTGCCCCTAAGTGCCTCTCACATTTATTTTCTGGTTGTCAAAGGATTTAACTTTCACTCTCTGAACCACACACACCCACACAGAGGTACCCCAGAATCTTAGCAAAGGGTTTTGTACCAAATCTCTTAATTCTGACATACGTTATTTAACTCTATTCCTGATGACTTTTGCCTTTAAATTGCAGTTTCGCTGTGCCGTTTTGTCTCTGCAGATGGTAAACAGACCATTCTCTCTCCATCTGGATCTGGTACTGCAGATATTTTTGGCTGGAAAGTTCAATGAGGGGGAAAAGGAAGAGGAATTCAATTTCTGTTGGTCATTGTCTTTCTTGCCTTTCTCCTGTATTTCTTCCTCCTTCTATTCCCTTTTCCTCTCTGATTTAGTCCAATGCATCAACTTTCTATCTCCATAAGTTTGAAATCTGTGTTAGCCCTGAGTTGCAGCTTTCTAGTCATTATTCAGAAACAACAGACCAAAACACAGAGGCAGGGAGAAAGAGAGACAGAGAGAGGCTTTGTGAGTACAATCATTTGAGAAAACAAATATCTCATGATAATGTATTTTGCTTGTTCCAAATTGGTTTGGAGTTAGTTTACTCATCAGAAATGCTAAAAGACAAATGGGGCCTCATAAAGATGAATGTGGAGTTTGCATGTTCACAAACAGGCTTGTACGTGTTCTGGCTGTGAGGGCACACACTTCCCACCTACTCCTTACAAGGTAATTTGTCCCAGAAAACTGTCCTTTTTTAAGAGTATTGTCAAATAAGCTGCTAATAGATGGGGGGAGGATTGGTTAGAAAGGCTTGAATTCTATAATAAGGAATGTGTAAGGGGACTTAGAGATACTCTAACCTGAGACCCTCATTTTACAGATGAAAACACAGAGCACGATGGACTTGACCAAATTCCCACCAGCTAATGAGTGACGTAGCATTTGCTAAAACCCAGCCACTGATTCATTTAATTGCTCTGTGTTGGTGGGCTGAAATACAAGTAAATGATACCTAGAATTTTTATTTGATTTTTCAAATGTTGGGACCTAATATATAATTTAAGAGAAAACAAAGATTCAAGTGACTTTAGACCCCAAATAGATGTAAGACACTATCTTATCTACTGGTTGACGAGTTACAGTCCACAGAGCATTCAGCATGCTGAGAAGGTGCCTGAGACCGCAGGCAGGAACGGGAGACCGTGAAGTGGCTGGAACTCTTGCAGATTCTCCCCTACTCCCGCCCCCACCCCTGCCAGCACCCTCTGTTAAATTACAGCAGCTTAGCTTTTATCATTTTATACTTTCCTTTTTAGACTTAGTTTTAAAAATGCGTTCAGCAACCAAAGAACATTAAGAATTGCTGACTGAGTTCCCCCAGCCCATTTGCAGATGAACAGAGAAAAGAAGTAATTTTCTCAAAGTCATTAATTGAGTCAGTGGCAAAGCATGAGTGAGATCACAGGTCTCCGAACTCCTCATCCGGTGGATTTTCACTTAATCATGCTGCTGCAGAGGAATGATTTGATGAGAGCTTAAGAGTAGGGGAAGAGATGTAAACTCAGCATCTAGGAGTTTGCCCTCTCCGGCCTGATGCCAGTTGCAAGGTAAATCAGGAGTGCCAATCAAATGAAAAAAAAACAAGTTTTAACCAACTCATACAGGGATGGATTTAAAAGTTAACAAAAACCTATCGGGATGAGTTTTCCTTGACTCACACCAAGAGGGGAAAACAAGTTCTAAAGGAGAAGAGTAGACTCAAATTCAACCTAGAATGCATCACATCACAAAGTGATGGGGTATCCGATGCCATGGAGGGGGTGGAATGCAGAAATAGGGGTACCTGACAGCAGTGGTCAAGGAAGTGTCAGCTGATGGCAAGGGAGCTGATAAAGATGGCTGATGAAAGCTCAGAGAGGGTGAAAGGGAGAGAAATTGGCTGGCACAGGGCTGGGTTCCTGAATGGTCAGCTTTTGGCCAATTTCCTTAAGCCTATGCATATACAGAAACCTATTCCCTAGGAACCGTGTAAGCAACCACTGCCACTAGAGCTGGTCAGTTCACAAATTTGGGGGGTGGGGGGTGGGGCATTACTTCTCACTTTTGAATTGTCAGTCTCACATGGGCAGCCTGTTATTCTTCACTTCAGCACCTACTTAGATATTTTAATTCTGTCCAGTCCTGTGCATTTGCCACTATAATCGCAGAGCCTTTGGCTTTTTTATTGAACTTCAAGATAACACTGTCTAGATCATCCTCAGGGCAAGAGGTTCCTCATCCCAGTGCAGGACCAAAATGAATCAGGAGAATGAATGTGGTTCTTCAGCTTGAGGTAAGGAGTTTGGGGTGAACACTTGTTTTGCCTCCTTAAAGGAAAAATGAGGGCCTTGGAAGAAGTGCAGGACTTTTTTTAAAAAAAACTTATTTATTTCATTTTTGGCTGCGTTGGGTCTTCATTGCTGCACGTGGGCTTTCTCTAGTTGTGGCGAGTGGGAACTATTCTTCGTTGCGGTACATGGGCTTCTCATCGTGGTGGCTTCTCTTGTGGAACACGGGCTCTAGGCACGTGGGCTTCAGTAGTTGTAGCTCACGGGCTCAGTAGTTGTGGCACACAGGCTTTTTTGCTCTGCAGCATGTGAGATCTTCCCAGACCAAGGCTCGAACCCCTGTCCCCTGTGTTGGCAGGTAGATTCTTAACCACTGTGCCACCAGGGAAGTCCTGCAATGCTTTTTAATCTGACCTAAGACATTGCCACAGTGTGTATCATGGTTTTCATTCTTCACTCCTCTCTTTATTAGAATTACATATCAGCACCCTGTGCCACGTGAGCTTGTAGTATCTGTGACTAGAGTACATAAAACCATGGATGCTAGGCTTGGCCATGTGACTTGCCTTGAATCAGACCTTAAATGTGTTTGTATTAAATACATTGTGTTAAACACTTTGGTTCATTGCGTTTCTGCCATTTGTGCTAAGAACAAGCTCTGAGTAGCCACTTGTTCGAGGAGAATGGAGAGCGAAGTGACCTGAACCCAAACTGAGTCCAATGCAAGCCCAGCTGAACCTAAATGAGAACAGCAGAATCCCTGCCAACCCACAGACCTGGCAGCAAGAAAAATCAGTTTTGGGTGCTGTAAGCCACTGAGATTTTATGTTTCTTTGTTGCACCTCATTAGTGTTGATTGATATGGGTACCATTCAATCAAAAGTACTGTATCAGGGCTTCCCTGGAGGTGCAGTGGTTGAGAGTCCACCTGCCAATGAAGGGGACACAGGTTCGTGCCCTGGTCCGGGAAGATCCCACATGCCACGGAGCGGCTGGGCCCGTGAGCCATGGCCGCTGAGCTTGCGCGTCCAGAGCCTGTGCTCTGCAACGGGAGAGACCACAACAGTGAGAGGCCTGCGTACCGCAAAAAAAAAAAAGTACTGTATCAGCAGAGACAGCACAGTGGTTAAGAGCTTGGCACTGGAGTCAGAATGTTGGAGTTTAGATTCTGACTCTTATTTATGAACAATACAACCTAGAGAAAATTAGTCGACTACTCTTTGAGTGTTTCTTTCCCTGGGAAAGGTGGATGATGAGCACTATTGCACAAGTGATCCTCATATTCTGCATTTGCAAAGTCACCTATTCACTAAAATTGATTTATAACCTCCAAATCCATACTTGCGGTGCTTTTGCCATGATTCATGGACACATGCAGAGTGGTGAAAAATTTGAGTCCCCTGATGTGCATGTTCCCAGCTGAGGTTGATCAAGGGATTGCTTCCTCTTTTGTTTTAGTGCTTATACTGTAAACAAATGTCATTTTGTGGTCTATTCTGTGCCACTTTTTTTTTCACATTTTCGTGCTTTCTGTTGGTGATTGCACAGTTTAAAAGGCT
Organism: Mesoplodon mirus; assembly: GCF_964341445.2. Lineage (NCBI taxonomy): Eukaryota > Metazoa > Chordata > Mammalia > Artiodactyla > Ziphiidae > Mesoplodon > Mesoplodon mirus. Next base: position 9,412,171 of record NC_138992.1, read on the forward strand.
CCTGGAGTATAGTCCTGCAACCCCAGCTATTGTTCTGAGTTCAAGAATGCTGTGACGTGCCTTCTGGGGAAATCAAGTATGTTAGATAAGCCTCATTCAAGGCTTAAGTCATAGTGCTACTGACCATGAGTTCAATGTTAATGAACCAACAACATACATTAAATGAGGTCTCTCTGAACAGAAACGCACATAAAACAAGGTTAGGTATTGATCAGATGACAAAAATGTAACCAGAGACTCAGAGGAACTGGATCCTGTATTTCCCCTAGAAACAGCAGTTGAGGATACACTAAATCAGGGAATAACAACTGCCAGAAATAATGAGAATCAACTTTCTAGAACTTAACTACCATCAGTAATAAGAATAGACTATATTTACCTCATAAGTTTCTTTCAAAGGTTAAATAAGATAAAATAAGTTATGTAGGGTTCTTAGAAAGGTAGCTAGAGCATAGGAAACGCTCATAAATATTACCTGTTATTTAGTCATCCTCAAGACTCCATGTGGTAGTTATAAGAAACTAAAAATTATGTAAGTGGAAATATAGTGAAGTGGGTACTGTTGTTCAAATGTTTATGGATAGAGCTTTCATGGATTCTGCAACAGGGAGGGATTAAGACTACAGGTAACCAACAGGTAAGGCCTATACAGGGATGAGAAGAGAATGTCATCCTGAGACTTTTATCCAGGGATCCAAAAAGACCAGCAGATATTTGGAAAGGTATCTGGACCCTGTGACCATTATCATGCATAATCTGAAACCTGAAAGGAATTGGTCCACTGGCTTCTTCCTTACACACTCTTCCACATTGGCTGAGGGATTTTTTTTTAAGTTCTTATTTTATATTGGAATATAGTTGATTTGTATTGGAATATAGTTGATTATTTTATATTGGAATATAGTTGATTAATATAGTTGATGTTGTTTTAGTTTTGGGTGAGGTTTCTTAGCCACTGAGTTTTTCTAAGAAGCCACATTGACTGGAGAGAGCTATGAGTCTTTATTTCTGGTATTTTCTGCCCAACATGGAGATAGAATTGTTGCTACAGTCTGCTTCTGGCAGTTCCACAGAGATTGAGGGTAACAACCACAATTAACATCCCCTCAAAGATGACTAATACAAGCATCACCTTGTAAATTTTCAGAAGCAGTGGATTGAGGGATTCTGGGGAGTCCCATCAAAGACATCCTTTTCTTAAATTGAAATATAGTTGACATATATTATTATGTTAGTTTCAGGTGTACTACATAGTGATTTAACATTTGCATGCATTATGTAATGATCACCATTATAAGTCTAAAAACTATCTGTCCTTGACAGACATTCTTACAAAAATCTTTTTTAAAAATCTTTACTGAGGTATGATTGTGGTGTAATTTTCTTCGTTTCTTGTGCTTAAGGTTCACTGAGACTCTTGGATCTGTGGGTTTAGAGTTTTCATCAAATTTGGAAAAACTCCAACCATTGATTGATAAAGTTTTTTTTTTCCATCTCTTGCTTTCTTTTCTCCTTCAGGGATACAAATTAAATGTTTATTAGGATGCTTGCGGTTGTCCAACTGCTCAGAGATGCTTTGTTCTTTAATTTTTTCTCTTTTTCTGTCTGTGTTAGATTTTAAAATAGTGTCTACAGCCCTGTCTTTAAGTTTACTGATCTTTCCCTCTGCAATGTCCAATCTGTCATTGATCCCATCCAATGTGTTTTCTTCTCACTCATTGAAACTTTTACCTCTAGTAGTTAAATTTGGAATTTAAAAAGTTCTTCTATATCTCTGCTTAACTTTCTGAATATATAGAATATAGTCATAATAACATTTTTAATGTCCTTGTATGCTATCTATAACATCTGTACTAATTCCAGATCAATTTAGATTGAGTGCTTTTTCTCTTCATTATGCACTGTATTTTCTTATTTATTTATTTGCAGGGCAGGTAATGTTTAATTAAAGCCCTGGCCTTCGGAATTTTACCTTGTTCGACCCAGCACATTTTTTGTATTCCTATAAATATAAACACATAAATAATATGTGTTCTGGGACACAGTAAACATATTGGAAACAGTTTAATTCTTTTGTTTCTTGCTTATAAGTTTTGTTAGGTGGCATCAGAGATGCTAATTACTCCCCACGGCTCAGGCAAGAGCCTTCTGTGTACTCTAACCAATGCCCCTAAATCATGAGATTTTCCAGGCTGGCTAGGGAGTCTATGTACTATTCCCAGACCTGTGTGGGCAGTGGCCACTGTTACCTTTAATCCTTTCAGCTGGTTCTTTTTCTGGCCTCCAGTAATTCCCTCACACACATGCACTGACAAGTACCTAGCTGAGTACTTGACAGGAGTCCTCTGCAGATCTCTGGAACTTTCTCTCTAGTCAGCCTCTCTTCTTTCTGGTACTTTCTCCTAAAAATTCAAGCCACCTTCATCTCTCCTGACTCTCAGCTCTGCCGCCTCAACCCAGGAAGCCTGTATGAACTTACGTTCCCTCTGTTCTTCCAAGAACTGGAAACTCTCTCAAGATAGTAACCTGGGGCATTCATAGACCTGATTCATCTATGCCTTCTCTCAGGGATCACTTCCTTCTGTTAGATGTCTTGAAAACTGGGCGGTTTTTTTCCCATACATTTTTGCCCATATTTTTGGTTGTTTCATGCAGAAGGGTAATTCCCATCTTTGTTATATCATCTTCACTGGGAGTGAAATTTTTACAGAAATCTTTTGAAAGTCTGTTTCATGGTTTCCCACAAAGCAGATACAGAGGTTGAAGATTCACAGGCTTTGCAAACACAAATCTGCATTTAAATTTTAGTTCTACTGTTATGAGGTTTGGGGAGGTAACTACAACTTTGGAGCCTCAGTTTCCTTTTCTGTAAAATAGGGGTAATTACAGTGTCTCTTCCATGGAGATGAATGGAAGATTAACTGTGATGATGTATGTGAAACGTCTAGAATAATGGCTGTCAGAATAGACACGAAAACACTGATATACTCTTCCTTTCCAACAGCCATCACTTCCCCTCTTCTCTTTCCTTCATTCTGCCATTACTACCAGCTCAACTTGTTTTATATTTTGCATGTATCAGGCACTGTGCTAATCAACGTTTACTTGTTAACTCATTAAATTTCACAACAACATTATGGCACAGGCATTAGCTCAGCTAAGCTGCAGCTACCATTTACACACAACTGAATGAAAGACCCCAAGCAAGAACCATCCTAACAAAGCCCAGACAACCCACAGAAATGTGAGACATAATAATAATAAATTGATGTTTGTAGCCACTACTTTTGGGGGTGATTTGTTAGTAGGCAACCAACAGCTCCTTTTTGCCTGGAATTGAAGGTTTTTGTAGGACTTGGGACTTACAGTGCTTAAAAACTGGAAGGTTTCAGCTAATCTCAGATGGTTTGTTGGCAATAAATAACTAGAACAGACCCAGAAATTTATGGAATTGTCCCACTGATCATCTCTGTTGCATGGTGATTAAGTAGTAGGGACTGGGTATAAAACCCTGCTGCTTTGACTGCAGTACTCATTATGCTATACAGCCTTAAGAGTCGAATCGGATTGTTAGGCTGATTGAAACTTGAATTCCTTTCCAGCTCCAAAATTCTCTCTCATTGTCCTTGAGTGGGAGAACAAGATCAAAGTGCTTTCCGCTAATTCCTCTGTTCTCAGCTGAAAAGGCACATCTTCAGGGAAGTGTTCCAGTAGCCATGTTCCTCCTCTGAACCACTTAGATGATTGTAACATTGTGCACACACTTTGTGATGATCATTTTTACAATTATATTATTAAGATCTATTTTGCCTGTTAGACTGTGAGTTTCACTGTTGAATATGCAGTGTCCAGCATAGTGTTCACTACATAGAAAATGTTATTTAAAGATTGGTTAAAAAATTAATTCCTTAAAACTCTATGAACTGATTTTAAATTTTCTTTAAAATGTGAAAGAATTGATTTTGATGCTGGTTGAGTGTCAACACTGTATTTCAGGATTGATGTAGTTTGATTTTATATCTTCCATTGTAGGCAAGATAGATAGGAAAGAATAAACTGGTCAATTTCCACTCCATCTTTGGAATATAGACTCGAAAGGAAGGTAATACAAATTTTCATGATATTTGAGCATGTCAAGGAAAAATTGTATATTAAAACATATTTCAAGTCGAACATTTGAAATAGCCATACCTAAGAAAGCCTTTCTGTTTCTGTTATGTTTTGCAATTTAAACAAAATTGTTATTGTAAAATTGTAAAACTCTAATGTGTTTACTTTAAATTATGTGACATATTTGTGGTGACCTTTTCCAGACAGAAGTATTGAACTCTGTTTGGAATACATCCAATTATCTCAAATCTTGTTTGTAACACCATCTCAGTTTTCATGCCAAAAAAAAAAGAAAGAAAGAAAGAAAAAAAAGACCTCTTGGTACCTTGACATCGAGAAAATCCACTGGCTTTTTGTCTCACTAAGAATCAAGAATCTAATTAAACTAAGCAATTTCAAATGACTTAATTAAAGAACATTTTAAAATTGAGTAACAACATAGGCTGATAGACCTGAATAGTTTAAAAAATTGAGTTGGGAAGATAATGGTGTGACAGTCTCTTATCTCCCATGAATTTTTTGAGGTTTAACAAGCCCTGCTTTTGTCTTTCTGTGTCTAACAAAGTAATAGTTTACCAAAATAGGGAATCTTGTGTTCAGATTATATTGATTTTTTAAATGAAATCATATTGCTCTGGGGCCCTCTGGTGTCATGTAGAATCCGCCTCCTTATTTGACAGATGGGCATTAAGCCCAAGCATGGACAGATCTGAAAGGATCCCTTTCCAGATAGATCCAGATAGCTGATAGCACTGCTGAAACTCAAAGCCAAGTGGGCTACTTTTCAGTTTGTTCACTTGTCTGTGTTTTTAGTTTTGAGGATGCTGATAAAAGAAGGGAGACAAGAAAGAGGGTTGAAAAGTTACATTTCTTTTCAGGGTGATTCCCTTGCAGCCTTACTTACACACCTGAGACCATGTTTTATTTGTAATATTTCAGCCCACTTTTTAACTTAATGTGATGATAAAAACACTTTTCATGTTGCATATAAAATCTTTGTACATATCATTTTTAATAGCTATATACTGTTCTATTGAGTGCATGTGCCACTATACTCACTTAAACCACATGGCACTGCAATTTTTATAGCTTAAAATTGATCAATAGTGGCTGAGAGGGTGGAGTAGGAAGACCCTGAGCTCACCTCCTGCCAAGGGCACACCAAAATTACACTATTTACAGAGCACTTATGTATGATACCAGCCTGAAGACTAGCAGAAAAGATTTTCCAAAACTTAAGATATAAACAAGGAACCACAATGAGATGGGTAGGAGGGGCGGAGACACGGTATAGTCAAGACCTACACCCCCAGGGTAGGTGATCAACAAATGGGACGATAATCACAATTGCAGAGATTATCCCAAAGAAGGAAAAGGTCCAAGCCCTACTTCTGGGTATTTTTCTAAAGAAAACAAAAACTCTAATTTGAAAATATATATGTACTCCAATGTTCATTGCAGCATTATTTAAAATAGCCAAGATATTGAAGCTACATAGTTGTCCATCAATAGACAAAAGGATAAAGAGTGTTGGATGTACGTACAATGGAATAATACGCAGTCATAAAAATTAAAACCTTGGGACTTCCCTGGTGGTGCAGTGTTTAAGAATCTGCCTGCCAAAGCAGGGGACATGGATTTGAGCCCTGGTCCGGGAAGATCTCACATGCCGCGGAGCAACAAAGCCCGTGTGCCACAACTACTGAACTCACGTGCCACAACTACTGAAGCCCACGTGCCTAGAGCCTGTGCTCCACAACAAGAGAAGCCACAGCAATAGAAGCCCATGCACTGCGGTGAAGAGTAGTCCCCGCTCGCCCCAACTAGAGAAAGCCCACACACAGCAATGAAGACCCAATGCAGTCAAAAATAAATAAATAAATAAATTCATTAAAAAAATTTTTTTAAAAATGAAACCTTGCCATTTGCAACAACATGGAATGGATCTAGAGGGTATTATGCTAAATGATATGTCAGACAGAGAAGGACAGACACTGCATGATTTCACTTATATGTGGAATCTAACAACAAAAAACAAAATGAGAAAAGACTCCTAGATACAGAAAACAAGCAGGTGGTTGCCAGAATGGAAGGGTGTTGGGGGTTGGGCAAAATAGGAGAAGGGGATTAAGAAATATAAAACCTCCAGTTATAAAATAAATCATTAGGATGTAATATACAGTGTAAGGAATACGGTTAATAATATTGTAGTAACTATGTGGGGACAGATGGGTTACTAGACTTATTGTGGTAATCATTTCATAATGTATGCAAATGTCTAATCATGTAGTCCACCTGAAACTAACATAATATTGTACATAAATTATATTTAAAAAAATAATCAGTATTAGCAATGTCATATCTTTCAATCTGTAATTATCCATTCCATGTTATAGAACCTGTTCAGGTTTATAAATTAGGTGTGGTGGATGTTTTGAGGGAATATTTATGTTTAGTTCACTCAGTTCTGCTACAGACATCACAAGCCTGTGCCAGGGTGTTACCAGCCACTTCCTCTTGGGGAACAGAAAGCCTGTAGCCAGAGTCTCTAGGATGGTTGGTAGGAATACATCATACTTCCTCTCCACACCTAGTCTTTGGAGGAGTGCAGAGGGATTATTCCAAAGAGCCGTACACTGTTCTCACCCACGGTTTGTGGGTAAGCAGCTTTGGGGGGCATTGACAAGGCTCTTCTGGTTTGGATGCTGCTGCACCTGTGCTCTGCACACTAGCTTTGTCATACGTTGTGTCTCTTACCTGCATTAAAAGTATCCATAGTCAGGGGGCCTCCCTGGTGGCGCAGTGGTTGAGAGTCCGCCTGCCGATGCAGGGGATACGGGTTCGTGCCCCGGTCTGGGAGGATCCCATATGCCGCGGAGCGGCTGGGCCCGTGAGCCATGGCCGCTGGGCCTGCGCATCCGGAGCCTGTGCTCCGCAACGGGGGAGGCCACAACAGTGAGAGGCCCGCATACCGCAAAAAGAAAAAAAAAAAAAAAAGTATCCATAGTCGTTGTCCTTGTCTGTGAACATCTGTCCCTCAAGCACAATACCAATACCTATGACAACTGCACATCAAGCTTTTGCTGTTTGGAATTAATTTCCTTAAGAGGGATCTCTGAAAGGAATTTCTGCGCTAACAGATAAAAACATTTTGAAGACTCTTTCTATGTGTTGTCAAATGGATTTCCAAAAGGGCATCCCCAGGGTTCAACTCATCAATAATTGATCAAAGAGCTCATTTCACCACATTATCACCAGTATTAGGTGGTATTGTTAAAAAATAAATATCTGTGTTAGTTCTCCTTGCAACCTAGCTCGATGCCTTGATGTCCTCTCTATTGCATCAAACAATTCAAGCACAGGGACTTCCCTGGCTGTCCAGTGGTTAAAATTTTGCCTTCCAATGCAGGGGGTACTGGTTCGATCCCTGGTCAGGGAGCTAAGATCCCATATACCTCGTGGCCAAAAAACCAAAACATAAAACAGAAGCAATATTGTAACACATTCAATAAAGACTTTAAAAATGGTCCACATCAAAAAAAAAATCTTTAAAAAAATATTCAAACACAAATGGTAAATCCATTTCCCTTTCCTTCTCCTCTGAGTCTTCACTTTGCTGGGGGCTAAAATTTGGGGACAAACACTTGGAAGCGATCAGGAAAACACAGCTTGCCTTCTATACTGCTGCCTTAGGATCTTCAGACGGCCATATTTTTTTTCTAAGCATTGAAGTTGATGTTCCAAAGCAAAATAACAGCTTGGCTTCTTACCATTTCATACATTTGAATTCAGAAATGCTTGTGAGATTTAAAAATTTCCTTGTCTGTAAACTGGAGATAATAGTGATGGTTTTAGAGTTGGAGAAAAAGTGTGGTGTCCTTAAATGATTGTGAGTCATTATTGAGACTATTAGTATGATCACTATTAGTGAAACATAAGTATTAACTGATGTAACCATAATCATTCATGTACCTGTATGTTTCTGTATCAAACAAATTATGGAATGGAAAGAAACCATAGATTGAATTCCCAAGGCTGAATTAGCTTCATGGTTTGGCAGCCTAGGCAGCAACTTAGAGTACTGGGGAGAATGAGGGATTTGGAATGAGATTGCCTGAGTCTGTATTGGTCTCTATCAATGACTAGTTCCACAGTTTAGAAAAGCCTCTTTTCTTAACTGAGTCCCAGCATTCTCCTCACTGAGCATGGTGTGGCTGAGAAGACTCCTGAGATCATGAATGTAAAGTGCCTGGCACACTGGAGAAACACTATAAATGCTAGTGAGGGGGGCATACAATATAGTGGCTTAAAATCACGTACTCTAAGCACACATACCTGAATTCAAATACTATGTCCATTGGATTAATTTTTAAAACTCTCTGGGATTCAGTTTTTTTATCTAGTAAGATAATCATGCTTACACTTAAGGATGTTGTGAAAGATCAAAGGATATAACATCTATGTAGTGTTTAACCTGGTGCCTGATATATGGTAAATACAAACTGGTTGATTTATATTATTAGTTTATAATATTTAATTTCCCCCACTCTTCTTTTGTCAAGCACTTAGAATGCAGCCACAGATTCCTTTTTCAATGTAAATATTAATATGTGCTCCAATGTGCTTTCCAAACCCTGGTTGCTTGTCAAAAAATGAATACTGTGTGTCACTTTGATCTACTGGTATTTTCAGAGTGCCTTCATGGTGGCAGGTTGTTTTTCTGTACGTGTCACAAAAATACTTAATAATAGATGCTAACCCTTAAGGCAGTCTTTTTTTTTTTTCCCGGTACGCGGGCCTCTCACTGTTGTGGCCTCTCCCGTTGTGGAGCATAGGCTCCAGACGCACAGGCTCAGCCGCCATGGCTCACGGGCCCAGCCGCTCCGCGGCACGTGGGATCCTCCCAGACTGGGGCACGAACCTATGTCCCCCGTATCGGCAGGTGGACTCTCAACCACTGCGCCACCAGAGAAGCCCTAAGGCAGTCTTTCGATTAACAATGTTTAACTGCCTGTAGTTCCTTTTAGATGCTTTAAACACTATTAGGTAAATCCCCCTGTTCACCAGCTGAGTGTTTGACCTTGAAAATGAAAGGTTAACCAAAAGAAAGACTGTATATATGTATGTATGTGTGTGTACAAAAACTGACATATATAAAGAAAGGTAAGTGATAAATGGATAGTTAGATAAACAGATATAGATAGATAGATAGATAGACAGACATGGAGGTTCACATTTAATTATCCAGAACATGAAATTATTATGCCATAAAGCCTTACTTCTTTTCTCTCTGTTTTTTTTACAATTAGGTCTCTATGTAAAAGCATGAAATTTCTCTGCCAACTCCTGCCTAGCTACTAAGAAATTTGGACAAATCTTAATAATTAACCTGTTCATGTCATCACATTTCTATAGATTAGCAAAAACCAAATAACAGTCTCAAATATTTGTCACTTAAATAAGAAATATATGACTATAACTAAAAGGACACTTGTTAGAAAAAGAATTCTATTAAACACCCGTCAAAACCAGAGATTTGCCTAGGGTCAGCCTTGACCTTGTTATTCAGCCAAAATCTGTTCTTCTTCTTCAGATTAAGCCTTTAGAAGGCTGTATGACTGAGTTTCTTCTTTATTTCTTCTGTCCTTGAACTTAGTGATTGTATGAAAAAATAATGGCATGAAAAACATTAGGAATAAAAATATGAGTTAGGGGCAATCAGCTTAGATCTGCTTCACTCCCAGGATGAGCACTGGCCTCCTGGATGGACTTCATCACAAACATCATGTTTGGAACCACAGCAGTTATAGCACTGGGGTCCTTTGGATATGACCATGGACACCCTGGGTGCTTCTACCCCTCTCATCTTGTGTGAAATGCCATAACACGGAGCATGAGATATGATTGTCTGAGCAGCTGCCCAAAAGAGCCAGGTGATGAAAATGCAGAAAAGTGCAGTGGAGTCATTGTCTCACTCAGTGCAATTGACCAACTGGAAAGAGAGGATGGGAGACAGCCAACATGTCAAATATTCTATTCCTCTCCCAGAAAGCCAAACTGAATACCTCCTACATGAGAGAACAAATGGCTGTGTCTCTTCATGGAGATGTAGATGGCTTCATCATTCACCAATGTAAACTTCTTTCCCTCTCCCCTATTTTGCTTCCTTTTCTTCTACTCTTGTTTAGTTGAAATTACATCTCCTAACAAACCACCAACATGTAAGCTTTGATTCAGGATTTTTTCTAGGGAAACTGGGATAAACAGGGGCTTCCAGAAGTAGTCCTAGAAAGCAGACCTAAAAGTTGAGACTTTGTACTAAGAGTGACTGCCTAGAAGCAATAGGCACCCCATTTTTGCAGGTAGGTGCAATGTTAATAACCCTTGGCATGTAATGGCATCACAATTAATACAATTTTCATCTGTGATAATATGGTGTGGTACAGGATGAGATCAAGTTACAGCAGGATCAAGTAGCTATTGTATTAATCCATATAAAGGAAATGGTAATTAAAGAATTACGCAGTGTTGTAGCACCTTTTGACAACACTGTAGAGCTTGCAAGCAGAAAAGGACAGGTTTAATCTAGCTGTTTACCAAGATAATTCCTGCTATGAAGATGAGAAGGCCATTATGGTAGTTTTAAAGAGCCTTTTTAATCTCTTACAACCACAGAACAGTGTGTTGTGAAGTAATGTTTGTTATTTTCAGCGCCCAATGCAACCACCCTTTATTGCCTTCAAGGCAACAGAGTAAGTCTCAACATAAAGAAGAAATTATAGTCCCTTCTCCAGGAATAAATAGTCTACACTTCAAAAGAATTTCAGGACATGGTTAATAAACCCCAGCAGGAAAAGAGAGAACACATGCGAGAGTGGATGTGGAGGTACTATGCCCAGAAACACAGAATGCAATGCTGGATAAGCAATCATCTGTAGACGTGAGACCACTAACCTATTGTTCGGGATTTGAGTTTCAGGAAGGACATCTGAAACCATTCCTAGTAGCATTGTGGATGGGCCCTAAGTCTGGGCTTATCAAGAGCCAACAGTAATCAAAGTAGAGATTCCAGAACTTTCTTCCTGTACTATAGAGGAAGATTCAGAAGGCTTAGAGAGGTAGGAATGATAGAGTTGATTTATTATGCATTCTGAGAAATCATCACTTGTCTATATTCCTTGGAAAGGCCAGAGCACACCTTTCCTATTAGGGCAGTAAGAAACAAACTGGTAAGGGGTCCCATTAGCACAGTTGAGATCCACTGCAGTGGTACTCCTTTATAGGCCAAGGAATTGAACCCCTGATATCTTAGAGAGGTTAGGACTAGCAGAGGCCAAGCTTTAAGACTTACTCAGCAGCAGCAAAGTAGATATAATGGGAATCAAATTTAGTGTATCGACAATGGAGCTTTGACCCATAAGAATCTATGGCTACAATAGATGGGTATCTAATTAATGTATAGCTTGATGTCTCAAATCAGAAGAAATTAGATCCGGTGAGCAAAAGGCTGACACCTGCCACCAAAATGGAAAATCACAGAATCTCATTCAGGTCCCAGACCTATCTCAGTTCACAGTTCTATAGCCCATTGATCAAGGGGGAGACCGAGTCCCCTTGAGAAAGGATTCTGCAATGCCACCAAACATAGATACAGTAAGTATTCCTTCAATCCTTCACCAGAGAAATCTGTGCCATTTTCCAGAGTCACTGCAAAGGGTAAGTGAACAATCAGACTTTTTGAAGACAGTAAGATACAAGGTCTAAACTGACACTGGTATCAGGGAAACTAAAATACCATTTTAGTCCTCTAGTTAGATTAGGACTTATGCAAGCCAAGTGGTAAATAGTCTACACTTCAAAAGAAGTGGCTCTTTTTCTCAAAGTGGATAAAATGGGTTCATACATTCATAACACACACACATAAATATGCAACTGTGTTTTTTTACCTGCTCCCAAAATGAATAATTGGGTCATATAAGTATATGCTTTGCAGTAGTCAGTACCTTCCTGCTGGTTCCTGACATACAGAGTAATGGCATTATGATAGGGGCAGCCAAGTGGGGTCCTTGAAACTGCCCCTACATAGATACAGCAACATAGTAAATCAAAGCAATATCTAATTCCTGGATGACTGGTGTAGAGATCAGTACCTATTGATATCACATTTCCTCAGCCAACAATTGCCTTCAGCTTTAGCTGTGGTGGAGAGTTTCTGTCTATACTGACAGCATTCCACTTCAAGGGACTTCTATGCTCATTCTCCGGGCAGATGAAGCCTGAAAGCGGGGGACAGAAGGAGTTGGCATCCCCAGAGGTAATCGTCAGCCTGAGATCACTTCCCAAATAAATTATCTGATCCCAAGTCCTTGTCTCAGGCTATGCTTCTGGTGAAACCCAAACTAAGATGGTGCCGCCATCAAAGACTTAAAAGATTCATGAGGTTGTGGTCTTCTCCTATCCCTGTTCAGTTCACTTTCAACAAGTCCTGATCTATCATGGTAGACATCAGTGGTCTATTGTAAATGAAGCAGGTGGTAGCCTTTAACGTAGTTGTTGTGCTGGAAGTTCTGTCTTAACCAGAGACAGGCAACACTGTCTCTGGCACTTTCTATGCGGCTATTGATTAGACAAACACTTTTTCTCTCTACAGCAATTAAGAGTAAGGATTGAAGGCAGACAGACGTTACACAGCAAGAACAGCAGTAGATGCTCACTTTCTTGCCTCGAAACTATGGAGGCAGCAGGGTGGGATCCTACCCGTCAAGCCTGATTCATGTATTGCCAGGAGCAGAGGGCGATGCTGAGCATTAATTACAGGACATTCCTCATGGCGACAAGCCAGCCAACTGATGTCAAGTGATTATATTTGATCCCTTCCATGTTAGAGGGAGCAGTTATTTTTCCTTACCAGAATTCATACATGTTCCACATATGGAAATGCAGAGGAGTTAATACCGTTGGCATGACTATTGATAAATGATAGACAAGAGACAGGAGAGGACTATCAAATTAACTTCTATCCCTAATTGGAGGTGTCCTGCATGACCAAATAACAGATTACATGTTTTTATTGAGCTATGAATAGCTCATAGATGCATCCTATTGTGTTTGCTTTCCACCTTCTTCTCTGCTCACGTCACTTTTCCCTCAATCTCACTGCTCTGAATTGCTGCTTCCAATAAAGCATTAGCGTTTGAAGCTTGCCATAGGCTTTGTTTTCTAGGGAATCTGGACTGAGTCAGTGTCTTCTTTAATGAGTGCACAAAGCTTCACACTAAAAGTTTTATTGAATAAACATTTTTACCACTGTCAACTAAATGAACTTCATGGCTTGGAGGATACAAGCATGCACTTAAGTCACTTAAAATCGGAGTAGAAAGCAAAGCTTAACTTGCAGATAACAGCCTATATCTTCAGAGATAGCAAATAAAGGAAAGACCTTGCTCCACAAATGATCCTGAAAGAAAGTAATAACTAATTCTGAATCATAAAATACAGTATAGGAATATAAGACGCAATCTGACATCTGAGAGTGCTGGGAAATTATTATTCATTAACTTTTACAAATACAAATATCACAATTTTAAAAGATTCCTACATTTCAACAATGAAATAATGATGAAATAATGATGATGATAACTTTAAAAATTATATTCCAGATTTAATTTTGCATCCCACAAGATGAGGACAAGGCTCTTGCTTTGGCATTAGCTAAAGAGTGAATTTTATACTCGGCCCTTTGACAATTGTCCAACATGAGTATTTAAGACACCTCGAAAAGTTTATCCCTCATCTTCAAGTGCTGCTGAATAGCATTTATTAAGGATACAGAGGAAATTGGAATTTAGAAAACAATACTCACAGTAGTAGTAATAAACACTAGTTAAATGTATGTAACACTCCACTGAGTGCTTTAAATGCACAATTAAGCCTAATATTTGTGATAATTTCTTTAAGTAAGTACATAATATACCTACTTATCCAGGAAAAATACCCCACTAACGAACAGAGGATTAAATAAATGATGCAGGGCTTCTCTGGTGGCACAGTGGTTGAGAGTCCGCCTGCCAATGCAGGGGACACCGGTTCGTGCCCCGGTCCGGGAAGATCCCACATGCCGCGGAACAACTGGGCCCGTGAGCCATGGCTGCTGAGCCTGTGCGTCCGGAGCCTGTGCTCCGCAACGGGAGAGGCCACGGCAGTGAGAGGCCCGCATACCGCAAAAAAAAAAAAAATAAAAAAATAAAAAAATAAATGTTGCAGTGTCCCCCAGCTTATTGGTGATAGAGCTATATATGATTCCAGGTCAGTCTCCCACAGAGCCTATGCTCTTTACCCATTACAATAGTAATTTTTGAAAACTTATTCTGTACCAGGCATTGTTCTATGATGCTTTTCATGTTCTAAACTGAACAAACAAAATATGTAGTTACTATATTGATTCCAAAGGGAACAAATGAAGAAATCAAGGCACCGAGAAATTAATTAATTTACCCGAAGTCGTACAACTAGTAAGTGGAAGTGCAAGGATTCAAGAAATTTACCACTGAAACCTGCTCTTTATCAATTTTCCATTTTCTCCGTTCCCAACCAGATAGGAAGTGTACCTTTAAGAATTACTATAGTTGGCTAATATATTTATTTTTAGATTTTGACCTCACTCAGTCTCAACAAATCCTTTGCTGGAATTATTATGCCTTCGATGAAAGAATTCTTCCAAATTTTTATGTGGAAGGATACCTAGAACCAGCTCACCCACAATGGGGTCCCAGGTAGGTAAACTGTCCCTCTAGAGAAAATGGTTTCATAACAAGAAGATTTTTCAGCCCGAGTGTTCTATATTTCACGTATACACTGGTGGAACGGTCCTGATGCTCTCGTAGAGAACAAAGACCATGGAAAAAAGTCGTATTTCTTAACAAATAAGACAGAGCTAGCTTTGGGCACTATAGTCTGCATAAAAGGAAGACAGCTTCAGGCTGTACCTTTTTTTTGTCAAAGTTCCTTCATCCCTTATAAAAATAAGCACTGTGCAGCTCTCGTTTTCTCAGAACTGCTTTTGGATCACTCTGGAAGACAGGAGGTGACTAAAAATATAAGTTCAGTGCAGCTGATTTAGCTATCTTATTAACCTTTGAAAAGGTCCTCAATTTAAGATTTTTATAAATTACTAAGGGAGGTATTTATATAACAATAAATATCCCTGAGGTAAAAGCATCCTTAGATTTTTTTTACATGAACGTCTATGAATGCCATACAACAAAAACATTGGAAATACAGTGGCCATGTGATTCTAGTGTTAACTAACAATGCATCCTCACTGTTCCATACCAGTTAGGATGGGCTCATACGAGTGTCTGCAACCCACACATTGCTAAATCCATACAGAGTTGAGTTCTTCACTAGTTCAAAGGCCATGATTATGTGTATTCACATTTATTTATTTATTTAT
Source organism: Mesoplodon mirus (assembly GCF_964341445.2). Lineage (NCBI taxonomy): Eukaryota > Metazoa > Chordata > Mammalia > Artiodactyla > Ziphiidae > Mesoplodon > Mesoplodon mirus. The sequence goes on from NC_138992.1 coordinate 9,427,733, forward strand.
TTAATAAATCTCACATTTATTAAGATTTATTCCATAAAAATCTTATGGAATGATGTTGAATAAAGTTTTACCCCATTTTTAAACTAAGGTATAATTTCATGCAGTAAAATTCCCCTTTTTCAGTGTGAGGCAAGTTTTGAGAAATGCATACAGTCTTGTAAACACCATCCAAATCACGATATAAAAATATAAAGCATGTCTATCACCTCCAAAAACATGTCCTCAGCACTCCTCTGTAGTCAATTCCTCCACTCTAACCCAGGGATCATATAAATAGAACATACAGTATATAGATTTCTGTGTCCAGTTTCTTTCACTTAGCATAATGCATTTAAGAATCCTGCACCTTATATCACTTGTTGTTCTTTCCTTCTATTTGGTGAATAGTATTCCACTGTATGGATGTACCAAAGTTTCTTTATGCACCAGTTGAAGTCCATTTGGGTGTTTCCAATTTTGGGTTATTAATAACAAAGCCATAACAAATACTGACATAAAAGTTTTTGTGTGAATACTCCAGAGTGGAATGAAGTTGTATGGTCCAAGTATATTTTATAAGACGCTGTTAAACTTTTCCCAAGAATTCATACAATTTTGCATTCCCGTGAATGCTATACAAAAATTCCAGTTGCTGTGCATCCTCGTCAGCATATGGTATTATCAGTTACTTTGTTTTAGCCACTCTAATAGGTGTGTAGCAAAATCTTACTGTGGCTTAAGTTGCATTTCATTAATAACTAATAATGAACATCTTTTAATGTACAGTGTCTGTTTATATCCTATATTATATATGTATACATATATATATTAGATTGGATCATTTGCTTTATTATAGAGTGTTGAGAGTCTTTATATTTGCAAATATTTCCTCACAGTTTGTGACTTATGTTTTCATTCTCTTAATAGCGTTTTTCAATAAGTCCAATCCATTAATATTTTCATTATGGATTGTACTTTTGTTATTATATCGAAGAACTTTTGCTTAATCCAAGATGAAAACCATTTTCTCCTGTGTTTTCTTTGAAAACAATGCAAAAAGGAAATAGACAGAGTCGTATAGAGCCAAGGAGTCCAGGGATGAAGACATCCTGGCAGCCTTGTCTTCTTGTGGGGTTGATAGAAAGAGGTGGGCAGTGCACGATGAGATGCACTCAGATTGTCTCCAGATTCATAGTGAGGGTAAAGTTGTGAGCGTTGGGGAAGACTGAGATGGAGAGTTTTGCCTGAATCTTGCAGCAGTGCCAGTGACCCTCATCTGTTACCTCTGGACGTTCATATGAAACGTAAACACTTTTGTTTAAACCTTTGTTATTTTGGACTTTTCTTTTATGTGCAACCAAACCAAACCGCACTTGCTACCATTTGCTTTCTGTCATGCACTCTGAGGTCAGAAACCAGAATTTCATCACCTACGCTATGTCATCAGATGTTGAGCTCTGGCAGTGAAATAAATTAGCATAAGACAATTCATAGATTCAGACCAAATTTACCTTCACTTAGTCCCAAGAGCTGAGAATTCCTTTCATAAAAAGACTTGGACATTTTTCAAAGAAAGTGGTAAATTTGAACCTTCATAAGGTGACCCTGATACCACAAACCACTTAAGGAATTGTTTTGGCTTCTGTTGGGTTCAGGAATATCAACAGGAGATTCATTCTCTGGTATCTTTGAGGCCAGTTATCCTGCTTTCATCATCAGCGTTCCTAAGAAAGAGAATTATTATGTCAAATAGGTAATTAAGCTGAAGCTTAGTTCCTGAGTTGTTATGTTCAGATAAAGCTGCTCCACAGGGGTAACAAATGCACATGCAAGATGGGAGGAGGAGTGCTCCCCAGCAGTGCTGGGCAGCTGATAGATGAAGGCAGTGGTCCTAGTATCTCAGCACATCTGCTGCCTCTCAACAGGAGTCATCCATCAGTGCATGGCTGAAAGGGGCCAAGCACAGTCCTGCTGCATGTCTTTGCTTCCAGCTGCCTTGTTAAACACGGCAATCATTATCATGCCTGAGCGGCCAGCCCTCCCACATCCCAAGCTGACCTGAATGCTTGATGGATGCTTTCATCTTGGCCCTGGTGAAGGGCAACATACAGTTCAATTAAGATGTGGCCAAAAATCCCCCCTGAACAATACCTTGGAGGCAGTGAGTATAGAGGACTTATAATTAGGTGACTTGACTTCAAATTCTAATTTATTCCTCTACTGATTTTGTGAGCCTGGTTGAGTCACTTAGCTGTTAGGAGTCTCTGTTTCTTTTTTTTTTTTTCCCACGTGGCATGCAGGATCTTAGTTCCATGATCAGGGATCGTACCCATACCCCCTGCAGTGGAAGAACAGAGTCTTTTTTTTTTTAAAGATGTTGGGGGTAGGAGTTTATTAATTAATTAATTTATTTTTGCTGTGTTGGGTCTTCGTTTCTGTGCGTGGGCTTTCTCTAGTTGTGGTGAGCGGGGGCCACTCTTCATCGCGGTGCACGGGCCTCTCACTGTCGTGGCCTCTCTTGTTGCGGAGCACAGGCTCCAGACACGCAGGCTCAGTAGTTGTGGCTCACAGGCCTAGTTGTTCCCCGCATGTGGGATCCTCCTAGACCAGGGCTCAAACCCGTGTCCCCTGCATTAGCAGGCAGATTCTCAACCACTGTGCCACCAGGGAAGCCCGAAGAACAGAGTCTTAACCACTGGACCACCAGGGAAGTCCCGAGTCTCTGTTTCTTATACTACAAATTACCTAGATTCACTTAATAGTTAATGAATGCCTACTAAGATCTAGAGATTGTGCTAGGAGGAAGACGTCCAAGAAAGATGAGATGCATTTCCTGCCTTAAAGGAGCTCATGGATTAGTGAAGTAGACACGGTCTATAATAGATATTTTCTTCCTCATGGCTTATCGAGGCTGTTCAATGAGTGGATGTGTATAAAGGGACTTGAAAGCCTAAAATACTCAATAAATGTAAGCTGATGCCACAGCTCTTGAAGATAATGATTTTACAAATAATTAGGGGCACCTGAATACAGTACTCAACTTTTTCCTTTCTCTATGTTCCCCAAAGCCAGGTAACATGAAAACAATTCAATGTAATTCCTTATGACTTCCTAAAGTCTTTGTGTCTTCAACAAATTGAATGGAGATAATAAAATCTATCTTGCAAATCTACTGTGTGTATCCAGTGAGTTAATTCATGTGAAAGTGCTTCATAAACTACACAGAGCTAGAGAGATCAGGACTTTGTAATAAAGTTGTTGCAGTTGTTATTCCTGGGACCATCATCTTCTTGTGGTTGAGGAAGTGAGGAGAGCACAGGGGAGAGAGAAAAGAAGCTAGTTTGAATCTGTATCATGATGGCTCTGACATGAGCCTTCCTCCAGCTTACTTCCACCTAGAGGAAGTGGGCATGATGCAAAGAACCTAGAACGTTCCTTGAAGAATATAGAAGCTGCTTGTTTATCTACAGGAAAAAGGGAGCCCTGACTGGAAAGAAGAATCAGGGCTCTCAATGACACAATTGTCTTCTTTTAGTTTTCCTTTCTTCTTGTCCATTCCTGCTTACCCAAGACTTCTGAAATGATTATCTTTATTGGGCAATATGCAAAGAACATATTGTGGTCTCCTTGGTGTGGCCTCTTCCTCAGGCTTGACTTTCATGCCCCCTCCTCAAAGTGCGACTCCCTGAAGGACTTTATGTAGTACTTCTTCCTTATTTCCCCTTCCACTCTCTTCCCCACCATTTGTAGTTTGTATAAGGATAGATCCTGATACTTGTTTATCTAACATGCTCCCTGTCCTGAAAGCTCTAGAAGAGCAGGAATCCCTTCTCTTTGTTCACAAGGCATGAACTGGACTTGATACAGTTCCCAGCACAAATTATTATTATTATATCTGTAAATATTTATTGAACAAATGGAGGTAAGGATAAATGAATAAAGAGTGAGCAAGTAAATAAACATCTATCTTTTGTAAAGCTCAAGAAAAGCTCTGTTTGGAGAGGAGAGGTTACTTTCAAAAGCTGTTCTTAGAGGTCCAGGGGAAGTGTTGAGAAGTCTTTTCTGATCAGTATGCATTTGTCCGGCAGCACCAGCTGTGACTAATTCACTCTTGTTTCCCAGGGATTGACTTCAGAGCTTCTGTAATGAATGGCTACAGTGACTTTAATGACAGCACTGCCTGGACACGATGAATGCCCAGCAGGAAGCTCTCAAACACAGCAAGGGGCAAATACTAGATGGCCAATCATTCAAAGCCCAGAATCACTTTGCATCAGTCTCACCACAAACTGCCCATTATTTAGACTGAAACCATCATCAATGTCCTACAAATGCCAAAGGACACACTAATAACAGGATTCCTGATTCTAGGGTATTTACGTGTATATCAGGTGACTTGGGAATAGAGGTGATGTGTGGTTAGTGACCATAGGGTCAAGGGAGAGGTCCTTGGCTGGAGAAAGGTCAACTTACCAACATATGACTTTGGAAGTTCACTTGTCTACCATAGATGTCAGTTTGCTCATCTATCCAATGGTGTATACATGATTTTCCAACAAACAGTGAAGGATAAAATGAAGCCACACTCCAAATGTTTGTGTTAATACATATGTACACATGCAAGTGCATGGATACAGACATACTTTATGTTTACTTGTTTTTTAAAATAATACTTAAGTATTCGATTTTTAATTAAAATGTTCAAAAATTATTTGACATGCAAGAGGATATAAAATGATTTAAGAAGATGTACAATAGAATTTTGTATATATATATATTTTAAATTGGCATATATTGGCAGTCTAATTGGGAATTCTTTAAGGAGACGTGCTTGTTGAATAATAGTTTTTGGTCTATTTTTGCACCCGGATTCTAAGGTTGAAAAATGAACTCCTCTGGTTTAATTTGTTGCTGGGAATCACAGATCCATTGTGAAATGCAGCTCAGAGTCTTCAGCACCCAGCAGGTGCCACGCACTGCACTGGGTGCTCTCAGAGTCTTGGAGACAAATCCGAAAGAGTCCTTGCTATCTAGTAAATGGAATCGAATCCATTATTTTCCTGTGTCCTCAGCCCCCCAGTATTAAAAAAGACCCTCTCCCCAGTTTCTTCATATATTTTATGATAACATTTTCTTCTATATAAGGATTCCAGCTGCTTTGAACAAGAAAATGAAGAAGAAGGGCTTGAAGAAATACAATTTCTATGGACTGAATGTTTGTGTCCCCCCCAAATTCATACCTTGAAACCTAATCCTCAATAAGGTGGGACCTTTTAGAGGTAATTAGGTCATGAGGGTGGAGCCCTCATGGATGAGATTAGTGCCCTTACAAAAGAGACACCTCACCCCTTCTGCTGTGTGAGGACACAGTGAGACCAAAGAGAGACCTCGCCAAGCATTGAATCTGCAGGTGCCTTAATCTTGGACTTCTTAGCCTCCAGAACTGTGAGAAACACACTTCTTTTGTTTATAAGCCATCCAGACTATGGTATTTTGTTAGAGCAGACTGAACAGACAAAGAAAAGTAATTTTAGCCTTAGAATAAACAAGTTAGAAAAGATCTAGAAAGTGGTAATGAGAGACAGAATGAACACTTCATTTGTAGGAGCTGCAAAACGAAGTATGTTGCAAAAGTAATCTCTGCAAATGAATCTACCTCAACACTTAGGCTGAGAAAGTGGGACAGGGATGGTGTGCCAGCGTGCGCACAGGAGAAAAAGGGTTAGGAAGATCATTTATAGCCAGATTTCTGCCTCTCTGTCCTGAGCCTGACTGGCATGGATACAGCCTTGCTCCACAAGCTGGCAATAGGTATGGAACAAACCACTATCAATGCAGAGAGCTTTTATGCATTCACATTTAACTTTCTGGAACCTCTCGGCATATTGGGGTTTTTAATTGTATTCATGCCTCTGCTGAAATATCATCTTTATAATGACTTTCCTGACCAATCTATTTAAAATAACACCCCCCCCAATCAATCTCTGTCTTTTTCATCCTCTATATTTTTCATCTTAGGACTTATTCTCACCTGACAAATGTGTCTATGCTTTTCTTCACTGTGCCATTCCTAGCGTCTATAAAAGCACATCCCAGGCATTTTTGTGCCTAAAATTGAACTAAAATGTCCACTTTTTTGTCATTGGGCCTAAATTTTCTTACAGTTCTGTCTTAGACTCATTCTGAACTCTATTTTCTTTGTCAAAGTTTGAGCTATTTTCTGAAAGTCTCTGAAATGATATCTCTCCTGCAGGTGTATTGTAAACTGACTAGTACTCTCCACTATCCAATAGACAGCAGAAGAGTAACAGGCCATTTTCTGAGGCCGGCTCAGAACCCTGGCATTACCCACACAGTGACTACTCTAAATAAAACCCCCCACAAAATAGCTAAGTGATGCTTTTCTGACAATTATTTTTCAAGAAATATTTTATATTTTTATTTTTCTCTCTGCAATCTGATCCAATTAACCAGATGGAAATGGGGGTGGGGGAATCACATTTAATTTTTGTTAAGATTACAGTTAAATTTGCAAGTAAGACCTGAACACTAGCAAAAATGCACAGAAACATGCAAATGAGATACCCAAAGGCTGGTGCTCATAATAAATCAATTAACAGGCTTTGAAACTTGTCTACCTGCAGTATTCAGGTGAAGTGAAGAAACACAACTTGAAAGCTGCAGAAATGGGCAAATTGGGTGAGGCCATGTCAGACTCCCCTGCTCAAGCTGAGAAGCCTATTTTGTAGCCTAGAAAAATAAAAAAGGCACAATGCAGACAAAAATAAATTGTATGATTTTGGATTCAGCAGCTGCTTTTGAAAATGATGAATGATTCATAAAAAAATAAAATTAAAAAATTGATCAAAAATCTCAACAAACACTGAAGAAAATATCTTTTGGGCAACATTCTCTACCATAATAAAATATATTGCCAGAAAACAACAGAAAGCTACATTTGGAAATAGACAAAACAACAAAAAACACTTGAAAATAATTTCTTGCTACATAAAAAACAATACTCTACTGGAAAATACAAATATTTGCAAGTAATTAGACATAAGTGACCTTGGACTTCCCTGGTGGCACAGTGGTTAAGAACCTGTCTGCCAATGCAGGGGACATGGGTTCGAGTCCTGGTCCGGGAAGATCTCACATGCCGTGGAGCAACTAAGCCCATGCACCACAACTACTGAGCCTGTGCTCTAGAGCCCGTGAGCCACAACTACTGAGCCCATGTGCTGCAACTACTGATGCCCGTGTGCCTAGAGCCCATGATCCGCAACAAGAGTAGCCACCACAATGAGAAGCCTGTGCACTGCAACGAAGAGTAGCCTCCACTTGCTGCAACTAGAGAAAGCCCCTGTGCAGCAACAAAGACCCAACACAGCCAAAAAAAGAAAGAAAGAAGTGGAATCAACATTTGTGGGATAAGCCAAAGTACAGAGAAAATGTGTAGTCTCAATGCATATATTGGAAAATAAAGAAGGTTGAATATTAGTAAGCTAAGCATTGTACAAAAAAGTTAAAATGAAAACAAACAAAAGTAACAAAATAAGGCCAAAGAAAGTACAAGAAAGGAAATAAAACAATGGACAGAAAGTAATCATAAAGAAAACAGTCATAAGAGGTGATCAACTAAACCAAAAGCTAGATCTTTAGAAAGATTATTAAAATAGGCATTTTGGCAAAATTGAATAAGCAAAAAAAGAGAGAAGTGGCAAATGATATAAAAAATCAAAGTAGGGGAGATGAAGTATAGCTACCTTTGCTATACATCATTAGACCAGGTAGTGAACAATAGATTATAATTTGCAATGAAATGAGAAAAGCTTTGAGGAAAGAGCTTAAAAAGGTCAATCATTGTCTCTTCGAGATGGAATTGGATTGGTGATATCTGGAGAACGAGATGGATTGCCAAAAGAGCAAGTTCATTGCCAGCACCCACTGTCCAGGGCTCACACATCCTATATAAGATGCCTTCTTCGTTGACATCCAGGAAATGCAGAAATCAGGATTTGAAATATATATATCATCTAATCAGCCCCTTGGTTAAAGTCTCAAGTCTGAAAAATCTCTACAGGGGTCTGTAGATCTCAGTCTGGCTGATCTCTCTACTCACTTTACACCACTTTCCCCAAGAGTCTCTTCATCCCAGCCAGGTGGAGTTGATTCAGTTCTTTGCCTGAGCCAGGTCCTCTCCTGCCTCAGGGCTTTGGTACAACTTCTCCCTCTTTCTGGAAGATTCTACTTGCTTCTCCACATAGTTCACAGATCCTCATCCTTCAACAGCACTTCCTCAGAGAGGTTTACCTTGAAGTTTAAAATTAGATTAAAGTCCCCTGCCATAGGGACCCAGGGCGTAAGAGTAGGTGTATCAGACAGCTCCTATTTATGTGCCAACACAGATCCTCTGGCCTCACCTCTCTCCTGGGCCCTTGACCATTTGTTCCGAATCCTGCACCTCCGTGGCCACAAGTTCCAAATGCACTTCCAGCTCTCATACTTGGTGGATTCCAAGCAGCCAGTGCAGTGGCAGCCTAATTACATGGGCTGACCTGGCCCACCACCTATCATCGGAGCCTGGGGTGTCTGGGTCCATGACAGGACCCAAATAAGCCTCACCCAGAGGGTGGCTCCTTGGGCTTCTCCAGAAGCTCCTGAAAAGGCCGGATGATAATCCAGAAGTTCAAGGGCATCACCTCCTCTGGGATGAAAGTTGGCCGGTAGGAAGCAGCAGGGAACAATATTAAAAACTCCCTCCCCAGCTCCTCCATTCCCCCAAGGCAAGACTGTTGCAATGAACTGTAGCCTCTTACTCTCTGAATTTGTCTTGAGAAAACAGCAAGCAGCTTATCAGGAAACTGTACACAGCTCCTCTGTTTTTTAAACTATCAGGCCAAAACAGCAGGTGTTTAGTAGGGGCTAAGTGCTCAATTTTGTTGCATTTAGAAACCACCTGGATACTGGAACCCATAGTTTAGAAGGCCCCTGTCCTACTCTAGCCACACCCCAACTCACAAGGGTGATGACTTCAGTGACAAGGGATTTTCTCACCTGGGTCCTTATCAGAGAGACCCTCTGTAGGTACCCTAGGTTGACATTTCCCACAGCTGGCACTCTCCCTGGCTTTATTTTTTCCTATTTCTTGAACTGTATTTACATATAGATTAATTATATATTTGCCTATATTTACTCCCAGATTTTAAACTCCAGGAGTTCATGACCTTTCTTCTCCTTTGTACATTATGTATTATACATGTAATATTTCATTTAATTCTCCAAATAAATTTGTAAAGAATGCACAGTTTTCACCTCTATTTTACAGATGAGGAAACGAGCATAGTGGAGCCCACAAATTTAGCCTTAAGTTCACATAGCTAAGCAATAATATACTGAAGGCAATAACTGCTCCTGGATACAAGAGTAGCATCACAAGAGGTCATTTAAGCCATTGGAGAGGATAAGGTCACTGGGAAGGTACATTAGTGGGAACCCACTAGTCCTGGGATTAAACCTGGGAAACGCCAACCTTACAGAGGTGAGTCCAGATCAGGCGGCTGCAGAGGTGACTGGATGGGTTTCCCTTTCAGTGACTGAAAACAGAACCCGAAGTCTTGACCCTCTTAGCTTTCCCTGGGATAATGCTGAGTAGCCTCATTGTGATATCCATGGATGACATGAGGTTCTGCTTTCAAAACGGGGCCAAGGAGGGCACAGAGTCACTGGCACTGGAAGTTGATGGCCTCCTCTCCAGTCATCTTGGCCTAAACTGCAACCAGATCCATGCACATGTTGCAAGGGTCCCTCCCTCTATGGATTTCCAAGAAAGAATAAATAAATCACACAGAGTTGATTTTCATAAACTGTATATACTTATGTATTCATTTTCTAGGGCTAACATAACAAAGTACCACAAAATGAGTGATCTAAACAACATGACATTGTTGTTTAACAGTTCTGGAGGCTAGAAGTCCAAGATCAAGTTGTCTGCGGAGGCATGCTCCCTCTAAGGGTTTGTTCCAGGGATCTTGCTCAGCTTCTGGTAGTTCCTTGGCTTGTAGCAACATAACGCTAATTTTCATTCGGTGTTCTTTCTTTCCACGGTTTTATCTCCAAATTTCCCTTTTGTAAGGTCATCAGCCAGATTGGTTTAGGGGCCCATGCTACTCTAGTATGACCTCATCTTAACCAAGTATATCTATAATGACCTTATTTCCAGATGAGGTCACATTCCGAGGTATTGGTGGTTAGGACTTCCACATGAGTTTTAGAAGGACACACTTCAACCCATAACAACAAATATATTTTTCCTCGCATGTCTAAAGGGTCATTCCTATTTAAGCATCCCTTCCTTTCTTTCGATCACTGATGTCAGCATTGAGAGCCATGTAACATAATAGCTAAGAAGATGGGCTCTGGGTCCAGACTGCCTGGGTTCAAAACCAAGCTCCACCACTTATCAGCTGTGCAATTTTAGGCAAGCTGCTTTCCCTCTCTATCCTCAAGTTCCTCATTTACAAACTTGGAATGATAACTTCACTGGATTATTGTGAGGAATAAAGGAGTTATTGTGAGGAATAATGCATGAAGTATTAAAGCACCTGGCACATAGATCTGGATAAGTTTTCTCTTATTACTATAAATCCACCACCTTGCTTTCTGGCGCAGTTTTAATTTACAAGCATGTTTCCGTATCTAACATCATTTTATCAGCACAGAATCCTCTGAGTTAGACCAGGATTTTAAATTCTCATTTCCAAATGCATGAAGGTACAGAGACACAGGAATAAAAAGCGCCTTGTTCGAGAAAACCAAGTAGACGATGGCAACACAATTCTAGACCCCAGGTGATATGATTGCCAAACATGTTGTCTTTAACTGACACCAGTCTGCATGGTTAAGCAGATTAAATTTAATTATTAAGACAAATATCATATGATATCATTTATATATGGAATCTACAAAAAGGGTACAAATGAACTTATTTACAAAACAGAAGGACAGACACAGATGTAGAATACAAACTTATGGTTACCAGGGGGTAAGGGCGGGCAGGTATAAATTGGGAAATTGGGATTGAATATACACACAACTATATATAAAAAATAGATAAATGATAAGGACCTACTGTATAGCACAGGGAGCTCTGCTCAGTACTCTGTAATGGGCAAAGAATCTAAAAAAAGAGTGGATGCATGTATATGTATAACTAATTCATTTTGCTGTATACCTGAAACTAACAGCATTGTAAATCAACTACACTCCAATAAAAATTTAAATTAAAAAAAAGATCCCATGAGAAACTTGTCCATTGACCATAACATGAAGCATACACTTAAGTCCAGTCAAACTCTGAGACAAGTGAATCTCATGGCAGTATCACGATTTATAGACGGTGCCCATCTCATCTTTTCTTTGGAAATCCAATCCTCTTTTTCGGCTCTGTGGCAGTTCTATTAAATTTGTCTGTAATATGTTATTCCTGAAACCTTTCGAAGGGGAATGATTGCAAATTGCATGAGTTGCTCAGGCCTTCTGGAAATTATGAGAGAATAGAGTGATGGCATTATGTTAGCTTCTGAAATTCACCCAGAAATAAAATGACTCCTTTTTTTTTTTCTCCTTTAAGGCTTTCAACATGGACAACACGAGTGGCTGAGATTGAAATTGCTCTGCATTTGCAGTTGGAACTCCTGTGGTGCCCCAGGAATACAAATGGTAGGGAAATCATATAACAATATGGGAAGCTGTCCTGATCAAAACAGTATTTTACTAAGTTCACTGAAGATTACAATTGAATAACGCTGAAGTGTGAAATCCTCCATTAGGCACTCAGTTCCAAAGAAAGTGGTGACTCTTTGCCAGATACTTGCAAATTTCTCTCACCCTGGAAATGTTGAATATAACCCTCTGAGGTTCCTGAGAAATGCAGTTCTAAACATGAACAAACAAGATGCGATGATTCTACTATGAGTTCTCTGCCGAGATAATCTTTTTGTCATTTTAAAAGTGTGAGGAGGTGATGTGGGCAGTGGGCAAGAGTGACTGAGCCAGGATACGTGGGTTCAAATCCTCACTCGGCATCTCTTTTCTTACCACTTAGCTCTGAGCATGGGTCCAGTTCCCTCCCTGTTAACTGTGTGATAGCGCTGATGGATGATGAACAGCACCCCCTCTGCTCTGTGATTTAACGGTTCTCTGGTTCTTGGACTAAAATAGTAATATTATTAGTAAGCCTAGTAAATAATAGTAATCTTATTTTGGGATTTCTAAACCAATACAATTTAAACCTACTAACTAACAAAAAGGCTGATATACAACTACCAGATTTCATTTTTTCCAAGTAAAGACATTTAAAAAAAAATACTCCCATCTACAAAAAACTTAATTACATTACATAAAAAAAGGACAGTTTAGGGCCCAAATTTAAAAAGCAGGGAAGATAATCTTCAATAAAGAAAAGGCCATTGACAAGTTTGTGACAACTATAGCACACACACATACATGCACACACGTATTTTTCTCATCTTGCACGGTGCAGTGAGAATTTTATCAAGCTCTAAAATTTGTGGACCTTTGGGGAGTAAAATGAGTAGAAGTAAAGTTGACAAATATATTAGAACAATTAAATTCAAATAGTATTTTTGAAAAATGTTAACCGATGTCCCTTGCACATACGCCAAAAAAAAAAAAATCTAAATACATGGGAAAGAATGAATGAGATGAATCAGTTTAACATCAGTTGGTGTCTATATGATAAAACACAAAGCGATATCAGGACATGTATGTGTGTGGTGTGTGTGTGTGTATGTAAACATATATAATTTTAATTACACAAAAACTATAGTTTGGGAATATTTTGGGAGAAAATCAACTAGGAAGGAAAAAGTTTGCAGGTGCAAAGAGAAACAAATGGTCTAGGATGTTCGGTCCCCATACACCTCCAATATGATCTTGTAATACAAAGAGGTACCCATACATCTAATATGGGCATGCATTTACATGGAGTGAAACCAGGTAACAATGTAAGGGGAAGGGTTTGGAGGCTTTTGTTTTTGTTTTTGTCTTTGCAGAAATATATAAATCCAAGTGTGTTTGAGAACTTTGGGAGAAGTTCCCATCTGTGGCTTCTGGCACTAATTTCAGTTAAGATTTGTGAAACTAATAAATCTCATACTTGTAAAAGCTCATGGCCTCATTTCCTCTGCCATTCTTCCATCATTGTCTACAGGAAAAGGTAGAATTTACATTTCTGATGCCTGGTTTGAGCCAGGGTCCTCCAGGCCACCAGTAAGGGAAGTGGCTTTCTCTGCCTCTCCTTTCTCAGAGGATGACATCTGCCCAGATAGGGAAGTAGAACCAGGAGTCAATAGAAAAGAGTGCTATACACCTTTCAGAAAGTCAATTTGCTCTTGATCTCGTTCATTTAGTCAACATTATTCCCTCGGCAATTACTGTGTGGTAGGCATTATTCCATGCACTGGAATAGATACAACGATGAATAAATCAGACTCCTGCCTTTCTGAAGCTTCTAGTGACTCTTTGAGAGCACCAATTAACCCAAATTACAAGACAGAGTGAGAAGTTATCATATCAAAAAGGAAATTAACTTTGGAGTGTATAATCCACATTGTATTTTTGCTGGTGGTGGTGACAGTGGAATGGAGGTAGTGCTCCAGGCAGAGGGAAGATTATGTGTAAAGGTGTTGACGTTTGGAAGCATGCATGGAATATTCCAAGAACGACAAGCACTGCAGCTGGACAGATGCACTGAGTATCATTCTCAGAGGGGAAGTCAGAAGTCAGTCTAGGAATACAGAGATCCAAAAGGAAGAAATGGCATTTTTTATGAGTTGCTAATGTGGTGTGGTGTAGGGGTAGGACAAGTGGATTTCCTGAAAAGTTACTGCACCTTCTGCTACAGACTCAGAAATTTCCACCAACAGAGAGCCCCCGCTTTCTGTGCTGTCAGAACTATCCACCCTGGTGAACCCAGTCCACCAACTCTGAGGCTTTCAGAGGCTGATTCATCTCAGATTGGCAGGCTCCACTTAGCCCAAGCTCTGATCTTGCATTCCAACCATGGTAGAGTTGATTTTGGTTCTCCATCATTCCCTTTTAGAGTTCCTGGTAAAATCAAAACCATGTGTAATTTTCTTTTTGTTCATGTGTTTTGTTTTTCTCATGTGCTAGAATCTGCGATCTAAGTAGTCCTCAGCACACTTAACCTCTATGAGATTTTGAGTAGCGTCTTAGTACTTTACATCCCATCCCATCACTACTGGACCCAGAAGAATTACGAGGGGGATGGACAGAAATAGAAACCTCCTTGCCATTGAATTTTTCAATACGAACTGGACATCCTATGGATGACCTTTAAAAGCATTCCTCCTGTCCCCACCATCCATCCCAGCAGACAAGAATCACCCACCAGGAGAAGTGCATGGGTATTAAAATGAACCACAGAATTTTACCAGGGCTTGATATGGAAATTCTCTTGTATTTGTTTGAACAAGCCTCTTTGATCACAGAATCTGGATTTGCTACTGTAAATTCAAATTCAGTGCACAAGTCACTTTGAAAACATCCCTGATGGAGTTTCATACCTTGTTTGAACACCTTTACAAAATGTGAGCTCACCACTTCAGAAAATAACTTGTTTCCCACAAGTTAGCACTAATTACTAAAAGCTACTTTCTTATATTCAAATAAAACCTGCTTTCTGATAACTCTCATCATCTTCTTAAGCAACACAGAAAAGTTTTATGCCCCCCTTCCATGTGGCATCACTTTATTTGAAATTTAACCATGAAGAAAGCAGTTATGCCTGGAGAGGTTAGAAGGCACACACAAGGACATATAAAATGTCCAAATTCTCAGAAGCACCAATACCCTTATTTTTAAATAGAGGCAAATTATTTTAAAGATCAGTGTATTGTTTTATAATTAGTTCCTAAAGCCCTATTGAATCATATAGTAATCTCTACCTCTACGTTCAAGGATTTTAGAACACCACTCTCTTTGTTTAAAATTGCACTGTCTATTTCTTTTCTTGCTGGGAATTTCCACCTTTCCTGAGTCTAATGTGTTTCTCTGGGGCAACTTCCTCACTTATTTCACCATCTTTAATCTGTCGTGACCTATATGCAAAGTAAGCAAAATGAGCAAATTAAGAGTTGCTACGCTTTGAGTGATGCTGGCCAATAGAAATGGAAAGGCAGCTTGCAAAAGGCTGTACATTTTAACTTGTAAAAGCTGCCTCTCCATTCTAACATTCTATTAATTATGCTCTGCCCTCACTCACATGGCCTTTCATTCATTTAATAGCAATTATGTTCTGAGTGATTGGAGTGTTCAAGGTGATGTATCCAATGAGATGGGCAGTTGCAAATGCTTTGACAGTCCCAGAGGGCCTGTTTCAGTAATTAGGCCAAGTAATTGTCCCTCTTAAAGGATTCTGAGTGTCTTTCAGCAGCTCCTTACTTTCCCTCTGCTTGTTTGCAGCCGGCAATATCTTACAAGCTCACTAAATACAGTGTTAAATTTCACAATATCCCATTGAATCTGACTCTGTGCCTATTAGTTTCTATTTTAATGCATGAAGAATATCCTCTAGTTCAAGCATTTGGTTTTACTTGTTGGAAGCAATGAACTCTCTTGAGGATATCATCCCTCATACAAGTAGCAAACTCTTTTTCAGAAGAACTGATTTTGTGTTGCTATATATGGATTCATAGATCTCTGAAGCCCAACCATGAAATGCTTAACACTTTTGGACTCAGATTAAGTACCCTGACTTGAAAGAATCCTGTAATCTTCACATCAGCAGTCCAACTCTGTACCAGAAAAGACCTTTTCACTGATACCTGGGGTCCCGCCAGGTGAGTAGCTAGCTCTGGCCAGGTGCCTTCCCCAAGGACATCATTTCAGTTGGAATTTGAGGTCCTGCTCCCAGTACTGATTCCTGAAACCCTTGAGGCTAATCTGTTCAACTAAATATCTTATATATCACAGAAGATATATATATCTTCTGTGCCAGATATCCTGGACAGATCTGTCTACCAAAAATACAGTAACATCAACTCCTGATCCCCTTAATAATAGTCTCCAGGACAACACAACTTACTCAGCTGTAATGGGAATGGCTACTGTCCGGCTCAGTCTCAGTTGAGAAGGTGAGATAAATATTCACTTTCCATAGGGGAGGGAGGAAATGGAAATGACAACAAAACCCAGCAAGGAAATACAAGGGGAAGAGCAGGAAAGGGCAAGGAAGATCTTCATATCCCCAGTAGCCCCTAGATTCATGTCTCTCTGGATTGGGTCACTGAAATGGATCACAGACTTCCAGGAGATACCTGGAAAAGCTGTGTCTGTCCTACAAGCTCCAGCTGGCCACAGAACCACAATCATACCCACCAAGAGTCAAGCTGATGTAGATAATCATAGCCTGGTGGCACCAAACTACAGTGAAAAGAAAGAATTTGGAGAGCACAGAAGGCCATGCAGAACCCCTGAGCAACTAGTTAAATGGGCCTGTCTTGCTCCTTTCTTTAACCTCCTCGAAAAAAATACAGCATCAAATTTAAAATCTGAAATCCATAGTTTGTATTGCGATGAGCTTTTTCTGTATTACTACTACTGATAGATATCCCGTTGACCATCATAACCATGTGGTATGTGCTAGACCCTTAATTAGTTCTTCCATTTAACTCAAGCCTCATGATCCTCATTTCTTGGTCTAGAATTTAGATCAAGAAGCTGAGACTCTGAAGGTCAAGTGGCTTTGCCAAGGCCACACAGTCAGGCAGTACCAGACCTGTGATTTGAATGCAGGTCTGTCTGGTTTCCAAAGACCACTGAGGTCTTCTCTTCACCTATTATGTTCATTATATGCCAACTATGTTTTCTGTCAGGATAAGGAATGATTCCTTCTCTGAGTCCTCGATCTTGCTCATGTAGTAAGTGCTCAGTAAACACTGGTGGAACTGAATCTGAGTTGCAGAATGAGGATATGAATTTCTTAACTGGGCTGGTTGTAAAAACCCACAGCTGGCAATGGCAGCATGTATACAGGTCCCTGCTCTCCTAGTATAAACCTCAGCGTTTGCTTTCCAGAGTCTCCGGAAGCCTGGTCTCAGGAAAAGCCTGGAGCACAGGCATTTTTAAAAGAGCTCTGCAGCCTGCTAAATTCTAGGAAAAAAGAAGTTCAGAGCTAAAATTTGCTATTGAAAGAGGCAATCTTGAGCTCTGAGGGTTTAATTACTTATGCCAAAACAAAAGAGCCTGTTTAATAGGATAATTGCCCATGAAAGGGAATTAAATAGAATCAAAAGAAAATTTGAAGCCACAATATTCTCTTGCCTGCTGGAGGAGCAAAGCTAATTGTTTTCCATCTGAAGTTCCCTTTCGGTTGTTTCATCCCAGCTAATTTTTCAAGTTATTTGAATTACACTGCAGATACTCATTTTAACTACTCAGGAAGTAAGGTTCCTCTCATTCTGGCTTTTGGAGTTGATTTCTTTAACTTGCTTCGGGTTGAAACTATTGACATCAGAAGGTATACGATAGAAAAAAAAGGGAACGATGAATGATTATAAGTGACCTCAGTTCTTACAGGAAAACCCACTTTTGTAATAATATATATTTTAAGGGAGATTGGATTTAGAACAAGGAGAGATTAATTCTCCTTTATTCTAATTCTACTTTATTCCATGGTAGTCAAAGCACACTTAAAGTATCACGGCTACTTACTAACAGCCGACATTGTAAGGAGCGCTGGCAAATTGGAGTGGTTCCCCAGAAGAAGTAGGCGACAGAGTATGAACTGTTTCAAAAGATAAAAGGCTAATATCCAGTGTTAGCATATTTGGGGGTGAACAGTCCCTCTCAAGTTCCGCTGGAACGAATGTGGACTGCTACTGTGTTTCCGAAGGATACCTTGGTAACACACACACACAAGCGCCTGAAGTACCGCACGTGCCCCGTGACACTACTCTCACCCTCCTCGAAGTGTATTCCAAGAAGAGAGTTGTCCAAGGGCAGCAAAGATGCTATTGCTATAATATGTTGTATTACTTTGAGCTTTTGGAGATTATACACACTGTAAAAATGGAGATTAGTTAAATATACTAAGGTGTTCCCGAGTATACTATGTAGCCGTAAATAAAATTTTAGATCAGTATTTATTGACATGTCTCCTCCATATGGTTATTGAGCTGTTTTTTGAGAGAAATTAAGTGGAGATTATGGAAATTTGGCTTGTAAAATCTTTGCATAAGCATTTTTTTCTACATTGTGCTTGGGCAAGATGTTGCTTAACTCCCTTTACATATGTACTAAGAAACTTCTGTTAAGATTCTGCTGGTCAGTCTCCAAATTATTCTAAGATAAACTGTGGCCAAAAGGGCTCCAACTGCTGAGGGATTAGGTGATAGTAACGTCAACAAATTTTACGTGTTTATTTTAGGAGACTGTAGGCCTTTCAAATGGAGGCAGCCTCTGGAATGTTTGCTAGATTGGCCTGAAACTCAAGGGAGAGTTTTGGGCTACAGGAATAAGTGACAAAATAAAGCCATGCCTTTGAATGAGATTGCATATGAGACATGTAGAGTGAGAAAGTGAGCAAGCCTGGAACAGAAGCCCAAGGATGCTCTACATACGAGGGATAGACATTGGAATACACGCCGGCAAAGCCAACTGGATAGAACCAACTGGTGATGTCCACAGTGTAGTGGTGATAACACAAAACTATAACTAAGGAGAGATGTTTTCCAAGTAGGAAGAGAGGAGCCAATCTGAATGTCAAGTAAACTGAGGACTGAAAAAGCATTTATTATCCCTAATCATCAGGGACTACAGGTGACCAAGCTAAGGTAAGAAGGAGGAAGCCAGATTGAGGTGGGCTCATGAGGTCAACAAGGGGAACCAGCAAATGCAGACAATTTCTTCCAGTTTGATCATACAGGGAAAGGGATGGATAAAGAATTAGCTGAAGAGGAAGGAGAGATTGCTGGAGGTTCTATTCCCACTCTCCCTTTTCCCCCTTATTTGTTTAACAGAGAGAGAGGATTTTAAGATGTTTGAATGCTGTTGGAAGGAACCAGTTTATAAAGATAAGATGAGATAATGGGGTGCATCCCCAGCAGGTGGGGATGGGGGCATGGGTCATGGTGCACAGGTGGAAGGGTCACCCTTAGATGAGACAAAAGACTTC
This sequence comes from Mesoplodon mirus, assembly GCF_964341445.2. NCBI lineage: Eukaryota > Metazoa > Chordata > Mammalia > Artiodactyla > Ziphiidae > Mesoplodon > Mesoplodon mirus. The sequence continues at coordinate 9,446,931 of NC_138992.1, forward strand.
CTTTCCACCATATGCAGATGTGGGGTGAGGAAAGAGCATACAACCACAGGAGTGTGAAGGTCCTGTATCCAGAGGCCGATGAGACCCTTGAACTAGGGAGACAGACTGGCTGAGGGCACTAGGGAGACCACCCACCATGCACATCTAGAGGCACCAGCCTGTGAGGCTGTGTCATTTTCCTCTGCCATCATCCAATAGCCCAGATGGAGAGCAAGAACAGACTCTGCTCAGTGAAGTTAAACAGCTAAGCCAGTATCACGCAGTAAGTCCCTTCATTCAACAAATATTTAGTGCCCATCCATTATGAGCCAGGCAATGTATTTTAAGCACCTGTGAACAAATAGATTCCATAAAATGTCTACACTTACAGAGTTTACATTTTAGCGGACACAGTTTTAGAATCAGAGTCATACCTGTATAAATTCAAATCTTTTCAATCTCCTCGTGATAAATCTCTCTTCCTACCTTTGGGGAAAAAATAAAGTCCTAAACTTTTTAAGTGAACCCATAAAATATCAGTGGAATTAAAGTTTATACTGTGTCTTTACAGCATATATGCCCCAGAGGATACAGTATAGTCTTAGACTCTAAGGAACAAATTTTTAATGTAATAATGCTGACAACTTTTGACACTACAGTTTCTTCCCCTAAACTATGTGCTCTTTTAATTAAGGGAATGTTTCTTTTTCATGTTTATGTTCCCAGTGCCTAGAACAATATCTGGCATATATTGTATTATATGCCCAATAAAAGTTTGTTGATTTAATGAATGAACTAGTTCAAATGTGACAATTGTATAAATGGAAATAGTGATCTGTAATAAGAAGTTGAATGTCACATCAGAGGAAAATATGTCTCAGGATTGTCTTTCATCACGTTCAACACCAGACATATATAGAACTCATTAACAGTGACAGAGGCACCCATCATTACCATGCAATATAAAACACAACAACAACATAAAAGCTCTAAGTGGGGGCCATAACTCATATGGAAAATCTGGAAGGTGAGTTATAACCTTAACAATGTTAATTTCAGCAATTTTCATTCAAGCTGCAAGTTTCGGGGGTTTTATCACTAGACTTTTACAACCTTCAAACTCTTGCCCCAAAGTTCCATAAATTTTTAGTGGAAGATCCACTTAGTTGTGAAACACAGTTATAGTTTGATGTAGGCTGAGTAATTTGGGGCTAGAAAACTATGGGAAACAGAAGAAACAAGGTTGTTTGTGGTGGTTGTTTTTCTGAAAATAAAAATTGGTGAGATAAAAGCATCCTCATCTTCATAAATTTCTTGTTTAACCCATGCAACTGCTCTGTTTACTAATTCACTGATGTTCTGTTTGATCATCTATAACCTGAGCATTATATTAGTAATGACCATAATCGTTGCTTGATAAATCAGTTTGGCCAGATGTTCTGCAAAGAGCACAGTTTTTGGAGACCGGAGACCTGAATTCAAATCCTGACTCTGCCACTGATGTGTGTGTGTGATTTATTTAGCTTCACTTAGTTTCAGTTTTCTTAGGAGAATGACTGCTAGGCAAGGCCATTGCACCATTCTCCACTCACTTGTGTGGTTCCTCCTTAATGATCATTTTTCAAGAAGTCTTTTCACATGAGTTTCAATGTTCTGTGTCATGTGGCCTCACTCTTTAGACCCACAGATGAGTAAACAAGTGGGGAAAAGTAACTCCATTAACTACCTTTCCCCAAATGGACAATAGTGATGATCTAATCCAATCAGATCTTCCTTGGCAAATATTTTAATTTTTATAAGGTACTTAATATGTAGTAAACACCTTACAAACAGTAACTCATTTAATACCCATAACAAATTTATAAAACAAGCACTATCATTACTCTACAGATAAAGACACAGGTACAAAGAGATTAAATAACTTTCCCAAGAGCTAGGAATTGACAAAACCAGGATTTGATCCCAGGCATTCTGGCTCCAAGTCTGTGTTTTTAACTGCTAGGCCATACTAGACATAAATGTGAGCCATAGGAAAAAGATAATTTGCATCAGGTGAAGAATTAAAATGTATTATCAAATTAATTTATTCACATGAAATAAATTACTGAGACCCAACTGTGTGCCTGGCACCCTGCCAAATGCTGGGGGTCTGGTGGTGATCACCAGTTGACACAGACCTGGTTCCTGGCCTCATAGAGCTAACAATATATGGAGGGAAGACTAGCAATAATAAGCCGTCACAAAAATAAATGTAGATGACAAGGCTTCAGAATGAAGATCTGTTTGCATGTGGCCTCTCTCTTCTAAACTGATCTCCCAAAGCAGCCACTGAGTATAGGGACGATTCTTTTTATATAATACAGGCTCAATACACATCTCTTGTATGAAATTCATATAGAAGTTAAGAAGCTAAATCACATTGGAAAAAAAAAACTTTTGGTTTTGAGAAAGCAGGAAATATACATTTCAAAATTAACATTAGATAGATATAAATTAGATGTGATTAGAAGAAAGCTTGAAAATAATAAGCTTCAGTTTCATATAATATTCACTTATATGGAAAGTCTTATTTCCTCACAATTTAAGATAAGTGAATTGTACAGGTTATTCGCCTCCATTTTAAATGTCTCTATGATAAATAATACAAAGTAAATAAGTGGTAGTATTTGCAGCCAAATGATAAAAAATGTATGTTTTTATTATGAATATAAATGGACAAAGATTCAAAGCTTTGAAACTTGTACCATAAATAAAGCAAACATAATGGCCTAGTTGTCGCTAGAAGGTAAGACTAAAAGCCTGTTTTTAGGGGTCCATGAGTTTGACATCATTAATATCCTTGTTTTACTGTCTTATCCATCCTGTAAGGCTGAACACAAGATCTGCCTCTTCTTGGGTTGCTTCTGTTTTGGAAATCCATTACTTCATTGATTCATTAGTTTTGTTTTGTTTGTGTGTGTGTGTGTGTGTGTTTGTGTGTTTAAAATATGCTTTGCCTGAAGATTCTCATTGCATCCTTCTATGTATCCAGTATATATTCACCGTATAGAATGATAACTTGTAAATGATGGCAACGCCCTTTGGCCTATAATATGGAGTAAGCCTTTGTACAACTAAAATGTTGTTATATGTTAAATATGTGGCAGCTGAATGTACCAGCCACATGAGGAAAGACTGCATTTTCTACCTCCATCACAATAAGGTTGGGCCTTGGGACTGAATTATGGTCAGAGTAATGCAGATGAAAGATCTTGCTTTCCTTCTGCGCTTTCCTTGCAGCTGGAAGGAAAGGATTCCAACTGGGCAGAGCCACATGAAAGAACGAATCTGGATTTCTCAGCCACTGTTCTTCTGGTGGAGGATAGTTACCAGGAGAGCCACCAGACTTTTATAGGACCATGACACGTGGGAGAAATAAAACATGACAGTACTAAGCCACTAAGACCTTAGGGCCATTGGCTAGAGTGAATTTTTATGGTTAACTCAAACCGCATAAGACAGGTGAGGTTGTATCATCATCATCGTAGTCATCGTCATCATCGTCATCATAATTATTATTGTAATCATATAATTAAATATAGCACATTATTTTAATTATTTATTTAATAATTGTTATTTAATTCCCGACATTGAGAATTTACTACATCCTAGATATTATGCTAAGTACTTTCGTATATTAACTAATTTGATTCTCCAAAGTATATAAACTAAGTGGATTTTATAAATAAAGGAATTCTTTCAGGCTGGCTGCTGGTTGCCGTTCAGGTGGTCAAATCAGGATTCTGACCCAATATTCCACCTCTGTAATCTATTTGCCCAGCCCCTAGGCTCTCACCTGCTAGAAGAGGAAAATCAGAAATGTACTGAACAACTACTATATTCCAGTAACTGTGCTAGAAATTGGTAGAATGAAGACGGTGTGTCCGTCAAAATGGGCGATATTACACAGGGTAACATGATCCCCATGGAACGTTTCTGAGTTGTGAAGAAGAGTTTTTGAAAAAAAACACAGAGATCTCCCATCCAGTTACAGACAAGGCAAGCTTTTCTGAAACATGTCACTGAGTGGGGACACCGTTCTAGAGAAACATGCAACCAGCCACTCTGCTCTTTTCAATGAATCAGTCTTCTCTTACTTGAAATTACCGTAGAGGTGTCAACATCTCCAATGATATGCATGCAAAGTTGAAAGAAAAAAAGACTGGTTCAAATCCAAAATGTTACAATCTTTTCTTCCATAAATAGTACGTGGCCAACTGAAATGAGGCATCATCTAAGCTATGACTCACAAATGTGCAGAGTAGAACTAAGTACTGAGAATAAAAGCAGCAATTATTCTACAGGAGGTAACTAATCTGTCAAAAGAGACGTAAATGAATTCAATTTCTCCTTGTCGACCATAAATATTTAGTATTTCTGAATACAACCCATTTGGACTGGTGAGTAATAACTATTTGATTTATTTATCAAAATAAACTTGACTCTCATTTCTGAGCGACTGGAGCGTCTGAGAAATGCAATCACCTGCAAGTGGCCATGTGAGCTTGGGCAGGTCCCTTCTTTCTGGGCATCATACATCAAGATGAGGAAGGTTAGATGAGGTATAAGTCTCTGCCACCCCACGCTGGGTTACTTCTCTCCATGGAAAAGCAGACAGTACCCAGTGTAGAGTCAGAGGCTTGGGCTCAAGTTCTATTCTAATTTTTACTAACATTGAATTAAAGGAAGGATTTTTATTCCCTATGCTTCAGTTTTATTTCACGTGTAAAGTGATGGTAATAATGCCTATCACTTCAAATGTATGTGGTAATCAAGATAAATATTTGAAAAATGATTAGTGAAATGGGAAGTTTTCCACATACCATGTATCATGCTAATCTCTACAAATATGAGGATGGTGATAAGAGGCTTCTGGCTTCTGGATGTTTGTCATAGTGAGAGGAATGAATGGATAATGCACTACTAATGGATAACCTTTCTAAGCACTTGCTAAGTGCAGCTCTGAGTCAGTCTCTTTCTTTTATTCATTCATTTAACAAATATTTACTGGGAATGAGTACCTGCTTAGTACCAGGCACTTCTTCATCACTTGCATTATTTCTCACTTCGTCTTCTTGTATTAACCTTCATAATAAGTCATGAGACAGATTATTTTGCAATGCTCCTTTAAAAAGGAAGTATATTCGGGCTTCTCTGGTGGCACAGTGGTTGAGAGTCCACCTGCCGATGCAGGGGACGCAGGTTCGTGCCCCGGTCCGAGAAGATCCCACATGCCTCGGAGTGGCTGGGCCCGTGAGCCATGGCCGCTGGGCCTGTGCGTCCGGAGCCTGTGCTCCACAAAGGAAGAGGTCACAACAGTGAGGCCCGTGTACTACAAAAAAAAAAAAAAAAAAAAGGAAGGATATTGAACTTCAGAAAGGTTCGGGAGCTTTTGCCAATTCAAAAATAAGCTAATAATTAGTAAAGTTGGGTTACGATCTTAAGCCTTTCTGAACTTAAGATCTGAATCTTTACCTAAATATTAACTGGCCTGGAAAGGAGGGCAATCAAGGAGGGATTACGGGGGTGGATATGGGAGATGTAGTCTTGATGCAGGAGATCTCCAGGGAGACAGAAGATTTAGGAGCCCTTTTTAACACAAAGGGTCCAGCAAATGTAAAGATGTAGAAAACGGCAACAGTATGGCACCTGAATCTCAAATGTCACTAAATAAGTAGGTCTTTAGTGTGTATCATGCAGTTATTGTTTTATGCAAAACTGTCACACGGTTGGCCTGGCTCGTATGTGACTTTCCCCCTTTCTCCTTTCCTCCATTACTCTAATTACTTTGCCCGCGCCTCTTCCTTTCTCTCTCTCCCAATTCATTCTCCTGAATTGAGGTTTGAAAGAAAAATGAGTGAGCCATTCTCAGAGCTGGTTGAAGTGATTTTTCTGAGGATCTGGAGAGCAGCCTGCATTGGTTTCAGCTCAGAAAATACATACTACCAAAAATAGACTCATCTCTTTCTACAGCTTTGCAGCTGGAGGAAACCAAGCAGATGGCAATGAAGCCAAGAGCAGCCTCCATAGAACACCTTGAAACAGTAAAGAAGGACCAGCCCCAGAAGCCCCAAAGGGAAAGTGTGTCATGTGTGTGTATGTGTCTGTGTGTGTGTCTATGTGTACATACGAAGCCTTCAAACTATCCACAGGGAAAACAGATCACAAAGTTTGTGCTGGAAAATATACCCAGATATACCCAGCCAACTTCCCAGTCTCCTGTACATGATATAGACAGTGTTTAGGAAGATGATACAGTTGGCAGTCAAGGGTAAGGGCTCTGGAGCCAGGCTACCTGGACTTTTATCCTGGCTCTGCCACTCCCTGCCTTTAAGACTTTGGGCAGCTTATTTTAATACTATGTGCTAGTTTTCTCTTCTTTAAAAGGAGGATGATAATTTTGCTTCTCTCCTAGGATTATTATAAGGAATAGATGTGATAATTCATGTATCTAGCACATGGTAGACGCTCAACAAATGATAGCTTTTGGTTTGTTGCTTTCAATGTTAATATATTATTATTCTATGGAGCACCTTCTTCAAAAATTCTAATCTTGGAAACAGCAAAACATCACATTATCCCTTCTTTGTTACCAAGGAAAGGGAGGCCTACAAAGTTTAAATGAGTTGTCCAAGGTCACACAGCAGGCAAAAGAAATAGGATTTGAATCCAAGTTTATCCGACGCTAAAGTTCATGTTCTTCCTGAAAATGCTGGTTATGTCTCGGAGAATACAAATACACTCAGGATGACAGCACAGGGACCAGAGGTCTGGGAAAAGGGGGTCCTAGGGTGTCACCCATGGTTTTATGGGGAAGGATACAGTGTAGAATTAGACAATCCTGGCTTTGAATACATGCTCAGCTACTTACTGTCTGGGACAGGTAAATTCATTTAATTTCACTGAGCCTCAGTTTCCTTATACTTTAAAAGGGGCTTTACAGGACTTTAAAACTGACTTCACAGGGCTTTTGTTGAGCTGATCTCAGTTCAATTTTTAATACCCCGAGGTATTAAATACTTCCTTGGAAGGAAGCCCTGACAAAATCAACTCTCTTGTAGATGCTCATCACAGTAACCCTCACTGTAGCTTAGATTCCACTGGCAGTTCTATATTCACCCTTTGGGATGTTGGTTTATGTTTTTCTCCCATGCTTGCGTGTATCCTCCCCAGGGAACAATCAGCACAGGGCTTGCAGGCACACAGGATGAGTGAGCTCCCCAATGGTAGTGTTCTATTTCTTCACATTCTGGCTCTGAAGCCAATGTTTAATCAACTGCTGCTTAGTGAGCATCGCTGTACCCCAAAAGCTCAAGCGGTGAGTTCACCAACCAGGATGGGAAGACAGCACAACACTGAATTTCCAGGCTGACTTAAGCTGTATTTTCCCACACTCAAATTGACCAAATGTTAGAAGGTGGCTGCTTGCCTTCTCTAGTTCTTGGTTATTTTCCACCAAAGCTGAGAAAGGACAGAGGCCAATGGTGCCATTCCTTCTAAAAAATCACTCGCGTTGGGTGTCACAAGGACACTAGCAAAGCTCTATGGTCCTGCCCTTCATGTAAGTGTTCACAGCACGCCAGCTTGGGGACATCAGCACCGTGGACCTTCATCCTCCTCAGCTGCAGGATAGAGTCCACAGGATGGGCTGCCCACTGTCTTGGTGAGCGAGCTCAGTAAGGGAGAGCATCTGAGTGAGAAGACTATTCATGCTCAGTTCTTATCTTACCTCATCCACCAACAGGCCTCTGATATCAGGCAGCCCGGTTTCTCTCCTGACCCTCTTTCTCTGCAAAGTAAGAGATTTAGCTGAGATGATGTCTGAGGGCTTTTTTAGGAGTAAGAACTCACAATAACATCTTGGTCATAAAAGCAAAGGCCAGACCCACTAGAGAATGGACTTGAGGACACGGGGAGTGGGAAGGGTAAGCTGGGATGAAGTGAGAGAGTGGCATGGACATATATACACTACCAAACGTAAAACCGAAAACCGATAGCTAGTGGGAAGCAGCCGCACAGCACACGGAGATCAGTTCGGTGCTTTGTAACCACCTAGAGGGGTGGGAGGGAGACACAAGTGGGAGGGTTATGGGGATATATGTGTACATATAGCTGATTCACTTTGTTATACAGCAGAAACTAACAGAACAATGTAAAGCAATTAATTATACTCCAATAAAGATGTTAAAATAAATTTTAAAAATAAATAAATAAAAGCAAAGGTCACGAAAGTTAGAAAGAGCCCTAGAAGTCCTTTAGTGAAACCCTCATCGGGTGTATGAGTTGTTCTCCTCTGCATCAGGGTGAACAAACGATTCCTGCTGTGCTTGACATTGTTCTGAAAGTTACAGTTCCTTCTCGTAACCACAAATACATTGCTGAAGATATGGTGAGTATTCAATCCCTGCTCCATTATCAATTAAAATGCAATCATCAGAGGTGTTTTTTCTCATTTTTTTCCAGTTTTGTTGAGAAGTCATTGACATCCATCACTGTATACGTTTAAGGAATACAGCATGATGGTTTGATTTACATAATTGTGAAATGATTATCGCAGTAGATTTAGTTAACATCCATCCTATGATATAGCTACAATTAAAAAAAAGAAAAAATTCTCCTTGTGATGAGAACTCTTAAGATCTCTTCTCTTAGCAATTTTCCTGTATACCACATACTGATGTTAGCTATAGTCATCATGCTGTACATTACACCCCTAGTACTTACCTGTCTTGTGACCGGAAGTTTACACCTTTTGACCACCTTCCTCCAGTCTCCCCCCACCTCCCCCACCACCCAGCTCTGGCAAAACCACAAATCTGATCTCTTTTTCCATGAGTTTGGTAGGATTTGTTGTTGTTGTTTAGATTCCACATATACACGAGGTCATGCGGCACTTGTTCTCTGTCTGACTTTATTTCGCTTGGCATAATGCCTTCAGAGGTGGTTTACGACACAAGATGACATATAGAGTTTGCCTTTCACAGTGTTTGCACATGTGTTTCCTACATTCCCTTTTCAAGGCAGGATAGCATATTCTTAGCACATGCTTGAGTTTTGAGGATCAGAGAGACCCAAGTTCAAATTCTCACTCTGCCATTTACCATGTGGGTGACCATAAGGCCCTAAAACTCTCCTTGTATCGTGCATACAATGAGAGTAACTAGATTTTAGAGTTTGTCATCATCATCATCGGCATCATCCTCATTATTAATTGTGATTGTCAACACTTGAAAGTTGGGAGGAAAAGAGGGATACCTGGTTTCAACCTCTTCTGTTCAGTGACCTTTTTTTCTCTTTAGAAAAAATTAAAACAGAGCAAGTCTATCTTACTGTTCAAGAGTCACAGCATGTGTATATTTTTATTTAAATTGTTTCTTCAGTAAAACATATCCTTGTAATAGTCAATAAGACTCAGGGAGACTTATTTGTTTGCGTTTATTAAATTTGTCCCTCTAGGTAACATAAAGTTTTAACCTCCAGGGCAAAATAAATTGTGTCCCAAATCCTTTGTGTGACTTGATGAGGAAACAAGCCAAAAGAGATAAATGTTACTTCCTACCCCATCTCCTGATCTAACCAACATGAGGGAGAAAGACCAATGAGAAGCAGAACCAAAAATGGTCTGCTTCTGCTCGGATGGGAACAGTTTCCAGTGGAAATAATAGGTCCCCTGGTCACAGAGAAGGGGAGTCCTTGAGACCCAGCCCTACTCTCACTGGGTAGTAAATATGGGGTATCACACAGAGGTACTGTGACCCAGAAGGAACCATTGCCCTGGATCTACAGTGAGCTAGATTTACCCTGGGGATCTGTGCAGACATCTCAGCATCTCTGCATTGGTCTGCTAGGGCTGTCATAACAAAGTGTCATAGACCACATAGCTAAATAATTGACGATTATTTTATCTCAGTTCCAGAGGCTAGAAGTTCAAGATCAAGATGTTGGCAGGGTTGGTTTCTTCTGATGCTTCTCTCCTTGGCTCGTATATGGCCATCTTCTCCCTGTGGTTTCACATAGTCTTCACTCTGTGTCTGTGTCCAAATTTCCTTTTCTTACAAGGATGTCAGTCATTTTGGATTAACATCCACCCTAATGACCTCACTTTAACTTAATTACTTCTGTAAAGATCTATCTCCAGATACAGTCACATTCTGCGGTCCTAGGGGTTAGGGCTTCAACATATGAACTTTGGCCAGATACAACTCAGCCCATAATAACTTTCAACCCTCAGCCCATGGCTAGGAGAATGGGACTATGTGACTGTTGTCATTTCTCTTTTCTTTTTGATTCACACACACAATCACTGGAGTTTCCTAAGTGTCCTGTGTTAATGAGTATCTGAGTCAATCGAATGAAGCTGATAGACTTGAAAGAGTTGAAATAGGTTCTAAATTATGAAGTTAGCTCCTGCAAATATCAATACATGGCTCATTTTATTTGATGCTGCCTAAGTCTCAGGCATTCTTTTTATGCTGGAATCAAAGAGTTAAAGGGAAAGGCCCTCAGCCTTGTGAAATATAAGGTACGAAGCAAACATGAACATGCAAAAAACAAGTAACCGTGATGGGAGTCAATGCTACTCAGGAGGACAGGTGGTACAGGAGTGTCTGATAATCCTAAATGGTGGGTTTGCGTTACTCAGATGTAAGGATTGTGTAGAGAAGGGAGTGCTATTTTAGAAACAGAAAAGTCTTAGAGAAAATATCTAATGTGACTCATTTGGAGAACCCCACCATGCTAACCTGGTTGGAATCTAAAGTTACAAGGAGGCAAGGGTGAAAGAGGAAACAAGAGTCCCACACAGACTTCGAATGGCAACCAAGGAGTTTGGACTTCAGCCTGTGAGGATTGAGGAGCCTTTGTAGCATCAGTAGCTGGAGAGCAGCCTGTGAGAAAACCCCCGGAGAGAAATAACTGGAGACAGAGACCCAGCTACTGAGAGTTCAGGTTTCAAATAGGTGAGAAAAATCCCCCAGGGAGATTTGCTGAATCAAAACTCAACACAGTCTACCTGCCAATGTTACCACCTCCTTCATTTTATGCTGGTGCAAGAGATGGAGTTCAGGCTAAGGTTCCTTTTGGAACACTGTTTACAATATTCTCTTTCATGTTTCTTTTCCTGAGAAGAACGGGAGGATGTGTCAGACCCGTTTCAAAACTTTGCAGTGAGCATCCTCAGCTTCTTCTGTAACTTCATCCATCCCTCCCATCCTCTCAGCACCCTCAGCTCCTTTGGTTGTTTTTTGCCTCTAGAAGATGAGAGCAGATGGGGAAGAATGGACTAGCCTAGTGCTGTGTCCTAATGTTAGAGATTCCGACTCATGCTGCCTTGGAGGGACTGATGCTGAAGCTGTCAGAGGCTACGAGGAACCTCAACAGGGGTACCAGTGGATCAGTACCTTCAACCAAACTCAAATCAATACATCTCAGTCTAGGTTAATAGCCCACACAGCGTGCTCACACATGTGTACTAGACATAAGACATTGCTTAGAATATACTGCAGTATATAATTATTACCTATTTTCATAAACATTCTCTACTCTACTTCTATCAGACCCTGAGTATCATTCTAGCTTTCTTTCCTCCTCCTACACCTCAGCATTCTTCATGCAAGCAGTATCAAACCTCTCTCAAGCACTCAGAACATCCTCTATTTATAAAATAGTTTCCTATATTTCATTCATTCACTTGTTCATTTATTTATGTGACAAACATTTTTTGAGGATCTATTATATGCAAGCACTTTTCAGGGAGATAGAGAAGTGAACAAGTCATGTTCCTTAACATCGGCTTCCTTCCGGCATCACATACTAAGGTTACCTATACAGCATTGTCAAGAAGTCAACACCTTCATCGACCTCATTTTTTTCCTAGGATATAACAGACTGCAAATTAGAAGGGAACCACCTCCTGGAAGTTAAAACTGAATGACGACTGACAATAAGGAAAAGACAAAGAAATGTTCAACCAGAAAAGTACAGATCGTACAACTTATAACTTCCAGAGATATCTCCATAATACAGCTAATATAATTTATTGATATGCATAAAGATGATTGAAGGTTTGCAAAACTGCTCATTTTTTTCTCATTGCTTCCTTTCGCCATTTAATTTATGACCAAGTTCTATCAATGACACCTCATCATTTTCTGTGTTAATTACCTTCCTCTCCATTTCCCCTGCTGCCATCTTGATCACACCCATATCATCTTTTGCCTGGATTACTGTACTAACTTCTTATGTGTCATATCTTTTTCCAACAGCTCATGACTCCAATCTATCCTCCTCAAAGCTGCCAAGCTGGTCTCTCCAAGATGGAACTGTCACTCAGCACCATTTTTTTTAACCTAAAACTCTTTAGTGACACCCTACTGCCAATGGCGTGTGTTTCAAACTGGCATACAAAGTCCTTCATGATTTGGCCCCTGAAGTCCTGTCCAGTCTCATCTCTAGAGAAAGCATCATTCATTTCTTTAAGTCACATGGATCAACCTGTGGTTTAGGCCTCTAGGCCTTAGGTCACTCTTCCCACTGCTCAAGTTTCCTTCCTTCCACCTTACATCTGGCAAAATTCTAGTGACTTTTCAAGATTCCATGCAGTTGTTACTTTGATTTGCCTTCTCAGACTACCCTTTGCCCAAATATATCAACCACTTAAGCTTTGTGCCTTCTTTCACCCCTGTACTCTGTGCAGATTTCACCAGTTACTGTATATATACATATATATGTCTATATATATATATATATATATATATATATATATATATATATTATATTATATTTTCCATTTCTGACATGTCTGTTCTATGCAGCCTCAGATGTTGACTAGAGCCAGATCCCATTCATCTCTATGTCCCTAAACTTTGAACAGTGCCTGCTGCATAGTATTTGTCCAATAAATTTGTGTCAGTGAATGAAATATATAGATGAATAATGAATAAATGCTCAGTTTCCTCAATGCAATTAAACAGGGAAATGGGTAATGGTTTAGAAAGGTTTCTATCATGAGTTGTTACATCATCTTTAAAACATTCTGGGTGTTTCAACAGAAAACTGTCAATATTTGGGAGGATTCATTGATTCGGAATATCTCTAATTAGAGCTGTTAGGATTCTGTACTATGTTTGGTTGTTTATACATCTACTGCTCCAAATAGGTAGATGGTTGGCTTCTTGAGATAATGGGCTATGCCTTCTCCGTCACTGTATCATTCGTCATCAATAAAAATAATATGCTTTATAAATATTGATTTTTAATATTGCTTTTAAAATTGTGGAAAATATACGTAACATAAAATTGATGGTTTTAACCATTTTTAAGTGTATAAACCAGTGACGTTACATACATTCACATTGCTGTGCAGCCTTCACCACCATCCATCTCAAAAAATTTTTATCACGCTAAACTTAAACTTCGTCCCCAATAAACAATAACTCCTCTCTACCTCCTTTCCCTAGCCTCTGCTAACCTGTTAAGTAGAATGATGGTCACTATTCTACTTTGTGTTTCTATGAATTTGACTATTCTAGGTACCTCGTATAAGTGGAATCATACAATATTTGTCCTTTTGTGACTAGTCTATTTCATTTAGCGTACTGTCTTTAAATTTCATCCATGTCACAGCATATATCAGAATCCCATTCCTTTTTAAGGCAGAGTAATATTCCATCGTATGTATACCATATTTTGTTTATTTATTATTTGTTACTCACTCATCCATTGATGGACAACCAAAAAGTTGTCTCCACATTTTGGTTATTGTGAAAAACGTTGCTATGATCATTGGTGTACAAATACTTGTTTGAGTCTCTGCTTTCAGTTCTTTCGAGTATATACCCAGAAGTGGAATTGCCAGATCGTATGGTAATTCTGTGTTTAAAATTTTGAGCAAACTCCATATTGTCTTCCACAGTGACCATACCATTTAACACCAGAAATACACAAGGGTTTCAATTTCTCCACATATTCACCAACACTTATTTTCCATTTTTTTTTTGATAAAGGCCATCCTGATGGTTGTGACATTATAAATACTTATAAATAAATGAAAAAGCAAGCATGATCTACTGGGGTTTATAGATAATGAAGACACCACAGGCAGGTTGGTAAAATAAATGTAACTGCAGGGTAGTGGTGCCTTGTTAAAGCACAGACTTTTGGGTTAAATTTCTAACTCTTTCACTAAACAGCTAAGCAGACCAGAGTGAAACCAGAATTTTCCTGTTTCCCCATCTGTAAAGTGGGGTTAATGATATCAAGCTTACACTGTTATTTTGACAAACAAAATAAAATGTCACTAAAGGTATTCCTGAAAGCCTTTCTCCAAAGAGCCCTATTAACAGCATGACTATCCCAGTTTCAACCAATCAGGTGCCATAAAGGCTGTCCTTCAACACCACTCCCCCAACCTGAACCTCAGGCAAGAGCAACACTCTGTATTTTCATTTCCATGGGAATAAGGGAGGAGACTGGCTGGAGTCAGAAGTCTGGGATCTACATTCTGAATCCTCTTATTTGGAGCAGGTGACTTGCACAGGGCCCTTCACCTACGTGTACTTTTGTTTATTTCATCTGAAAAACAGGGTACAAGATAAGCACCTGTAAGCACGGTAGTGACCAGTAAATGAGATAATGTCTGGACAAAAGAATCAGAGTCCTGCAATATGTAATAGCCATATTTGACTCTAAATTTCTTCTCTCTACAGAGTGAAAATGAGTGTCAACTGTTCAATCAGAGAAGCTAATCCAGGCTTTCAGACAAACCATCCACTGTGTTTCCTCTTTCCCTATCTGTCATGGGGGATCAATGAGATAATGCATGTGTATAATTCCCTTGAAACTGCTTTGGAAAATATAAAGCACTATCAAATGTAGGTTGTCATTACAATTCTTATTAGTGGTCTGATTCAACACTATTAAAATTTGACAGCAGGTAGGATGGGAAAGGCAGGCAGATTTCCAAACAGATAATAACTTTTAATCAGCATCAGATTGTATCCAAAGCATGTGCGTCCTTCTGATCAGCAATGAAAATAGCTGCAATTAATTTGACAGCCAAGCAAAGCCATGAATTAATGGGAAGTCATTCTCTGGGGAACATTTTTCCTCATGAATGGGAAAAAAATGACTGAAATAATCAAGCAGATATGTTAGTCATGCTGATTTGGAAACTGGTTTCAGGGCAAGCTTCACCTGTGAGTATACCATGGTCACCTCCTCACATATGGGAAGAGCAAAAGTGTGACCAGACACAGTGAGTCAACAACGCTGAGAGGTCATCAGAGGACATGCAATCAATCATTGTGAAGGTGGGGAAACTGAAGGTCAGAGGTGAAGCGATATGTTTTAAGTCACCCAGCAGTTAAGAAGTGAAACCAGGCCTAGAGTTCATGTTTCCTGAGTGTGTCACCAAAAAAAACAATGAACCTAAATTCAAATGACTTTGATTTGATCCAGACTTTGCTACTTTTAAGAGTAATACCTCAGTAAAAGGTTGTTATTTCTAGGTTCCATTCAAGTCTTATCATTTTAAAAGTGTAGAACAAGCATTCCAGTTCCTTTTTAGCACCTTCAGTCTGATATAGCTTTGTCAAAACCTTAACTGGTTACCACGTGTGGGTTATATCCTCATCGGCTGGCCATATCTGGAATTCACACTTGACATAGAACAGGGCTTCTTAAACTGGAATATGCAATCCAATCACCTGGGGCACTGGTAGAGATTCAGAGTCTAATTCAGACAGTTGGGGATGGTTCCTGGGGCTTTGCATGTGATGCTGATGCTGCTGGTCCATGGGCTGCCCTTCAAGGCTCAAGGACGCAGAGAATGCAGTGACCATCTCCCACACAGACCTTTGGGTGGGATATTTTGTTATCTGAATGATGTCTACCAGCATCATGGAAATATGTTGTGCTGTGTTTTAAACCCACCTCTAGGAATCAAAGATGACAAATGTTGACCTAAGTTAAGACAGTGTCTTCATTGCAGATGCTTTCACTATGCTTTCCCAGCTTAGCCACCTTTGTATCACCATAACAATTGCCATTACACAATAAATACCATTGTCTTTGTGAGGAAAAATAACCTGAACAAACCTGCGACTTAAACTTTGTTCCTAATTAGAGGTAATTGTCTTCGCACAGTGATCTCGTCATTCTTCAGGAGAGCTGTATCTCCTCATTAGCAGAGAACAATCTCCTAACTAGCTAGGGATGTTCTGATCTCTTAATGGCAAAGAAAATACTGGGTTGGCCCAAAAAGTTCATTCGGGTTTTTCCATAAGATGTTTCATAAAATCCCGAAGGAACTTTTTGGCCAACCCAATATTTAGATCCATCCATCTATGTCTTCCTCGTAGCTCATTCCAGCTGCATTTCAGAATCTCCCTTGATCTCAGACTTCAAGATGAGGGATGCCATTGAGTTTATAATGATGATGGTGACAGCAACCATATATTTTTTTTATAAATGTATTTATTTATTTATTTATTTATTTTGGGCTGTGTTGGGTCTTCGTTTCTGTGCGAGGGCTTTCTCTAGTTGTGGCAAGTGGGGGCCACTCTTCATCGCGGAGCCTGGGCCTCTCACTGTCACAGCCTCTCTTGTTGCGGAGCACAGGCTCCAGACGCAAAGGCTCAGTAGTTGTGACGCACGGGCCCAGTTGCTCCACGGCATGTGGGATCTTCCCAGACCAGGGCTTGAACCCGTGTCTGCTGCATTGGCAGTCAGATTCTCAACCACTGCACCACCAGGGAAGCCCACAACCATTTATTAAGTACTTTCAATGCACAGTGCATTGTTGTCGTCATTTTACTGTGTTGCTTTGTTCACCCTTTGCAACAACACTGAAATAAATACTATTATTAGTTGCTATTATTAACCAACCTGCCCAAGGTTGGCACATCTAATAAGTGGGAAGTCAAGATTCAAGTCCAAATGATCTGAGTTCAAAGTCCACACTCCTACCACCCGCACTGTGAAAATAAAGTTCAAATTCCTACTGTAAAGGTCTGTCAGGACACTGCTGAATAGAACCTTCAAGGTATAAACCCAGCCCTCTCTCCCCTAGCCTTCACCCTGCCTGTCAAAACCCTACTCATGTCTCAACTTTACTCAAGTGGAATTTCCAGAATATCCTCTTTGTAACTCTCAGGTTGGTGAAAATGCTTCTCTTTTTGCCTTAATGAAACCTCATGCAAGTCTCTGAATATTTTCTCATTCACGATCACCTTAACAATACCCCCAACAACTCTCAGTTTACAATCATCATAAAGCTGAATCAGGCTTCTATACCCTGACACAGAATTAAATCTCAGTTACAGACTTTTGGGTGAAGTAGAAAAGAATACCTTTATTGTTTTGCCAGGCAAAGGGGGCCACGGCAGGCTAATGCCCTCAAAACTGTGTATCCCATCCTGGATGGAGTAGTGAGTAAGTTTTATAGTAATGGCTCAAAGAAGGTGTGATCAGCTCGTGGACATTCTTCTGATTGGTTGGTGGTGAGGTAAGTGGGAGTCGGCATCATCAACCTTCCAGTTCCACCCGGTCTGGTGTCTGTGTGCTTGTGGGCAGCAGACAGTTAACTTCTCCCACCTGGTGAGGGTTTCAGTACCTGCAAAACAGCTCAAAGATGTTGTTATGTGTATCCTTGAGAGGGAACCAGGACCCTGCCCCAAGGCTGCACTATTGTTTCTTGACTGTTCCTCCCCTGTGTCTGCATCCCCTGCCTTCCCTATTTAGCAATTGTTTGAACCTGCTAGTAGGAACTCAGGGAAGGTCATGGAGGCTGAGTGAAGCCTATTTCCTGTAACCAAGAAATGGGGGAGGGACACAGAAAGACTTTTGTGCCCAGGAGCCCCACAGGGTCCTGTTCGCTATCAATCACACTTGAATAAGATATGTTTTATTGTCTTGTCAAAATGCAGTTATTTTCCCCAAACACTCCGCTTTCATTCTCTAGTATTTAACACATCTTTCTGTTTGCATATCTATCTCCCCATTGGTCTAGCAGCACTTTGAGGGTGCGAGTCAGATCTGCTTTATCTCTGTATTCCTAAGGCCTGGCACTTACTAGTTGCTCAACAAATACCTTTGTGCAGTTTACGGATGGGAAAACAAAGGTTCATATCACCCAGTGAGTTAGGTGTGGATCCAGGGCTTAAACTGTGTCTGAGCAGCAAGAGGACTGAGATCATCATATTCTTGTCTTTTTTCCCAGCTTTACTGAGACATAATTGACATATGGTGTACAACTGTTAATTCGATACACATATATTGCAAAAGGATTACCACCATAGCATTAGCTAACATCTCCATCCTGTCACATAATTACCCTTTCTTTTTTGATCTACTCTCTTAGTAACTTTCAAGTATATAAAATGGTATTATTAGCTATAATCACCATGCTGTACATTTGATTCCCAGAACTTGTTCACCTGGAAGTTTGTACATTTTGACCAAAATCTACCCATTTACCCCACCCCCCAGTCCTGAAAACCACCACTCTACTTTGATTCTCTGACTTAGGCTTCCTTGGATTCTACATATAAATGATATCTTTAATTATTAATTTATCTATTTCAGTTCTTGACCTGGCTTCACTCCTGGGCTTCTGACTTTAAAATCCCTTCCAGAATTGATGTTGTTACCCTTTGAAAGAGTGAATGGCTGTACACAAACTACTTCCACCCTAAACCTGCCTCTTATAGCTTTTTTTAAATACATAATTTTTTGCCACTTATTCAGACTTGTTTTACAGCTTGATATCTGGTCCATTATTATGAATGTTTCATTTGCGCTTCAGAGAAATGTATGTTTTCTAATTATGGAGCATAAATTGGGCTCTACACTTGTCCATGAGCTTGAGCTTATTGATGCATTTCTCACATCATCTACATACTTGTTAATTTTGCATTTGTTCCACTATCAGTTCCTGAAAGAAGTGTATTCAAACTGTCTCTATATTGGTGGATTTGTCAGTTTCCACTTTGAATTCTATTGATTTTAGAAAGTGTTATAGCTCTCTAATGCAGTGCAACTTATAATCATCATACACTGGTTTTCATCCCTAATAATAAATTTTTCATTAAAATATATTTGCTTGATTTTAATATTGTTCCTTCAGTTTTTTTATTGCCTAGGGTTTGCCTAACATATATCTCTCCACCCTTTTAACATCAGTTTTTCAGCCTTTCTTATAGATAGCATGTAGTTAAATTGTTCTTTTTTTTTTCTTTACTGGTAAATCTCTTTCATTCTTACAATGTATATCAGTAATTACAGAAATATTTTGATTTACTTTACCATGTTATTTTGTGCCTTCTATACATTCTGCTTTTTCTAATTTTTTTCTCCCTTTCTGCCTTCTTTTGAGTGACCACACTTTTTTCATTTATTATTCCTTTATTTGTTCAAAATATAGACTCTATGCCTTCTCTTACGTTATATTTAAAATATTAACATTCACACTAAAGAGATTCTAATGTAAATACTTTTTTTCTACCAGTCTCTTGAAAATTATGAGGACCCAAAACACTTAAACTCTTAGCATTCCTCTCCTCTCCTACGTGTTATTATGTTCTGTGTTTTAATTCATCCTCATTTTCTGCCACAGAATCATTAGTAGTTCCATTACTGTTTTGTACAGAAATTGTTTGTTTTGGATGACGCTTCTGCCTGTTCCTTTACATATTATTCTTGTTGAAACTTAGTCCTTCCCTCTGGATTCAATTTCCTTCTATTTGAAAGTTATCTTTCAGAATAAGTTCATTAAGGGAGGTTCTGTTGGTGGTAAACTGACACAGCACCACTTACTAAGTTTACAGATGCCAGAAGAAAACTGGATTCAAAGCTCAGCTTTGCCAGTCATTGAATTTGTGATTAACCCCACTGTGTCTCAGTTTCTTCATGTGTAAAATGAGGACATTAACAATATCTGCCTCATAGAATATTTTGGAGCAATAAATATATTACACATGTAAGGTGCTTAGACGGTGTCTGGTACAAGTCTAACATCCAATATTAGTTTCAAAGGATTGGGGAAGAATGATTATTTTAAAAAGAGTAGGGGCTTCCCTGGTGACGCAGTGGTTGAGAGTCCCCCTGCCGATGCAGGGGACACGGGTTCGTGCCCCGGTCTGGGAAGATCCCACATGCCGCAGAACGGCTGGGCCCGTGAGCCATGGCCGCTGAGCCTGCGGGTCCGGAGCCTGTGCTCCGCAGCGGGAGAGGCCACAACAGTGAGAGGCCTGTGTACCGCAAAAAAAAAAAAAAAGTAATTTAAATTCAAGAACAGAAGATATCTAAAATAATTTGAAAATGAATGACATTTTTAAAATGATAATTACATAAACAAATTAAAATTTAGTCCATAAGTTAAAAAATAGATTAGAATATCTCAAGAGAGGATTCATGTAGGGAAGATAATCTATATTGGGAGATAATTCTCTATGCAATGAACAATCCATGTGTTCCAGGACTATCTTTTCAGGAATGTTTATACAAGCAGGCAGCCCCAGAAAGATAGAGAAACTCCCTCTAGAGATAATTTATTAATATTTTGGGTAAGTAAAGATAAAGATGGTGACTCCTTCTGGAGAGACTTTGAGATTTCTCTCCCTGGAGATATTTCAGGTAATAAACCTAGAGATATTTCCTTTCCTCCTGAGAGACAATTGCTTTCCTGCAAGGGTGATAAAACTCACGTCTCTCTCTCTGGAGAAGAGGAAAGGCAGTTTGGCCAGCAGCCTCTATGCAAGATCAGAGTCTACTCAACTCAGGGTTTCTCTTCTATAACACATCACCACTTGCTGTGTATGTAGGTATTACTTGGCCTTCACCGTCACACTTCATGGGAGTTGAGATTTGTCCATCCAAAGCTACAATGTAACTCTTGCTGTTGCTTTTGCTGTGAATAGCGAACCTCTTTGCCTCTGACCCATAGGACTTCTGTTTCCCTACTAGTGTATGTGTAAAATTGTGACATAGTAACTTGATTGCAAAAAGTGTAAAATCTCAAATTCTTCACAGCTCTTCAAGTGGAAACCTCAGGACATCGTGCAGAAAATAGCTCGGAGATGTAAAGAAAGGAAAGTTATTACAAAGATATAAAGAGACTGTGAGAAACATTGAGGAGATCCAAATACGTCTTAAAGGAATTCTAGGTCAAATAAATGAAATAATGGGGAAGAGACGACATTCAAAGATATAACGCATGAGTCCTTAGATTCCATGAGTTCACCAAGCTCTGAGAAAGATATAAAAACAAAACAGAAACAAAAAACAAACAAACAAAAAACCCCACTAATTTCTGTGAAACTGCAGACCATCAATGCAGTGGTGGAAGTGTATGCCATTATTTCTGGTATAAGTTCTAACTGTATTTAGCTAAGATTCAGAGCTTAGTGGAATTGAGGTGGCTCTGAATTCAGCTTTTCCCTTGGCTTGTGGTTACCTACACACACACAAAGTGGCTGGCTATCTCCATGTGCGGAAAGTCCTACTGGACCTGAGAAAGAAGGAAAAATGGTACCCCTTTGTACTTTTACACTCTTCGTCTTATACCATGAGTAAGTGTTAGAATTATAAAATCTACTAACAATTTCTGCACTTGTGTTCAATGTTTACAAACATTAAACTCTCACTAGGCTACAGTCCAATATCCAAGCAAAGAAAGCTGAGTCAGTGCCCAGATATCACTTAAAAGTCATCTGCCTCCAGAATGTTTCCACTTATAGACCAATGACTCCACTCCTAGGCTAATTTGATTCATCTGTCCCTGAACACTTCTGATACTACTTTGGTCCAAGGACCAAATTAATAAGAGGTATAGACTGTGTTTATAGGTAGGAAGAATAAACTATCATTAAGGTGTCATTTTATACCAAGGTAATCAACACACAAAATGAAATTTCAAACAAAATCACAAGAGATTCAATATGTTGTGTTACTGTAACTTAAATAACTAATTCTATAATGTATATGGAAAAATTAAGAGCCAAGAATGGCCAAGCAGTTTTTCAGATGCAAAAAGGAGGAGGGTGGAGGACTATTTAATCAGATATCAAGATATTTTAAAGATGTTGGCATTAAAATATTCAGTATGTTATAGGAATAAGCAAACTAATATGTGGGGCAAGTAAACTGCCCAGAAACATCCCACTCATGGAAGGAAACTTGGTATGTGGCAGAGCTGGGATTGCAGGTCAGAGTTGAAAGATGAGCAATTCAATAAACATCATTGGAAAAAAACTGGATGCTTCTAAGTAAAAACAAACATAAACAGATTCCTACCTCATACCACACAGAAAAAAAAAAATAAAATGGATGAAAGATTACTATTAAAATGTCTAATAATTTAAAGTATAATAATCTATTTTAGATAATTTAGATAAAATAGAATATTTTTTACTAACCTGGGATAAGAAATGAATACCTAAGAAAAAAAATGTTAAAAATGAAAACCATAAATAAAATAACTAATAAATATAACTACATTAACATTAAAATGTTCTGTGTGAAAAAGTCCATATAACAAAATTGAAAGACAATCAAAGAATGAAAAAATTTACTTGCAACCCATATACCCCAAAAATATTAGAGTTAATAAAATATTTTTTAAAATGCTGCCAATTTAGGTTTTTATTTTAAATCAAACAACTCCATAGAAAACTGGGGAAAAAGCATACAAATATTCAATTTACAATAAAGGAAACTAGAACATTGATAGATATTTTTTAAATTCTTCAACTTTTCTTGTATTCACAAAAATCACACTTTACAATAAAATTAGATAGAGTTTCATTCCTCTTTGAACTGGCAAAAGTATAAATCTACAAAAACAATTTTTTTTTAAAGTATGGAGTCAGGAATTCATATGATACTGGAGGAAATATAAATAGTTTCAAATACATTGGAGAAGAGTTTGGAACTATCTAGTAAAATTAAATATGCACCTAACTGTACAACCCAGCAATCCCACTTCCAGTTAAATAGAATGGAAACTTTCATTAACACAAGGAAACACGTCCAAGATGTTCATTGCTGCTCCATTTCTAAAAGAAAATAGAGGGGACCATAGATTTAATGTTAAGTAGAGTGGGGAATGATAAATGTAATTTGAAATACTCAAACAATGGAATACAGTATTCCAAGCAAAATGACTGAATTATATCTATCCTTGTACCTATTCAAATTATCATGAGTATTTCTCTAAAACCTACCATATGAGACAGATAATTGCAGAATGATATGTCAGCATGATTCTATTCAAAGAAAAATTTAAATCACATGAGAATATACTACATCCTGCTTATGAGTGCGTGAATACAGGGTTAGGGCATAGGATTGTGCCCATGTGGAGTAACAGGCTGAAAGAATGAGCAGGGGACAAAATCTAACTCCCAGCCTTCTTGCCAAGCCTTGCCCCTCTCTGGTTTTCACTTGCTTGAAGGATGCAGCACCATCCTTGTACGAAGATGCTATTGATCATAAAGCCATTCACTCATGGAGATGCATCCCCCTAGAGGAGCAGCTTTTTGCCCATTTGCACAAAGACACCATGATAGACTAGGGGAGGGGGTGGCCTGCAGACTCGGCATCATATATGTGGTCATCAAAGGCAGATTTGCTATGACACTAATGGAAACTTCAGAAGCAGACTTCTCCCTTATGGACCCCTTCCAAAGTCTTGGGAGGCATCCTAGTCTGCTGTTCTCATAGTCATATGTTTTCATAAAGCTTACAAAATTCAGATACTATAACAGTAATCAGTTAAGACCAAGTCTTTCCACTTTACTTTTCCCTTTGCATTTCTTCTGGTGCCAGTGACATTGGAATGGCCATGAGGAGTTTTAGGGGCTGCTAAGGAAAAGTTGAATCGGAGATATATTTCATCTGGGGAATATATTTTTGTACTTCAGTTACTTCCCTTCTATGCACATCCCCAAGCAGGAATGGCTTCTGGGAGAACTCCTACCACCCTCTGTGCTAAATCATCTAGCATCAGCACATACAGGTGTAGGTCCAGAGGTCATATGTGAACATGAATGTCGCCTAAAGGTATCCAGCACCAGAAGACGTGGGTAGATTAGTCAGTGTCATCAACTCAAAGGGTAATTAAGTCACTGCACAAGAAAACTTGATTTACCTTGAAATATTACAGCTCATATATGAAGAAAACTTAAATTTTCCCCAAATGAACAACTATCCCCCAAGTTTACAAGACATTCCCAAGATGAATTAAAACTTAAACAAGTTATTCTAAACTATCAATAATAAAGAAACAACTTGTAATCCACTGTGTTGGAGAAAAGATTGAATTATCTTTCTAATCTCTCTATAGAAAACGATATTCTAAAGCATTCCAATCTGAAGTGTCAGTCAAAGAATATGCAGCCAAAACTATAGGGAAGAAGTATTATAGAGGTGAGTCAAGCCTTTAGTTAATAAAACATTATGTTATTTTTCTGGATTTTGTCATTTATGTAACATTTGTCAGTTTAACTTTTTTTCAATTACGTTTCACTTTTTAAATAAATATAAACTTTTGTGCCTAATTTTAAATTCTTAGTATTGTATTTATTTCTATATAAAAATTGCATAAGCTTTAAATCCCACAAAATGTGAATTGTCTCATGGTTCCAATATTGGAAATAGTAGCTCAGATGGCTGCACAGCTTCTATAGGGTAGTGTTTACTTCTATGAGGGAAGGAAGGAAATAAAAACTGTGATATGGGGACTTTAATATTTACTTTGGGACTTTACATATAAAGAAATTATTGAGATATATATATTTCTTTCAAAGCTATCTGAAGCAAATGACAAAATTCCCATTTGTTAATTCTGAATGTAGCTGCATATATTTTGTATTACTTTCTGGTTTTCCTACATGTTTGAAATATTTCACATTTTTTAAAGGACTAAAAAAATTCCAACATACCTGATGCATGGACTGAACATTGGGAAACTAATGAAGAAGTATTGGTCCAGATAAAGATGCGAGTGCCCTGGGCTTGGACAAAAACAATGACACTAGAAAACAATGGATGAATCTGAGAAATATAGGGAATAGAATCAATGGGGCTTAGTGACTCATATAGGGTAGACACTTAGGTAGAAGTCTAGGATGATGCCCAATTTCTTGTGTAGACAATCGGGTGAATGGTGGTACCACTGGGAAGTCCTTTGAGCTTAGAGTGACAGATGATATAGACGGGAAGGAAAATACATACCATTTGATCCCAGTCCCTTCTTCCCACGTTATAGATGGAAAAACTGAAAACCAGAGGAGTGTAGTCACTTGCTCACTTAGGAGATGCTATTTACTCTTTGATCTCCCTTCTCAGATGGACTTTTAAAGCATCTTAAAATACGGTGTCTCCATATAAACCAACTAAGACTTTAGTGTCACATGAACCTGTAATTCAAAACCCAAATGAGAAGCAAACAGCTGTATACCTTGCACACATGGCTTAACCTCTCTGAGGCTAATTTCTTACCTCTATCATGGGGTTATGATGCTTACTTATCCAAATTACAGGGAAAATTATATGAGAACAGAGTAAAGAGCTCAATACTTGGATATATCTTCAAGTCTCCCACTTTCTTCCCCATGCTCATCAAAATATTTCCACTGGATCTAATGATTAAAGAATTAATTAGCAGGGAATATTGGAAATACGTAATACCCACAATTAGATGACAAGCAGTAGGTTGTGAACTTCTTCAGACATCATTTCTTCACTAAAAAAAAACCCAGGTCTTCCCTGGTGGCGCAGCAGTTGAGAGTCCGCCTGCCGATGCAGGGGACATGGGTTCGTGCCCCGGTCCAGGAAGATCCCACATGCTGCGGAGCAGCTGGGCCCGTGAGCCATGGCCACTGAGCCTGTGCGTCCGGAGCCTGTGCTCTGCAACGGGAGAGGCCACAACAGTGAGAGGCCCGCGTACCGCAAAAACAAACAAACAAACAAACAAAAATCTGATGTTATCATCATTAAAAATGAATGTAGACTATCAAATTTTTTGCTAAATAAGTAGCAATCAATCCCTTCTCCATTTATTTCTACCCACATATTTACCACTTCCAGTGCTCTTAATACCTTTGGTAGATTTGATTTTTCATCTACTTTCACTTTCCTTCCAGCTTGAAAAACTTCCTTCAATATTTCTTTCAGTGAAGATCTGTGGTGACAAATTCTTTAAGCCTTTTACTGTAAATATTTTTTTAGCCTTTAGTTTTGAAGGATGTTTTATCTGATTATAGAATTCTAGGATGATGATTTTACTTTTATTTTAAAATAGCACTTTAAAAATATCAGTCACTTCCATTATCGCCTAGCTTGCATTATTTCTGATAAGTCAGTGGACTTCTGAATTTTGTCCCCCTGGGTGTAACATCTTATTTCTCTAACTACTTCAGGTTTTCTCTTCTGATTGTTTTTCAAGAATTCTATTACATGGTGTGCAATGGGGTTGGGACTGTGGTAAATCTGGAAATAGTATCCATTTGAGACAATGACTGTGAAACTGCAGATTCTGTAACACCCAGCATGGTCTACGGCCATACCACCCTGAACACGCCCGATCTCATCTGTAATAGCCAGCATGTCAGAAGTTATCTGGGGAAAAAAGAAGGGGATCCAGATAATCAAATATTCTGATGAGCAGGATAATATAGACCACACTCAGATTATTGTCTTTCAAGGAATGGAAGACTCCAGGTTTCTTATCCAAGATGATTTTCTTTTTTTTCTGCAGCACCATAGTGGTACAGAGTTGCTTAGAGATCATCTAACAAATTCCTCATGTCATACGGACAAGAAAATTGAGGCTTGGGGTGACTAACCAGCCAAGTCAGTGTAGCCAATCTGCAATAGAGCTGAAACTCAGTTCTTATTTCCTGGCTTCTTTATTACCAATGTCTCCAATCTCAAGTCATTCACATGCCAACACTTTTAACGCATTGGTGTACCAGCAGGACAATGGTTGATATTCTTCTTCAAACCAACTTTAAATCTAGACTTACATTGAGCAAAAATATCTTTAAAATTAAGTATGCTTGAAGAATTGCTAATATGTTGTCTTTAAAGTAAATGTGTAACTATTAAAATAAATCTGTATATTATGCTGTATATGACATGCCAGGCTGGGCAATGCCAGTCTGCCTCTTCCCAGGGAGTCTGAAGAGCAAAGCATGTTATTTTTTCTCTCCTGAGATGAAGAAGAAAGTCATTTTACCTACTATCTTTCCTTTCACCAACCTCAGGTTCCTAGACCTGCTATTTCTATACCAAGGTGGCTTCTGTTCTCTTTTCAGCAATAGGATGCTGTGTGGCTTCCCTCATCATTCCATTTTTTCTGAACATTGTTTTCCTTGTGAACAAATTAAAAGTCATTCTTGCAAAAGTCTTTCAGATACTATGTAAGTCCTACTTTCTGAGAGTTCAAATGTATACATGAACAACACAAATGAGCTGAAGGCAAACGTAATTTATATGGTAACCTGTGTGTCTGTCTATTGTAAATTTTGGTGTTAATAGTCAGACATTAAAAGGAATATGTATAGAAACAATGTGCCAAAATAGAGACTTTTAATTTAATGTGAAAAGCAAGAATGCAAAATTGAATCTGTGCAACAGTTTCAATTATGGAAAGCTTACACAAACATACAAGAAAAAAAAACCCAGCATGAGCAAATATAAATTCTTACTTCCTTTGGACAGCTATTTTTTTTTATGACTAAGGATTTCTAGGTTATATTTGTTTTCATAGTGATGTTGCTGGGTTGAAACAATTGAGACTTTATGATAAAATCTCTTTAATTCTTAAATATGTACTGCACGTACAATGCGTAAACCATAAATGTATGTTAATGGATTTAATGGTAACCATTACTCAATATTTCAGCTTTTTGAGGAAACTTTTAAAAAAACTTTTTAATGGAGTTATACATATAGAAGAGGACAGAGGTAATAAGTGTACAAGTCACAATAATTTTCACAAAATGAACAAATCCTATAGCCATTGCCCAGATCAAGAAATAGGACATTCCCAACACCAACTGGAATCCCCCTCTCCTCACCAAGGGGGGTAACATTGGACAGCTATTTTTAAATTGGCATTTCTATGATTGAGATCTAAATAAAAATTTGTGTTTTTAATTTTTTGTTTGTTTTAAAAGTCTTTATTATTCCATAAAAACAGATATGCATTTTAGATCTTTACCAAAACAATAAAGAGCCATCAATAAGCTTCAGTCCTTCAAAATATTTTTGTAATTTAGTAACTTAATTAAGTTCAAGTTAATCAAGTGAACAGAAAATTGAATCTCTCTCAGGGAAGAGAAAAGCCAGATCTTTCAGGATTAGTGCTAAAAGACATTTCTCTGATGGGGAGAGGTACCTATTCACCTTGCAGCTCTTGTGGCAATCTCTTACTGATTACTGCTGTCATGACTATTTCTTTCTTTCTTTCTTTTTTTTCTTTTCTTTCTTTTCTTTCTTTTTTTTTTTTTGTGGTACGCGGGCCTCTCACTGTTGTGGCCTCTCCCGTTGTGGAGCACAGGCTCCGGATGCGCAGGCTCAGTGGCCATGGCTCACGGGCCCAGCCGCTCCATGGCATGTGGGATCTTCCCAGACCGGGGCACGAACCCGTGTCCCCTGCATCGGCAGACAGACTCTCAATCACTGCGCCACCAGGGAAGCCCTATGCTATGTATTTTTAAATTTTCATTTTAAGAATGTTATATAAATGGAGTCATATAGTTTCTGACCTTTGGGATTGGCTTTTTTTCACTCAGCAAAATCCCTTAGAATTCTCCAAGTTGTGGCATTAATACAGTCCTCCCTCGGTACCCCAGGGAGTTGGTTCTAGGGCCCCCCAGGACACCAAAATCTGCAGATGCTCAAGTTTCTTATGTAAAATAGTTGGCCCTCCATATGGGGGCGTGATCCTTGTGACAACTGCACTCTTTGGTTTGATTATGTGTACTCACTACCACTTTTGTTCCAACTCTGGTAGATGAAATAGTATATTTCCAGTTAACATTTCCCTTACAATTATTTATTCTTTGTGTCAACTGAACATGATATGTTCACCCACTGTCCCCAACCCTGACAGAAGTAATACAAAGCCTTATCATTTAACTTGGATTTAATTGCTTTTAAATGGGTCTGATTATGAAAACACTCTCAGCTCATTATTTCCTGTGGTCAAGATGAATGATATGTCACAGTGCCACCAACAAATCTGGAAGGGGTCAGTGCTCAGGTGATAGCAATGTCACATTGACCACATTGCTGCCGGTGTCTGGACTCAGGGCCAGCGAAACTGGCAGGTTGAACGACAGAAGCTTCTGGAGGCAGAAAGAAACTTAAAACCGTATCAAGAAAAGATTTACAAGTAAAGAAAAGAGAGCTGGAAGAAACCTTAAAGAACATTCAACTTGGTAATCTTACAAATGTGGAAACTGCTACACAAAGAGGGAAAGAGACATACTCAAGGTCAAAGAGCCAGTTTCTAGAAGAATTACTTGGGCAATTACCCAAGCCATGAACCCTGAAGTCATCCAAGCTTCATCTTTTTAAAAGCATATTACATATCTTTGCCAATTCCATTTTCTTATTGATTCAAAGGCCAGCTCACCAATTCATCAATGTTTATCTCAATTTCCTTTAACTATAGATACTTGAAATAAATCAGGGTCAATAATGTGTGCTCATCTGAAAAATACCTTATCATGTTTCTCTTATTTAATATTGTTTTTTATTTCTTTTTTATTCAGTCTATATTATTTTTCCTCTAGCTAGTTAGTTTTCAGGAGGAAATGTATTTCTGTGACACCAAGGAACCCACTGTGATTATCTATGTAATCATATGTGTATATGTGACTGCTTTCATATTCTAGTCAAGTGGGTTTACATAAGCAGATGATGAAAAAAAAATTTGCTATTTACCATGACGCCCCATGTATGTTTTACCCTAAATACATATACACTGAATTTGATAAATCATTGACTTATAAATAAATGTCTATAGGGTTCAGGTTGTAAAAAAGTAGCTCAGTAAAGCAACTCTTTTCAGCGTAAATTATTCTTTGACCAAAAGGTGAGGGTCAGGGACAGAGGAAGGACTGAAGGAGAGAGCAGCTTCTTTACCAGCCTAGAAATTGACCTCTTCACTCAGACAGGAAACATGTACTGAGGTACATTACTGCTCCCAATAATCCTACTCCACCCCCTCTTCCTTGGAAAAGTATGACACATCTGCTCTTGTTGCCATGTGACTTCCGATGTCCACCCTCACCATGGGAGAACTATTTATCCACGACCCCCTGGCATTGGGCTTGGCCTTGTGACCTGCTTTGGACAATAGATGTGAGTGGATGGGACCTTTGTTAGTCCAACCTGAAGGTTAGTGTCATTTCCTATTAGGCTTTTGTTTCCTGCTCCCAGGATAATGGTACTCTTCAGAGAGGGACTTCTCTTTCAGCCTGGGTCCCCCAAATGAGAAGATAATAAAGAAGAGCAATAGCAGCCACCCTGCAGATGTTGACGTGTAATCTGAGTGAGAAATGAAGGCTCCTTGTTATAAGCTTCTGAGATTATGGACTGTGTATTGCTCTAGCAAAGATGAGTAGTACATGTATGAGATTTAAACTCTTTCATTCATCAGTGGTCACAAATGATCTGTTTCTAAAGCAAAATATGTTATCTAAGGGAGACCCTTTTTTTGAAATTATAGTTACTAAAATTCAGTCCTTATTTACCCCTGATTTTCTATAAAGTAATTTTTTCCTGTATCATTTTTCTGTAAGCTGTCTATTCTATCAGTCATGGGACATATGATTAAGTGTTGACTAACCTTTCAGGTATCTTCAATAATTGTAATATTTAAATATGTTTTTCTCTTTACAAAAGCATACAAGTTTATTATAGGGAAATTATAGACTCATTACCTAAAACACATCAATGAGTATATTAACTTAGAAAGATCTGATATTATGTCAATAATGAGTCTTTCCTTTCAATGATACAGCTTTTTTATGGCATTTACTCAAGCTATACTTCCTCTTTGAAAATTTCTGCATATAAGTCCTGAATATTTTTTAAGTATATTACCACGCATTCCTTTAAATCAATGTTAGTGTTATGAGAATGTGGTTTTATTCATAAAAATTTCTATCTTGTTATAGCTATAGTGTAGGAAAACATTGGATATTTCTATTCTTCATAAATCCACTGCCTTGAATGTTTCATTGGTTCTAGTAGTTTTCAGATGACTCTTGAGTTTGCTCATCTTATTGCCTATATATAATAATAATAATTTAGTTATCATGCTTTCAAATAGGTATAACTCTATGTCTACTTCATGTCTTTGGCAGAAAATTTCCAGGACATATTTACCAAAAGTGGTAATCCATTTATCCTTGCCTTTTTTTTTCTTATTTTTGATAATAATATTAAAACAAGGGAAATGTAACTTGGTGAAGCCACTATAGAAAACAATATGGAGGTTTCTCAAAAAATTGAAAATAGAAATGCCATGTGATCCAGAAATTCTGGGTATTTAGCCAAAGGGAAAAAAAAACACTGATTAGAAAAAAATAATAATAAATAAATAGATAGATATATGTGTGTGTATATATATATATACACACACCTTTATATTCATTGCATTATTTACAATAGTCACAATATGGAAGCAACCTAAGTGTTTATCCATAGATGGATAAAAAAGATATATAGACATATGTATACACAATGGAATATATATATACTATTATATATATTATATAAGTGAAATAAGTCAAACAGAGAAAGACAAATACATGTGGAATCTAAAAACAAAAGAAAGCAAACAAAACAAACAGACTCATAGATATGAGAACGATTGTGTGTTTGTCAGAGGGGAGGAAGGTAGGAGGTTGGACAAAATGAGTGAAGAGGATTAAGGGGTATAAACTTCCAGTTATGAAATAAATAAATCACAAGGATGTATTATGCAGCATAAGAAATATAGTTCTGATACTGTAATAATTTTGTATGATGACAGTTACTAGACTTATCATGGTGCTTATTTCTTAATGTATTTAAATGTTGAATCACTATGTTGTGCACCTGAAACTAACATAATGTTTTATGTCAACTCTACTGCTCAATTGGATTCTCAGTTGGAGAAAGTACAGAGATGTGACCTGAAAGAGGAGTCCAGGTAATGACGGGTCACTTAATCCACAGTTAGGGCTTTGGTTATTAGTCTGAGTGTGGTGGGTAGCCACTGGAGCATTTTGAGTAGAGGAGTGATTTAGGCTACTATGTGGAGAGTAGATTGGAGTGAAGCAAAAGGAGATGCAGAAAAACCAGTTAGGAGGTTGCTGTAATAATTCAGGTGAAACAAGATGGTGGTTTCAAAGTTGCAATGGTAGAGATGGAGAGAGATGTTTGGATTCTGTGTATATTCTGAAGTTAGAGCCAAGAAAATTTGATAATGGATCGAATGTGGAGAATGAAGAGATGATAGTAGTTAATTACTAAAACTGTTTTACCTGAGCAAGTGTTTTCCTGAGATGGGGGGGAGGGTCACAGGAGGAACAGATTTGAGTTGTACACATGGGGGATGCAGATAGGGACATGCACAGAGTTTATTTTAAACATGTTAAGGTAATGATGCTAGTTGGACATCACTGTAGGAATATCAGAGAAATAATCTGATATCAGTGTAAATTAAAGGGAGAGGTCAGAGCTGAGTATATGTGATAGTTTAATTGTTTTCAGCTTTCTTTTTTTCCTCCAGTTTTATTTAGATATAATTGACATACAGCATTGTATAAGTTTAAGGTGCACAATATAAAGCTTTGACTTACATACATCATGAAATAACTACTGCAATAGGTTTAGTGAACATCCGTCATCTCATACAGATACAAAATAAAAGAAATATGTGATGAGAACACTTAGGAGTTACCCTCTTAACAACTTTCATATATAACACACAGCAGTCTTAATTATATTTATCATGTTGTACATTACATCCCTAGTACTTGTTTGTCTTATAACTGGAAGTTTGCACCTTTGGACTAGTTTCATCCAATTATCTCTCCTCTACCCACCCAACCCCTGCCTCTGGTATTCACAAATCTGATCTCTTTTTCTGTGAGTTTGTCTGTTTGTTCGTTTGTTTTGAACTATAATTGACCTACAACACTATGTTAATTCCTGGTACACAACATAGTGATTTGATATTTCTATAATTTCAAAATGATCACAATAAGTCTGGTTACCATCTGTCACCATACAAAGATGTTTCATAATTATTGACTATGTTCACCACACTGTACATTGCATATGCATGACATTTATTCTGTAACTAGAAGTGTGTACCACTTAATCTCTCTCGCCTATTTCTCTTCTCCCCCGACACCCTCCGGTCTAGCAACCACCTGTTTGTTCTCTGCATCTGATTCTGTTTCTGTTATGTTATATTTGGTCATTTGGTTTTATGGATTCCGCATATAACTGAAATCATGCAGTATTTATCTTTCTTTGTCTAATTTATTTCACTTTGCAGAATACCCTCTAGGTCCATCCATGTTTTCACAAATAGCAAGATTTCATTCTTTTGTGTGGATGAGTATTTTGTTATATATATGTACTATATCTTTTTTATCCATTCATCTATTGATGGGCACTTAGGTTGCTTCCATATCTTGGCTATTGTAAATAATGCTTCAGTGAACATAGGGGTGCATATATATTTTCTAAGTAGTGTTTTCATTTTCTTCAGATAAATACCCAAAGTAGAATTGCTGGATCATATGGTAGTACTATTTTTAATTATTTGAGGAATCTCAATACTGTTTTCCATAATGGCTGCACCAATTTACATTCCCACCAACAGTGTATGTGGGTTCCCTTTTCTCCACACCCTCTCCAGTATTTATTGTTTGTTGTCTTTTTGATAATAGCCATTCTGACATGTATGAAGTGATATCTCATTGTGGTTTTGATTTGCATTTCCCTGATGATTAGTGATGTTGAGTTTCCCTATATGTCTTCTTTGAAAAAATATCTATTCAGGCCCTCTGCCCATTTTTAAATTGGGTTGTTTTGTTTTCTTGATGACCTGTTGTATGAGTTCTTTCTATCCTTTCGATACTAACCCCTTATCAGTAATTATCATTTGCAAATTACTTCTCCCATTCAGTAGGCAGTTTTTTCTTTTTGTTGATAGTTTCCTCCACTCTACAAAAGATTTTCAGTTTGATATAGCCCCATTTATTTTTGCTTTTGTTTCCCTTGCCTGAGAAGACATATACAAAATATATTGCTAAGACTGATGTCAAAGAGATTACTGCCTCTGTTTTCTCCTAGAAGTTTTATGGTTTCAGGTCTTACATTTAAGTTTTTAATCCATTTTTTGTTTATTTTTGCATATGGTGTTAAAAAGTGGTCCAGATTGATTCTTTTGCATGTAGTTGTCCAATTTTCCCAATACCATTAATGAAGAAACTCTCTTTTCTCCATTGCATATTCTTGCCTCCTTTTTTTTTTGTAGATTAATCACTCATATAAGTGTGGGTTCATTTCTGTGTTCTCTATTCTGTGCCATTGATCTATGTTTCTGTTTTTGTGCCAGTGCTGTACTGTTTGGATTACTGTGGCTTTGTAGTATAGTTTGAAATCAGGGAGCATGATATCTCCACCTTTGTTCTTCTTTCTCAAGATTTCTTCAGCCATTCGGGATGTTTTGTGTTTCTGTACAAATTTTAGAATTATTTGATCTAGCTCTGTGAAAAATGCGATTAGGCTTTTGATAGGGATTGCATTGAATCTGTAGATTGCCTTGGGTAGTATGATCATTTTAACAATATTGATTTTTCCAGTCAATGAACACAAAACGTCTTTTCATTTGTATCTGTTACCTTCAGTTTCTTTCATCAATGTCCCATACATTTCTAACTACAGGTCTTTTACTTGTTAGTTCCCAGGTATTTAATTATTTGGGACTCACTTGTAAATGGGATTGCTTTCTTAATTTCTCTTTCTGATAGTTTGCTATGGCAGCCAGCCTGCTGGTGGGTAGGGCTGTTTCCCTGTCTGCTTAGCTGCTTGGCCTGGGGCATCCTGTGACTGATGCCAACAGACTGGTGGGTAGGGCCAGGTCCCAGTGCTAATAAGCTAGAGGGATGGTGGTTTCTAGCACCAATGTCCTCATGGTAGAACAAGATCTTAAAAATGACTTCTGCCAGTGTTTATATCTGGAGGGTGAGTCCCAGTTGCCTCCTGCCTCTCTGGGCAGCTCTCCAAGATCAGCAACTGGGTCTGACAAGGCTCCTTTCAAATTACTCTTTCTGCCCTGGGTCTTGGAGTGTGTGAGATTTTGCGTGCACCCTTTAAGAGTGGAGTCTCTATTTCCTACAGCCCTCTGGCTCTCCTGAAAGTAAGCTGCACTGGACTTCAAAGCCAAGTGTTCTGGGAGCTCATCTTCCCAGTGCAGGGCCCTCTAGGCTGGGAAGCCCAATGTGGGGCTTGGACCCATTGCTTCTTGGGGAGAATCTATGCAATTTTAATTATCCTCCCATTTGTAGATCACCACTCAGGAGTATTTGTCTTGACTATACTGCATCTCTGCCCCTCCGGGCCATCTTTTATGATTCCTACTTTATATCTATAGTTTTGGAAAATCTTTTCTGCTAGTCTTCAGGTCATTCTCATGGATAGTTGCTTGGTAAACTGCTGTAATTTTGGTATGCCTATGGGAGAAGTGAGCTCAGGATCTTCTTATTCTGCCATCTTGACCATTTCCCCTGAAGGGAGAGTGTCAACTTGACCTGGTCAAGGAATGCCAAGATATTTGACTAAATATATTTCTAGGTGTGTCTGTGAGAGTGTTTCTAGATGAGATTAGCATTTGACTCAGTAGATTGACTGAAGGAAATCACCCTCCCCAATGTGAGTGAACATCATTCATTTATCCACTGAGGGCCTGAACCATTCAAAACAGGTGGAGAATGGAGAATTCACTCCCTGTTTCTGACTACCTGATCTGGACATTGGTCTTGGTCTTCTGCTCTCAGACTAGAACTTACACCATCAACTCTCTAGTTACAAGGCCTTTGGACTTGGACTGGAATCACATCACTGGCTTTCCTGGGTCTCCAGTTTGCAAACAGTAGATCATGCAATTTCTTGGTCTCTAAAATTTTGTGAGCCAATTCCTTATAATAACTCCTTTTATCTGTCTGTCTATATCCCATTGATCCTGTTTCTCTAGATAACCCTGACAATTAAAGTATATAAATTTAGGAAACATCTGAATATTGATGTTCTTTAAAGATGCTGCTTGGATGGGTATATTTAGAGTGTGTATAGAGATGACAAAGAGGTCAGAGGGCTGAGCCTAGAAAAAAAAATCTAGAGGTCAGAAAGTTAGAGAAGATAAAGCACAGGTAACAGAGAAGGGACAGGCAAGTAAGAAGTGAATAAGGTAAGAAGTGAATCCAAAGAGAGTTGGACCTAAAGGTCAAAGAAACTAAACGTTTCAAATAGACAAAACAGCCATGAAGTCATTTTCAGAAGGAATACTTTGGAGAAGTCTATTTATTTATTTATTTATTTATTTTAGTGCTTAATATGGTCAAGAAAATAAAATCATTCATAAAGTAATTCACAAGCCACATTTTAAAAAAAATTAAGTGGAGTGTAATTAAAAACATATTCACTGGGGCATTGGCAAACTAGGTTGTAGTTCTAGGTTTGGACAAACCAGCTGTCAGATTGTTCATAACACTTCACTTCTGGGTTCACAGTTAGGATGGTTCTTCATCCAAAGAACGAAGAAGTAGGAATAGATGATATCAAATCTCCTAGCCGGCACATAATGACTGGTCTCTGATGATAAGTACTCAGTAATGACTGAATAAATGAATAAATCAATGAGCAAACAAATGTTCTTTCCAACTCCAAGACTTTATAACTGGCACTCCAACTCCCTTTACCTTTAAGGAATAGGGGCAGAACTGAGTTGAAAGGGCATCAGCACTTTGCAACTATTTTTCCTATATTCCTAGTGGTTTGCCTGTAGAGATGCTTAATTATTTATACTGCCTTTAGGAAGTGCCACTGCTCTGCTGCTTCGGATGCCATTTCTGTTATTATTAGCCTCAGAGCTATTTCTTATTTCCTTCAGCACAATGAAGGTGGTGAAATAAGTAACCACACTATCCTTTTCCAAAACCCTTGATGTGCTCAGCTCAGCAGTAGCCAGTCTCCTTGAGCATTTAATGAAAATTGTGGAAGACCTAATTTCCTTTGTTGTCCTTGGTTCCCTCAACCTCAGATGATCAGATAAGAAGCAGCACAAGAGAACCAGTGTGTTATTTTCATAGTCTCTCTCCATCACTTTTCTGTTCATATGAATTCCAACATACCTATGTTTTTTTTGTGAGCCTTTTCTCAAAACTGAATATGCTCTAACATTCCCTTTCTTTGATGCAAAAAATACCTGAGATTGCTAGATATTTTCTTACTAGATAGGCCTAGGATTCTTCATTTTTTGTTATTCCTTCTTTCTTTCCTTTTTCTCAATCTTTCAGTTTTTTCTTTTGATCAGAATACTAATTTAAATTAAAGAATATTCTAAGGCCCCCAAATTGATTAATAAATGTTTATTGTACAGCCCAGTGTTATGCACAGTGTTTACAAAGGTTAGAAGCACTTACCTTCTATCACAGAGGTGAATGCACTCCAGTTTAAAAGGAACTGTCAGCATATCTGGTAGTCACATGCAGTTATCATGATTTGGTAATGAATTTAATTTATCCAATATATGTTGAGAGCCTGTATGCAAAATTCTACATTTGCACTAGTAGTAAATGGTTGGCACTCTCTGGATTCATGGATAATTAGGAGAGGTTTACATAAAAGTGTTATTAATTTTGCAAAGCTGGAAAACACCAGTGTAGATAGGTTAAGTATATATATATATATGGATACTGAGAATGAAAAGTATTTTCTTACAGTTGGATCTTGAGTTAGGATGTGAGGCAAGCACAGAGCTTCAACAGGTAGATACGAGCTTGTGAAGATTCCAAGAACTAATGAGATTAGGGATTTTTTAAAATCCTAGCATGACAGGTACAAGGGGAAAGTTTTCAAAAAGGCGATGTAGGTCAAGAATACATGGGATTTACCCGCATTATTTCTTTCAACTTCATACGAATCAACAATTTTCTCAAAATAAGATGTTTAATTTAAAAAATGAGAGGGGAATGATGACATACAATGGCAAAGTAAAAATGTCTCCTATGGAGGAGGAGTTGATCCTTCCACCAGATCAGCCATAGAGCTGAAAAGAGTCATTGGAATCAGCTGTATTAGAACTCTGGAACCTGATCTGACGCTTATCACAACCAAGACAGTGCTCAATAAAGGAAGAGGCTGCTGATCTTTCATGAGGAGTGACACCCTAGAACCAACTACATTTCTCATTCCTCAGTATGGGAATAGGATTTCATATGCTGGAGTGGCAGGCAGTGGAAATTTGTCCTCCAAAATTGTAGGGCTGTGTGTTTAGGTTGGTCTGGCAGTACCCAGAAAGACCTGTGCAGATGCTTACCTTGGTTTTGGCTTTTCAGCATATGTAACATCCCTCAGTGGCAACTATCAGGAGACCTGAAGAGACAGGACCTCTTCTTATTTTCTTTCCCTTTTTAGAGCAAGACACTTAAGGAAATATTTTTCAGGTTACTGGCTGATAACAGAGATAATGGGACAGAGACTTCAGTGACGACACACAACGAGGAATACACACCTTGCGAAAATAGTTTGGAAGAGTCACGCACCTAAATTTAAAGCTAAAACTGTAATTCACTTAGAAGGAAATATAGGAAATAAAGGAAAGAAAATATTCATGGCCTTAGATTTGGCAATGTCTCTTAAATATGACACAAAACTACCCACAATAAAAATCCAATATGTTGGATTCATCAAAATTCAAAAAAAAATTGAGCATCAAAAGACACTATCATGACAAAAAAGACAACCTACAAAATGGGAGAAAATATTTGTAAATATTATCTAAAAAGAGATTAATATCCAGAATGCATAAAAAATTCCTACAACTCAATAGCAAAAAGATAACCAAATTTAAAAGTGGGCAAAGGACGTGAACAGACATTTCTCCAAAGATATACAAATGGCCAATAAATACATAAAAAATGCATTAGTCATTAAGAAAATGCAAATCAAAACTGCGAGATACCACTTCACACTCACAGGATGGCTATT
The DNA here is from genome assembly GCF_964341445.2 of Mesoplodon mirus. Classification (NCBI taxonomy): domain Eukaryota; kingdom Metazoa; phylum Chordata; class Mammalia; order Artiodactyla; family Ziphiidae; genus Mesoplodon; species Mesoplodon mirus. Next base: position 9,486,234 of record NC_138992.1, read on the forward strand.
ATTTTTTAAAAAAGGAAAATAAGAAATATGACAAAGATGTAGAGAAATAAGAACTTTTGTGAATTTCTGGTGAGAATGTCAAATGGTGTAGCCACTATGAAAAGCAGTTTGGTAGTTCCTCAAAATGTTAAACATAGAATTACCATTTGACTCAGCAATTCTACTTTTAGGTATATACCCAAAAGAGTTGAACACAGGCACTCCGCCAGATACTTATACACCAGTGTTCATAGCAGCATTATTCACAATAGCCAAAAGGTGGAAACAACCTAAGTGTCCATCAACAAATGAATAGATAAACAAAATGTATGTATATGAACACATATTATTCAGCTAAAAAAAGGAATGAAGTTTCAATAATTGTTACATGGGTGAATCTTGAAAACATTATGCTAAGTGAAATAAGCCAGAAACAAAAGGCCAAATATTGCATGATTACACTTATATAAAGTATCTAAAGGAGGCAAATTCATAGAAACAGAAAGTGGAAAAGAGATTACCAAGGCTATTGGTAGAGAGAATCAGGAATTATTGCTTAATAGGTATAGAGTTTCTGTTTGAGATGAAAAATTCTGGAAATACTGTTAACATTGCATAACATTGTGAATATACTTAATGCCACTGAATTTTACAGTTAAAAGAGTAAAATTTTACCTTATGTATATTTTACCACAATAAGAAAAAATAGTCCTACTCCCATTAGAAAAATTAGAATGAAACAAAATGGAAGTCATATAAATAAATGATGATTACAAAACATTGTTCATGGGTCTGCTGGTTGTTAACTTCTCTATTTGGCTGGGCTGGCTCATTCATCTGTGTTTAACTGGCATTAGTTGGGCATCTCTGCCTCTGGATGTTAGTTGGCTGTCAGCTGGGGAAATCAGGGAACTGGGCCCATGTTTCTCATGATTCCCATGTAACTGTCATCAGAAGCTTATCCCAGGCTTGTCAGGGTTCCAAGGAAAGGAGTGGAAGGTGGCAAACCCTCTGGATATGCAGGCTCAGAGAGAACACACTCACTTCCACTACATTCTATTGGTCAAAGCAAGCCATTGAGACCTATGGGGAAACAGGTTTCACCTTTTTATTGAAGGACTTTCAAAGTAGCATTGCAGGGATACAGAGAAGTGTTGCCATTTTTTGCAATCAGTACATAAGTGCTCTACAATAAGGGATTGAATAAGTGAATGATCCAACTATTGAAATAATAAACAGCTATTGAAATTTTAAAGAATAATTAAATGGCAGAAAATACCATGTGTAAAACTAAATACACAAAATATTAATGTACACATATATATACATATAAGTATATGGTGATACGTACATATAGAAAAATACATATATTTATTACCCATGTTTTCTAAATTCATATTTTCTAAATTCTAAATTTATATATTATTGTGACAATTAACAAAAATTAACTTTCTCAATTTATAGTTTTCTAAAATGTGCTCAGATTTTTATATTCATACATTCTTGAACTTACTTAAACCTTGGGAGCTAGTTTATAAAGATCAAAAATTTTACTATGGCCTTTGATTTGTCTCTCATTGATTTACCATGAAATATTAGTAATCCAGGATTAATTTAGATCCTACTATACTGACACTGTTCAAAAGACAATAACAGATATTTTTAGCATTCTACAATCCACCTTTATCTCAACCTTTATCTTTTAATCTAGATATTCTCTGCTAGAAGCAAGAAGCTTAAATAACTAGGACAACAAATCAGAACAAATACACTGTCTTGAATTTGACTGATAGTAAGAGAAGAAAAGCATTACATTCTACCTCAAGTTCACTTGCTAGTGTTTACTCTTGGTTAAATTTCACTTCCCAAATCATGCTTTATTTCATTCATTCCATAACTGTTCAATGAATGGTTTGCACAGTCCCTATTTTTGAGGAGTTGAGAATCCGGTGAGAAGACAAGCAAATGAACAAACATAGTATCTTTTATTATAGCATCTGCTTATTTCCTAGAATAGAAGGTAGTAGGTATTGCTATACGACAACCTCTGACTCAAGCATATATTTTATTTTTGTGAGAGCGGGAGGGCTGGAGGAACTTAAGAAAGTAGACCTTTAAGAATATGAATTTGCATTTATTCTTTCACCTAATATGTATAGTCTGCCTACTTCCTGCTAGTAAAAAGTGACCACACTGTATTAGGTGCTTTAAGTAAAGTGGTGAACTAAACAAAGCTCTTTTCCTCATTCCAGGCACATTGTAAATGAGGAAACAGACAGTAAACAAATAAATATATAATATGTAAAAGCTAAAAGAAGATCTGGAAGAGTGTTACAGACAGAGAGGCAGCGCAGGGAATGGTCCTTGGGACATCTTTCTGCCTGCCTCACTCTCTCCTCTAATGCTTTAAAGATGCAGACTTGCCTGCATGTGTGTTCAACCCATCAGGTTATCTGGAGCTAGAGTGGTCACATTACCCTTCTTTTGGAATCAAAGCTGATTAAGCCAATATAGTCTTTCTCACACATACTGGCCAACTCACTGTAAGCCCAGGGTTTCAATTTAAATATCTACATGGACCAGACAGTTACCACTAACGAGTGAGTTGGGTGAAGTATAAGACATGAGAGGTGTTGTGAGGTCTGACATGTACTGGATACTATCTGCTTCAAATAAACAAATTCAAGTATGATTATTCATAAATCACTCCTATTTGGGACAACCATTTTTATCCCTTCTGTAAGAAGTCTTTGACGCTTAAGTGACTTACTTGAGATGTGTGTTAAATTGCTAGGAATGAAAGAAATCTTTAGAGCAGCCCATACAAATTACATTTGCTGGAGCCAGACAAATCATTCTTTTGTTATACAGATGAGAATTTGAGAGATTAATAGCTTGTGGATATAGAGGATTCATGTCGCTTCAGATACCTCTGCAGTGAACATCATTTGCTTCAGCATCCTATACCCCCTCCTGAGTTTCCTTCGGGGCAATAATCCTTCCCCATTGTGGCAGTCCAAATGGGATCCACAGTCAGGTTGTACTTTGCTCCCCTGCCCTAATCCCCACCCTGCAACCCCTATCCCCAGCCAAGGAGTGGATGTAGCATCCGACGGTAGGCTAATAATAGCATTCTTTCTCCTAAGGTATTTTCTCCCTTTTTTTTTTAATTGTGGTAAAATATATATAGCGCAATATTTATCACTTTAACCATTTGTAAGTGTATGGCTTAGTAGTATTAAGTACATTCACAATATTGTAAAATCATCACCACTACCCACACCCAAAGGTTTTCATCATCCCAAACTGAAACTCTGTTCTCATTAAATAATAACTCCACATTCTTCACTCCTTCCAGCCCCTGGTAACCTCTATTCTACTTTTCTGTCTCTCTGAGTTTGCCTATTCTAGGCACCTCATATAAGTGGAGTCCTATAGTATTTGGCCTTTTGTGTCTGGCTTATTTCACTTAGCATATGTTCTCAAGGTTCATCTGTGTTGCAGCCTATATAAAATTTCCATTCCGGTTTACGAATGAATAATATTCCATAGTCTGCATGTAACACAATTTGTTTACCCATTAATTTGTTGATCATCACTTGGGTTTTTCCACCTTTGCCTTTGTGAATAATGGTGCTATGAACATCGGTGTACAGATATCTGTGTGAATCCCTCCTCTCAATTCTTTTGAAAATATACACGTACATAGCTGACCCTGGACAACACAGGTTTGAACTGCATGATCCACTTATACGTGGATTCTTTTTTTATATAAAAAAAAGTATGAAGTACCTATCAGAGTAGGTATTGTACTATCCTCGGCTGGTTGAATTCACAGATGCAGAACTGTGGATACAGAGGGTTGACTGTAAAGTTATATTTTCAACTGCATGGAGGGTCAGCACCCCTAACCTCTTCATTGTTCAAGAGTCAACTGTCTATGTATTTCTAGGTTCTATGGTAGTCCTTTAACTTTTTAAGGAGCCTTAGTTGATGTAACACTCCACCCTTACTTCCTTCAAAAGAACAGAATTATTTGAAGGAAAACATAAAAGAAGAAGGGAAATATGGCCTAAAATCGGATGAATCATCATCATATTCAATTCCCTTCACCAAGAGTTCTCACATTTTAGACTACATCAGGATTTCCCTGTTAAATTATTTAAAATACACATTTCTGAACAGTATCACCAGAGGTTTTAATTATTACTTTTTAAAAAACACCCTAGGCGATTCTCAAGTCTATGAACCAGGGATCACACTTTGAGAACCACTGAATGACCTCTATGATCTATTTGCCAAATAATGATCTAGTTTATGATTGAACACCTCTAGGAATGCTAAAATCTCTACCCCAGATGGTGAATCCATTTCATTTGGCAACAACTCTTCTAAAAAATAAATTTCTATATTTTGACTACAAATATGCCCCGTATAAAATGGAATCATTGAGTCATAGAATATTATGTTTACAGAATTATAAAGTGTTTTCCATTCCCTTTCACTATATCCAATCTCCTGGGATAAACCATAATGGAGAAGAATATAAAAAAGAATGTGTGTGTGTGTATACTTATATATATATATATATATATATATATATATATATATATATATATATATATATACACATAACAGAGTCATTTCGCTGTACAGCAAAAATTAGCACACAACATTGTAAATCAGCTATACTTCAATGTAAAAAAATGAGAAAAAAGGAATAATTTTAAAATTCAAATGAGCCTAATGAGAAGTATATCTTTATGTAAATGTTTTGCCCTGGGGAAAAACAATTTCCTTTTGTCTTAAATAATTTAATTACACATAAGCATTTGTATATGTAACTCTAATGAGCTCATATCCACAATTTTTTTAAAAAGGTGACTTGGGGGTTGCTGGTCAGAACCCCAAATCCCAAAACAGCAGTCCTTTTGTTCCCATCAGAGGTTGATTTCCTTTAGGTGGTGACAACTTTTCTGTCTTGAAGGGTGTAATGCACACCCTCAGTGGGGTGCTTAGCTTTACCAGCTAATGACTTGGATGCCAGTGACACCAGGAGAAGGGTGCTAAGAGGGAAACGATGCCAGTGACACCAGGAGAAGGGTGCTAAGAGGGAAACGAAAGTGCTCTCACTGTGAGAACTGTGTCAGATTGTTCTCCATTTCTTAATTTCTTCTTATTCCTGATTTTCATTCCCCCATCTGTTTCTCCATAGCGATTGGTATTTAAACTCTTCAAAGAAAAGAGACATGTGCTGCTGAAATAAGGTGTTTCATTTAAATAAAAGAATGTCTGACAATTTACTTGTGAGATGCCCCAAAGTTGTTAGCATTAAAGCGATCAAAGACTTAAACTCACAGGATGAAATTATGACATCGTGGTAGAATTGCTGATATAAGCTAGTGTTTGACATGGGCTTCCTGGTGGGAGCAGTTGGGGCAAATGAGGGATTTTCTGTGTGCAGTTTAAAGTCCCTCAAATTGGGAACTTCCCTGGCAGTCCAGTGGTTAGGACTCTGCATTTCCAATGCAGCGGGAATGGGTTCAATCCCTGGTAGGGGAACTAAGATCCCACATGCCACGTGGCCAAAAAAATAAAAATAAATAAATAAAGTCCTTCAAATTCATTAACTTGGCTACACTAAATAATAACCTTACAAGAGAAAATGGTTTAGTGGAATGAAAGTAGACTAGAATCAGGAACATTTAGCTTCAGATACTAACTGCGTCTCTTTCTAATAATTGTTCTCACTTTCTTTATTTGTAAATGGCAAACTCCAAGAATCCCTGAAGACGTTGATTTAATTCAACTTCGTCTAATTAAACAGGTTATTGAGCACAGGTACTGTAAACTGACAGGACACTGAAGATACAGCGGTGTCTGAGAGATTCCCTACCTTTGTTCAGCTTCAAGTTTAATAAGAGAGACAAACAAGAAGAACAAAAGGAGCACACAAAGATTGCTCACAATAAAATGCATGCATTATACAACAGGGTAAAACTTTTGATAGACGTGCCACAGATTAAATAAGAAATCATGTTAGTTTTCCTTCTATCTTTTTATTTGGCTGAATACAACAATGGCACAACAATGTAATAAAATCTGTGCTCAAGTTCTGACATATTTATTGTCAGAAGGTATTATTTCCAAACCCTTCAGGGGCATGTTTGTACGTGTGTGTGTGTGTGTGTATTCACTTTAGTCACCATTTTTCCTCATGTGTTTAACTGCACAGTTGAATTAACAGTTAAACTCATCCTCTGCAATTGATTCTTATTTGAGATATAAAAAATTAGCCTCATGACTAGAAAACAAAACAAACCAAAAAATAGACATGTCAATAGACTGGTACTAGGTAGGTATGAACTGGAAGTCATCAGGTCTACCCCCCTGATCCTACTGAAATAATCTCAGCTCAGGAAAGAGGAGTGACTTACCAAGGTCAGTGAATGGTAAGCTGTTTAGTCATGGATAGATCCCTAGTCTCTCGATTTCCAGTCCAGTGCCACTGCCAAAGCCATGTTGACAGAAAGGTCATCCACCTGAAGAGTTAACCCCTTGAAAGAGAAGCATGACTTTATCTGCAAATGAAAAAGAGATGAATAGCTTATCTTCAGCCTAATTGCCAGATGATACCAACTGACTCTTTCCAAGAGGCTATCTGTATGATAAGACTGTCTTACTCCAGAGAGAGCACGTGTGAAGTCATTGCCCAAGCAGAGGTGCATGGAGACCTTTGAAAACAGCATCTTTACTAAACAGAAGAACCTCAAACTCTCTTTGCCATGCTTACTTGGATAAGATGCTACCTAAGAGCTGAAGGGAGAGAATTCCAGCACTTCCTGTCCATTTATCTGAGACCTTTGAGTGCTCTCTTCCAAACCAATGAACTTCCTTAATAGCTCCATGTCTATTTGTGGTTCATATCAGGCAGGAGGAAGTTCCAAAGTCCCCAGGTGCCAAAGTAGTTAAGTCTTGCTGAAGGAGGAAACATTGAGGTAAGGTCTTTAGGAGTGAAGTAATCTCCTACAACAAGTTCACATATTGTCAAAGCTTTTCCTTTTGTTTCACACAGTCACCAAGTGGGGAAATCAAGAAAGGCAAACTTGAGAAAGTCTGGGTACTTTTGAGTCTTATTCCATAATATAAGAAGCATCTGGAGGCAAGTAGGAAATAACAATAACAGATAAAGAAGCCAAGGAAAATCAGAAAGGATCAAATGTGAAAACACATCGTGATTTGGAGCTCAAGCTCTGAAAACAAGCAGTTGAAAGGAGAGTAGAGAATGTTCTTACTGGCTCTCCTTTACCTACACACAAAGCTCAAGGCCCTTAGCAGAGACCACAAGGTACCTTCCTCCCAACCACTGTCCATCACTATTCCATTGTGTGTATTGCAAACTTCAAACTTGATGAGTATTATGATATGGACATCAGGACTTCCTTTTTTCTCCTAACTTTATATGATGAGAATTTACAACCACATACAAAGTTAGAGTAACACAAGGATTGGCAAACTACGTCTGAAGGCTAAATCCAACCATGCCCACTTCTCTTCATGTTGTCTACAGCTGCTTTGGCACTACAAGGGCAGATTTGAGGAGCTGAGGCAGAGATCTATGGATCCCCAAAGCAGAAAAATATCTATTATTTACTGTATTCACTCTTTCATGTAAAGGGTAGTATTTACCTTTAAATACTACCTACAAGGTAGTATTTACCTTTTATAGAGAAAGCTTGCCAACACAAGGACTAGCACAATGAACACTTGTATATCTTCTAACAATTGTCAACAATTGTTAAGATTTCATCATGGTTCTTCTCTCTCTCTGTTTTCACATATATGTATATTTTCCTGATCCATATGTAAGTATGCAGCAGATATCATGACCTTTCCTCTCAGAGCACTTTAGCTTGCCTCTGATAAGAATAAAAGTCACTCTTCTATAAAGCCATATGCTACCACACAAATAAACTATTATTTCATAATTGCCATCTAATAGACAGCTCTTATTCATAATTCCTCAATTGTCCTCAGAATCTTTCTATAGCTTTTTAATTTATTTTAATCAATACCCTATCAGATTGTATGTGCCTCTACTGGTTATTATATTTCTTCCATCTTTTTGATCTAAAACAAACCTACCAAACTTCTTTTTTTTCTTTTTTTTCCCAATTAATATTGTCTTATGGAAGAGTCTATGCCAGTGATCTTGGAGAATATTACACATCTGTGTTTATCAAAGTGTTTCCTTCTGGCATCATTAAACATTGTTTTTCCTGCCTCCTACCTTTTCTGTAAATTGAGCATTAGTTATAAAAGGCTTGATGAGATTCAAGATAAACATTTTTGACAAGAATATTTATATCACAAAAGGAGAAAAATAATGTTGGGTTTTCTTGCTGTTAGTGAGGCAAAGTATGACCATTTGGTTAAGATGGTGGTCAACATTTAAGATGGTAAACATTTCCTTCTGCTCTTGGGAAGACTCTGAAGGCAGGAGTCTTTGGGCATCTTGGAATATCTGGTTTCCCTCCAAATTTCCATGTAATGGTTTTTGCTTCGGTTGGTAATGTGTCTAAATCAATGAAAATGACTGTTTTTTCCTAATTCTGCAATTCCTTCTACATATTCAAACGGATATCCTTCCATATAGAAGAGTTCTTTCCCTTTTGTTTTCCTCTCTCTCTCTTTGTTGTCATTATAGATTTATGGGTTTTTAAAAAAATTTAATGACTACAATCAGTTATAGTCATTATTCATTTTGATGCTTAAACTTCCAAAAATTGGCCAGTGGGAGTCTCTTCCCTCTGTCCCTGTGTTCTTTGGACATGGTCCTCTGATCTTTGAGTTCTTTCTTGCTTTCTGGCGCAAGATATCACAGGCTTGCCTTGTACTTTTCCTGTCTCAGACCTGAAATAAGCCATTTCTGCAAGGACCTCTGGCTCTTTATTGAATGATGGTATTTAGAAATCAAGATCCTGGCAATACAGCGCTCATTACTATGCAGTACATTTTGGGGGGCTTCTTCAATATACACAAATATGGATATCTACTTACATAAAATCATGAGTTTATACTAGCCACTAGGACTCTTCTGATTGCAAATGAAGGACAACTAACCCGAAAGGCTTAAGTCATAAAAGAAGTTAGGGGTATTGAGGAGCCCTTGTAAGATGAAGTATGCCTTTAGGAATGGCTAGATCTAGGACCTCAAATAATGCTTTAAGTCTTGCTTGATTTTTGCTCCAACTTTCCTCTGTATTAGATTCATTCTCAGGTTCTGTCACCCCCACGTCAAACAAGCGATGGCAAAGTTGTAAAGTGGTGGTTCCAGTCTATTATAAACCGAAAAATACAGCACCTCCAAACCTGAAGTTCTATCACCATTACTGGGATGGAGGTTCAGCAAAGACCATGAGGGTTTCCCCTAAGTCTCATGTGTTCCTCATAACTGGTAACTCCAGGTGAATGAAGGTCTCCACCTGATTTTAGTGTTCTCTAGCATTGCTTCATTGTATTGATGTAACCCTCTTTCACTATTTTTCTTGCACAGTAATTGCTCTAGAGTAGTTCTCCATCTTCTAGGATCTGGCACTGTTTCTCTTACCTATAAACCTTTAGGGAGGTCCCTTAGAGGCTTTAGGCACATTCACTGCTTTTTTTGCTGACATCCTTTTAGAAGAACTTTAATCTGCTTCTGGTCCAATTACTGTGTCTCAAAGGATCTGCCAGTATTCTGCTATTCATGGCCCACTCCATGATGCTCAACTGATTTCTTAATTCCCTCAAATCTCCTGTCATAAAGCTCTTTGCCATCCAAAGCTGTAGACTCTTTCTCAGCAAACTATATTTACTCAGCTAAACTTAGAATATAATATTAGTTCTGAAAGGCACTGTGAGAATTGTTCAGTCTATTCCCCAAAGCACACCACTTTACCTTGAGGAAAAGAGGGAAGGGGGACCTAAGACCAAACAGTGAATGACTAGAAATCATAGCCCTTAATTCATAACTCCTAAGTCTTAGCCAGCTTATGTCTTTTTTCTTTTCTTTTCTTTTTTTAATTAACAGACCAGCAATCCAAGTGGCTGTGTGACAGACATATCCTTCTGAGAGGAAAGCTGTAGAAGAAGGTCTAAGGATTCAAGGAGAGATTTGAGTTCTATCATGATCTCTACCTCCATTAGTTTTATGACTTCTGACTGTGTAACTTGACTTTCTTGTCTATGGAAGGAAACTGAAAACATCCTGCTCATTTTCTCTGAGACCCTGTCTGCATGAAGAGCCATATTACCAGAGAGGTATCATGATTTTCCCTGCCATCACCATCATCAGCTCCATGATCAATACTATTTAGAGAACCCCTGCTCTGAAGCCAAACAGTCCTGGATTATATCCCATCTCTAGCACTTACAGCAGAAGTTGGTTCATGAGTTTTAAGGAAAGAAGCCATCTCTATAACATAAAACTGCAAGGTGATGCAGCAAGTGCTGATGTAGAAGCTGCAGCAAGTTATCCAGAAGATCTAGTGAAGGTAATTAATGAAGATGGCTATGCTAAGCAACATATGTTCAGTGTAGATGAAGCAGCCTCACATTGGATGAAGGTGCCATCTAGAGCTTTCATAGCTAGAGAGGAAAAGTCAGTGTATGGCTTCATATGTTCAAAGAGGCTTTTCCTCTTGTTAGGGGCTAAAGCAGCTGGTGACTAAGTTCAATCCATGCTCATTTACCATTCTGAAAAATCTATTCTACAGCCCATAGGTCAATGAGTTATTTTGACTTTCAAGTCTTGTTATTGAAGAAATACATTTTGTAAGGCAATGGCTACAAAGATTCCTCTGGTGGATTTGGACAGAGTAAACTGAAACCTTCTGGAAAGGATCCACCATCTTAGATGCCATTAAGAACATTTGTGATTCTTGGGAAGAGGGAGTCAAAACACTAATATTGACAGGAGTTTGGAAGAAGTTGATTCCAACCCTCATAGATGATTTTGAGGGGTTTAAGACTTCAGGGGAGGAAGCAGCTGCAGATGTGGTGGAAACAGCAAGAGAACTAGAATGAGAAGTGGAGCTCGAAGATGTAACTGAATTGCTGCAATCTCATGATAAAACTTGAGCGGATGAGGAGGTATGTCTTATGAGTAGGCAAAGAAAGTGGTTTCTTGAGATGAAGTCTATTCCTGGTGAAAATGCTGTGAAGAGTGTTGAAATGACAACAAAGGATTTAGAATATTACACGAACTTAGTTAATAAGGCAGTAGCAAGGTTTGAGAGGATTGACTTTAATTTTGAAAAAAGAAGATCTACCATAGGTAAAATCTTATCAAAGAGCATTGCATGCTACATAGAAATCATTCGTGAACAGAGTCAAGTTCATGAAGAGATGCAGCAAATTTCATTGTTGTCTTATTTTAAAAAACTGCCACAGCCATCCCAACTTCAGCAACCACCATCCTGAGCAATCAGAAGCCATCAACACTGAGGCAAAACCCTCCACCAGCAAAAGGATTACAACCTGATAAAGGCTCAGATAACAGCACTTTTTAGCAATAAAGTATTTTAAATTAAGTATATATATTTTTAGCCATAATGCTATTTCATACTTAATAGACTACGTATGGTGTATATGCATTGGGAAAACAAAAAATTGTGTGGCTTGCTTTATTGTGGTATTTGCTTTATTATGGTGGTGTGGAATCAAACTCATAATATCTCTGAGGTATAGCCTGCACTTCTTTTTCATAATTGCTTTTGCATGGAAGGCCTCCAGGATACAAGACATATATTAATTCAATAAACATTTGTTGAGAACTTGCTGCATGCCAGATATCGAGATAAGCACTATGGAATTGAAATGCTGTCTTCCCTCAAGAAGACACATGTAAACAAATGCTATATTAGGTTGACAGGTATGTGCAATATTTATTAGAGGAGGGAGTATATAATTCTACTGGGGGGAAGTCTGAGAAAATAAAACAAATTGCAAGACAGTAGTTATGAGCCTTTATTGACCCTCTCTCAATGCTCCTTACCACTCCATCATTCGACTTAGTGTGTGACTTGACAAGTCACTTAACCTCTCTGAATCTCACTTCCTTGACCTAAATATGGAAAAACAACAATTCCTGGCCTTCCTCCTTATACAGAGGGTGTTTGTGTTGAAAGAAGAGATAAGGAAAAGGACCTTGTAAACTGAAGAAGCTGTACACATGAAACAGACTGTTGTAACAGAGACAAAGGTCAATCAGAAACCACACCTGGACACAGGTAGACATGAACACTGATTTAATAAACTGGGGTTTGTGAGAACCTCATTCAGCATTTGTTTCATTTCAAGCAGTTTTGCTAGTTGTACCTAATCTCCAGGCTTCTCCTATAACACTGAAATCCCAATTCACCAAGGACCAGATAGGTATAGGAGATTTTTCTTTCTGAAATGGAAATAACTTTATTGTTTTATCTGTTTGTATAAGTGAAACATCGGAGTTGTTCCAAAAAGAAGCAGATTCAGCACAGAAAAATTAAAATAAATGTAAAATTTACCTGTGATTCTGCCGTTTAAAGATAAACGTTATTAACATTTACGTGAATACCTTTCGGAATTGAGGCAGACAGGCAGAAAAACACAGACACGCACTCACGCATGCATGCACACACCGGATTTTACCAAAATGCAACCATGCTTAACATACCTGCCTACATGTCCATAATTTTTTAAACCTAGTATGTAATGGAGCTATTTCATGATATAATTATAGGGTCCACATCATCATTGATTATGTAAGTTATCTTTTTGTATCAGACAGCTAAAAGGCCGACTAACAGATTCAGGTTTAGGTTTTTGTTATGGCAGTGCTACACAGTTTTCTATCAATTTTCTTCTCAGTTTACTATATCCACAAAAATGCTGTCTAATCAACCAGCCCCAAACTCAGTGACATACAACAAGAAGAATGTAGCTATCTACATGTGTCTGTAGGTCAGATGGAAGATGGCTGATCTAGGCTGCCTTTGATGGGGGTCAGCTTCAAGTTATTGATTAAGCATAGACCCACTCTATATCCTTCTCTTCCTCCTTGGAGCTAATGATTATCTAAGCCACGTTTTTCTCATAAAAGGCAAGAATGCAAGATAAGAGCCAGATCACACAAAGACATTTCTAGCCTTTGCTTGTGCCACGCCAACTAACATCAAAAGTAAGTTGTATTGCCAAACCTACTGTTACTGAGGCAAGAAAGTACATTTCCTCCATGAGGGTGAGAGAGGTGGGAGTGGAAACTTACTGAACAATATAGACTTATTTGCCACATTTGTCAAATAATATTAATGACTACTACATTCATCTATGTGCATGTTTTTTATTGAGTTCATTTTAAGTGCCAGGTACAGTACTAAATGCTGAGGCTATAGAGACAAAGAAGTAATTACAATTTATTTGCACAAAAGGTTAAGTAACAGATTAATTAAAATCCAGAAAAAAAAAGTGTACTGACAGATATACATAGGCAGCTACAAAAACAAAAAGAGACTTTTTGCCAAGCCTTAGAGGAAGGTGGATCAGAGAAACTTGGCCAGAGGAGGTGAATCGTAATCTATCTCTGAGCTAAATCTTGAGGGAACATTAGAAGAGAGAATGGTGAAGAAGACCAAAAAAAAAAAGGAAAGAAAAGAAAGAGAAAAAGCTTTCCAGGAAAGAGAAACTATATGTGGAAAAAATATGGAAGTATAAGAGAACTGAAAAATCTAGGAAAATGACAGAAAAAAATGATAGAAGAAAATGATAGAAAAGAAATTCTAGAGATGCTAGTAGAACTCAGGCCATTCTTACATTCTAAATTAGGAAATAATTTAATTTTGATAGATTGGGGCATTACTACAGGATTTTAAGCACCCACTGTGTTTACCTTTTTCCCTAGAGGCCATAATATGGAAATGGGTTTCAGGAGATGCCTTCATTCTTACAGGCATTAATGTACTATTTACTGCTCTTTCAAGTCACATGGGCCCCTACTGTATTCCTCATTTATATAATCTAAAGTTTGTATAGATACTTACACACACCTAAACCCATCTAGGTATACTACCCTCTCCATTGTCACTGTCATCATCATCATCATCATCATCAATAAGTATTTCATTTTATCTTTGCAACCCTATGAAATAGGAACTATTATTAACCCCACTTTATAGGTGAGAAAATGGAGGCTTAAGAAGGTTATATGTCTTTCTCAGGGAGGCATAGATAATGAATGGAAGAGAACATAGGATTCACAGCAGGTCATTCTGACTTTAACACTATTCATTATAATGCTATATTATAGGTGGGAGGAAAGACTTAAACTATGAGATCAAATGTTTCAGAAGCATCACTAACATTGATTAACATTGGGACCAATAGATCAACGTAATAAGGCTGTCAGAGAAGTACAAACCAAAATCTGTACAGTGCAACAAGTTGGTAAGTTATTTCTCATCAGGTCTTTGAAGAAGACCTGGGAGGACAGAGAATGGAACATTTCCACTGGCCCTTGAAGATGGTAAACCCTTACCAAGCAATGTAGGAATGGAAGAGGGTACAACTTAATCAAAGGTTTAGAAAATGAAAAGCAAAGAACATTCTTAAAGGGCTTGAATAACCCTATTTAGATGTAAGGAATAGAATAACAAGATGTCAGACCCCAGAGACTTTCAAATGTTAAGCCCAGAGAATGTTTCAATGACACTTCCGCAGGTTCACACAGTGTTGCTCCCTTCTTCTCAGGCTTTTGCTGGTTTTTAAAGAGCAGGGCAGATATCCATTGTATATATGTATATTCAGCTGCACAGAGGTAAAAGAATATGAATAGATAAAAAATGATATAGCTACAGCTTTGGAAGTAATTCTTTATAAAGTGAAAGTACTTTAAAAAAAAAAAAACTCCCTCATTGCTCTAGAGGGTATATCAGAGACCCTAATTCATGGACCACATTACTGTTGTTATATATTACATATGTAATACATTAAACATAAACCTGTGCTACCTAATGAGCCACTATTTTAATATTCCACTTGATCTTTGAGAGCAATATGTTGCCATGGAAACCTAAGGCTGTTGAGTCATTAGCACCTTTTTTTTTTCACACAGGAATTTGAGTGTAATGTTATTCTCCCAGCAAGAATTAAATTAGCAATTATTCACCCGAAAATAGCATCAAGGAGATCTAAGCAAACACACGGCACTAATGATTTGTTAAGTTCACATAAATTATTTCTGAACCATGCAGCGGTCGTGGTAATCTAATATAACTTGTACTGGATGCTTGAAAAGGAGAGACCAGAAAGGCAGACTTTGTTATCTTGGATCAGGAGGGTGCATTTGGTCAACAAAAACCAACTTATTCATGAACTTTTCCATGATTTCCCCCTACTGGATAAAAGTCTTCACCCTACGGACCTCCCTAAGCACTTTTCTTCTGAACCTCTCTTATCCGTTGATTACCTCCTCTGTATTGTGTATCTGTTAATCTTGTCTGCCCAGAATCTATTCTCCCTTATTTTGGTAACAGCATTTTAATTTTATTCTGGAGAACTAGTCCTGGTTAATTCATGTAGTCTTAGTGGGATTTTTTTTTTTTTTTGAGGTACGCGGGCCTCTCACTGCTGTGGCCTCTCCCGTTGCGGAGCACAGGTTCCGGACGCGCAGGCTCAGCGGCCATGGCTCACGGGCCCAGCCACTCTGCGGCATGTGGGATCTTCCCGGACTGGGGCACGAGCCCATGTCCCCTGCATCGGCAGGAGGACTCTCAACCACTGCGCCACCAGGGAAGCCCTAGTGGGATTCTTAAAAAAAGACATGCTAAGCTCTTGAAGTGGATTCTACAGATGTTCCTGCTCCATGCCCCCATGACCCTTGTGGTTTTCCTACTGTGGAAACTCATTTGTTTGCAAACCAGAGCAATCCAGAAGTATGGGATATTAATGCACTTGGGAAAAATCTCAAAAAATCTCAAATGGGGCCTGGCAGTCTGGGAATAAATTGTTCAGCTTCCCATCCTCCAAAAGGATGATTCAGAAGTTGTTCTATGTGGTTTATTAGAAGCTGTTTTCTACTTTTCCTCCCTCCATATCCTTATTTTCTCTCTTATGTTTAGTTCCTGGCATCTCCTCCCAAATAAGCTATAAGTACCCAACCCTTTGAGTCTGGATCTGCTATTGGAGAAGTCTGTGTTTAGCCAGTTTAGAACCTCTCTCATGAATTTAAATCTGGAGCAATGATATAAAGATGTGGAACAGTTGGAGATGGCTGAATAACATTATTTCCCATCACACACTGCTCTGTGTTTGCTGCTTCCAAAACCTGAAGATTGGTCTAGATAGTTGTCCTTTCCAAGGTTTGATGGTCCAACTTTTCCTTCAAGTATGTGAGGTCAAATAGATTTTTTTTCCAAAAAACTCTTCTTAGCTTAATTTAGGTAAAATAAGCTTCTTTGCCTTAAAATCAAGGGCTCTAACTTGCATCTGTCCTATTTCTTGATTCAACAAACATATTTAGAGTTCCAACTATGACCCAAGAAGGTGTGTGTGTGTGTGTGTGTGTTTTTTGAGGTGGAGCAAGAGAAGAGTAGATTTTTTTCTATGAGACAATGCTTATGGTCTTAATACCAAGAAACTGACCTATCTTTGTGCATGGCTGGGGCATATTGTATAACTGGACAAGTGGTAAAGAATGAGGATGGAGACACCATATGACATGAAAAGTCTGGTCATCAGTGTTTAAGGGTTTAAATTTTACCTGGTGCTGAAACTGAGAACTACTGGAATGAATGGGAGAGAAATGGAAAAAGGTTCATTTGGATAACCTCTAGTTTCTCCAGCTGGTAAATGACCAGGCCTTCTGCTGAGACAAGGGAGTATGGAGAGGAATTAGGTACTTCAAGAGTATGGCAGTGGTTTAGGGTAGTTGCTGCTGAGTTGTGATAGGAATCAACAATGGGTAACTAGAAGGCTTTGGTAAGATTAACAACAGTTTCTGCTTTATAGTTCTTAATGCCTACAATACAGCAGTGAATGATATATGTCTGTAATTCTCAAACTTGAATGTGCATCGGAATCACCTAGAGGACTTGTTAAAGCACAGACTGCTGGGCCTCACACCCCATTGCTGATCCAGCAGTTTCAGCTGGAGCCTGCGTATTTGCATTTCTAACAAGTTCCCAGGTAATGCTGATGTTGCTGGTCTGAGAACCACACTTTGGGGACCATTTATATAGGTGCCCTTGAGAACCATATGCTCTAATAAGGGAATAAAAAAACGTAAATCAGGGATACTCCATGAATTTCCTCAGTAACTTTAGTAAGATGAAATGGCCAGAGGACATTACCCAGATCCTCTCTAGCTTACTACAGATGGAATTCTAGTTCATGATTAACTTACACATTCATTCAGTGAATGTCTGGTGGTTCTGCTATATGGCAGACATTATGATTAGTGTAAGAGCACAAATGCAAATAAGATGCACCTCCAGCCTGCAAAAATCTCAGTCTCGATAAGGAGGAAGATACATAAATGATCAGATAAAAGGCTGGAGGTACTGTGATAGCTGTGTGTATATAGTTGGTAGAAACCAATTTTATGCCAGATGGAAAATAATTGTCACAAAGAATATTATAAGGAAGCGACCCTTGAACTGAGTTATGAATAGTGAGTGTTGTTGTCAGATGATGAAAGGGGTGAAGTCAGTTTTCCACAGAAAGGAAAGAGCAAGAGAAAAGGCACAGAAGCATGAATGAATACACTAGTTATATTTGTGTTGACCTAAAACAAATAGACTGCCAGTTATTTCTCCAGCAAAGATGGGTTTATCCATGATCAGCAGAGGATAGCAATTCAGGGTCTGCAGCCATGGCAAGCCATGTGCAAGTCCCTGCATGGCAAGGGAAAGAGAAGTCTTTAAAAAGGAGCAAAGGAAAGTGGAAGGACTATTGTAAACAAAGAGTCTGTGATTGGGAGATTGGAACTGACACATATATACTATTTTTTAAACATCTTTATTAGAGTATAATTGCTTTACAATGGTGTGACACATATATACTATTGATACTATGTATAAAATAGACAACTGATGGGAACATACTGTATAGCACAGGGAACTCTACTTAATGCACTGTGGTGTCCTAAATGGGAGGGAAATCCAAAAGGGAGGGGATATATGTATATGTATGGCTGATTCATTTTGCTTGCAGTAGAAGCTAACACAACATTGTAAAGCAACTATACTGCAATAAAAATTAATTAATAAAAAAACCCAAAGAGTCTGTGGATTTCCATTGGCTGAATTGTTGCCAGGAAAGAAGAGGAGTTTTTCTTCTTCCTGTTGGGCTCTACCATTATCACAGAGTGTGAGATCTACCCCCGTCTAGGCTTTCAGCTCTATTTAACTGAGGTTTCTGCTTATTATTTTTTACATTTGGTAAGATGCAAGTAATCAGTAGTTCAGATTTTTAGGGGCACAGGGAAGGATGAGGCTGGAGCTATAGGCTCTGATTCTAGATATCATCTGTACAATTAATATCCATGTTACAATTAGTTGTCCTGTCTCCTGAGCTCCTCTTGGCTGTGACATTTTCTCACACCCACCTTGTTTTTTATGACCTTGACTGTTTTGAGGGGAGGTCTGGTCAGGTATTTTGTAAGATATCCCTCTACTGGAATTTTCCTGATGTTTTTCTTCTGATTAGATAGGAGTTCTAGGTTTGAGAAGGAAGATCCCAGAAGTAAAGTGCCATTTTCATTACAGAATATCAAGGGCACATATAATCCATATGATGTATGGCTGTGGGTGTTGACCTTGATCACCTGGTTGAAACAGTGTTTGTCAGGTTTCACCACTGTGAAGTTATTCTTTTTTTCCACTTTCCACACTGTACTCATTGAAAGGGATTCACTAACCCCACACTCAAAGAATGGTTCCTTTCATTTATGGTAGGATACTTACATAATTTATTGTTATTTTCATCTGCCATAGAACTTAGTATATTTCAGTTATTCTAATAAAATATTGTCTCTGATTTTTAATTCTCTCCAACCTAAATATTTTTTATGAGAGTAGAATTTAAGATACTCAAAGTTAAGTAGGCTATCAGTAGTTAAAGTAGAAGCTGGCATTTCTAATTTGTGCTGACCTCTGGGGAAGTTTCATCAACTTAGAATCATGATAAAATAATCCTCTCTTGGGAGAAGGAAGCAAATCAGACCGGGATCCGTCTGAGTATCTATTTTGGGTCCTTTGTCTGGGTCTCTGGGATGCCTTGGGAAACACATGTAATCAGTGCAGCTGTGGAAACTCTGCTTTGCTCAGCTCTAAAGACTGGCTGGATCTGGGGAGCTTGAGTATGAAGTTATTTGAAGATAAACAAATTCATTTCACACAGGCCACACTTAATGACCAAAATAGCGTGTACACAAATGATCGACCCAATTACTTTGTTCACTTAATACTTCTAGCAACCATTTAAAACTGTAATTGTTAGCTGACTATTAAGGCAATTGAAAAAAATGGATTTAATCTTTATGAGGCTGCCTCAATTTTCCTGTAGAAAATGCTTTAGTTGCTCTTCTGATGCTACTCAACTTTTATAATCCACTGCTAATTCTTTCACAGCTAGGGATCTCCAAACTTAGGGAACTTATGATATAACTTTTACGATATAACTTATAACTTATGATATGACCAAGCATGGGCTTGGTGTCAGAAAACAAGAAGTCAAACCCCTATTCTTCCCCTTGCTAGCTATGTGACTCTGAATAAATCACAGTACCTTTCTGTGTCTTAGTGTCTTCATTGTAAAATGGGAACAAAATTCCTTGCCTATGAAATGCTCTATCAATTTATAAATGAGAACCTAATATTTACAGTGGTGGGTGTGGAGATCTACTCATTTTGCAGCCGCCCAAGACAAGCCTCCTGTGTAAGTTCCCTTACTTATTAAAACTGACACCTACCATTCTGGATGGTCTGCCTCTTTCTTCAGTTCCTCCTTGCCCTTTGTTTATGGGGACCAGTTTGCAAACCAACAGGGAAAGAAACCCACATTTTGTAATTGGGTGCAGAATCTTAGTCATGTTCCAGGATGATGGACCATATCCCCTTGGTAACATGTCTGCATGTGAGAAAGACATGAAATGGTGGTGCAGAAACAGTAATCACCAAATATTCTCTGTGTGCCCCTTCCTTACCCAGACCCCTGCACTAAAGTTGGAACCATGTGACTAGTTCTGGTCAATAGACCACAAATGTCACATTCTGTCCAAGAAGGTGAAGAGTCCTATGCTTCTTCCATCACTTGTTGGCTGCCATGTTGCCCTTGGAGGCCCAGTGTGATAGATAGTAGAGTTAGAAGATGGCAGAGGGCCACTGACCTCACTCTTAACTTCATGTGAATGAAAAGAAAACGTTTATTCTATTATTCTCCTCTCTTAGTCCACTTGGACACCCTATACAGAGTTCCATAGACTGGGTGGCTTATAAACAACAACCATTTATACTTCACAGTTCTGGAACCTGGGAAGTCCAAGATCAAGGTGCAGACAGATTTTGTGTCTGGTGAGAGCCAGCCTCCTAGTTCATAGACGGCCGACTTTTCTCTATGTCCTCACATGGCAGAAGGAGGAAGGCAGCCCTCTGGTGTCTCTTTATAAGGGCACAAATCTGCTCATGAGGGGTTCACACTCATGACCTAATCACCTCCCGAAGTCTCCACCTCCAAATACCATCATATCAGGGACTAAGTTTCAAAATATGAATGGGGGGGCAAACATTCAGTCTGTAGGAGCCCCTGAAATTTGCAGTTTCTTTCTCTTACATTAGTCAGTCCATTCTACTAATACAGGGCAAGGACCAATTCTAGATGCTGACAAATGATCTTTTCTGCCACAAGTAGAGCCATAACTGCTTAACTCCCCAAATATAAGCAGGTATTAAAATAGTCTTTTTTTTGCCTCACTCCTGCCAAATTCTTTGCATCATAAGGGAATAAAGGGGGTTCTTGGCCAAGTGTCTCCTCTTCAGGCACTGAGCTCCCATTTAAGTCAGTGACAATACCTCAGCCATGACAGCAATGGGGATGCCCATTAAGGCCTTCGGAGAATGACAGTCATTTGCCCAACATGGTGGATTTACTGAGGACTAGGTGCTCTCCTATAATTCAGTCTTAAATACTGAGGTGTTATTTTTCAGTCCCAAAGGACCAAATGATATCTATGCCCACTTTCACTCTCTGCCACGGACAACGTATAACCTGCTGTATCCCCACTCCTAGAAGAGTTCACCATGCTGACCCCATGGCCAACAGGAAGATACTAAATAATATTCCTTAAGGATCTTTTAAGAAAATAAACTGAAGAGAGAGAGGCTAGGTAAGTATGTGGGAAATTGATACCCCCAAAGGAGTCTAGCTAGATTTTTAAAAAGTGTCCCAAACTGGATTACAAATGTAGAGGGAGTCAGTTCTGTTTCAAAAGCAAAACCTTCATAGCTAGTAGTGGTATAAATGCAGTAGATTTTCTTGGGCATGCGTTGATTTGGTGCTAATTTATAGTTCACAATATTTTGCATTTACATCGCAATGCACAGCTAAAAATACAATGGGGATAGAGAAGTGTTTCCTCTGAAGCTTCCCAACTATATTGCCTGAATCAGGGGTGAACAGTCTCAGCAGAAGAGAGAAGGAACATCTCCTTGTGCCAAGGCTACAACAGCTGGCAGCAGACAGCACCATCTCTTGGATCTTCATTGACCTGGGAAGCAGAGACTGCTGGGTCACAGATTGACCAGAAACAAAATGGAAACTGGAGGATGGTTTTGTCCATCTTGAATCAGCTTCTTCATCCTTCATTTACCCACTTCTCTGTTTCCCCCACACACTCTAACCAGGATCATAAGACACTTGTGCTATTGCTGCCTGCAGTTTCCATCCTGGGCAAAAATGGCATACAGATTGGCTGTGCAATCATCTGTCTAGAGTCACACCGTTTAGAATACAGGATCCAAATCCAGTGTCCATACTCTTTCTAATCAGCTTCACTGCTTGCAACAATTTAAGACTAACTGTGAGATATATTCTGGCTAAATTGTTAATGATGGATAGGTGTATGATGTCAGAGCCTCCCATGACCATCCTCCACCAACTGGCGATAACACGGAAGGGTTAACATGGCAGAACAGGATGTTCTTTCAGACACTTCTTGTGCTCTTTTATATTCCTATAAAAACTGATAAACAGAAATCTCAATTAAATAGAGTTGGGGAACCAAAACGGGGGAGCTCTCATGCCCTGTGAGCACAGCAAAGCCTAACAAGAAAATCAGACTCCTCTTATTTCCTGGCAAAAACTCAACCAATGAAAAGCCGTGGAATCTTTGTTTAGGATAGCCCTCCCAACTTCCTTTTCCTCTCTATAAAGAGTTCTCCTTGGGAAATTGAGATTGACATATATACACTAATATGTATAAAATAGGTAACTGATGAGAACCTACAGTATAGCACATAGAACTCTGCTCAGTCCTCTGTGGTGACCTAAATGCGAAGGAAATCCAAAAAAGAGGGGATATATG